>NC_064862.1:28109317-28709317 GCF_024139225.1 Suncus etruscus
TAAGCACTCAGAAATCGCCCCTGGCTTGGGGGACCATATGGGACGCCAGGGGATCGAACCATGGTCCTTCCTTGGCTAGCGCTTGCAAGGCAGACGCCTTACCTCTAGCG
Source organism: Suncus etruscus (assembly GCF_024139225.1). Taxonomy (NCBI): domain Eukaryota; kingdom Metazoa; phylum Chordata; class Mammalia; order Eulipotyphla; family Soricidae; genus Suncus; species Suncus etruscus. The sequence goes on from NC_064862.1 coordinate 28,109,428, forward strand.
CCACCTCATCGCCCCCTTCTGTTTGTTTTTGGGCCACACGTGATAGTGCTCAGGGCTGACCCTTGGCTCTGTGCTCAGGGTTCACTTCTAGTGAGCTCAGGAACCATGGAATCCCAAGGCTTGAACTTGAATCACCAATGTGCAAAACAAGTGCCCTCCCTACAAGTACCCCACCTACAACTGGTAAGACACTTGCCTTGCACAGGATCTAATTCAGTTCAGTCCCTCGACACCTATTGTTCCTGACCCCTGCAGGAGCAATGTCTGAATTCAGAACTCTGCACACCTCAGGGTGTGGTGTGACACAAAACTAAAACAAATTAGTGAGGGAGAAGGTAGTCTCAGGTCCTAATGGTAATTTTCTTTTTTCTCTTATTTTCAAGTACTGTTTTAGGATTAAAGTTTAATTAATGGGCCAGAAGATGGTTCTGTGGGCTGGACATGTTTTGCATGTGCGAGGCCTGGGTTAGATCCCTGGCACTACATGGTCCCCCCACTAGTAATTCTGGGAATAGTCTCTGAACATTGCTGAGTGTGGCCTAAACACAAACTGGAAAAAAAGTTTTTAAAATGTTCTTTTTTTACTTCATTAATTAACTAAAATAAATAAAGATGGGACCAAGAATATAGCTCAGAACCAGAACAAAAGCATTCTTTTTTTTTTGGGGGGGGGGTCACACCCGGGAGCACTCAGAGGTTACTCCTGGCTCTACGCTCAGAAATTGCTCCAGGTAGGCTCAGGGGACCATGTGGGATGACGGGATTCGAACCACCATCCTTCTGCATGCAAGGCAAATGCCCTACCTCCATGCTATCTCTCTAGCCCCGCAAAAGCATTCTTTTGGGGAGAAGAAGGGGTTTGGGCCACACCTGGACTACTTATGCAGACACTCAGGACTTACTTCTGGTTCTATATTTAGGAATCACTCCTAACAAGCTCAGGGGACCATATGAGATACGGGGGACAGAATCAGGGTCTGCCAAATGCAAAGTAAGCACAATACTTGCTGTGGTATCTCTAGCCACAAGCAAAGAATTCATATGAGGCCCCTGGGTTCAGACTCAGGCACAAAAATTCATCAGCAGCATTACCACCATTTTTTCCCCCAGTTCCAGGGCCTTGTACAAGGCAAGGCAAGTGCTCTACTGCTGGGGCCGAGTGATAGTACAGTGGTAGGGCATTTGCCTTGCACATGGCCAACCCTGGATGGACTCTGTTTTAATTCCTGGTATCCCATATGGTCCCCCGAGCCTGCTAACGTCTGAGCACAAAGCCAGTGGTAATCCCTGAGTGCTGCCAGGTGTGACCCCCCGCCCCCAAGAAACAAAAACAAGTGCTCTACTGCTAAGCTCCATCTGCAGTCAATAATAATAATAATAATAATAATAATAATTAATAATAATAATAATGCATCTCTACAATAGACTTTACATATCATTACTATAAATAAAAGCCCCAAATCAGGTATCTCAAGAACTATAAAATAGGGCCCGGAGAGATAGCACAGCAGCGTTTGCCTTGCAAGCAGCCGATCCAGGACCAAAGGTGATTGGTTCGAATCCCGATGTCCCATATGGTCCCCTGTGCCTGCCAGGAGCTATTTCTGAGCAGACAGCCAGGAGTAACCCCTGAGCACCTGCCGAGTGTGACCCAAAAACCAAAAAATAAATAATAAATAAATAAATAAATAAAAAGAACTATAAAATAGGGGCCTGGAGAGGTGGCGCTAGAGGTAAGGTGTCTGCATTGCAAGTGCTAGCCAAGGAAGGACCGCGGTTCTATCCCCCGGCGTCCCATATGGTCCCCCCAAGCCAGGGGCAATTTCTGAGTGCTTAGCCAGGAGTAACCCCTTGAGCATCAAATGGGTGTGCCCCCCCCCAAAAAAGAACTATAAAATAAAATCCAACACTAAGCCTAAACCATCTTGTTATAGAATAGAAATTAGTAAGTGTTCAGAAAGGTGATCATGTAATATCAGTCCAAATGGGCACTTTCTTTTTGGTTTACTCAGAATTGTAAATGAACACACTAGCCGGTGCTCAGGGACTATTCTTGGCAGCCTCCAGATACCATATGGGGTGCCTGGAATTTAACTGGATCTAAAAGGAGCAAGGCAAGCTTCTTCCTCTTTATACTGTGTCTGAGGCTCTTTATAGTTTCTTTGGCTTATCTATACCCCCTAAAATTATCATTTGTCCCAACTTAGGTTTGTGATGGTCATGTGGATTCTAAAACCTTAATTCTGAATTCTACTCCAAATTCCAAATAACAGTCACTGCCACAATGGAAAGAGGGTGCCCTGACAACTCAGAGTCCATCCCAGCTGTGTTCACTTGGGCTGGGGTCCAGAGCTTTGGTTGCAATGTCCAAAGCCTAAGCTGCTGGCAATGTGCACTCCACTGTCAGGCATCTTGGCATGCTTGGGTGGTCAGGGTAGCATGGGCCTCTACAAAGCCCGACCCTACCCTCTGCACCTCCCACAGGCCAGACTGATGAAGAAGCGAGGTGTGGCACTCAATAAAACAACAAAAGAGATCAGTTGTTGCGTGGTAATGGTTGAAAGCCAGGAGGCTTCTTTTGGAATTGATAAAAATATTCTCCAAGTGACTGTGGTGATAGTGATGGTCGCATAATTCTGCAAATATACTGAAAACCAGTCAAGTATATGTGATAAGAGAAAGGTCCATGGGAAGAGATTTTGAAAGTCTCTGATGCAGCACGAGCGGCCTCTAGGGGTTGTAATAAATCAAGAAGGGACATAGGTTACTTTTTAGATATTTGGGGAAAGTTTTAAAAAATTTAAAATAGGGGCCATAGCGGTGGAGCAAGCTGTAAGGTGTCTGCCTTGCTGACGCTAGCCTAGAAAGGACCCCGGTTCCATCCCCCCGCGCGTCCCATATGGTCCCCCAACCCAGGGGCGACTTCTGATTGTATAGCCAGGAGTAACTCCTGAGCATCACTGGATGTGGCCCCAAAACCAAAGAAAAGGGGCTGGAGAGATAGCATGGAGATAGGGTATTTGCCTTTCATGCAGAAGGACGGTGGTTCGAATCCCGGCATCCCGTATGGTCCCTCGAGTCTGCCAGGAGCGATTTCTGAGTGTAGAGCCAGGAGGAACCCCTGATCATTGCCGGGTGTGACCCAAAAAAAACAATAATAATAATAATAATAATAATAATAATAATATAATAAAAAACCAAAGAAACAAAACAAAATTAAAATAAAAAATCTTTTTTTTTTTTTTTTTTTGGTTTTTGGTTTTTGGGCCACACCCAGTGACGCTCAGGGGTTACTCCTGGCTATGCGCTCAGAAGTTGCTCCTGGCTTCTTGGGGGACCATATGGGACGCCAGGGGATCGAACCGCGGTCCGTCCTAGGCTAGCGCAGGCAAGGCAGGCACCTTACCTCCAGCGCCACCGCCCGGCCCCTAAATAAAAAATCTTAAAAAAAGAAAATGACTAAAACAATGACTAAAGACTGTAACACAAGGTCTGGCAATTGTTTACATTTTTGTTATGTAAATCTCATGTAGACAGTTTAATTATTACTAGTGTATAGCTTGGTCCATTTTAGGGACCTGAACAGAGATTTCTCTTGTGAAAAATCTCGCTGAGGCAATGCTGCTGGGACCCCGGAGTGAGACAAGCAAGATTCCAGCCTGTGAGCCATCTCCAACACCGCCTTTATTTCCTCATCAGTGAGGTGACTGCTAATATTTAAATTATGTTCAGTGAAAATTAAAATACAGTTTTTTTCCATGGTTCTAGCTACACTCCAAGTAGGCCTTTGAACAGGGGCCTGAGAGAGTGTACAGGGATTAAGACACTTTATTTTTATTTTTTAAGAAGAAAAAATTTTGTTGTTGTTGTTTTTGGGGCCACACCCATTTGATGCTCAGGGGTTACTCTTGGCTAAGCGCTCAGAAATTGCCCCTACCTTGGGGGGACCATATGGGACGCCGGGGGATCAAACCTCGGTCCTTCCTTGGCTAGCGCTTGCAAGGCAGATACCTTACCTCTAGCATCACCTCACTGGCCCCGGAAAATTTTTTTATTATGATTAGAACATTCTAAACTCATGTCATCTCAATTGTTTTTTGTCTTTGTTTTTGGGCTACACCCATTGATGCTCAGGGATTACTCCTGGCTATGCTCTCAGAAATCGCTCCTGGTTTGGGGGACCATATGGGACACCAGGGGATTGAAACGCAGTCTGTTCTAGGCTAGCATGGGCAAGGCATGCTCACTGCTTGAGCCACTGCTCTGGTCCCTCAATTGTTTTTTTTTTTTAACAAATAAATTCTTTAATTGAATCATCTTGAGATAGTTACAAAGTTGTTCATGATTAAGTTTCAGTCATATAATGTACGAAACTCTTCACTAGGGTAAATTTCCTGCCACCAGTGTTCCCATTTTTCCTCCCTCCCTTTCCTTTCCTCCTCCAGTATCTGACTCTGTGGCAGATACTTTTCCCCCTATTTCTTCCTTTTCTTTTCCCTTGTAGACACCATGCTTTGCAATACTGTTACTGAAGGGGTAGCACATCTATCACTTTATCTCCTTTTAGCACCTAGTTCTTGTTCAGAACAATCATTTCCAGCTATAATGGTCATAGTGAGCCCTTCTTTGCCCTAACTGTTCTCCTCCAATATTTGTGGCAAGCTTCTTACCATGAACTGGTCTTTCTGGCCCTCATCTCCATTGTCTCTGGACATTAATACTATATTATCTCAGTTTTTTATATCCCACACATGAATGAGATAATTCTATGTTTATCCTTCTCCCTCTGACTCTCTCCCTCTGACTCTCTACATTCACTCATGTGCAAAGATTACTTCATTTTTTTCCTAACAGCTACATAGTATTGCATTTATTGCATTGTGTGATGTACCGTAGTTTCTTTGCCACTCATCTGTTTTTGGGCGCTTGTGTTGTTTACAGATTTTTTGGCTGTTGTGAATAGTGCTGTAATGAAAATAGGAATGCATAGAGTTTTCCTGCATGATGTTTTTGGGCCCCTAGAGTACCCCTTGCAGTGGTATTGCTGGATCATATGAGAACTCAATTTCTAGCTTTTTTTTTTTTTTTTTTTTTTTTTTGGGTCACACCTGACAGCACTCAGGGATTACTCCTGGCTCTACCCTCAGAAATCGTTCCTGGCAGGCTCAGGGGAACATATAGGACGCTGGGATTTGAATCACCGTCCTTCTGCATGCAAGGCAAACACCCTACCTCCATGCTATCTCTTCGGCCCCGTTGTGTGTGTTTGTTTTTAGGAATGGACATTTTTAGGACATTTAGGACATTTTAGGAATGGACTGTTGTTTTCCAAAAAAGCTAGACTACTTAACATTCCCACCAGCAGTGAATAAGAGTCTCTTTCTCCCTGTATCCATGCAGCCATTGGTTGTTCTTATTCTTTTTGATGAAGGCACTTTCTCTACATGTAGCTATCCTAGCTTAGTGTCCAGTCCTTGGTGTCACTGATGATGATATAATGTCCTGAGCTCTTCCAGGAGTGACCCCTGAGCACAGAGCCGGGAATAAGCCCTGAACACTGCTCTGATTGTGGCTAACAAAAGAAAGGAAGAAAAAAAAAGGTGAGGAAAAAAGAATAGAGAGGCTGGAGTGATAGTACAGATGGTAGAGGGTAGGGCATGTGCCTTGCATGCCACTGACACAGATTCAATCCCTGGCACCTTATATGGTCCCCTCAGAAGCACCAGAACTTATTTCTGAGTATTGCCAGGCGTAACACGAGTAAGGCCTGAACACCACCACTCCCCCAAAAAACAAAAAAGAAAAGAGGAGCGGAAAAAAAAAAAAAAAGAGGAAGTTCATTTTACAGAATAAAACCTCCTGGAAATGAGCTCTGATATAGAATTATCCCTTCCTTACAATTTTTTCTTTTACTTTTTTCTATCTCTCTTCCCCTCTTCTTTCTTTACCTTGTTCTAACCAGTCAGAAAAAATGTTTTATCAGACAAAATATGATGTCTGCATGAATAAGCCTGTGGAAATGACAGTTTGAAAATAATTGTTAGGCAAAGAAAAACACTTAAATCATTCCAAGGAAATGTGTGTAGCCTTGCTAGCAATCACAGCAATGAAAGTTCAGAGAGTCCTACTATGCCTTACATAATGTCTTACAGGAAGACTGCAACTTCGAGGGATGATGAATTGGCAGCTCTGGGAAACAACCAGTGCATAAATTGGCCATACTGATGCCAGGTAAATACTGATGTTTCAGGGCCAAAAAAGTTTTCTGACCAAATAAGTCCACTTAGTGACTACTATTTATTTATTTATTTTTGTTTTGGGTCACACCAAGCGGTGCTCAGGGGTTACTTCTGGTTCTGGTCTCAGAAATCGCCCCTGGCAGGCTCTAGGCACCATATGGGATGCCGGGAACCAAAACCAGGAAGCGAGCAAGGCAAATACCCTACTGCTGTGCTGTATCTCTGGACCCTATTTAATTTTTAATTTATGAACTGATACTTGATTTGTCATATTTTACACACATTTTGGGGGTTTGTTTTTGGACCAATGAAATCATGGTCAGGGGCCACTCTGGACTTTGTGCTTAAGGGTTACTTCTAGTGGTACTTGTAACCATATGGTACCCTGGGAATAATGTGGTGTTCAGGTGACCATATGGTGCCAGGAATCTAATCTGGTCAGTTGTATGCAAGGCAAGTGCCTTAATCTCTCTACTATCTCTCGTTCCTGTGGTCTTACATTTTAAAAATTTAGGGACCAGAGCAATAGTATAAAAGGTAGGGTGCTTGCCTTGCATGTGGCTGACCTGGGTTGGATCCCTGGCACCCTGGCCTATGTAGTCCCCCGAGTCCTACCAAGAGTGATTCCTGAATAAGTCTTGATTCAGGAGTAAGCCCTGAGCATTGCCTGGTGAGGGTCACCCCAAAATATTTTGGGTCCCAGATAGGTAGAATAGAGGTTAAGGAGCCTGCCATGCACATGTTCCATCATCAGCACCCCTAAAGCAAGCACAGGACCAGGGTTTAAACATTGAGCACGCACCCACGCACGCACACGCACACATACACACACACAATTCTATGAGGTAGTAGCGATCTTTACTTATCTATTTATGAATATCCAGGATCCAAATCATTGCCCTTTGTACCAATTAGGTAGATCCTTGGCACAATCATAGTTTATTTTTTGGGGGGTCACACCCAGCTGAGTGGTGCAAGGATCAAATCTGGTTCAGCAACAATGCTATAGTATTGCTTTGGCCTCATTGCAAATATTTTTGTTTTATTGAGGGTAAAGCGATAGTACTATGGGGTAGGGCGCTTGCTTTGCATATGGCAGTTCCAGGTTCAATCCCTGACATGCTGACATGTATATGCTCTCCAGGGCCCATCAGGAGTGATTGCTGAGCTCAGAGCCAGGAGTAGCCTGAGTACAGCTGGGTGTGCCCCCCCAAACAACTCAAACAACCAAAAAATATTTTAATCTTTGTGGTTCACACCCTGTGGTATTTAGACTATAATGAGTGTCGAAAGTCAGATGTGATGTTCTCACAGGCAAAGCCTGTATGTGCTCTAGCCCTGGAGGCATCTCTTTGGTCCATGCCATCTTTATTTTAAAAATTAGTAAACTTGGGCCCGCAGAGATAGCACAGCGGTGTTTTGCCTTGCAAGCAGCCGATCCAGGACCTAAGATGGTTGGTTCAATCCCGGTGTCCCATATGGTCCCCCGTGCCTGCCAGGAGCTATTTCTGAGCAGACAGCCAGGAGTAACCCCCTGAGCACTGCCGGGTGTGGCCCAAAAAAACAAAAACAAAACAAAAAAAATTAGTAAACTTCTGGGCCAGGAGATATATCCTACGGCTGTAGAACATGCTTTACAGGCAGGAAACCTGGGTTACAGCCCTTGAGTACCAAAACAAACAAGTATAGTAATCTTTTTGATTCATCTGATAAGACCTACCTAGAACCTCAATTTGCTTTTTTGTTTTTTGTTTGTTTTTTTGGGCCACACCCGGTGTTGCTCAGGGGTTACTCCTGGCTGTCTGCTCAGAAATAGCTCCTGGCAGGCACGGGGGACCAGATGGGACACCGGGATTCGATACAACCACCTTTGGTCCTGGATCGGCTGCTTGCAAGGCAAACGCACTGTGCTATCTCTCCGGGCCCAAGAACCTCAATTTGCATCCTCCCCTTTTTGGGCCATACCCTGAGATGCTCAGGTGTTATTCCTGCCTCTCAAGAACTATTCTTGGCGTTTGGGGAGGACCATGTGGGATGCCTGGATCTAACCGAGGTCAGCCTGGCCTCGTGCAAAGCAGGCAAAACAGACACCCTCCCTGTTGTACCATTTGCTCTAGCCCCAGCATCCCATTTACTGAGAATTGCATCCAGGGACACAATTTGCATGAAAAGTCCCCACTGCAAAGTAGAATGTTGACTGATGGAAAAAGAAACAGTGGCTTAAAACAAGACTTCTTAAACTTTTCTCAGAATCCCTTTTTGCCTGAGCGATTTCTACACAACTGCATATAGACAACACATTCATGTAATTTTTGCATGTTATTTCAAAAGAAAGAACCTGGGAAATGGGGGCCAGAGAGATAGCATGGAGGTAGGGCGTTTGCCTTGCATGCAGAAGGATGGTGGTTCGAATCCCGGCACTCCATATGGTCCCCCGAGCCTGTCAGGAGCGATTTTCTGAGCACAGACCCAGGAGGAAGCCCTGAGCGGGGAGAATTCCGACGGGTGCCATGTCTCTCTCTTCCTGTAAGTGAGCATGCGTCAACTCGCCCATGTCTCCCGCCCTCAGGTCTAGCCCTCAGTGCGCCTGCGCCTTATCCAGTCCGCAGAGACTCTCGGTCCCTCCCTCCTGTTACATTCAGGTGGGTGGAGACAGTCGCAAGAGTTCGGGCGATTCCACTTCCGCCAGCAGTGTTAGCCGGCTCACCCACCCCTTGTGCGCGTGCGCTTGCGCAAGGGTACTTTCACGCCGCCAGCTAACAGGAGAGGAGGGGAAATGAATGAGTTCTGGAGTGGCGCCTGCGCTCTGGTGGCCCTCGCGACCCGGAAGTGGGCGGGGCCGTAAACCCGCGTCAGTCTCGCGGAGTAAAACGGGGCTTGCTAGATCTAGAGATGCGAAATGCGGTAGGGCGTTTACCTTGCACGCAGAAGGACGGTGGTTCGAATCCCGGAATCCCAAAGCGAAATCCAGGCACGAATATGCAAGGGTTCTTTTGGTTATCTTTTAAATAATTGAATTTATAGGAGCGGGGCTGCCCCAAAAGATGCATCAAAGAGAATGCCTTACATCTAAGAGGAAAAAAATGAAATGTCAACTCGGGAGGGAGCGGTGCTACAGTGAATAAGGCGTTATTTGCCTTGCACTAAGTCGACTCAGGGTCCATCTCCATCATTCCATTTGGTCACCTGAGCACCTCCAGGGCTGATTCCGAGTGCAGAGCCAGAGTATTCCCTGAGCATCACCTAGTATGGCCCCCAAACAAAACAAAAAATTGACACCCTCCTTTTAGTGGCATGCAGAAGGCCAGGCATGGGCCCCTGAACATCACTATGAAAAAAGTCTCCAGTGGAAAGTAAAATGCTGATGAAGAAGAAGAAAGCATTGGCTTAAAACAAGACTTCTTTAACTTTTCCCAGAATTCCTTTTTGCCTGAGCGATTTCTACACAACTGCATATATAAATTTATATATTTACATATAAAACAAATAAATATATATATAAAGTAGGTATACAAAAATTATTGGGACCAGATAGTACTGTAGAGAATTTATCTAGTGTGCGCCTCACTAGGTTCAGTCCTCTATTGAACTGTTATCTCCTGAGCTCCACCAAGAGTAATCCCTGAGCACAGGGATTTATTCCTGCACAGGACTTATTTCTGAGCACTGGTGCTGGGAGCTGTGCCATGTCTGCTATTGAATATTTTATTTAATTTTAATTATTAAACAAATTAAATTATTTTCTTGGATTTATTGCAGCCATATCAAGTGATGCTCGGGTTTTTTCCAGCTGATTGCTTGGGGGGACCATTCTGAAGGGTCAGGAATTGATCCTGGGTTCACGGCATGTAAAGTTATGTTTTCCAGCCATGTGTGTGTGTGTTTGCTTGCTCGTGTGTGCTTTGGGCCACATCTATTGGTGCTGGGTGGGAGGCTGCTCATAGTACTGGGGACAGAACTGGAATAAGCTGCATACAGGGTAGGTGCTTAAAGCCTGTACTATTTTTCCGATCCTATTTCAGTCCTTTAAATTACCTCCCCAGCTTCCTTCAAGTGCTTTTATTCTTTGATGGGAAAGGGGTTGCTCCACACCCTGTAGTGCTTAGTTCTTACTCCTAATTGTGTTCAGGGATCATTCTTGGCAAGGTTCAGAGGGAACTATATGGGGTGCCAAGGGTTATACAAAATAAAGACCTTGCCTGCTGTACTATCACTTTAGTCTCTCCTTCAGGTGATTTTTTCTTGTTGAGGTTTTTGGGTCACACTCAGACGCCCTCAGTTGTTACTCTTGTCTCTGTGCTCAGAAATCACTCCTGGCAGGCTCAGAGAACCATAAGGGATAAGCGATGCAGGAATTGAACCACCATCTGTCCTGGGTTGGCCACATTCAAGGCAAACACCCTACCACTATGCTATCTCTCCAGCATCCTTAAGGTGATTATTTATTTTTGGTTTTTGGAGCCACGCCCATTTGATGCTCAGGGGTTACTCCTGGCTAAGCACTCAGAAATTGCCGCTGGCTTGGGGGGACCATATGGGACGCTGGGGAATCAAACTTCGGTCCTTCCTTGGCTAGTGCTTGCAAGGCAGACACCTTACCTCTAGCGCCACCTCACCGGCCCCAATTTTTATATATATATATATTTTTTTTTTTTTTTGGGCCACACCCAGCGTTGCTCAGGGGTTACTCCTGGCTGGCTGCTCAGAAATAGCTCCTGGCAGGCACGGAGGACCATATGGGACACCGGGATTCGAACCAACCATCTTAGGTCCTGGATTGGCTGCTTGCAAGGCAAACGCTGCTGTGCTATCTCTCCAGGCCCCTATTTCTATATTTATTTATTTATTTGTGTTGGGTTTTTAAATTTTGGTTTGGGGCCACACCCAGCAGTACTCAGGGGTTACTCCTGGCTCTGCACTTCGGAATCACTCCTGACAGTGCTCAGGGACAATAAGTAGTGCCAGGAATCTGGATTGGTGCCATGTATATTACCTGCTGTATTGTCTTTGCCCCATTTATGTTGGTGTTTTGAGCCAGTCTTAGTGGTAATCAGGAGCCATTTCTGGCTTTGATCAGGAATGATCCTGTCGGTGTTCAGGCGCCCACATGTGCCTAGGAATTCAAACTGGGATCATTGAGATAGATGCAAGGCAAGTGCCTTAGCCCCTATACTATTTCTCCAGCCCATCAAATCCTTTTAAAATCCTTTGTAACACTGAACCAAATGCATAATATGGCCAAGTTCCTGAAAAAGTAGGAAACACTAGCCTGGGGAATGGTCAGCACCTTGTGGACCTGCTTACTGCAACTGCTTTGCTACCAAATTTTCTAGACAACAAGCTACCTTGTCCCCTTCTTGGATTGAAGTGAAAAGAAGTCACCTGAGGTAGGAGCTTAGATGTGTCTTGCAGTGTCTTGTTGGGCTCATGCAGATCACACAGCGATTATGTCCTGAATCAGGTTCATCTCAAAGATACACAGAAATAACACTTGGCTCTCAGCATGGCTCTGATGAAATGTTTGGGAGAGCGTGTCCATGCAGTTACATTTACATTACACACACACACACACACACACACACACACACACACACACACACACACACACACACACACACATATTTTGGTCATACCTGGCGTCGGCGCTCAGGAGTTACTCTTGGCTCTACCCCAAGAAATTATTGCTCCTGGCAGGCTCGGGGGACCATATGGGATGCTGGATTCAAGCCACTGTCCTACTGCATGCAAGGCAAATGCTCTACATTCATGCTATCTCTTCAGCCCCTGGAACCTTATATTTTTAAGGGTGAGAAGTTCGTGAGGTAGTCTTTCTAGTGGAAAGGATTTGCTTTGAAATCTTTGTATAACCAAATTTTTGTCTTTTTTTTTTTTCTTTTCGTTTAGGTCACACTCGATGGCGCCCAGGGGCTACTCCTGGCTCTTTACTTAGACATCACTCCTGGCAGATTCAGGGAATCACATGGGATACTAGGGATTGAACCTGGGTCAGTGGTATGCAAGACAAGCATCCTACCAGTTGTGCTATCACTCTGACCTCCTAGATTTTCTTATTTTTGTTGGAAGCAATAAAAAGCAATAAATACGGGGCTGGAGAGATAGCGTGGAGGTAAGGCGTTTGCCTTTCATGCAGAAGGTCATCGGTTCGCATCCCAGCGTCCCATATGGTCCCCTGTGCCTGCCAGGAGCAATTTCTGAGCATGGAGCCAGGAGTAACCCCTGAGCACTGCCGGGTGTGACCCAAAAACCACACACACACACACACACACACACAAAAGGCAATAAATACTAGAAACTGCCAGTGGGTGGCACAGTGAAACAAGATTTAAACTTGCAACGTAGAATGGTAAAAGAAAATAAAAATTAAAAGGTATTGGGGCCGGTGTGGTGGTGCTAAAAGTAAGGTGTCTGCCTTGCTAGTGCTAGCCTAGGACGGACCTCGGTTCGATCCCCCGGTGTCCCATATGGTCCCCCAAGCCAAGAGCGACTTCTGAGTGCATAGCCAGGAGTAACCCCTGAGCGTCACTGGGTGTGGCCCCAAATCAAAACAAAACAAAAAATTAAAAGGTATCCAACAATTCACCTCATAGATGGGAAACATTTTTTCTTTAATTTCCTTATACCTACAGATTCTCTCTGATATTTTCCATCATAGCAAAGAGCCTGCTAAATTTACTTTCACTGGGGGAACTAGTCTACGGCCATACCACCCTGAATGCGCCCGATCTCATTGGGGGAACAATCAGGCCTAATTTTTGAATTGCATAGTAGAGAAGATGCTAGATATATTTTTTCCTATTTTTTTTCTTCCTTCCTTTCCTTCCTTTCCTTTCCCTCCCTCCCTCCCTCCCTCCCTTCCTCCTTCCCTCCCTCCCTCCCTCCCTCCCTCCTTTCCTCCTTCCTTCTTTCCTCCTTCCTTCCTCCTTTTTTTCTTTCTTTCTTTCTTTCTTTCTTTCTTTCTTTCTTTCTTTCTTTCTTTCTTTCTTTCTTTCTTTCTTTCTTTCTTTCTTTCTTTCTTTCTTTCTTTCTTTCTTTCTTTCTCTCTCTCTTTCTTCTTTCTTTCTTTCTTTCTTTCTTTCTTTCTTTCTTTCTTTCTTTCTTTCTTTCTTTCTTTCTTTCTTTCTTTCTTTCTTTCTTTCTTTTCTTTTCTTTTCTTTTCTTTTCTTTTCTTTTCTTTTTTGTCACACCTGGCAGCACTCAGGGTTACTCCTGGCTCTGTGCTCAGAAATCACTCCTGGCAGACTCGGGAGACCAAATGGGATGCTGGAATTCGAACCACCGTCCTTCTGCATTAAAGGCAAGTGCCCTACCTCCATGCTATCTCTCCGGCCCACTCCCTGCTATCTTTCCAGCCCCTTATTTTAATCGTTCTATAAAATTGTACTTATTTTATGATACAAGGGCTCAAACCCAGAGTCCCAACTGGGTGTGACCTAATTTCTTTTTTTTTTGGGTGGGGACACACCCGGCTGCTTTCAGGGGTTGCTCCTGGCTCTACACTCAGAAATCGCTCCTGGCAGGCTCGGAGGACCATATGGGATTCTGGGATTCGAACCACAGACCTTCTGCATGCAAGGCAAACGCCTTACCTCCATGCTATCTCTCCGGCCCGGATAGTCAAATTTTAGTGGAAGAACAGATGCGGGTGTGATACTGCAGAGGGCGCTCTGGTCACCCACTAACTCCCCACTCCTTGCAAAAGTCATTTGAAATTTGGGTGTGATGGACCTGTTGCAGCGGCCAGCCCAGGCTGTTCACAGTAGTCCCTAAAGGGACAGGGGTGGAAGGAGGAGGAAGAGGAGGAAAAAAGAACCCAAGAACACTTCCTGCAGGAGGCAGCATCTGAGTCAGCATCAAGTAGAAAGGACGCTGGCTTCAGGCAGGGTCTGTATTGGACTCTGAAGGACATTCGCCTTGTGTCTATTTCTTCTGAGTGTAGGTTTTGGATTTCTATTTGCTGCTAGTTTCCTTCTGTCTATTGCAATTTTAGTACTCACTCATTTTTAGTTGTTACTTAAAGGAATTTACTTTAACATTTTTTTGGTATTTCCTATAATAATTTTAGGTTAGTGGTTTTTTTTTTTTTTTTTTTTTTTTTTTTTTTTTTTTTTGCTGACCTGTTGAAATGATCCCAAATGATGATCCTTGTAAACTAGCAGCAATAAAGGTGCCTGGGCTCAGACAGTGCTCGCCCATCTCCTCTACTAGCCACCCAGGGCTCAGTCTACTTAATCTCTGCACATCTACCAACCAGATGTGGTTCACGGGGTAGCGGCTACACTGCCAGGGCCCCCTCCCTGGTCTCTGCTGGGAACGGGCTGTGCCCGACCTCCAGGGTTACTCTCCCCACATCAACAGAAAACGTGGGGGCCAGAGACAATGTCTGGTGGCTAAGGCGTTGGCTGACATTGCCCATATTAGTTAGAATTAGAGTTACAGGTACCCATCAGTTCAAAACCCAGAGAGACAGAGACTGCCAATTTGTGATGCAAATCACATCAGGGTTTTATTAATATGTTTATTAAATAGAGCCCTGTTCCCACCACTCTGGGAGGGGCTGCAGTGTGGGATCAAGTCCAGGGCCATCAGCGTAGACCCCCCCAGGACCCTGGACATTCGCAGCCTCTGGTTCAACAAAGGAGGAGGAGGTGAGGCCGAGAGAGGGACCCTCATCTGTCCCACATCACAGAGTTAAGAGGTAAGCCTGGTCAGTGCCCTTGTGGTGAGTGGGTGGGCTTTCCAGTGCTCACCCCCAGTGGCAGCCCCAGGCAACGTGGTGCAGTCCTGTGTCAGGGCCAGGCAGAGGGGTTTCTGGCAGCCACCTGGCACTTTCCAGGCCTTCCAGGGTCAGCCTTGAGTCAAGCCACTGGTGAAAGGCAGCTCAGAGGTGGTTGTCTCGGGCGCTGCGCCCCAGCACTCAGTCGGGGTTCCCTCAAAGGCTCGGCCATGCATGACCAGGGCCTCCGGTGGGGCTCCTTTAGAGCTCCTTAAGCCGAAAGCAGTGACAGTCCCTGGGCATGGGTGTTTGAAAGAAGTTTGCCATCGGGGGCCAGGAACATTCGTGGAGGCAAGGCGCAGCGAGTTTCTTGCACTTCCGAACCCAATTCCCTGCCTCCAGAAAAGGGTCAGGAACCAGACACACAGGCCTGTGTGCGCCATCCTCCACGGGGAGAAATGCCATCTCAGCGGCTCTGATGCTCTGTGCCTGCGGCGGGCACTGAAGCGGGACCAAAGGGTGGGGGCAGGGTTGGAAAAGAGAACGGACTGGGTGGTTGAATGCACAAAAACGTGCCCAGTCCCTCTTGGACAGTCGCTGTGTTTGATGTTCTTAGGAGACCGCAGCCAGAGCCCATCTTCACAGCCCTTGCCACCGCAGCTGCAGGAGCAGGTAAAGGCTTTGTTCTGTTCCCTGGCTCGTCATGGCTTGGCCGATCCCAAGCCCACAATCCGTGCTTTGCCCTCTCGGGAAACACTTGTCTCCTCATACTTGTGGGATGCTCAGGACTTGTCCTCTGCTTGGCTTTGCCCTGAGAGAAGCCTGTCTCCCTGCACCTGCCCCTCCCCCCAGATCCTGACCCTCTTCCAGGGTCCCCAGAAGCTGCCGCCAGTGGGCACCAGAGGCTCCCCGTGAACCCTGTGCCTGGTGGCATCACACCACTGTGCTGTCACCCTAGTCCTTGCCTCCACCCTGGTCCAAACCAGCTCTCCACACCCGGGGCCAGCTCTCTGGGAACAAGCCTTTGTCATTGGGTTGCAGCACCCAAACGAAAGGGACCGTCATCATTGGCACAGGATTGGCTCCCGGTTCTGGACTGGCCGTTGGGTAAGTTGATCTCTGGAGCCAGGATTCATAGCACCTCTTCCGTTGGTCACGGCCTGAGGAAGAGTCAGGTGTTTGTCCGTGCCTGGTTGGCAATGTCTGATGATGTGCGTTGATGAAGAAAGGAATATCTTGGCAGCTGCTCAGCTGCAGTGAACCCTAGAGAGGGAAAGGGCGGATGTCCTGAAGAGCACAAAGTTTCCCTCTGTGGGAGCGCATCTCCCACAGTGAGAGGCCTCCTTGGGCAACACCCACATTCAGGCCGGAGCAGTGGAGCTTCTGGTCTTTCGAGGAACAGGCCCATGCTGAGCACAGTCTTCCCCCTGGGGACCGCTCGAGGGAGGCAGCCCCAGCAGCCCAGACAATGTGCTGCAGTCCTTTGTCAGGGCCAGGTAGAGTTGTTTCTGGCCCAGTTGGAAAATTGTAAGGTTTCTGTCAGC
Organism: Suncus etruscus; assembly: GCF_024139225.1. Classification (NCBI taxonomy): domain Eukaryota; kingdom Metazoa; phylum Chordata; class Mammalia; order Eulipotyphla; family Soricidae; genus Suncus; species Suncus etruscus. The sequence continues at coordinate 28,125,945 of NC_064862.1, forward strand.
CATCCACCCAGCATTTTCCAGACATTGCAGGATCAGCCCTGAGTAAAGAGGCTTGGGAAAGCAAGCACAGAGGTGTTTTGGGAAGGCGTTGCACCCCTGAATCAGTGTTCCCTAGAGAGGCATGGCTGTGCACGGCAGAGCCTCGGATGGTGCTCCTTGGACTTCATTGGGAATAAAGCCGGAAAAAGGTGGCCTACATGTCTGCCGCTCTTTCACAGACTTTCCATATGGGGCCAATGACATTCCTGGAGACAGAGAGCACTACGTTTCTTGCCTGAGCGTTTCCCAACCACGTTCTCTACCTTCAGAAAAGAGTTGGGGACCAAATGGACAGACTTGTTTGTTCCATTCTCCCTGGGCTGAAATGCAACGATGACGATGATGTTCTCTGTCTCTCTAGTGGGCAACTGAGCAGGACCAAAGAATGGGGTGGGGGATTGGGGTCTTAGGGTAGAGTAGAAAAGGAAAACAGCTTTCGTTGGGTGGCTGCAGGAAAGCATGCCCAGGTCCCTGTTGGACAGTCCCTGTGTTTGATACTCTTAGGGGATCGCCAGCTAACCCGGAAAGAGAAATTGGCAATCCTCGATGACCTTCTCCAGTCCCTGCCTCCCCTCCCACTGGCCACAGCGGAACAAAATCAGGTTATTCATTCACCCAGCAGGAACAACTTGTCTCCTCCCTTGTTTAGTGGGAGGATCCGTAATTGTCCTCTACTTGCCGTTGCCCTGAGACAAACATGTCTCCCACCATGAGTGTCTGCACCTCCTCTCTCTCCAGGATCTGCCCTTATGGCCAGAGTCCCAAAGGAAGCTGAAAGTCAGAAACAGCTCCCCATATACTTTGTGCCATCTGGCATCACACCGCTGTTCTGCAACACTAGTTCATGCCTCTATTCTGGTCCAAACAAGCTCTGCATACCCAGGGCTAGTTCTCTGGGCACAATTCTTTGAAACTAGCATCCAAGGAGCATGATGCCTCTCCTTCCTCCTGGGTGTTCCCTCTCCTAGGGCCTCCAGCAGTGATTTTCTCAACAATCTGTGTGTCCCCTGTGGAGAAAGGTCCTTGTGACTTGGGGAGCTGAGATGGGCACCACCCTCCCAGGGCACGGCCAGGACATGGGTTCCTGGGATCCTTTTTCTTCTTCTTCTTTTTTTTTTTTTTGGTTTTTGGGCCACACCCGGCAGTGCTCAGGGTTTACTCCTGGCTGTCTGTTCAGAAATAGCTCCTGGCAAGCACAGGGGTCCATATGGGACACTGGGATTCGAACCAACCGCCTTAGGTTCTGGATGAGCTGCTTGGAAGGCAAACACTGCTATGCTATCTCTCCAGGCCCCCTTTCTAAATTGACGTCTCCCATGGCGTGACTGTGCCGCAGTTCCACGCTCCCGTGCAGGCTTCTCTGCACATTCATAGCCACAAGAAGGGAGGCACCTGCCTACTGAACATGGGCAGGATGTCTGGTTAGAGTAGACAGGCCAGGGGTCAGGCGGTGTCAAGGCATGTGATGTGAGGGCGAATGCAGGTTTCACCAGAGCCAGGCAGGATGGTTCGGGCAGGGGAAGTCTTGTTGCCAGACTATGGCCAGTCCTCTCCGGCTACCGCCTCCCCCCCCCCATCACCGAAAAAGGAGCCCATAGACAGCGTGCGTCTGGACACCAAAGCCAGGCTCTATGCCCTATCCCTGAATCGCTGCAGGCAGCAATGTCTGCCCTTGAGCATAGACTGCGTTGGCCCACTGCAAGATACAGGAGGCTCACCAAATGCCAACATGTCTTTCTATCTGCAGGATCCCACCGCACCGGGACGCTCATCTCCCAGGCCGGCAATCCCAGCAGATGGGACCCGAAAGGGACCCTCATCACTGGCACCAACCAGTGATGCTGGGTCCGTGGAGACACTCCCGGCTCTAGAAAGGCCCTTGGGTAAGATGATCTCTGGAGCCAGCTTTCTTAGCACCTCTTCCGTTGGTCACAGACTGAGGAAGAGTCAGGTGTTCTTCGAGAGGAGATGTCTGATGCTGTGCGTTGATGAAGAGAGGAACACCTTGGCAGCTGCTCAGCTGCAGTAAACCGTAGAGAGGGAAAGGACAGGTGTCATGAAGGGCACAGTGTCCCTCTGTGGGAGCGCATGTCACACAGTGAGAGGCCTACTTGAGCCACACCCAGATTCCAGCCAGAGCAATGGAATGTCTGGTCTCTTGAGGCACAGGCCCCATGCTGAGCACAGTCTTCCCCCTGGGGAGCACTCCAGGGAGGCAGCCCCAGCAGCCCCAGGCAACGTGGTGCAGTCCTGTGTCAGGGCCAGGCAGAGGGGTTTCTGGCAGCCACCTGGCACTTTCCAGGCCTTCCAGGGTCAGCCTTGAGTCAAGCCACTGGTGAAAGGCAGCTCAGAGGTGGTTGTCTCGGGCGCTGCGCCCCAGCACTCAGTCGGGGTTCCCTCAAAGGCTCGGCCATGCATGACCAGGGCCTCCGGTGGGGCTCCTTTAGAGCTCCTTAAGCCGAAAGCAGTGACAGTCCCTGGGCGTGGGTGTTTGAAAGAAGTTTGCCATGGGGGGCCAGGAACGTTCTTGGAGGCAGAACCCAGTGCCTTTCTTGCGCTGGCGCTTCTGAACCCAATTCACTGCCTCCAGAAAAGGGTCGGGAACCAGACACACAGGCTTGTGTGCGCCATCCCCAGCGGGGAGAAATGCCATCTCAGTGGCTCGATGCTCTGTGCCTGTGGTGGGCACTGAAGAGGGACCAAAGGGTGGGGGCAGGGTTGGAAAGGAGAATGGACTGGGTGGCTGGGTGCATAAAAGTGTGCCCAGTCCCTCTTGGACAGTCGCTGTTTGATGTTCTTAGCAGAGCACAGGCGGAGACCATCTCCATGGTTCGTGACACCGCAGCTGCAGGACCAGGTAAAGGCTTTGCTCTGTTCCCTGGCTCGTCATGCCTTGGCCGATCCCAAGCCCACAATCCATGCTTTGCCCTCTTGGGAAACACTTGTCTCCTCATACTTGTCCTCTGCTTGGCTTTGCCTGAGAGAACCCTGTCTCCCCGCACCTGCCCCTCCCCCCAGATCCTGACCCTCTTCCAGGGTCCCGAGAAGAAGCTGCCAGTGGGCACCAGAGGCTCCCCATGAACCCTGTACCTGGTGGCATCACACCACTGTGCTGTCACCCTAGTCCTTGCCTCCATCCTGGTCCAAACCAGCTCTCCACACCCGGGGCCAGCTCTCTGGGAACAAGCCTTTGTCATTGGGTTGCAGCACCCAAGGCGCACAACGCCTCTCCATGCCCCTGGGTGTTCCCTCTCCCTGGGGCGTCCAGCAGGGACTTTCTTAACCATCTGTGTGTGCCCTGGGGAGAAAGATCCTTGTACCCTGGGTCGCCGAGGCGGGCATCACCCACCCAGGGTACGGCCAAGACATGGGTTCCGGAGAGCTTTTCTGAATTGACGTCACCCATGGTGTGTTCCATGCTCTCTGCGCATTCATGGCCACGAGATAGGAGGCACTTGCCCACGTAGCATGGGAAGGATGTCTGGTTAGGTCAGGGGCCAGGCGGTGTCAAGGCGTGCGATGTGAGGGTAACCGCAGATTTCACCAGAGCCAGGCAGGATGATTCTGGCAGGGGAAGATTTGCTGCCTGGACTGTGGCCTGTCCTCCCCGCCTATGGACCCCCCGCCCCCCCACCGTAAAAGGATCCATTAGACAGCTTGTGTCTGGACACCAAAGCCAGACTCTTTGCCCAATTCTCGAATGGCTGCAGGCAGCAATGTCTGCCCTCGAGCATAGACTGCTTTGGCCCACTGCAAGCAACAGGCAGCTCACCATATGCCAACATGCCTTTCTATCTGCAGGATCCCGTCGCACCGGGATGCTCCTCTCCAAGGCCGCGAACCCCTAAACCTGCCAGTGCCAAGCAAAAGAAACGTTCATCTTCGCCACCAGACTGGCTCCCGGTTCTGCAGTGTCCATTGGGTAAGTTGATCTCTGGAGCCAGCTTTCCTAGCAACTGTTCCATTGGTCAAGGACTGAGGATGAGTCAGGTGTTCATCGTGTGCCCGGCGAGGCGATGTGTGATGCTGTGCATTGATGAAGAGAGGAAAAATTTGGCAGCCGCTCAGCTGTAGTGAACCTTAGAGAGAGAAAGGATGGGTGTTGTGAAGGTCACAAAGTGTCCTTCTGTGGGAGCACATCTCGCACAGTGAGAGGCCTCCTTGGGCAGCACCCAGATTTCGGCCAGAGCAATGGAGCTTCTGGTCTCTGGAGGCACAGGCCCCATGCTGAGCACAGTCTTCCCCCTGGGGAGTGCTCCAGGGAGGCAGCCCCAGCAGCCCCAGGAAACGTGGTGCAGTCCTGTGTCAGGGCCAGGCAGAGGGGTTTCTGGCAGCCACCTGGCACTTTCCAACTTTCCAGGGTCAGCCTTGAGTCAAGCCGCTGGTGAAAGGCAGCTCAGAGGTGGTTGTCGTGGGCCCTGCACCCCAGCACTCAGTCAGCGTTCCCTCAAAGGCTCGGCCATGCATGGCCAGGGCCTCGGGTGGGGCTCCTTTAGAGCTCCTTAAGCCGAAAGCAGTGACAGTCCCTGGGCGTGGGTGTTTGAAAGAAGTTTGCCATCGGGGGCCAGGAACGTTCGTGGAGGCAGAGCACAGCGCGTTTCTGAACCCAATTCCCTGCCTCCAGAAACGGGTCGGGAACCAGACACACAGGCCTGTGTGCGCCATCCCCCACGGGGAGAAATGCCATCTCGGTGGCTCCGATGCTCTGTGCCTGTGGTGGGCACTGAAGAGGGACCAAAGGGTGGGGGCAGAGTTGGAAAGGAGAATGGACTGGGTGGCTGGGTGCATAAAAGTGTGCCCAGTCCCTCTTGGACAGTCGCTGTGTTTGATGTTCTTAGCAGAGCACAGGCGGAGACCATCTCCATGGTTCGTGACACCGCAGCTGCAGGACCAGGTAAAGGCTTTGCTCTGTTCCCTGGCTTGTCATGCCTTGGCCGATCCCAAGCCCACAATCCGTGCTTTGCCCTCTCGGGAAACACTTGTCTCCTCATACTTGTCCTCTGCTTGGCTTTGCCTGAGAGAACCCTGTCTCCCCGCACCTGTCCCTCCCCCCAGATCCTGACCCTCTTCCAGGGTCCCAAGAAGAAGATGCCTGTGGGCACCAGAGGCTCCCTGTGAACCCTGTGCCTGTTGGCATCACACTATTGTACTGTCACCCTAGTCATTGCCTCGATCCTGGTCCAAACCAGCTCTCCACACCCGGGCACAGCTCTCTGGGAACAAGCCTTTGACACTGGGTTGCAGCACCCAAGGTGCATCACACCTCTACATGCCCCTGGGTGTTCCCTCTCCTTGGGGTGACCAGCATTGACTTACTCAACCAACTGTGTGAGTCCTGGGGAGAAAGATCCTTGTACCCTGGGTCGCCGAGGCGGGCACCACCCAGCCAAGGCACGGCCAAAACATGGGTTCCAGAGAGCTTTTCTGAATTAACGTCACCCATGGCGTGTTCCATGCTCCTGTGCGGGCTTCTCTGTGAGTTCATGGCCACGAGATAGGACGCACCTGCCTACGAAGCATGGGAAGGATGTCTGGTTAGAGCAGACAAGCCAGGGGCCAGGCGGTGTCAAGGCCTGCAATGTGAGGGTAACTGCACGTTTCACCAGAGCCAGGCAGGATGATGCTGGCATGGGAATTCTTGCTGCCCGGACTGTGGCCTGTCCTTCCCGCCTATGGATCCCCCCACCCCCCATCGTAAAAGGAACCATTAGACAGCTTGTGTCTGGACACCAAAGCCAGACTCTTTGCCCAATTCTCGAATGGCTGCAGGCAGCAGTGTCTGCCCTCGAGCATAGACTGCTTTGGCCCACTGCAAGCGACAGGCGGCTCACCATACGCCAACATGTCTTTCTATCTGCAGGATCCCATCGCGCCGGGACGATCATCTCCCAGGCCGCTAACCCCTAACGCTGGCAGTCCCAAACAAAAGGGACCTTCATCATCGGCACCGGACTGGCTCACCACAGCAAGAGCCTGCCCAGGACTGAAAAGACTGAGGTGCTCCCAATGAGGTATGTTTAACCCTGGGCTCTCATGGCAGGAAAAAGCCACGGCAACTTCTGCTTCTCTTGCAGGAGCCCAGAGGGACACTGGAAACTCCCAGCGGCCCAGAAAACAGGGCAAGATGGGCAGGACCAGGGCAGCGAGGCCCAGCCCCTCTTGTTGAGGGCTGTGGGAGAATGGCAGTGCTGCCACAAGAGGGAGGAGAGGCCGAGAGAGGGGTCCCCCATCTGTCCCCAATCATGGAGTTTAGAGGTAAGGGTAGGCTTTCCTAGGCCCAGTGCACACCTGGGTGAAGGGGAGCCCCTTGGTCCTCCCTAATGTGGCAGCACTCACAGGCTGGGCTACAATAGCCCGAAAATAGTGAGAGGCTGCCTAAGGGACAGAGGGGGTGGGGAGCCCTGATAGCAGGCACAGAAGGGGGAAAGTGCCCCACCAAGGGACTCCTGCTGCAGTCACAGCCCAGGACCCCAGAGAGCCCTGTGGGTGGGCGAGCGGGCCGGGGCAGCTGTGCTGGGCCCGGAGTTCCCACCTTCACAGGTCTCTAATTTTTTTCCAGAAGGAAAAGACCTTTCCCTGGTGGTGAGTTCCAGAAGGCGGTCACTTGTCTTCTTAGACATGAGGCCCGAAGACTGGTTAAGTTTGGTGTCTGCGCTGAAGGTCTCTTTGCCTCTTGGAGTTGGAGAGGAAGCTGTAGAAAGCAAGCACAAGGGCAGTAAGGCACTGGCCTTGCTCCGATGGTCTCCCCAGCAGTGCTGTGAATCATCACTGAGCAGGGCCAGGAGGAAGCCTAGAATACCCCGGCTGTGCACACATGTCTTTCCTATAGGTATAAAAGTATACTATTATTAAATAGTAGACTAAGATAAAGTTCTCTGAAGCACTCCAACGGCAGTGTGTTGATTCTCTGCACAGACCCCAAAATGAGGTTCTATGACTAGGTTTGAGTTGAAAGCATCAAAGTTTTTTTCAGCCCCTCACAAGCATGGGGCACCCCTCCCTGTGGCTCTGTCAGGTGTCCCGGGACTGGCCCCACCCAGAATTCTCTGGTGGGGGCAGCCTTCTGTTGCCTTTCTGACCACCCTCTCGAAGCTGCCCCTATGGTGGCTGTCCATGCAGTGGGACACACTAACTCCCTAGGCTAGTCCTCTAGGGAAAGAAAACCAGGCCCTGGTCCCCTACCAAGGCTCCGCCAGAAGCTGCATTCCTGGTCTGGGCATAGCCCATTCCTGTCTATCCTACTCTCGAAAGCATCCCTCCAGCTGCTGCCCTCATTTGGTGAGGGGGAAGTTTGATGTCTTTGGGGAGGAGGAAACTATGGTCATAGTTTCCAGTAGCTTTGCCTTTTGGGAATGCTTCCTATAGAAGCTCATTCCAAAGACACCTCCCAGCCCCTTCCCTGGAGTTTGGGATTCGCTGCTGCTGCCAGGGGGCATGTGGGCCCCTTCAAGAAGCCCCAGCTCAAGAGACTTTGGGCAAGTTGCCAAGGTGGCAGCTCCATGTGGCCTGGGCCTGGGGCCAGTACTGCAGGGGTGCCAGAGCCATGCCCCTACCCCCAGTTTCTGACCGAGGCAGGACTTGGGAGTGGTACCATCAGTCCCAAGGTGCTGGGATCCTGCAAGGAGCTCTAGGTGTTAGCTTTTGGGATGTCTACGTTCTTTTTGGTTTTTGGGCCACACCCTGGCTCTGTGCTCAGAAAATGCTCCTGGAATAGGGACCAGGCATCTGGCTTAAAATGTGCCTCAGGTGCCCAGTGGTGCCCAGGCATGTTGGGGGCAAGTGACCAAGGCAGTACAACGACAGGCAGCTGTGGTGAGGTGGCATCTGCTTGGTTGACAGGCATTGAATCCAGGGCCTCATTACATGCAAGGCATGTCCTCTACCATTGAGCTACATACAGCCCCAGTCACAGTAGGAGAAAGACTTGCAATTTGAGATCCCAGAGTTCAAAGACTGCCAAAATGTTGTCCTCTGCCTCGTCAGGTTATGGCTCCTGACAGTCGGACTCTTCCAAAAGACTGTGCTCCACTGCCTATGCTAATTGCCTCTGCAAGTCGCAGATTGCTAAGCATTGCAAGTTGCTAATGTGCATGACAGTATCCCTGATGAGCTTGACAAAGAGGAAAGTACTCATGATTCTGTATCTCCAGAATCAGAGTCAGAAGAAGATGGAAGTCAGATGGAAGATAGAGTTTCGCAAAAGGCTCTTGCTCTCAAAGAAAAGGTGGTTGGGCCGGGCGGTGGCGCTGGAGGTAAGGTGCCTGCCTTGCCTGCGCTAGCTTAGGACGGACCGTGGTTCGATCCCCCGGCGTCCCATATGGTCCCCCAAGAAGCCAGGAGCAACTTCTGAGCGCATAGCCAGGAGTAACCCCTGAGCGTCACAGGGTGTGGCCCAAAAACCAAAAAAAAAAAAAAAAAAAAAGAAAAAGAAAAGGTGGTTGGTGGTTGGAGTGTTTGTTAGATCTGGTGGAGGAGGAGGTGAGTGGTGGTTTAGGGCTGTGTTTGGAGGAGGAGGGTGGTGGTTTGGGTTGTGTTTGGAGTGTTTGTTGGAGAAAAGTCTGGTGGAGGAGGAGGGATGCTTACTTTTGAGTATTATGGCAGATTCTTCAAAGATGATGGAGAAGGACATGGAGGGCACTGTGTCTGACAGGATCTTCAAAGATTTTCTGAAATCACTTCAGGATGTGACTATGTAGTCAGATGAAGTTATCTATGAAATCCTCAAGAAGGTGAACAGAAAAATTGGTGGCCTGGAATGGCAGTATTCACAATGCTGGAAAGTTGCCCAGGAAATCATCATGTTCTTGAGACAAAAGACACCGAGCAAAGAACTCGAGGAGCTATGCACCACCGTACTATATACAGTTGGGTTACACTCATCATACGTTATTGAGGACCTGTTGGATATCAAGCAAGCTCCCTGAGGTCTCTTGCATGCTGTCAGGAAGATCTGTGACTGCGATGAGACCACTGAATACATCATCAAGATATGGGATTGAATCCTGCACCTCCTGCCAATTCGCTGGGTTAAAGAGGACACGTTGGCCACCTTTCAATTGCTCAAATCAGTGATCACATGTATCCCAAAATATGAGAATCTGAGCGAAAAGGGACAAGGAAGAGAAGAAGAGCATGCTGAATGATTTGGCAATCAAGGTCTTTCACACCAATCAACTGTTAAAGGACTGCCAGTGCCTGACCAAAGACAGAGAGGTGATAGAGGAAATGCTAGCGATATTAGGCTTCCTCTTCTTTCTCCTGCATGTGTCAAAACTGAAGGAACAAGTGAAGGACTGAGTTTCAGAAAAGTTACCAGCTTTGGTATCAAATGAAGTGATCTCCATCTGTATTTCAGAAGTGAGTGGGTGTGTACACAATCTATTAAGAGCTCTGTAGCAACACGGGACTGGAGGGTTCGATACTGAAGGCCAAGTCCTTGAGCTGGGTACTTAGTGTTGTTGCGATCTGGCTCAGGGCATTCAGGTAGCCCAACTTCAGGGTGGTATCCTTTGCAACAATAGTGCCTTTGTAGTTTTTAATGGTGACTTCCAGAATACCATCTACATATATCTCAATGTATCCCTTGTGTTCGAGGACTCTGCTGAAGCTGGAGTAGATGGGGTCACACACCAGCCCCCATTCACTTTTCTGAAGTTCCTTTGTCCTTTTCAGGATGGATGAGTTCATGTATGTGAGTGCAGCACTCTGAGTTCTTAGCTGGTCCTGGACTACCTCCAGGTGGCTCTGGGACGCAACACTGAGTGCCTCTGCAATGCCCTTCTCCTCCAGGTCCTGATGGGATGGATGGAGAAGGGAGACGACCATGTCTCTACCAGATGTCTTGTGTTTGCTGTCCACAGGGCAAACCAAGTAATTGGTTCAAGAAAGCCTTGTCACTTAAATCGTTGTTTGAGTCACTGAAGTTTTCTATTAGTACTTGGAGTAGTTGTTGACAGCAATTAAGTATTCCATTAATAACTTGAGTTCATTCTCCCACTCTGGCTGTTTCAGGGTGACCACATCATGTTCATGCAGGATACTCAGAAGATTACTAATTATAAAAACACACACACATTTGATAGCAGGTTTCGGCTAGGTCAGTGGTTGCATGGTTTGTAGTAACCTGAGGGAAACGACCCCCCGTTCAGCTTGCCCAGATGGATTCCTTGCTCATTGCAAAAGATTGATCAAGAGTTCTGTGGTGGGCCTCAGGGAATATCTGCCGAGGTAAAATACGTGGCCCCAAAGCCATCCTTTAATACACTTTGTTTGCCCACAGGCACAAAAATGGTGTGGTTCTTCAGATGGCATACCACCACGATCAATTTGGGTAAAGAACCTTCTTGAACACTTTGGAACATTTTATCCTGATGTCTGTTCCAACTGGTGGTTTATTATAAATTATAATATATATATAAATATATAAATATAAATAATATAAGTTATCATTTATTATAAATTATTGACTTGATTTCAATCAGGAGAGTGTTGCCCTCGGGTGGTACCAAGTAGTCTAGCTTCATCAGCACCACAGTGAAGTCCAGAAAGATAGACAGCACTGCTTCCAGATCCTGGTGAAGCACTGCAATGGCTGTCTGCACCGCCTCTCTCCACCTCATCGCTCTGTGGCACCACTTGTAGTACACTTATGAACATCTTCGGGGCCGAAACGATTCTCTCTGGGTCTTTTGAGAGAATGCCGATCTCCAGCACATGTAGGACCCTACTATTTTGTAAAGAGATCAAAATATGAAAAGATTCTAAGGTTATCCTTTCAGTTTCCTCACATAGTGGGTCACTAAATCGATCTTCTCTCGTCAGCTGTTTCAAGAGAAAGGCCATTAGGATGAAGGCAGTCAGTGTCGTCAGTCACATAAGGAATTTTTCAGAAGAACTGGCAGCACTATACACATGCTGAGAGAGTGTGCTGTCCCACCCATCTGCATACATCTATAGCAGGAGGGCTCTGACCACATGGAGGGAAAGGCCATAGTGGGTCTCTTTAGGAATATTCTGCAGTCTTTTCTGTACCTAATGAAGGAAGTGGTTGCTAAAAAGCCCTCTAGGATTGAGCACTTTCTTGAGGTTCTCAACGACTCCATAAATAGAATGAATCCCAAGCAGGAACGTGCAATGTGGTGTGCCGCACATATTCTGCAATATGCTGTGAATATGAATTGCTTTACCACGGAAATTACCTTCAATGTACTTGAACATCTGATGACTGTGCTGACTGTGCGCTGCCACGATGAATTGGACGTCTGCTCCCTGGCTTCCCAGTCGCTCTACCTTCTCTACCATATTCTTCTGCAACCAAACTTTGCCATGCCGAATTGGACAGCCTCTGCTCCCTGGCTTCTCAGGCTCTCTCCCAGCTCTACCATATTCTCCTGCAACCAAAGCATATAAAGTTGGGCTTGGAGGAAGAGAAGACAAGCAGTGAGGACTACAATCCCTGCAAAAACCACAACCAGGTCTATGACTCATCGACCGTTGGCAAGGTATTTGCCCAATTTTTTTACCGAGCCTATTTTTTTTTTGCCCAATTTTTTACTCCAGCTGATGAGTGCCATCGTGAAAGAGCGGGGCTGAGACCTGATGCAGTCAGCACGCCTCAACAGCCTGGCTCCTTTCTTAAGAAACATCAGAAAAAATGAGGCCATAGTTGCTGTCGAGTCCATAGACAGTCTGATGAATACGATGAGCTAGCAAGCACAAAGGGAAACAACTCTATTTTCTGCACCATTGTAAAAGATGCAAGAGGCACGAAAAGAGGTGAGGAACACAGCCACCACCGTCCTAGGCACTGTGCTGAGAAGGATCTGTGTGTGGAAATTGCGATGCAGTTTGAAAACAGAAATACAAACATTCATGCATCCACTTTTTTTGAACGTACAAGAAGAAAGCATCGATATGGTTAAGGTGTGCTGCGAGAGCCTTGAGCCATGGGCAGAGGCCACCGGGTGGTCATCACTAGCTCGCAAGGAGAAGCATGTGGACACGAACAACCCCAGGAGGTCTTCGAGGGAACCATCGAACATCTGGTGGGCAAAAGGAAATAGGAGCGGTTGGGATGCTGCTGCCGAAGAACTTCGAAAGGATCCTGAGCCCGCAGACAGACCTCCGTGCGATTGCTGCCCATGGCTGATAGATAGGCCTCGTTCCGACCACTCCGCCAGGTATCTTGTGGGGAGATGCACACTGGCCGGACACTGCTCTTGAGCAAAGGCATGATCCAGAGCCATTCATCAAGAATCTGAGAGATGAAAATCTTAAAAAACTCAGCAACCTCAGAGGGAGCACCAAAAAACAAACAAACAAGAAACTCAGCATCCGTTCTGCTCCCAGCCCCAAGGCAACCGCCGCGCCCCCTCGCCTCACGCGCCTGCGCCAACGGCGGGGCACGTGACGCGACGTGACGCGCGCCCGGGGACACGCCCCCTCGGACGTGCCCGCCCTCCCCTCCATCACCCCCCTCCCAGGCGTCCCAGAGTCGCTGAGCTAGCTAGTTCTAGGGCGGGGAGTGGGGGGCGCGGCGCCCTCGGAGGGGGTGGGCGCGCTGCTGGGAACAGCGGCCGAAGGGGCGGGGACGGGGAGGGGCGTGAGAGCGGTTGCGCACGTGCACGGCGGACGAGGCGGTGCGAAGGGCGTGGTCCGCGGGGGCGCGTGTGCGCGTGCGCCAGCGCTCCCGTTCTCGCGCCCCTCCCCTCCCTTCCCGGCCCCGCCCCGCCCCTTTGGCCGCTGTTCCCGGCAGCGCGCTCACCCCCGCCGCGCCGGCTCTCCCGCCGCCCGGCCCTCCCGCCCAGCTCGGCGACTCCGGGACTGGCATCCCTGGGCCCCAGCCTGGACCCCAGGACTTTGCTCCCCACCTCAAGCCAGGGCTCTGGGCAGGCGGCCTCCTGGCTCAGCGGCTCTGCTTGGGCCTAAACTCACTCAGGGCGCCTACGTGCAGGCACTGGGCCCTGCAGGTGCCTGGCACAGGCTGTCACTTCACACTTGGGGAAGTCACCCCGAGTTGGAGCCCGGGAGCTGGACTGGGGTGCAGGGTGCAGGGGTCTGGCTGGAGAGCTGCAGAGGGAGATGGTGGGGCTGAGTCTTGAGCTGCTCTGGCTAGCTGCCTCAGCTGGAGGCCGGGTGCTCGCCTGACTCGGGTCTCTCTTAGGCAGATGTGTCAAACATCCCCAAATACGTGTAGGCGCAAGAACTTCTCTCCCTAACTCATCTTCTTTTTTGGGGGTGCAGCGTTCTCTGGAGCTCAGCCAATTACTCCTGGCTCTGCACTCCGGAATCACCCCTGGTAGGCCTGGGGGGGATCATATGAGGTGCCAGGTATATGTCAAGCAAGGCCCCTCCTCACTGTATATTGCTCCAACCCCGACCCTGCCTCTTCTGGGGAAAAGTTCTTCTCCAACATGTGCTTCTTTCATAGCTCTGTGATAGGCCTGGGCCTTGTTCTAACCGCTGGGGGACAGCTCTTAGTAGCTGACTAGCCCCCAACTTATCGCAGCCAGTATATAGATCAAGAATCGTCACACAACTGTTTGTGGGCCAAAGCCAGCCAGCCACCTGTTTGCAAAGATAGTTCCATTGGAAACACAGGTACTTATAAATAAAGTTTTAATTGAGGCGTTGTCACAAGTAAGTAAAGTTTTATTGGCACACCGTCATGAGCATTTACTCTTCGATTGTCGCTGCTGCTTTTGTAGCTGAAAAAATTAAATGAAACAGTGGGGGCCACAGACTGGGTGTATAGTCTCTGAAGTCCAAAATACTGACCCTGTAGCCCTTTCAAAAAAGTTTGCAAGGGTCTGACATGAGTGAGTGTGTGGGGAACTGCTCCTGGGCCAGAGAGAGAGTGCAGTGGGTACCGTCTTCTAAGTGGCCAACCTGGCTTTGATCCCTGGCACCATGAGACTCTCATGCCATGCCAGGAATGGCTCAAAGACAAAAAACAAATCTTTCTGACTAGTCCTGATCTTTCCTTCATTCCCGATGTGTAGAATGGGCGATAGAGGTGTGACTTAATTGTGTTTCATCTTAGTGGCACAGATATGCACAGTGTGGATACTAAAGGGAAACAGCATTGTTTTTTATTTTATTTTATTTTATTTTTGTTTTTTAGGCCACACCCGGTGACGCTCAGGGGTTACTCCTGGCTATGCGCTCAGAAATCGCTCCTGGCTTGGAGAGACCATATCGGACGCTGGGGGATTGAACCATGGTCCCGTCCTACGCCAGTGCTTGCAAGGCAGACCCTTTACCTCTAGCGCCACATTCCCAGCCCCTGACTAACACTCTTGAGCTGTGTGTGTTTTTCACAAAGCCGGTGTCATAACTCTGGTGCTGTTTTGTTACTATTGTCCTAATAAATGTTTGCTAGGGTAAGGGTGTAAAGGAAAAATTTCCCCTGAGTTCCCTGACTGCCCTGATCACCTACCCCCCCTTCACAATTCTGGAAACGTGTAGACTCAGTTACAGTTTAAATTTCTCTCTGTTCTGACATGGTTCTGACCTGGTCATGTTAACCCTGTAAGCTTGCACCTAAACCTTGCAAAAATGTGATTGAGCAAATGCCAGATGTCATGTACTTCCTAAAGCAAATCAATTTACTGTAACTTTCTATTGTTTGAAATGCTATATACAGCTTGTAAGCTCATGGCTTGGGACTGGCAGTTTCTGGCTTATGCTGGATTCTAGCACAGCCCCTGCATATGCTTGTAAGAAAATAATAAAAACCCCTGCTTTTGCATGAGACTGTGGTCTTGGTGTCTTTGAACGGCACATCGTTCTCCTGGACTTAACAAGGGGACGTCTCTCTGCGAAGGAAAATGTCCTTTCTAAATATCCTTTCCACTGTGTTATTCTGTCTTGGCAGAAACTCCACTGGTCTGTATCGAATTGACACTCGGTCATTTCCATATTTCACGATGAGCATTTGCCCTCAGGGGGCATTTTTATTTATAAAGCTTGGGAGCACATCTGATGATTTTTCTTTGTGTTGTTTTCTTTGCTTTGGGGAATCACAATCTTCTGATAGTTGGAGACTGCTCCCAGCTCAATGCTCAGTGGAGCTGAGAGGATCCTGCAGTTTCGGGAGCTAACCTGGCCCTTCTTGTGTGCAAAGTGAGTTGTCTCTCTGGCCTCTGAGCAGTTTCTTGTGATAGACCCTAGTATAAAATAAAAATTCGCAATGACTCAGAGTGATGGCATAGTGGTAGGGTGTTTGCCTTGCACGCAACTGGCACAGGCTGGACACGGGTTTGATTTCTGGCATCCCATCTGGTCCCCTGAGTCTGCCAAGAGTGATTTCTGAACGTAGATCCAGGAGTATCCCCTGCACAGTAACCCCAGGAGTAACCCCAGGAGTAACTACTGGGTGTGGCCCAAATCTCCCACCCAAATCCGTAAATTGTGAGATCACATCACTCGCCTTGTTCCTAACCCCTTAGGTGATGGATCTAAAGAAGCATGGTTGTGGGCGGTGGCGCTAAAGGTAAGGTGCCTGCCTTGCCTGCGCTAGCCTTGGACGGAACGCAGTTCAATCCCCCGGTGTCCCATATGGTCCCCCAAGCCAGGAGCAACTTCTGAGCACATAGCCAGGAGTAACCCCTGAGCGTTACCGGGTGTGGCCCAAAAAACAAAAAAAAAAACAAAAAAAAACAAAACAAAAAAAAAAGAAGCATGGTTGTGGTAACAAATAATAAGCCAAGCCAGTCAGGAAAGAGCCTTGAAGCCAGTTTGCTTTTGCCTCCATATCTCTCTGCCTCAGCCAAAAGCCAGAACTGACTTTTCTTTATTATCCCAAACCAAATCCATCAGGACGGGGTGGGGCAGGACAAAGTGACCTCAGGCAGGCTTTGACATAACAAAGGAGAGATTGGTGGGAAATTGGAAGATGGAGAAACGCCTTTGTTTTGGGTTAATAGCTGGATATCATCTTACATTGTGGAACTGAGTCATGAAATTGGGGGCCCGGTGCTTGCTTCCCTTGTCAGATCAGGGTTGGGCTTGTCTTCATGGGGCTCCACATCTGTCTCTCCAAAACAGTGGGTACAGAGCTGCCGCCTTGGGGTCTGGCTGACATTTTGAAAAGGTGTGAAGAAAAAATAATAAATATAAGTAAGAACTGGAAAATAGCAAATAGAAGAAAAAACTAGGCGCCCTGACCTCCCTAACTTGCACTTCCCTAAAGAGAGCTCCCAGCTAAGCTAACTCCCTAAGCGCCCTGACTTCCCTAATTTACACTTCATTTAAGTCCCTAAAGAGAGCTCCCAGCTAAGCTAACTCCCTAAGCGTCCTGACTTTCCTAATTTACACTTCATTTAAGCTCCCTGGGAACCTTTCCACTTCCCCACTCCCTAAAAACTCCCCTTCCTTTGAACTAACCAAAGCCACAATTCACGGAAGACCCTAACTCACTTTAAAATAGGCATATGCCGTCAGGGGAAGGACAAAGATACGCACATGACCCCAGGGGCAAACACTGCCCCATCTTTTACACAGGGTAAACAAAATGCCTCCTTTCTGGGCTCTGACGCATAACTTCTTCTGTGGCGAGAGATAAGGAGAGATGCCTCCTTCCTGGCAGGTGTGTTTTCATGATATGTATGGCCTTTTTTACCCTATAAAAGCTTTGCTGAATGCTAAAGGGGGGCCGAATCTCCCCTACTCGGTCCTGAGTTATGAGATTCGGTCTCAGCATGCTGAAATATTAAAATCCCTCGTGTTATTGCAGCAAGTCTGGTCTCCGAGTCTCTGTGGGTGCGTGCATATCCTGAGCCTGGAGCGGAGTTCTCCTAAGGGGGAGTTCTTTCATTTGGGGGCTTGGCTGGGAGATTTGCGACCACCCAGAGACCCCAGACCCACTTGGAGGTGAGCTTTTGTGTCTGTGTCTGTGTCTACTTAGTCTCCTTAGTCTGGGTTCGTTTGCTTCTGGCTGTACTTTTCTCTGAGGTCTGGCGCGATCGCAGTTTCGGTTTTACGGACGCTCAGCAAGTCTGAGGGTTCGTGGATAAAGACAGACGTGTCCGGGTGTCCACCGTCCGATCACCCTGGGAGACATCCCGGGAGGTAGCGGGGACAACCAGGGACGCCTGGTGTACCCCCCTGGTCTGGAGAGTCGCGAGGAGAGTAGCTTCCTCATTGAACTAGGCTGGCGGCGGAGGCCCTTGCTATCCGACTCTTTGAAGTGCCTTTGGGCAACGCATGAACGGCGCTTGTTCTGGGTCATTTGTCTCTTGATTGTTACTTCTGTGTCAGTTTTCCTTGAAATTAGGACTAAGATGGGACAGACCGTGACGACTCCTTTGACTCTAACCCTCAACCACTGGACTGACGTAAAAGCTAGGGCTCACAATCTGTCTGTCGGGGTACGGAAGGGCCCCTGGCAGACCTTCTGCACCTCTGAGTGGCCAACCTTTGGAGTCGGCTGGCCGCCAGAAGGTGTCTTTAACCTTTCTCTTATTTCCGCAGTAAAAAAGGTCATTTTTCAGTCTGAAGGGGGACACCCGGACCAAATACCCTACATTCTCGTCTGGCAGGACCTCGTCCAAAATCCACCAGCGTGGGTCAAGCCCTGGATATCTGGCCGTCCTGAGCCAACTTCCACTATAATAGCAGTAGCCTCAGATCCCGAGCCCAACCTGCCTGTCCCCTTACGACCTTCAGCTCCCCCGCCCCTCTACCCTGAGATAGACAATGATCTTCTTCTTGACTTCTCCCCACCTCCATACTCCCAACCTCAATCCTCTCCCCAGCCGGCACAACCTAACGTGCCACACGTCGCTGTGGGGCAACCCCCGGCGGCCGGTCCACGCGAACCGGGACCAGCAGGGGGAACCCGGAGCCGGAAGGGCCGCAGTCCAGAAACTGTTCGCCCCTCCGAATCACGGTCTCTTGCCCTCCCCCTTTGGGCAATGGGGCCCCCGCCAGGAGACGACCAGCTTCCCCCTTTACAGTACTGGCCTTTTTCCTCGGCAGATCTATATAATTGGAGGACTATGCACCCCTCCTTTTCAGATAATCCCTCTGCCCTGACGGGACTCCTCGAGTCTCTCATGTTCTCGCATCAGCCCACCTGGGACGACTGTCAACAACTGCTCCAGGTCCTCTTCACGACAGAGGAAAGAGAAAGAGTCCTCCTAGAAGCCAGGAAAAACGTCCCGGGGGCCGATGGGACTCCCACCAATCTCCCTAACCTCATAGATGAAGGGTTTCCATTGACCAGGCCATCCTGGGACTTCAATACAGCAGAAGGTAGGGAGCGCCTCACCGTCTACCGCCGGGCTCTGGTTGCAGGTCTCAGGGGGGCTGCAAGACGCCCCACGAATTTGGCTAAGGTAAGAGAGGTTGTCCAGGGTCCAGTTGAGCCGCCCTCGGTTTTCCTGGAACGCCTAATGGAAGCTTATAGGAGGTACACTCCTTTCGATCCAGCTTCAGAGCGACAGCAGGCGGCCATAGCAATGGCCTTTATTGGGCAGTCAGCCACAGATATAAAATGTAAGCTACAGAGGCTAGAGGGACTTCAAGATTATTCGTTGCGGGACTTAGTGAAGGAGGCAGAGAAAGTGTTCCACAAGAGAGAGACAGAGGAGGAGAAAAAGGAAAGAGAAAAGAAAGAGGTAGAGGACAGAGAGAACCGGCGTGATCGCCGACAAGAGAGAAATTTAACTAGAATATTGGCTGCAGTAGTAGGGGATAGTATAGCAGAAAGAGAAAGAAGCAGGCAGACAGGGCACCTGGGCGACAGGGCAAGACCGTCCATTCGATAGAGATCAGTGTGCCCATTGTAAAGAAAAAGGACATGACCGTCCACTCGATAAAGATCAGTGTGCCCATTGTAAAGAAAAAGGACACTGGGCCAGGGGAGTGCCCGAAAAAGCAACTCAGGAGGAACAAGGTCCTGGCTCTCAATGATTAGGGAGGACGGGGCTCGGTCCCCCTCCCCGAGCCCAGGGTAACGCTTCCAGTAGAGGGGACTCCCATCAACTTCCTGGTGGACACGGGAGCTGAACATTCAGTATTAACCAGGCCCCTAGGAAAATTAGGAACAAAAGAAACCATGGTTGTGGGGGCCACAGGCAGCAAATTCTACCCCTGGACTGCTAAAAGAAAAATTGGACATTGGAAGGGGCCGAGTAACTCACTCCTTCCTGGTCATCCCTGAGTGCCCTGCGCCCCTCCTGGGAAGAGATTTGTTGACCAAATTAAAAGTACAAATTCAGTTTACCCCCGAGGGACCCGAAGTAACTTTGGGGGAAGCCCCTGTGACTTGTCTGGTAGTTGGAATCGAGGAGGAATATCGCCTCCACGAAACAAAGCCTAGAGAGGTAATTGCTTCAGAATGGCTTACCCAGTTCCCTGAGGTCTGGGCCGAACAGGCAGGAATTGGCAAGGCTAAACAAACACCCCCAATAGTGGTAGAGCTAAAAGCGCATGCCTCAACTATCTCGGTAAGACAATATACTATGAGTAGAGAAGCAAAGGAAGGCATCCATCCCCACATCCAGAGGCTGATACAGCAAGGAATTCTAGTACCCTGCCGATCTCCCTGGAACACGCCTTTGCTGCCGGTGAAGAAACCTGGCACTGGGGACTACCGACCAGTACAAGACTTAAGGGAGGTTAATAAAAGGGCCCAGGATTTGCATCCCACTGTGCCTAACCCTTACAATCTACTGAATTCCCTCCCACCGGAGCGGGTTTGGTACACAGTGCTGGATTTAAAGGATGCTTTCTTCTGTCTCCAATTACACCCCAGCAGCCAACTGATGTTTGCTTTTGAGTGGAGAGATCCGGAAGGGGGACACACTGGACAACTGACATGGACTAGATTGCCCCAGGGTTTTTTTTTTTTTTGTGGCCACACCCGGTGACGCTCAGGGGTTACTCCTGGCTATATGTGCTCAGAGGTCGCTCCTGGCTTGGGGGACCATATGGGACGCCGGGGGATCGAACCGCGGTCCGTCTCCTAGGCTAGCGCAGGTAAGGCAGGCACCTTACCTCCAGCGCCACCGCCCGGCTGCCCCAGGGTTTTAAAAACTCCCCCACACTATTCGACGAGGCACTCCATAGGGACCTGGCCCCCTTCAGGGCTCGGAACCCCCAAGTCTCCCTCCTTCAGTATGTTGATGACCTCCTGCTGGCAGCATCCACCAAGGAAGCATGCGAAGAAGGAACCAAAGAACTCCTAAAGGAATTGGGTGAGTTGGGGTACCGGGTGTCGGCCAAGAAAGCTCAGTTGTGCCGCAACGAAGTAACATACCTGGGGTATGTCCTGAAAAATGGCAAAAGGTGGCTCACAGAAGCCAGGAAAAAGACAGTAGTCACCATTCCTGTCCCCAAAACTCCACGGCAGGTACGGGAATTTCTGGGGACAGCCGGTTTCTGTAGACTTTGGATACCCGGGTTTGCCTCCCTAGCCACTCCCCTGTATCCACTTACACGGGACCAAGCTCCTTTTGCTTGGACACAGGAGTGTCAAGAAGCCTTTGAAAAAATAAAAACTGCTTTACTCACGGCACCGGCCCTGGCTCTGCCGGATCTAACCAAACCTTTTACCCTGTATGTGGACGAACGTGCAGGAGTGGCTCGGGGAGTGCTGACCCAAGCCTTGGGACCTTGGAAAAGACCAGTAGCCTACTTGTCAAAAAAGCTTGACCCAGTGGCAAGCGGATGGCCGTCATGTCTGAAGGTAATCGCAGCGGTGGCTCTCCTGGGAAAAGACGCTGACAAACTTACTGTGGGCCAGCATGTAGTTATAGTCGCTCCCCATGCATTAGAAAGTATAGTCAGGCAGCCTCCTGACCGTTGGTTGACCAACGCCCGAATAACACACTACCAAAGTCTTTTGCTAAACGACCATATAACCTTTGGGCCGCCTGCCATTCTTAACCCCGCCTCCCTGCTCCCGGAGACAGACGGATCCCAACCGGTACACTCATGCACAGACATTTTAGCTGAGGAAACTGGAACCCGGAGAGACCTGACAGATCTGCCCTGGCATGGGGCGCCAAATTGGTACACAGATGGTAGTAGCTTCATCATGGATGGAAAAAGGAAAGCCGGAGCAGCCATAGTGGATGGGAAGCAAGTAATATGGGCCAGCAGCCTTCCTGAGGGGACTTTGGTGCAAAAAGCTGAACTACAAGCTTTGACAAAAGCCCTTGACCTGGCAGAAGGCAAAGTTATTAATATCTACACCGACAGCAGATATGTGTTTTCCACTGCTCACATTCACAGCGCAATGTACAGACAAAGAGGACTCCTCACGTCTGCAGGGAAAAAATTAAAAACAAAGAAGAAATTCTTGCTCTCTTAGAAGCCATACATCTGCCGAAGAATGTAGCTATTATTCATTGTCCTGGACATCAAAAAGGAATGGACCCCGTGGCAGCAGGGAACAGAATGGCAGATCACACTGCTAAGAAAGCCGCACAAGGAACTGTCTCCTGCACCTTATGTGAGCAACGAAAAAAACCTCAACCAAAAGAAGATAATTTCAGTCTAAACTACACACCAACAGACTGTGAGGAAATTGAAAGCCTAAAGGAAAAACGATTATCCAGCGGATTTGACTGCCATGGGATCGCAAAAACTGAAGACAGCAAAATCATTTTGCCTCATAAAGAAGGTGAATCCTATGTAAAAAAGTATCCATCACCTAACGCATTTAGGGAAAAAGAAATTGTGCGAACTAGTAAAAGCCTCCAATTATCACGTACTCGGACTACGAACTATAACAGAACAAGTAACCCAGTCCTGTAAAGCCTGTGTTCTAACAAATGCCCACCACCCGCTCGTAGAACCAGGAAAGCGGCTGCGGGGAGACAGACCAGGAGTCTTCTGGGAAGTAGATTTCACAGAAATCGTTCCTGGTAGGTATGGCAATAAATATCTTCTAGTCTTCATAGACACCTTCTCTGGATGGATTGAAGCTTTCCCCATGAAGTCTGAAACCGCCCAGGTGGTCACAAAAAAAATTCTGGAAGAAATTTTGCCCCGGTTTGGGATACCCAAGGTAATCGGCTCTGACAACGGGCCCGCGTTTGTCGCCCAGGTAAGTCAGGGATTGGCCAAACAACTGGGGACCAAGTGGAAATTGCATTGCGCTTATAGACCCCAGAGTTCAGGGCAGGTAGAGAGAATGAATAGAACTCTAAAAGAGACCCTCACTAAATTGGCTATTGAGACCGGCGGAAAGAACTGGGTGGGCCTCCTTCTCTTTGCGCTCCTCAGAGCCCGAAACACACCCGGACGTTTCGGGCTCACTCCCTATGAGATCCTTTTTGGGGGACCTCCCCCCTTGACCAGACCAGACGGAGTATTAGACCCCGCCTTAGATTCCCACTCACCCTCTGCTTTGTTTATCCACCTTAAGGCTCTAGAGGCTGTCCGCACCCAAATCTGGGACCAGATTAAAGAAGCCTATTCACCTGGGACTCCTGCGGTGCCACACGGGATCCAAGTCGGTGATCTGGTCCTTGTTAGGCGTCATCGAGTGGGAACCCTCGAGCCCAGGTGGAAGGGACCCTACTTAGTACTGTTAACCACCCCAACAGCTGTGAAAGTAGACGGAATTGCTGCCTGGATCCACGCGTCACACGCTAAGAAAGCTCCTGCTGAAGAGCTTAAGGATGAATGGAACGTGGAAACAACTGATAATCCTCTTAAACTTCGCCTGCGCCATCGCCTCTGCCCAGCGCGGTAACCCCCACGCTCCTATGACTCTGACCTGGGAAGTCATTTCCCAGGCTGGAGACACTGTGTGGAGCATTTCCAAGGTGGCCCCCCCCGTATACTTGGTGGCCACCGCTGCGCCCAGAGGTTTGTGCCCTCATTGCTGGTGTAGAGGCATGGGACATCCCTGAAGAGTCACCTGAGACGGTTCCCCAGGAAAGAGTCGTCTTTCAGAAACGAGCCCTCTCACAGGGAGTGTACACTAGGGGCCAGTACGTAGCAGACTTGCCAGGGTGCAGTTCCTTGGCAAAGCAGAGAAAGTTGCGACAGGCATCGTTCTATGTCTGCCCCAGGGAAAAACAGTCTAAGAGGGAAGGTCGCCGATGTGGGGGGATAGAAAGTTTCTTTTGTAAAGCATGGGGATGTGAAACCTCTGGCACTGCCTATTGGAACCCCTCATCCAGCTGGGACCTCATTACAGTAGTTAGAGGTAATAAGGGTGACACCCTGAACATCACCTTCACGCAGAAAGGGAGGGAGGAAAAAGGCGGCTGGATAAAAGGAAAACAGTGGGGCCTGAGATTTTACGTTTCTGGAACCGATCCGGGGTTCACATTCAAACTCAGACTGAAAATTCAAAATCCTCCCTCTCAGCCAATAGGGCCCAACCCCGTCCTAACGGACACCCAGCCTTTACCCAAGCCTAAGCCAACGCTAGTCCCTGTTACTCCTGCTTCCTCACAGCCCCTAAACTCGGACCCAACAACCCAAACTCACGAATCTAAAGACACCCCTGCCCCCCCCCCAGGGATGGAAAACCGCCTTTTAAGCTTAATAGAAGGAGCCTTCTTGGTACTTAACCGAACCAATTCTGATATCACCCAATCTTGCTGGCTCTGTTACGCCTCAAGCCCCCCCTACTATGAAGGGATTGCCCAGAATAGAACCTTTAACGAAAGTAGAAGTTCCTCTGTATGTGCCTGGGGAGGGAGAAGAAAGCTAACCTTAGCTGCCGTGTCTGGGCAAGGCCTCTGTTTGGGTACCGTTCCCCCTGATAGAAAGCACCTCTGCAGCTCAACCCTACAATCATCTTTTACACGGGGGCGATACCTCGTTCCCCCTCCAGACACGGTTTGGGCCTGTAACACGGGACTCACCCCATGCATCTCCACCAGTGTGTTCAACAATTCCCAGGATTACTGTATTCTAGTCCAGCTAGTCCCTAGACTCTTGTATCATGATAGCGAGTCTTTTGTGAATGAGTTTGACAGGAGAGCTCGCTGGAAAAGGGAACCTGTAACTATTACACTGGCAGTCCTTCTAGGCTTGGGGGTCGCAGCAGGGATAGGGACTGGGACCTCCGCCCTAGTCCAAATGCCCCACTACTACACTGAGCTGCGTGCTGCCATGGATGCAGACTTAGAAATTATAGAGCAATCCATCACTAAGCTCGAAGAATCTCTCACATCCCTATCAGAGGTAGTCCTCCAGAATAGAAGGGGTCTGGATATCTTGTTTTTAAAGGAAGGAGGGTTGTGTGCGGCCTTGAAGGAGGAATGTTGTTTTTATGCAGACCACTCCGGAGTCGTCAGAGACTCCATGGCAAAGTTAAGAGAAAGATTAGACAAACGCAGACTGGAAAGGGATTCTCATCAAGGCTGGTTTGAGGGATGGTTTAACAGATCCCCTTGGTTTACAACCCTTATCTCCACCTTGACAGGACCCCTGATAATCCTATTCTTCCTGCTTACTTTCGGTCCCTGCATTTTAAATAAGTTAGTTAGTTTTGTAAAACAAAGAATAAATACAGTCCATGTAATGGTTCTCAAACAGCAATATCAGCAGAATGACGGGATGCTCTAAGATTAGAGCTATGCGCAAGAAAAGAAGTGGGAGATGAAAAGGTGTGAAGAAAAAATAATAAATATAAGTAAGAACTGGAAAATAGCAAATAGAAGAAAAAACTAGGCGCCCTGACCTCCCTAACTTGCACTTCCCTAAAGAGAGCTCCCAGCTAAGCTAACTCCCTAAGCGCCCTGACTTCCCTAATTTACACTTCATTTAAGTCCCTAAAGAGAGCTCCCAGCTAAGCTAACTCCCTAAGCGTCCTGACTTCCCTAATTTACACTTCATTTAAGCTCCCTGGGAACCTTTCCACTTCCCCACTCCCTAAAAACTCCCCTTCCTTTGAACTAACCAAAGCCACAATTCACGGAAGACCCTAACTCACTTTAAAATAGGCATATGCCGTCAGGGGAAGGACACATGGGCCCAGAGAGATAGCACAGCTGCGTTTGCCTTGCAAGCAGCCGCTCCAGGACCAAAGGTGGTTGGTTCGAATCCCGGTGTCCCATATGGTCCCCCGTGCCTGCCAGGAGCTATTTCTGAGCAGACAGCCAGGAGTAACCCCTGAGCAGTGCCGGGTGTGGCCCAAAAACCAAAAAAAAAAAAAAAAAAAGATACGCACATGACCCCAGGGGCAAACACTGCCCCATCTGTTACACAGGGTAAACAAAATGCCTCCTTCCTGGGCTCTGACGCATAACTTCTTCTGTGGCGGGAGATAAGGAGAGATGCCTCCTTCCTGGCAGGTGTGTTTTCATGATATGTATGGCCTTTTTTACCCTATAAAAGCTTTGCTGAATGCTAAAGGGGGGCCGAATCTCCCCTACTCGGTCCTGAGTTATGAGATTCGGTCTCAGCATGCTGAAATATTAAAATCCCTCGTGTTATTGCAGCAAGTCTGGTCTCCGAGTCTCTGTGGGTGCGTGCATATCCTGAGCCTGGAGCGGAGTTCTCCTACGGTGGAGTTCTTTCAATTTCAGTGGTTTTGGTGCAAGATGAAGGCTCCAGTTTTACCCACATGACTTAGGGTGTGTCGACGAGGCCCGTCTCTAAACCAGTTTTTCCTAGATGTTTTTGATCATTTTCAGATATTTGAGCTCTGCCGACTCCCTTGGAGAAAACTGGGAAAGGTGAGGGCGTGTGGATGCTGGGGGTTGGCAGGACCACTGAGCTCCAAGTTTGAGAAACCCCAGTTCCACCCCGCACTTTGCCTCTAATGCTCTAAGCTGTGCCAACTAAGACACCAAGAGTGACTCCTTGGTGCCAGGGATCCTCACTGGAGAGGCCAGTGCCCACTTCCATCCTCACTGTGGCACCTTGAGGTGCCTCCCACCCCACCCACCCCAGTCCCCAGGGCACAGTGGGATGTTCTCTATAGCAATGCCATCTTCTAGAACATTTTGTGCGGTGGACAGCTCTAGAGGGCCACATGAGTATTCTTCCCATTGTTATACTTTCATGAGCTGGAATTTAAACTGCTTCAGATGGACTTTGGGGGCAGAGAGGGAGAGAGAGAGATGGAAATACTGGGGTGGGTGAGTGAGGTTTGTTAGGGATTGTTGAGTTCAGAGAAGGCTTTCTGGAGGAGGAGATATCCAAGTTGAGTCTGAAGGGCAGCTGGAAGGTGGGGGCAGCTCCATTGGCCTGGAGGAAGGGAGGAGAATGTCCAAGGGACTAAGGCAGTGAGGGGGTAAAAAGCTGGAGCAGATGGTGGGGGCAGAGGAGGGCCTGGGGAAGAGGCACTCTTGAACCCCAGTAATGAAAGGGCCACAAGTAACTTTAAGGTGTCTGGATTTTACCCTGAGGTGACTGGGGGGTCTCCAATGTGGGTGGAGAAAACTGTTATGTGAAGGGAGCACTGGGGGCTGAGTGAGGGGCAGGGACACCTGGCAAGGCTGGCTGAATGTTCCAGAAGGGCGACCAGTGTGTTGATTGGTGGTGGTGGGGGGTTCAGAGTTGCAGAGGAGTCAGATGCCTCCTGACCCCTGAGTGTGCCCCTGAACATTTCTGCTCGCCCTCCCGAAGCACAGCACACACTGGGCTCGGAAAGGGGCCTGGGTACTGACTGACATCTTTGAAGGCAGGCAGCTGCTGGGGCCCAGCTCAGATGTCCCCAGCCATGCCTGGTCCTGCACAGAGGGTCAGTGACCCTGGTGGTCAGCACCAGCCAGGCCTGCCCAAGTGGGGATTGACTTCACCCCTAAAACACGCCACGGCTCTGCTCCTGGCCCCATTCCATATTTTCATATACACACAGTGCACTCATAAACATGTGTAAGTACACATGATATGTGTAAAACAGGCAGCCACACACACGCTGACTCACTAACACAACCACTCATCCAGTAACACATATATGCATTCACAGGCACACACGTGCTCATATACTAACACACACATACTCACACATGACATGCAAGCATACATACTAACAATCCCACAGACACACTAAAACATGCACTCACACACTAATATTCAGGCATGCTTAGACACTCGTTCATTCACACATATGCACTCACATCATCAGACACACTAATACATAAAGTGAAGTATGCACACTAACACATAGGCACTCCCTTGCACAACCAGATTCTTCAGCCACTTGCCCCAGGTCACCCCCTGATTGGGCAAAACCCTGAGGTGCAGGCTGCAGGAAATGTGGGGCCCAAGGCCTCATCTCTAGGCTGGAGTCTGTTGTGTTCCCAGATGTAGGATGTGGGCCTATTTGCTTCTTTTCTCGGGTTCTTGATGCACTTATCTGTAAAGTGAGGGTGCTGGGGGCAGCTCATAGGCCCCATTGCAGAGGATTGCTACAGACCCGGCTTAGCCCGTTGACCTGTGAGTGTCTGAGTTGACACCCTGGTGAGTCAGAGGCCCCAAGGGCTGACAGGGCCCAGGGCTGCGTGAGGGGGTCCGGGGATGATTTGGATGCATTAGGATGGCTGCTTTGGCAGGGAGAGAGCTAGAGCTCAGCTGCAGGATGAGGCAGGAGAGAGAAACATGGGCTGGGTTCTGTGATACCTGGGCAAACTTGGCGTATCTGGGGCTGGGGCAGTGGCAGGGCACTTTCCTTGCACGCGACCACCCCAGGTTGGATCCCCGGCATCCTATCTGGTCTCCTGAACTCAGAAAGAGGAGTAAACCCCGAGCATCTCTGGGTGTGGCTGACGGTTCCCAAAGCTCTGGAGTGTTCGTCTTCCTACAGAGATGGCTGTGGCAGCGGCTTTGCCTCCTCTGAGACAGGAGGGTGCCAGGTGTGTTTGGGTCATGCAAAGCATCAGCCTAACCCTCGGATCCTTCTTCCCTCTGCAGCCAGCTGAAGCAGTATTTCTGCCCACGGACGCCCGAGGCCAAGGAAACCGACACCCTTGTGCAGGAGGCTGAGAGCCAGGATGGAACGTGTAGGGGCCAGTGCCAGAGGAGTGGAGAGAGGTAGGGCTGTGTGGCCGGCCCGGAATGGCAGCTAAGAACAGGAACAGGATGTCTGTCTCCCTGCGGCCTTTTCTCCCCGCAGCCTCTTCGTGGAGAAGTGAAGTGATGAAGCTGCCGTGGGCCCATTCAGGCAGCTCATGACCTGGGTAGGAGACATTTAGGGAGCCCAGATGTGACCAGAAATTGCCCAGTGAAATACCAGGATCGGGCATCTGAGTCGGGAAAGAAGGCAGGTATGTGGTCCTGGGGTGGGAGCAGAGAAGGGGGGAGCTTAAAGGAACCGGGTTTCTTGTTAGGGGATAAGGGAGGATGCCTCAGAGGGACATGGTGGCAACATCACATGACATGGTACCGAATGTCACCGATGAGAAACTGCATTTGTGTGTATTGTTCCACAAAAGCCTTTTGTAATCACATCCTCCCTTCCACCTTCCCTCCCTCCCTCCCTTCCCTCCCTTCCTTCCCTCCCTCCCTCCCTTCCCTCCCTACCTCCCTCCCTTCCTTCTTTCCTTCCTTCCTTCCTTCTTTCCTTCCCTTTGAGGAGGTAACACTTCAAAAAGCAGCCAATGTTCATGGAATATGCATAGAACACTTGCTGGCAGTCAGAAGCATCAGCATTGTTACCTCGTCTTACAGAGGCACAGAGAGTGAACCCCCCCACCCTGCAGTGTTGAGGGGGTACCTTGGCAGTCAGTAATAATTTTATTTGATATTTGGTGGGGGGCCACATCTAAAAGTGCTGAGGGTTTACTCCTGGCTCTGCACTCAGGGATCACTCCTGCCAGACTCAGGGGGCCAAATCGAGATCAATCATGTGCAAGGCAAATGCCCTCCCTGCTATGCTATGGCTCCTGCCTCTGTCTGTTGTTTTAAATGAATCATTTCCCTTGTCCCACTCAAACTGGATCTGAGGCCGCACTCTGCTAAGACGGGTTCAGGGAGGTCCCTGGATAACAAGATGGCCCTCGGGACCACGGAGAGGGTAGACAAGGTTTCTCGCTCGCTCGAAGAGGCTCCTGAGGAGGAGCTGAATGAAGCTTGAAGGCCTGAGAAAAGGAACCAATAAGCAAAACTTCCCATCTCTGGCCCCTGCATAGATCCTGCCCTCTTTTGTGTGTGCACAGACCGCATCTGGTGCAACACATGTGTGTCATGTTACACAACCCTGCGGCCACCGCAGAGGAGCAGGTGAAACGGAACCATTTCCCAGGTGCTGTTTCACAGGTCCCAATAGCCTCCACAATACCAGAATACTGTCGTGTCGACACGTAGTCTGCCCCCCAAGAAAGCTAGTGATGTGCTCTTGGCACCACGTTGCCATCTCAGAGTCCATGGCAAGTTTGGTGTTTTGTTTGTTTATTTGTTCCTGGGCCACAACTAGCAGTGCTCAAGGCTTGCTCCTTTCTTTGTGCTCCTGGTGAAAACTGCTTTGCAAACCTCAGTCAGCCACATGGAATATCTCTCTGCCCCCAGGGCAGCGTGTGTGTGTGTGTGTGTGTGTGTGTGTGTGTGTGTCTGTGAGAGAGAGAGAGAGAGAGAGAGAGAGAGAGAGAGAGAGTGAGAGAGAGAGAGAGAGAGAGAGAGGCTGGAGTGATAGCACAATGGGTAGGGATTTGCCTTGCATGCAGCTGACCTGGGATCAATCCCAGGCATCCCATATGGTCACCCACCTACCAGGAGTAATTTCTGAGCCGAGTAAGTTATGAGCACCATCAAATGTGCCCCCCAAAACAGTGGGGTGCAAGCAGATTGTGGAGCCCTTTTCAATATCTTGGCCATATTATGGGGTGATGTGTGGCACCAATGAGGGTCTGGTGTCCTGGGGATGTTTGCTTTTCCTCCAGACTTTGGGGCTCAAGCCTGTTTTCCCACACAAATCTCAGCTGCACTCAGCAAGTGGGAAAGGGTCACAGGGGCTCCCCAGTGCAGGGCTGGCACCGTCCCTAATGCCGAGGAGCCCCAGCTGGGTGGCAGAAGGTCACCTGCTGCGTCAGCCACAGCCCACCCTACAGCGATATCTCCCCTTTTCCTCTAGCCGGACCCCCGAGTCCCCATTTCCAAACGGCAGTGCTGTGTCAGCACGCAAACAGTCCCCAGCGGCCACCTGTCCCCTTTATCCTCCCAAAGGGACCCAGCACCTGAGAGCCGCAGAGTGCCAGCGTGGATCGCTCTAGCACTGAGCTGGACTCGGCCGATGGCACTGAGGTGCCAGCCCCGCTGGACAGTGACACCACCAAGACCGTGGACGATTTTGCTGGCATCGATGTGAGTGGGCCCTCCCGGAGATGGTAGGGGATACCTGTGGGCTTGTGTGTGTGTGTTGGGATGGAGGCCAGCCCGTGTTGGGCACGTAAGGTACTGTGGCAGGGCTGTCTGTGTGTAGTCTAGACCCAGAGCTGTGACTCGGGGTGCACGTCATCACCTTGCGAAACTTTCTCAACTGCTGGGAATCAGCGCAGGGGGTGCCTCTTCCAGTGCCTTCTAATGTTTTCCATGACAATTGAGGAGAGGGGTTCGAGAGAGTACAGCGGGGAGGGCACTTGCTTGGACACGGCCCACCTGGGTTCGATCCCTGGCATCCCATATGGTGCCCTGAGCACTGCTAGGAGTGACTCCTGAGTGCAGAACCAGGAGTAATTCTTCCTGAGGAGGCAAGTCTGTCAGTATTGGTGATCTAGAGGGTCTGTCTGTTTAGGGGCCCAGGTTGAAGTTGCCTGGAATCCTCCAGAGGAAGACCTCAGGCCTCTCTCAGTATGGTCAAGGTCTCTGCTGGCCTCTCTGGATGGGGACAGATAAGAGTCTGCATCCAGGCACCTCACGCTGTACCCCCATGCATGACCATGTGTCCCCTGCTTTTATATACCTGCAAACATCAGATGCCCTGTGATGCCACTATCCCAGCACAGGGAAGTTTCTGCTCCTGGTTCTCTATGAACCACCATCATGTGTGCACTGACCAGACCCAAACTCAGCTTCAGGACAATGTGACCAGGTTGTGACTTGGGCCTGCCAACCCCCAGTTCTGCTCTAGCTGCTTTCACACAGGCGCTGAGGCTTGTGGGGATTCCGGAGGCCAAAGGAATTGTGTCCTTGCTATAGCGCTTGGGGACAGGGTTTCCATCACTTCCCCTGCAGACTTCAAGGCCCCCAAGGCATCAGCCATGTGCCAACTCCGGACCCTAATGGAATCAGCCCCTTGAGGCTCACTTAGGCAAGAACATTTCTGGGACTTTCCTGAGCTCAGCCCTCCTTCCCCGGCTGCTCCAGGGTGGCAGCATGACCCTCTACCTCTTTCCTTCCAGGATCCTTCTGTTTTTTTTTTTTTTTTTTTTTTTTTTTTTTTTGTGGTTTTTGGGTCACACCCGGCAGTGCTCAGGGGTTATTCCTGGCTCCAGGCTCAGAAATTGCTCCTGGCAGGCACGGGGGACCATATGGGGCGCCGGGATTCGAACCGATGACCTCCTGCATGAAAGGCAAATGCCTTACCTCCATGCTATCTCTCCGGCCCCCCAGGATCCTTCTGAGCCCACCCTGGGACCCTTCACTGGGCTGAGACCCATCACTGACCCTCCAGTTGCCTCTGCTGCTAAGGCAGTGCCCCGGTTACTGCCCCATGGCTTCATTCCCTCCTGCTGCCACTCTGAGTGCCAGCAGAGCCTGGGCCACACCAGGAGCCCAGCAGTACTCAGATCCAGTGCTCAGGTAGCTGAGAACTGACTTGGACTGTGTGGTCAGTTAGTTGATCAGCAAACATGTCCTGTTGATTTGGGGCCACACTCAACAGTGGTGGTGGAGAGGGCACTACTTCCAGCTCTGTGCCCAAGGGTTGCTCCTGGGGTGTTGGGGAAAGAAGTGTCTGTTGAATAAAAGCCCTGGATGGGGCTTTATGGTGGCCGATGGTGATGGAGGAATGAGGCCTTTCTCTGTCAGCCCAGGCCACGTGTCTCCAACCCTCTCCAGCTGGCAGGTCTGCAGGTTCAGGGTGGCGGCGAGGAAGATGGTCCACAGACAGGTTTCAGGAGACATCAGCTTTATTCAAGGCCCAAGCCGCCACATGTGTGGCCTATAATCTTAAACCTATTTAAGCATGCTCTCTTTAGCTTACCCTGCTTCTTCCTCCATCTCTCTTGCTGAATCAATCTCTCTCTCTCTCTCTCTCTCTCTCTCTCTCTCTCTCTCTCTCTCTCTCCTCCTCCTCCTCATCTCCTCCATCAGTCCTCTCAAATCCCTCTCCTGCCCCTCAGGTAATACTATTCATACCTCCCAAAGACCCCTCCCAGAAGAAGGCAGGTCTTACCCTCAGGTAGAATGGGGAATGGGCTTGATTTCTTTTTGGTTTTTGGGCCACACCATGATGCTCATGGGTCACTCCTGGCTATGTGCTCAGAAATTGCTTCTGGCTCAGGGGACCATATGGGATGCTGGGGATCAAAAGAAGGTCTGTCCTGGATCAGCCACGTTCAAGGCAAACACCCTACTGCTGCACTATCGCTCCAGCCCTGATTTTGATTTTTTTACTTTACGGCAACTATCCCCACCAACCTCCTCCTCCTGTTCCTTCAAACCCCCAAGGCTCCATAAACACCTCAGATTTGGTGGCTTCCCTGCCAGGAAGATGTCCTCATAGACAGATGCAGGAGCAGCTCAAAGGGCGGCTGGCAATGGGGGGGTTTCCTGATGGATCTGTGCCCACATCGATGATATGGGGGCCACATGCATGAATGCAAGCCTTCCTGCACCTGCCTTCATGGGAGCTGAAGATATTTCTTGTTAAATTGATTATTTTTCCCAAATGGACTTTTGTTCCCAGTGTCTCCATTTTTGGACCTGGGCCTGGGTACAGCAGGCCTTAGCACTTGGCCCTTCTGGGTTTGATCCCGATACCCCACATGGTTCCCCAAACCCTGCCAGGAGTGATCCCTGAGCACAGTTAGGATTAACTCTGAGCACAGTTGGGTGTGTCCCCAAACAATCAAAAATCAAAAACAAATAGTCTCCATTGATCTCTGCTTTGCCCCCCACCCTTTATCATTTTCCACCTCCCATCCAGTTCCTTGCCTTCCACTCCTCTTCCCCCGGTCCTCCTGCCTCCTTTCTCCTCTTCTCTCCTGGTTGGCTTTGCAAGATGTCTGCTCCTGGAAGTTCAGATGCGGGTTTGCTTCAGCACCACGGACAGGGGGACAGGGTCTGCGGTCTCTCAGTGCCCGCTGATTGCCACGCCTCCATAAATTTTTAGAGGAATTCAGCCCACCAGATGTATCCCTAGATTTTCCTGGTGGGGTAAACTGAAATATCCCCCACGGGATTCCTCAAAAGGCCCACTGTGGACGCCTTTTTCCCCTGCGTGGATGGTTGAGGAATTTCATTAGAGATGCTTGGCATTGCATTTTTAGTTATTTGACTATCTCTCCTTTATAAATCTTAATGAAAAAATGTGGTCTCTATTAAATAATTGGCTAAAGAAATTCCAGCACAAAAGATTACAATAAAACCCCTTTTAAGACCTTATAAGTTTTTTCTTTCTTGCAGCTGAAGTTCTGGGGCAAAACCGAAGTTAAATTGATAAAGCTGTTTGCTTCGTTACAATGATTAATATCATTAACACCTGTGACTGGCGTACCCTTATGAAAACCTCTGTCTCGAGAATAAAGTCGTCACACTCCTGCCAGAAGATGTGTTGACCCCACATACTCTGTGTGTGGTCATTATTATTTCGATATTATCCCAGAGTTATTTCCCACGCAGCCCAGGTGTGGTCTTGGGTCCTTTAGCAGCGCTACAGCTTCTGTTCGACCCTCACAGTGAGCCATCAGCCTGATGAGTCGAGTCCCCAGGAGCGGCCCTGAGCTCTGCTGGGGCACCCCCAATAAGTAATGTGCTCCCATCTCCAGGCCCTCCGGCTCCCAGCCCAAGAGAAATGTTCGCCCCACCCCACAGTCCTTCCACCCCTCCAGCAAGGTGGGGCAGCTGGCACCGGGCTCACTGTAGGGTTTTCTCAAAAATTAGTCCTTGGCCAAGTCCCCTTCACCCTTTCCCTATTTCCTTCACTCCAGGATCCCTCAGATCACAGCTCGGACACCAGAAATACTCACCCTCCTTCTCCTCGTGGGGCCATGGTTCTGCACATCTCCCACGGGGCTGAGAGCTGGGCCTGGAGCAGGACCTCCCCCTACTGTCCTCACTGCCCTGTGACTCCAGGCCAGTGACTGCACCTCTCTGGACTCCCTTTTCCAAACTGGGGTTACAGTTTCTCTCCTAGCAAGTGTGGATTGGAAGGCCGAAGCAGTTCAGTATCCCAAGTCCCCAGCACCTCTAAAGAGACACCTTCCAAAAGAAAGATTAGAAGAGGAGGCAGCCTTACCTGCTAATCTCTCTCTCTCCCCCCTCTCTCTCCCTCCCCCTCTCCTCTCTCTCCCCTCTCTCTCCCCTCTCTCTCTCCCTCTCCTCTCTCTCTCTCTCTCTCTCTCTCTCTCTCTCTCTCTCTCTCTCTTTCTCTCTCGTTTTTGGGCTGCACCCAGCTGTATGCTCCTGGCTCTGCACTCAGGGAATTGGGGATTGAACCCACGTCAGCCATGTGCAAGGCAAAGGCCCTCCCCGCTATACTGTGTCGCTCTGCCCTTGGACGATTAAATGGAATTAGAAGACACTGGGTTAGAGATGCAGCTCAGGACTTGGCTCAGGGCAGACACTCTGCCAGCCTGGCCTCAGCTTGGTCCTCAGCTTCCTCCCTGCTGTGTTCTGGTGATCCCTCGGTGCCTGTGCCATCCCAGGGCACGCTTCCTGCTCAAAGGGGTTGCCACTGCCAGCCCTTCCTGGCTCCTCAGGACTGGGCTTTGCTCCACCCATGCCAGTGAGAGGAAAAAGAGAGTCAGTTGACTTACTGAATCCCAGCACTGGGAAAAGTGACACCGTCTCTGAGCCATCTGTGAAATGACCAGAGCAAGACCCCCAGACTCCTACTAAGATAGTTTGTGCTTTAAGGTGGATTAAGGAGCAAAACCTTTCTCTGCCTTGGCATCTCTCTCCTCCCTGGGCACAGGAAAGGTGAATTTCAATCACCCAGAAGTTCAAGCTGGTGTTGGAACTTAAAAGCAACTTGAGGAGGGACCAGAGTGACAGCACCATGGTCAGGCATTTGCCTTGCACGCGGCCAACACAGGACGGACCCTGGTTCGATTCCAAGCATCCCATATGGTCCTCTGAGCCTGCCAGGGGTGATTTCTGAACACAGAGCCAGGAGTAATCCCAAAGTGTCGCTGGGTGGAGCCCCAAAACAAAACAAATAAAAAAGCACCTTGAGGGAAGTTAAAATTTCTGATTTCTTTCTGGAATGTTCAGACCGGGTCCCACATTCCCGTTGGCCCTTTGCTAAGTGGCTTCATTTCCCTACAGTCCGTCTTGGCCCCTTGCGTATGTCCTGGTTTCCAAATGGCTTTTCCTTCACTTTTCCTGCACTAATTGGGGTCCTAGAGGACTTTCCCTTCATGGCCATCAGGGGCAGGACAGGCCTAGGCCTTACTGATTGAGGTGGAACCCGGGGGAGCCAGAGGTGAGTTCAGTTGAGGGCTGATACCTGCTGTCAGCGCATCTCTGCACTGCCAGGGCTGGTTGGAGGCCACTTCTGCCTGAGTGGTTCCCTGGATGCCAAGCTAAGGAAGCGTGCAGACTAAATTGCTGGCTGGCAGACCCGGGACCAGACCTTTGGGTTTTTTTTCTGGGGCTGCTAAAATTTGCTTCCGCCTGCTGTTTCCCCCAGAGCTTGGTTAAACCCGCCAGTGAACCCCACATGCCCAGGTTCTGGCAGCCAGATAGCTGATGCTTGCAAAATGGGCCTGTCCCAGTGCAGCCTCTGGGCTCAGCAGAATGTGGACGCTTAATTCCATTGTTGTGCAGAGGCGCAATGTCTGGGATCATTTGCTGAGCTAGGTGCCGGCATGCTAATCCCGCATTCTCCTGATTTGCACAGGGGCTGGCCCTCTCCCCACTTGGCACCAGTGGTCCCAGAGAAGGAATAAATGCCACCCTCCACCCTTCGGGCATCACTGGCACTCTCGAGGCTGGTGTCACTGGTGAGTCTCCCTTTCTTCCTGGCTTTGCCTTTCCTTTCCTCTGAGACCTTTCTGACAAGGCGATTGTGGGCGACGGCATCAGTGTTCCACACCTCCGTTTTCCTTGGTGTTAACTGGGGAGAGAGCTGGTGAGACCTTCATGATGGAGTTTAGAGATGAAGGAGGTGAGCAGTGCCCACAGTGCTTACCTGTGAGCACCGAGTGGGCATGTGGGCATTGCTCTTGAGTTTTACTAAACAGATGGTAGCTTCCTGGTGGCACCAGGGTGGGGTAGGGTGGGGGGAATCGAGATCATTCTAGAAGGACCAGCAACCAGGAGGAGGTGGGTCAGCTTTCTCGGGATGGACAAAGCTTCTTTCATGCCTGGTTGTATATACGCTGGGGCAGCCTGGGGCCAGCTCTGGCTTCCTGGGGGCTGCAAGCACACATGAGTTCAAAGGCTTTGAAGCTGTGGAAATCCCCCTCATCAGGCCTTCAGCGCTGGGAATATTCCAGAACTGCTGCCAAGTACTGATGGTGCAAATCCCTGGTAGTTGAATGGTTACCTCTGGCCCATAGACATCCCTCGGGCTTGTGCTGGTGCCAGCTGACAGAACAGGAAACTGAGGCAGAGAGAGCATGCTGGTTAGTGTTAGAACCAGCTCCTGACCAAGTAGCCACTGGCTCAGCCTCCCTCAAGCCAGGAAGGGAAACCCACACCCTAGCTGCTAGGGGACCCACGGAACTGCTTTCTTGAGAGAAGAGTGGGTCAGCCTTCCAAGCCACTTCCCAACCTCTGCCTTCTGAGACCTACGTTAGCCTAGTCTCCTGAGTGGGTGCTGACTGTCTTCTCTGGGGGAGGAGACAAATTCCTCACCCATGGCTGGGAAGGGAGAAGAGCTGGATCTTTTTCTAGACTTTTCTGACTTCTCAGAAACTCCCTAGCTGCCCTCCCACGCCTCGTCCATCCATCTCCCAACCTGACTTTCTGTACTGTGATTCCCAGGGCAGATGGCACAAGTGGAGGCTGGCATAAGAGGGATGCAACCTGGGTGGTGACACATTCCTGGTTGTTGGATGCCTCAGGGAAGCAGTGAGGGGTACACGGGAACAGGGGACTTGGAGAGGGCTGACCCCGGAGCCCCACAGGCCAGTGAGCACTGCTGTCTTTGCTCCAGTTTTTCTTCCACCAGGAGGCTGTGTGTAAAGCCCATATCCCCCGGGCTATCTGGATCTGAGGGAGAGAGATCCCCATGGACCTCTCCCCTTAAGCTGTGTCATGTCCCCGCCTTTTCATGAGCCTCCTTGCCCTGTGGAGCTAAGCTGGACACAAAGAAATGAAATTTAGGCCTCTCCTTGCTGAGCTCCCAGCTCTAAGACACCCTGAAACTGGGAGATGAAAGTCAATAGATGCCTAAAGAGAAGACCCAGCACCCCAACCTCACTGCTGTCTCGTGTTTTCTTGCAGAGCCTTCAACCATGGCCTCTGATCACCAGAACCCTGCAGGCAAGGGGCATCCTCTCAGCCCCAAGGTGGGTCCTCTCTGTGTGCTCTGGGGTTGGTCTCTACCCATCCTGGGGTGCCCTTGTCAGATCTCAGGCTTCAATTTCCCCACAGCCCCCTAGTAGGCTCTGGCCCATGACCTGCAGGTCTGGAATCTTGGTGACAGCTTCCAGCCTTTGAAACTTGAATTTCCTGCCTACACCTTCCCCACAAATTCAAGGGCCTTGGTGCTCCCTATGTCTGGGGTGGGTTCCATGAGGGCCTTCTGGATGGGAGGTGAAGGTCATTCTCAACTTCTCTCTGGCCACATGACCTGTGCGTGTCCTCTCTGAGCCTCACTTTTTTCCATTTTGAGCGGGGAGAGTCAAAGGAAGGGCCAGCAGGTGAGGGTCAGGGTGAGGAAGCCTCAATTTCCAGGCTGATCCAAATGTACTCACCACATCATCTCCTTCCAGACTTAACTGCCTGGCAGAAGCACTGGGCACCTGCAATCTGCTGCCAATCTTGACCGCTGCAGGGGGCCCTGGGCTTGGACCCAGCCTGGATGGGCCCTTGGATCTCTCATGAGGGACTCCCCAGCCGGGATGCTAAAGCTGATGGAGGGGACCCCCTGGTCCTGTCTCTAGAGGGCTTGTTTGCAAGAGGGCAAACAATTAATCCAGGAAGTAGATCTGTGACTTGGAGAGCTGCGAAGCAGGAACCATCAGATAAGAGATCAGGGAGCTCAGGGGACAAGGCTCTGCTAGATTCTGGGCACACGCTGCTTGCCACAGAGCCTCATTTATCAAGATCCTGGTGCCTGCAGAGATGGCAAAGTCCTGATCTCAGGAGACAGACACCATGGGCCGGGCTGGGCCGTGAATGCCCATTCCAGCGCCCGCTTCCTACTTCTTTGGGACCTGGCTCTGGCTCTGGCTCGGGACGTGCAGCCAGAGCCTCCTTTGCTGCTGTGACCCTCACACCAGAGCAAACACTGTGAAACTCACCGCATCCCCTGCTCTCAGGCCTCACATCCCGAGGAACTGGGTTCTGTCTTTAGTTTCCACTTTACAAAAGGGGAAACTGAGGCTCGTGGAGGTGAAACACGGCTCTTGCTGGTTCACGAATGGGCTGGACTGTGGGTGGGTGGACCCTGCCAGCCTCCCTGAGGCAATCTAAGACTCCCTGCACTCGCACCACCATGACGGGGCCCCTGCTCCCCTTTGCAGATCATCATCTTTGAACAGGAGAATTTCCAGGGCCGCTCGCAGGAGTTCAGCGGGCCCTGCCCCAGCCTGAAGGAGACAGGCGTGGAGAAGGCAGGATCCATCCTAGTGCAGGCCGGCCCGTGAGTGGGGAGGGAGTCTCATTCCTGGACTTTCTGTATGTGTGTGGGGAGAGAGTGAGAAAGGGAAGTGAGTGAATCTAGGAGTGCTTATGAATGTGTATGAATCTGTTCAGTTGTGTACATATGTGTGTGTGAAGTGTGAGTGGGTTTGTGAGTCTGTACTCTCAGTATGTGGATGAACATGGCAAGGGTGAATGGGGGCAGCTAGTAGCTCAGCCCCCCCCCCCCAAGGAGGCTGTATTGAATCTGTCCCCCGCCCTGTCCACATGCCCTCCCCCCCATCTCTGCTCACCGTACTCTCCCTCCCTCCCTCTCCACTGCAGCTGGGTAGGCTATGAACAAGCCAACTGCAAGGGGGAGCACTTCGTGCTAGAGAAGGGCGAGTTCCCGCGCTGGGACGCCTGGACCAGCAGCCGGAGGACCGACTCCCTCAGCTCCCTGAGGCCCGTCAAAATGGTGAGCCCCTTGCCGGCCCCCCCCCCCCCCCCCAGGTCTAGCCGGGAAACTACCCTGACTCTGTTGTGCCCCTTCCCTTGGCAGGGCCTTCCTGCCTGTGTCTTGTTTCTCTGAGTCTGTTTCCTCTCTTTGTAAAATGGGGTTATTGCTACCTGGGACATAACTTGAGAGCAACCCACTGGGGGGCCAGTCACAAAACTGCGAAAGGCTCCAGGCACAGGGCGCTGTGGACTTGGTTATCAGCGTGGATGGGTTTCCTGCCTTGAGCTAAAGCTCAAAGAACCTCAGCTGAGGTCAACACAGAGAATCTCTGAGAGTGAGCTAGAGACAGTCCCGCTTAGGGCACTTGCTTAACATGTGTGAGGCCCTGGGTTCGATGCTAAGGCATGGGAGAAGGGAAAAGGGGAGAGAAGGAGGAAGAGATAAAGGGGGGGCAATGAAGGAGGGAGAAGGGGGGAGGAGAGAGGAAGAAGTGAAGGAGGGAGAAAGGAAGAAGACAGTTCTGGCCTCTGAGCCCTGTTCACAGCTTTTCAGTACCTCTCAGATCTTGAGTCTTGAACTTGTGGACTGTAGAGCCAACAATAGGCAGTTAATCTCAGTGGATCAGAACCAACAATACTCAGTTCATCCCCCCAAATCTTCCAGTCCCAACTAGCTGTCTCCCAAGCCCAGTAGATCAGAGAACCCTGAACTTAGCATTAAGCACACCTGAATTCCTCTGCTGCCTCTGACATTTATAGCTGTGTGTCCTTGAACAAGTATCTTTTCCTTTCTGTGCCTCGTTTTCTCTTATGCCAAAATGCTTCCAGTATTCACGGAGATGGGGAGGAGATGACTCGGAAAACTGGCTCAAGAACAGGATAGTAAAAGATGGGAGATGAAAGAAAGTCAAAATCCTGCAAGCACTGATCAGAAGCACTCACATATATGTGTACATGTGTCGACCATGGCAGCTACTCACTTTGTAATGATTATTATTTTGATTTTACCATACCCAGTGTCAGATCTTACTCCTAGCTCTGTGCTCAGGAACCACTGCTGCTAGTGCTCTGGGGACCATATGGGATGCCAGAGATCAAACTTGGGTCAAACATGTGTAAGGCCACCTGTTGTCCTTTTTTTTTTTTTTTTTTTTTTTTTTACTATTTTTGGTGTACTATTTTGTACTATATGTGGACCTGTAATATTCTGTCCCTCTACTGTTTACTTTTAAAAGGGAGAGGGGGCCTGTAGGTTGTTTGCCTTGCACATGGCTGACCTGGGATGGGCCCTGATTCGATCATCGGCATCCCATATGGTCCCTGCGCCTGCCAGGTGTGATTTCTGAGCGAATAGCCAGGAGTAACCCCTGAGCGCCACTGGGTGTGGCCCAAAAACCAAAAAAAAGGGGGGAGGAAAACTGAGGTCATGAAAAGCAAGATGACATCACTGAATCAAATGCACCTCAGAGCATTGCTTTTGGTCCTTGTAAATATCTAGCATGTCTTTGGGTCAGAGTGTTAGCCCAGAAGGCAGTCTGCTTGCTTGCCTGGCATGAGACCGACCTGGATTCCTGAGCACAGCACCAGGAGTGAGCGCTGGGCACTGTTGGGTGTTGCCCCTCCCCCAAAGGGAAAGAACCAACAGGTGCTAAGCATTAGAGGGAGGGTTCAGATTCAGGAGCTAAGGAACCAGCCAACCCTGCCCTTCGTCCTCTGCCCACACCCATTCCGTGCCAGCAGGATAGCCAAGAGCACAAGATCATCCTCTATGAGAACCCCAACTTCACGGGGAAGAAGATGGAGGTGCTGGGTGACGATGTGCCCAGTCTCCACGCCCACGGCTTCCAGGAGAAGGTGTCGTCAGTGCGGGTGCTTGGTGGGACGTGAGTACAGCCCAGACAGCATACTGAGCACTGAGCCCTGAGTTCTGCACCTGTGCCCAGAGGCCTTCCAAATCCTTGCTTCTCTTTGGGCCTGGGTGAGCGTGAGGATCACCTTCCAGGCGAGGGTTTAGTGCCCTGGAGGGAGTCAAAGTTGTCTGAGGGGCAACAGTCCCAGCTGCTTATTGTTTATTTGTTTTGGGTTTGGTGGCCACACTTGGCAGTGCTCTGGGAAACATATGAGATGTCAGAGATAGAACTTGGGTCTGCCGGGTATAAGGCAAATGTCTTTCCACTGTCAGACCCATCCCATCCCAGCAGTTTGGATGTGAGAGAGCTTGACCTTCAGTTCGGCTGCACAGACCAGGGTTGCCAAGAAGGAGTGGGATGGGTGCAACCACCCTGACGAGGCTGAGGGCAGGGAGGATCACGTTGGCCTTTGACCCCCACCTTGACTCGAGTACTTTGCTAACACAGGGAGACCTTGCTTCCCAGGACCAATTAGCTGCCTTTGGCACATTCCCTCCCTGTGGCCATCCACTCTGGGGAATTTCTTTTTGCAAAATCTGGAGCCTGACAAAAGCAATAGGACAGTGGGGAAGGCGCTTGCTTTGCACGTGGCTGACAGTTTAGTTCCTGGCATCCCTTACGGTCCCCCAAACCCCATCAGGTGTGATTCCCTGAGCAATGAGCCAAGAGGAAGCCCTGGGCAAAGCTAGGTGCCACCCCAAAACCAAGAAGAAAAACAGAAAAGTCTAAGGCTGTGTGTGTGTGTGTGTGTGTGTGTGTGTGTGTGTGTGTGTGTGTTGTGCACTTGGGTAGTGTCTCCACAGCAGGGTAGCACTTTACACCATCCTGTGAGGCCAATACAACACTCTAACGTACCATGGTTGGTCCCGGAACCCCTGAGCAATGTGGAGACCCAGGATAGATGCTGGCAACTGTCACACCCAGGACTCTGTGCTACCCAGAGAACCAGTTTATCAACTGTTATCAGCCAGTTATTCTGGCCCCAGGGAGGGTCATTTCTCAAGCTGCAAAGCACATGCAAGGTTGTGCATCCACAGGCCCCTGAGTTTCTTCACGCCCATTCTCCTTCCCTCATGGGTTCGACTAGAGCTGCCCAGATCAGGATCCTAACTGAGGCTCAGTGTGTGGGAGGGAGGAGCTGGGGTCCCTGGCAGGTAGGCCTTATGTGTGCTAGGAGAAGGGGAGTCTGAGGACTCTACAAATCGAGATTGGCTGGAGCTCAGAAATGGGGGCAGCACAGAGGTGTCCCCTGGGGCTGGCCAGCCTGGTCCTCGTTGGCCAGAACTGGGCGGTGTTTGGAGCAGAGAAAACAGACTTTATCTTGGGCTCCAAAGACTGAGAGAGAGAGACCCCAATAGCTGCATGTGTCCACCACTACCTGCAGGTGTGGTGAGGTTAGGAAAACAGGGCTGAACCTTGTTTTTAGCATGGACATGCGTGAGGACAGGTGTGAGAACAGGTGTGTGGACAGGTGCAGGTGTAGAAAGGCGGGAAAACACAGGTGTGGGGGATGCAGGATTGGCCCAGAGCTCCTGAGCCTCTGAGAAGTCTTGCAGCTAGAATGAGCATTGGGGTAGGAGAGGACAAAAGCCAATTTTAGTGCTAATTTGAGTGATCAAATGATCGCCCCTTCTCGGGCCTAGCCCCTTTTTTTAAGGTCCTAAGTAGAGGTGGTAAGGGGATAGAGCTCTGGCTTATCATCCTGGAAGTGTGGCATGGCCAGCCCCCTGTTTCTAGCCATTTCTCCTGTGTCTCCCCACCCTCCATCTCTGGCCCTGCAGGTGGGTCGGTTACCAGTACCCCGGCTACCGAGGGCAGCAGTTCCTGTTGGAGAAGGGGGACTACAAGGACAGCACTGACTTTGGGGCTCCTCACCCCCAGGTGCAGTCAGTGCGCCGCATCCGGGACATGCAATGGAACCCACGAGGCACCTTCCACCCCTCCAACTAGTGCCCCCATTTCCCTCTCCCTGGGAGCACTGTTGCCCAAGATCCTGCCCCCAAAATGCCCAGAGAGTGAATAAAGAGAGTGACTTGCAACTTGCCTGCTTTTATTGAGGGGGGAAGGGGAGAAATGAGTTTTTCACTTTCTTTTTTCTTCTGTTTGTTGTTTTGTTTGTTTGCTGTGCCCAAGGCTTACCTACTCCTGGCTCTGTGCTCAAGGATCACTCCCAGTCGGCTCAGGGGACCATCTGGGCTGCCATGTCAGCTGCTTGCAAGGGAAGTGCCCTCTCCATTGTACAACCTCTCCAGCCACTTACTGTTATTTTTTCAGGCTTATGACCCCCTGTACTCCTGCACTGGCTGAATCGATGACCTCCTGGCTCCTTGTTTA
Organism: Suncus etruscus; assembly: GCF_024139225.1. Lineage (NCBI taxonomy): Eukaryota > Metazoa > Chordata > Mammalia > Eulipotyphla > Soricidae > Suncus > Suncus etruscus. The sequence goes on from NC_064862.1 coordinate 28,169,498, forward strand.
TACATAGGGACTTGGGGGACTAGGAATTGAACCCACAACTTCTATGTGCAAAGCACAAGCTCCAGCCTACTGAGATATCATTCTGGACTCCCTGACTTACTCCAGGATGTGCAATGCGTGTCTCAGCTCTTCCAAATCCTCCTCACCATTCTCACATTTCTATGCTCCCACTTTGAGTCTGGAGGGGCTTGGAGGAGCCACTAGAGAAGTTTTTAGCCCTGTGCTCCCCGCCCGAGAGAGGGGCTTTATGAACTAAGTCCTTGCTAGTGTGATCCCTGGTCCCTGCACTCATCCACCCAGTCCCATTGCTTACTACAGTAATAACTGAGGGGTCCCCATCCCACAGGCCTGGGGTCATGCAACTCTATAGCCTGGGTCTTTAACAGGAATAACTGGCAAGTGGTTGAAGCTGAGTCTCAGAGGGTCGATGTTTCAGCATGGAATGTGGGGAAACCAGTGTCCATCCTGTCATGTCAGTGGGGGTGAAAAGAGGTCACCCAGGCAACTTCCATACAATTGTCCACCATTTGCTTCTTGTCTGCAGAGCAAACTAGGCCCCCTAATTTGCAGCTGCTCCTTGTTTTGTCATTTTGGGGGGAAGTGCTCAGGGCTTACTCCTGGCTCTGCACTCAGAGATCATTCCTGCTGGTGCTCAGGGAGGATCACATGTGGGGCTAGAATTGACCTGGAGTCACCACATACAAGGCAAGAATCCTACTCCTGTACTATCTCTCACCCCAAATTGCAGCAATGTTTCATTTTGTTCTTGGTGTTTTCGCTGGAACAATTAACATATTTTTTTCAAGGGCCACACCTGGCTGTGTTCATGGCTTATTCTTGGCTCTGGGCTCAGGAAACACTTCTGACTTGTGATGATGCTTGAGGAATCGCACAGGATGCTGCGGATCAAATCCAGATGGACTGCATGCAAGGCAGTGTCTTCCTGCTGGTGCCCTATGCATTGTTACCCCCACCTTTCATTTTCTTTTTGCTCTATTATTTATTTATTTCCTTTAGGAAGTACATGCTTGCTCAACTAAGTGGAAGTTAGTTCCACTTTCTCTGGTGTGGAAAAAAGTAGGGACAGACAAGTCAGAGACATGTCCGAGGAAGAACAAGGGCTTTCTACCATTTTCCACACTAAGCAAGCTTTTGTGCTTTCACTTATAAGTGGGGGTACAGGGATAGAACACCCCACCTGCATGCCAAACACAGTCTCATCTTGCTGAGCTGTTTATTTATTTATTAATTTATTTTTGGCTTTTGGGTCATACCAGGCAGCGCTCAGGGATTGCTCCGGGCTTTCTGCTCAGAATTTGCTCCTTGCAGATTCGGGGGACCATATGGGATGCTGGGATTCAAACCACTGTCCTTCTGCATGCAGGGCAAATGCCTTACTTCCATGCTATCTCTCTGGCCTGAGCTGTTTATTTATTTACTTGTTTTTTTTTTTTTTTTTGGCCACACCCGACAGCGCTCCGGGGTTACTCCTGGCTCTACGCTCAGAAATCGTCCCTGGCAGGCTCAGGGGACCATGTGGGATGCCGGGATTAGAACTACTGACCTTCTGCATGAAACGCAAACGCCTTACTTCCATGCTCTCTCCGGTCCCAGGCCTGAGCTGTTTATTTTTAATAGAGACTCCTGAAGCAATGCTCTCAGGCATTGCTCCCACTCCTGATTGTATGGAACTTACAACTCTGTTCCTGAGTTCCAATATAGTACTGGGGGCCAGTAGGGCCACAGCCAACAAAGCTCAGAGGGCACACATTGCCAAAGACTTTAACATGGAAAGCAGAAACCCATTCCTTTCTGCTGGACCTAGAATATCCCTGGACATAACGTTCATGTTTTGTTTTCATTGGGTGGGGGAATGCTGTATTGGGAGTTACTCATTGTATGGGGCTTAGGACTCAGGGGTCACTCCCAGTGGTGCTGTGGGAACATGCAATGCATGGGATCAGGGCCAGAGCAAGAGTAAAGCAGGTAGGGCACTTGCTTTGCAAATAGCTGACCGCCACATTCCCATAAGGTTCCCTAAGCCCATCAGGAGTGATCCCAGGGCCAGCGGTAAGGCATGAGCACACACAGATGGGTGTGACATAAAAACCAACCAAGCAATTCCCCCTCAAGGAATTGAGCCCTATAAACGGTTTGCTCAGCCACTAGAAATTTGCCCAACTTTGGTGGAGGGCTCATGGCTTACTTCTAGCACTCTTTGCTGAAAGATTACTCCTGAAAAGCTCAACAGACCATAGGGGTTTCTGGGGTTTGAACCTGGTCTGCCACTGGAAAGATCACTAAACTCCCTGTCCCCTTCATCTTTAAATATCACTGCCCCCTCTCTTCTCCTGCCAAGTCTACTGCAGAGAAACCATAAACACATAAACCTTTTTGAAAAATAAACAAAGGGGCTGGAGTGATAGTGCAGAGGGTAAGGTGCTTGCCTATAGGTGACTGCCTAAGTTTCATCCCCAGCACCCTTTATGACCCCAAGAACCCTGGCAGGTATGATCCCTGAGATCATAAGGGATCCAAGAATAAGCCCTCTGCATCTTCAGATGTGGCTCATAAACCAAATTTTTAAAAAAAGAATTTCCTTTTTGAGACATTAAGGCTTAAGAAAATGCAGCACCAAATTAAGTGCTTCAGTCAATTCCCATCTATCAAAATGCCCCCTAGCAAAATGCCTGTGTGGGGCAGAGAGGTGCAGTACTTCCTTGGATGTGTGAGGGCTCAGTGTAAATCCTCAGCACAACAACACAGCATCAAAAACCACTGCCCACTGAACTAAACTTGCAACTCACACATTTGAGATACCAAGAAGAACAAGTCTCACCTTGGTTTATTCAGACTCATTCAGGAAGACACCTATATGTTGTCTTAATTTAAATAAATGAGTCCTAGATTTGGAGTGGGGAGATGGTGAGGCTTTTCTGGGCTCGACCCAGCTCCTGCAGCCCCTATGGTCTGGCAGGTCTGAATGTTGCAGGGTGAGGGCAGAGAGATTCACAAAGCAGTCAGATGAAGTTCCAGGGGTCATCAGCTTTATTTCAGTCCCTACCGCCATGCACACCTCCTCACATGGCCTCTTATAGTAAGGCTTAGTAACTAAGCCTTTTCCCAGCAGCTACTTCTCTCCTCCCTCTGGCTCTCTCAGCCTCTGTCTCCCTTTCAGCTGCCATTTCCAGGCTTCCTAACTGGCTTCCAGGCTGACTAACTCCCTTTGGTGATGCTACTGCAGCTGCTTCTTTGATAATGCTCAATTGCTAATGCTGAATCTGATGCTAAATCTCTTATGATGATGCCTCTCATACACTTCTCTCTCCAACTCTCCTTATCCCCTTCTTTCTCCCCCATGCAGACTCCTCTTCCCGCCCATTCCAGGTGTGGGCAGTTCTGATCATTCAGGTGGGATAAATAAGAAGTTGGGGGAAGGGATTCCCACATGCCAGGGCTACTTTTCCCATCTCACCTTTGAGGCTTGTAGGATCCAGATATTGCTGAAAGACCCAGAAGATTTATGCTTGAGTTTGGCCCTCACAGAGAGCCCTGCAGAGCGTTGAATGGACGTCGAGGGGCTGGAGATCTCACGGCGGAGAGGGCGCTTTCTTGCCTGTGTTTGCTCCCCGGCACTCCATATGCTCCGCTGAGCACAGCCAGGAATGAGCCCTGAGCACAACCAGGTGTGGGTTCCATCCTTCTTCCCCTGCGCCATCAGACACAGACACACAGAAATCCTTCTAGATCATCTTTTTTTTTTTTGTTGTTATTAACACCCACTTCATTCTCTCAGTAAAAGCATGTCCAGCATCCTGCCCCTCCCAGCACCACCCAATATTCAGGTTAAAAACTTGTCTTCTGAGCTGGAGTGATAACACAGTGGTAGGGCATTTGCCTTACATACAGCTGACCCAGGATAGATCCGAGTTCGTTTCTTGGCCCACCCCTGCCTACCAGGAGCAATTTCTGATTGCAGAACCAGGAGTAACCTCTGATTATGCTGCCTGGTGTGGCCAAAACAACAAAACTTGTCTTCTTTGTTGAGACAAAAACCTTTGAGCCCCCCAAGGCTGCCTATTTGAGGCTCCAGGCTTCAGGTGAAAGAGTGTCAGTGAGGCAGTGCTGCCTCCTCTGGCCCGCTTTGACTGGGGCCCAGCCCAAATCTCCCCACCGGCTCCCTCAGTGCCTTGGACAGGGCCTGGCCCTCAGGAGCTCCCCATGCCTGGAGCAGACGTTCCTCGGATCTCCTTCCAGTCTGGGGCTTGCCATGTGCTTTTCTGCCGCCTCCTGAGTGGTTGGAAAGTCTTGGCATCCTGCTTGCTGCCTGGTGAGGCTGAGGTGGAGCTTGGCACCCACACAGCAGAGGGTCCTTGGGCACCCACCATCACAGACCTGCCACCCAAGGCAGGACTAACGGTGGTTATAAACCCCACCTCGCCTGGTCATCAGCATCTTTACAAACATAACACCCGTGATCCAGAACTAGTCTGTGCCCAAAAAGGTGCCCGGGTCAACAGACAGAGAAACCGAGGCTCAGAGACAAGGTGTGAGTTGCTCGAAAGCACAGTGCCAAAATGCTTACAGTATTCAGGGAGATGGGGAGGAGATGACTCAGAAAACTGGCTCACGAACAGGACAGTAAAAGATGGGAGATGAAAGAAAGTCAAAATCCTGCAAGCACTGATCAGAAGCACTCACATATATATGTACATGTGGGCCCAGAGAGATAGCACAGCGGCGTTTGCTTTGCAAGCAGCCGATCCAGGACCAAAGGTGGTTGGTTCGAATCCCGGTGTCCCATATGGTCCCCCGTGCCTGCCAGGAGCTATTTCTGAGCAGACAGCCAGGAGTAACCCCTGAGCACTGCCGGGTGTGACCCAAAAAAACAAAACAAAAACATATATATGTACATGTGTCGATCATGGCTGCTACTTACTTTGTAATAATTATTATTTTGATTTTACCACCCCCAGTGCTCAGATCTTACTCCTGGCTCTGTGCTCAGAACCACTGCTGCTAGTGCTCTGGGGACTATATGGGATGCCAGAGATCAAACTTGTGGCAAACATGTGTAAGGCCACCTGTTGTCCTATTTGTTTACTTTTTACTATTTTTACTGTACTATTTTGTACTATATGTGGACCTGTTGTACTATTCTATCCCCCTCCTGTTTATTTTAAAAAAAGGGAGAGGGGGGCCGGAGTGATAGCACAGCAGTAGGATGTTTGCCTTGCACACGGCTGACCTGGAATGGGCCCTGGTTTGATGGCTGGCATCCCATATGGTCCCCTGTGCCTGCCAGGAGGGATTTCTGAGTGAAGAGCCAGGAGTAACCCCTGAGCGCCACTGAGTGTTGCCCAAAAAAAGGGGAGAGGGAAACTGAGGCCATGAAAAGCAAGATGACATCACTGAATCAAATGCACCCCTCAAAGCATTGCTTTTGGTCCTTGGAAATATCTAGCGTGTGTTTGGGTCAGAGTGTTAGTCCAGAAGGCAGTCTGCTTGCTTGCCTGGCATGAGACCGACCTGGGTTCAACCTCAGCAACACTTGTGGTCCCCTGAGCCACACCAGGAATGATCCCTGAGCACAGCACCAGGAGTGAGCGCTAGGCACCCCTGCGTGCTGTCCCGCCCCCCCAAAAGAAAGACTCCAACAGGTGCTAAGCATTAGAGGGAGGATTCGGATGCAGGAGCTAAGGAACCAGCCAACCTTGCTTTTGCCTTCCGCCCACACCCACCTCTATCTCATATCAGCAGGATAACCAAGAGCACAAGATCATCCTCTATGAAAACCCCAACTTCACCGGGAAGAAGATGGAGGTGCTGAGCGACGATGTGCCCCGTCTCCACGCCCACGGCTTCCAGGAGAAGGTGTCGTCAGTGCGGGTGCTCAGTGGGACGTGAGTACAGACCAGACCAGCACGCTGAGCACTGAGCACTGAGCACTGAGTTCTGCACCTGTGCCCAGAGGCCTTCCAGATCCTTGCTTCCCTCTGGGCCTGTGTGGGAGTGAGAATCCCCTCCCAGGCGAGGGTTTAGTCCCCTGGAGGGAGTCAAAGTTGTCTGAGGGGCAACAGTTCCAGCTGTTTATTGCTCATTTGTTTTGGGTTTGGTGGCCACACTTGGAGTGCTCAGGAACCATGAGATGTTGGAGATTGAACCTGGGTCTGCCGGGTGCCAGGCAAATGTCTTTCCACTCTCAGACCCATCCCATCCCAGCATTTTGGAGGTGAGAGAACTTGACCTTCAGCTCAGCTGCACAGACCAGGGTTGCCAAGGTGGAGTGGGGATGGGTGCAACCACCCTGACGAGGTGAGGGCAGGGAGGATCACGCTGGATTTTGACCCAGGCTGACTTGAGCACTTTGCTAACACAGGGAGATCTCGCTTTCCAGGACCAGATAGCTGCCTTTGGCACATTCCCTCCCTGTGGCCAACTACTCTGGGGAATTTCTTTTTGCAAAATCTGGAGCCTGACAATAGCAATAGTACAGTGGAGAGGGCGCTTGCTTTGCATGTGGCTGACAGTTTAGTTCCCAGCATCCCTTATGGTCCCCAAAAGCCCCACCAGGTGTGATCCCTGAGCACTGAGCCAAGAGGAAGCCCTGAACAAAGCTAGGTGCCACCCCAAAACCAAGAAGAAAAACAGAAAAGCCTGAGGCTCTATGTGTGTGTGTGTGTGTGTGTGTGTGTGTGTGTGTGTGTGTGTGTGTGTGTGTGTGCTTGGGCAGTGTCTCCACAGCAGGGTAGCACTTTACACCATCCTGTGAGGCCAATACCACACTCTAATGTCGCATGTTTGATCCCAGAACCCCTAAGCAATTGTGGAGACCCAGGATAGATGCTGGCAACTGTCATACCCAGGACTCTGTGCTTCCCAGAGAGCCAGTTTATCAACTGTTATCAGCCAGTTATTCAGGCCCCAGGATGGTCATTTCTCAAGATGCAAAGCACATGCAAGGTTGTGCATCCACAGGCTCCTGAGTTTCTTCACGCCCATTCTCCTTCCCTCATGGATTCTACTAGAGCTGCCCAGGCCAGGATCCTAACTGAGGCTCAGTGTGTGGGAGGGAGGAGCTGGGGTCCCTGGCAGGTAGGCCTTATGTGTGCTAGAAGGGGAGACTGAGGACTCTACAAATCAGATGGGCTGGAGCTCAGAAATGGGGGCAGCACAGATGTGTCCCCTGGGGCTGGCCGGCCTGGTCCTCGTAGGCCAGAAGTGGGCAGTGTTTGGACCAGAGAAAACAAACCTCATCTTGGGCTTCAAAGACTGAGAGACCCTGATAGCTGCATGCGTCCACCACTATCTGCAGGTGTGGCGAGTTTAGGAAAATAGGGCTGAACCTTGTTTTTAGAATGGACATGTGTGAGACAGGTGTTTTAGACAGGTGTGAGGCTAGGTGTGAGAGCAGGTGTGAAGAGAGGTGTGTGGACAAGTGCAGGTGTAGAAAGGCCGGAAAACACAGGTGTGGGGGGTGCAGGATCGGCCCAGTTTTAATAATCTCCTGTTGCTAATTAATCATTCTGTTACTTCTCTTTCTGAACATTAAGTGGCTTCAGAAACATCCACATTGGTGTCCAATTTTATGTGTTCCTTTGGGGTTGACAGTCATATAAAAAATTAGAGTTGTTGTGTGGCAGCATTTGTGGTCATGTCATCCAGAATTCTACGCACTAATTCTGATACTGCAGCTATTATGGGGTGTGCTTTGGACTACCAGGTTTTCTAGAAGTATGAGAAGATGGGGGTGGATTTAGCATGAGGGAGAGGGTACTACTCTCGCTCAAAAAAGTCCTGGTGATGGGGCGGGAGAGGTGGCACTAGACGTAAGGCATCTGCCTTGCAAGCGCTAGCTGGTTCAATCCCCCAGCATCCCATATGGTTCCCCCAAGCCACGGGGGATTTCTGAGCGCCTAGCCAGGAGTATCCCCTGAGAGTCAAATGGGTATGCTCCCCCCAAAAACAAAAAGAGTCCTGGTGCTATCCTTCCAAATACTGGCATACCTAGAGTTGCAGTCAAATTGGTGTCTCTAGAGGACCATTAGAGGAGTGATGAAGCAGAACCATTAGCAAAGTGGTGATTTTGGGTGGTAGGTGTAGCAGATGTGGCTTTGGTGGAGTGGGACCTTGGCCTGCCCGTTTCTCCTGAGATTGCCAGCTCTCAGCTGCATGGCTGGGGTACTTATCATTTTCATGGTTTGGTATACATCTCTTTAGAGAACAGAGTGAATCTGTGTAGCTGGCTGAATAGAGACATGGTGACTGCATTGACTGCATTTGTGAGTGTGGTTTTGGCTGCCTGAGGGTGGTACCCACACTTAACCCCCCAAAAAGTCCTAGTGATATCAAGTCTAAATACTGGCATACCTGGGTCTTGTCAGATTGGTGTTTGCAGAGAGCTATAGAAGTGGTGAAGCAGGGCCATAGATGAAGTGGTGATTGTGGATATTGGGTGCAGCAGACTGTTCATTAACTATAACAGGGTTCTTTTTTTAAAAAGCTTTCTATCTTGTACTGTTATAAATAACAGGTTTTATTTCGAAGTCCTGAGGAAGGGAAGGGAGAAAGTAAGAAAGGGAAAGGGTAAACTGCTCAAGGGCAAGTGGAGGCTTCTCCAAAGGTGGTGAGAATCTCAGTGTAAGATTTTAGTCCCATGACCTCTGCCATAGCCTCTCTTCCTCCTTTAACTGAAGTCTGTTAGTTAACTGTGAACTGCCTGCTTGGGGCAGTTGGACCAAGCCTATAGAAGTCCCAGGAGAAGAGTTCTGAATAGAGCCTGCCTGCTGATCTGGGGGAGCCTGCTGGATTGGGTGCCCAAAAGGCCTGGCAGGCCTGTCCACCTGCCAGCCTGATGCCATAGTGAATCAAGTCCAGAGAGACCCAGCAGGCTTCCTGTTTGCCTGACTTTGTGCTTAACTGTGCTCTTCTGTTGCTGTTGCTCTTGTGTCCCAGATTTGTGTGGTGTCTTTTTTGCTTTCTCTGGCTCTCTGTGTGTCTCTTGCTCCAGACTCTCATTAAATGCTTAAATGTGAATAACCCTGACACAGCCCCTTGTACTTGGGGGTTGCTTAGCCCAACATTTGTTGGTACTTCCTGGAAACATGAGAATGAAGATATGAATTATCAGGATTTGTAGGACACAGCAAAAGAGGTGGTAAGAGGAAAATTTTTTTAAAATATGGAATGCTTCACGAATTTCTGTGTCATCCTTGTGCAGGGGCCATGCTAATATTCTCTGTATCATTCCAATTTTAGTATATGTTCTGCTGAAGCGAGCACGGTAAGAGGAAAACTTATAATTTTGCAGGTATTCATCAGGAGAGAAAAAGGGGCTACATAAATAACTTAATGGTACAGTTTAGGAAATTGGAAAATGACCAACAAGGGAGCCAAAAGAGGCAGGAGGAAGGAAATAAAACTTTTAGAGCAGAAATTACTAAACTGGAAAATACATAAGACATAATTCAAAAGATCAATGAGATCCAAGAGGAACACAGGCAGCTGACCTTTCCAGATTCTGACTGAAGGTAGGAGTGAATCAGTCCATAGCTCTTTGACTCCTACCTGCCTTGGCTACAGAAGATTTTTTTTTTCGGTTTTTGGGCCACACCCAGCGGGGCTCAAGGGTTGCTCCTGGCTGAATGCTCAGAAATAGCTCCTGGCAGGAACGGGGGACCATTTGGAACACCAGGATTCGAACCAACCACCTTAGGTCCTAGATCGGCTGCTTGCAAGGCAAACACCGCTGTGCTATCTCTCCGGGCCCAGACTTTTTTTGAGGGCCACACCTGAAGCTGCTTTGTGATCCCTGGGTCCATCCAAGAGGAACACAAAGGGAAAAAAAAATAAATAAAAGTGCGCTTCGCTCTGCAGCCACACACTTCTTATATAATACGAATCCCATTACAATACACAGAATCACAGTTAAAGGGTGACAATGAGGAAACTACGAAGGACAACTGCATGCACAGAGTATGAGGATGGCAGTTCTGATGAGCTAAAAAGTGCCAACCATCCGGTTGACCTCTCGGAAAGGGAGTTTAGAGTGGAGATACGGAAGATGTTCATGGAACTCAAAGGGAGCATAGATCGATCTGAACAGACCACAAATATGGAAATCAGAAAACTCCAACCTGAAATAATGGAACTGAAAAATGCTGTAGAGTTAATGCAAAACTCTTTGGAAAGCCTCTCCTGTAGAGTAACAGCAGCTGAAGACAGAATTAGTCAGCTGGAAGATGAGAGGCATAATAACTCCATACAACAGAAGAGATTGGAAAAGAATCTCAAAGCAAATGAACAAACAATGGGGAAAATACTGAAAAATTTTGAACAGATGGCATCAGAAATGTTCAATAAATTCAACAGAAATAACATAAGAATCATTGGAGTCCCAGACACACAGGAGGAGAATCCCTAGGAAGAATCAACAATCAAGGACATCATTACAGAGAAACTCCCAGAAATAATGACTGTATGCAACCAAATCTTGCATGCCCGAAGAGTACCAGCTCAAAGAGACCCAAAGAAAAACACCCCAAGACACATCCTAGTCACCATGACAAATCCCACAGATAGGGATAGGATACTGAAAGCAGCAAGATCCGAAAGGGAAATTACATTCAAAGGAGCATCCTTAAGACTTACAACAGACATGTCACAGAAATTCTCAAGGCTAGAAGACAGGGATATTGTGACAAGACTGAATGAAATGGAGGCTATACCTAGAATAATGTGTCCAGCCCGATTTACATTCAGGTTTGAAGGAAGGATACATAGCTTCATGGATAAACAACAGCTCAGAAATTTTACAGATAGAAAACCAGCCTTAAAGGAAAAACTGAAAGGCCCACTTTAAGACAAGATAAACCAACAGACACACCAATTTTATAAATAAATATGGCATTAGGGGCCGGCGAGGTGTGGCTAGAGGTAAGGTGTCTGCCTTGCAAGTGCTAGCCAAGGAAGGACCGCGGTTCCATCCCCCAGCATCCCATATGGTCCCCCAAGCCAGGGGCAATATCTGAGCGCTTAGCCAGGAGTAACCCCTGAGCATCAAATAGATGTGGCCCGAAAAACCAAAAATAAATAAATAAATAAATAAATAAATAAATATGGCAGTAACTCACATGATAATCATCTCTCTCAATGTCAATGGATTAAATGGACCAATTAAGAGACACAAAGTGGCTAAATGGATCAAAAAGATGAATCCAACCTTCTGCTGCCTACAAGAAACACACTGAATAGTTAGAACAAACATAGACTCAAAATCAATGGCTGTAGGAAAATCATCCAAGCAAACAACACCCTTAAAAAAGCTGGGGTGGGGGCCGGAGAGATAGCATGGAGGTAAGGCATTTACCTTTCATGCAGAAGGTCATCGGTTCGAATCCCGGCATCCCATATGGTCCCCCGTGCCTGCCAGGAGCAATTTCTGAGCCTGGAGCCAGGAAAAACCCCTGAGCACTGCCAGGTGTGACCCCCAAAAAAAACCACAAAAAAAAAGCTGGGGTGAAGAAAAAAAGGGGGCCAGAGTGATAGCATAGAGGTAAGGCATTTACCTTTCATACAGAAGGTCGGTGCTTCGAATCCTGGCATCCTATATGCTCCCCTGTGCCTGCCAGGGGCGATTTCTGAGCATAGAGCCAGGAGTACCCCTTAGCGTTGTCGGGTGTTACCCAAAAACCAAAAAAAAGAAAGAAAAAAAAGAAAAAGAAAAAGAAAAGCTGGGTAGGCCATATTAATATCTGACAATACAAACTTTAGACTCAGAAAAGTTGTAAGGGACAAAGATGGACACTATGTTAATATCCAAATTATACAAGGCACTGACACAACATTACAAGAAAAAAATCATCTAACCCCATCAAAAAATGGGGGAAAGAAATGAACAGACACTTTGAAAAAACAGAAATGCAAATGGCTAAAAGGCACATGAAAAAATACTCCACGTTACTAATCATCAGGGAGATACAAATCAAAACAACTATGAGGTACTATCTCACGCCATAGAGATTGGCACACATCACAAAGAATGAGAACAAGCAGTGCTGCGGGGATGTGGAGAGAAAGGAACTCTTATTCACAGCTGGTGGGAATGCCATCTAGTCCAAGTTTTATGAAAAGTGATATGGAGATTCCTCCAAAAACTGGAAATTGATTTCCCATACGATCCAGCTATATCACTCCTAGGGATATATCCTAGGAACCCAAAAATACAATACAAAAATCCCTTCCTCACACCTATATTCATTGCAGCATTGTTTACAATAGACAGATTCTGGAAACAGCCTAGATGCCCCTCAATAGATGAATGGCTAAAGAAACTATGGTACATATATACAATAGAGGGCCCGGAGAGATAGCACAGCGGCATTTGCCTTGCAAGCAGCCGATCCAGAACCAAAGGTGGTTGGTTCGAATCCCAGTGTCCCATATGGCCCCACCCCACCCCTGTGCCTGCCAGGAGCTATTTCTGAGCAGACAGCCAGGAGTAACCCCTGAGCACCGCCGGGTGTGGCCCAAAAACAAAAACAAAAACAAAACATATATACAATAGAATATTCTGCAGCTGTCAGAAGAGATGAAGTCATGAAATTTTCCTATACATGGATGTATATGGACTCTATTATGCTGAGTGAAATAAGTCAGAGAGAGAGAGAGAGAGAGAGAGAGAGAGAGAGAGAGAGAGAGAGAGAGAGAGAGAGAGAGAGAGATCTAAACACAGAATGGTCTCACTCATCTATGGATTTTGAGAAATGTGAAAAACATTTGTGTAATTATTCTCAGAGACAAAATAGAGGAAGACTGGAGGGTCCAGATCCTGACATGAAGCACACCACAGAGATTGTTGGGTACAGTCACAGAAATAATTACACTGAAAACCATCATAACAAGATGTGACTGAATGAGGGAAGCTAAAAGCCTGTCTAGAGTACAGGCCGGTGTGGGTTGGGGAGGAGGGACACTTGGGATATTGGTGATGGGAATGTTGCACTAGTGAAGGGTTTTATATGTATGTGCATAAAGAAAAAAAGAAACAGGACAAGACTGGAAAAAAAAGAGATTAGGATTTCACTTTTCTTGTTATATTCCTAGTTACACCTATGCCCTTCTTTAAGCTCAAGAACTATTATTCAGAAAAAATATATAATATAACTTTACTGTAAAAAAAATAGTACTTTTGGGTGAAGAGAGGAGAGTTTTTCAAAAAAGAAAAAAAGGAACCAAAGCAGTATACTGTATAACCCAGCCAATCTTGGCAGACAGCTAAGGGATCCCCATACTGAAATAAGTGTTGCTTTAGAGTCTATATGGGATTCTCTCCTGAAGGGACTCTGACTAAGAAAAAAAATAAAGATCAATGAAAGTAAGAGTTGGTTCTTTTCAAAATTAAAATTAAACAAGCTTAAAAAAATGGAGCCCGAGCAGTGGCGCAACCAATAGGGCATTTGCCTTGCACACGCCAACCTAGGACAGATCGCAGTTTGATTTTCCGGTGTCTCATATGGTCTCCCAAGCCAGGAGCGATTTCTGAGTGAGCACATAGTTAGGAGTAACTCCTGAGCATCACCGGGTATAGCCCAAAAAGAAAAAACCAAAAATACAAAACAAAAAACAAAAAAAAAAACCAAAAAAAAAAAAACCCAAAGCCTAGGCCCAAATGGATTCACTTATAAATTCTTTCAAACTTTCAACAAATACCTATTACCAAATTTTTCATGGTCTTCTAGAAATTGAAAAACCAGAAACACTCCCAGTTTCTGTGAAGCTACCATCACCCTGATATCCAAAGCAGACAGACACCACAAAACAAACAGAAACAAAAAAATAAAAATACAGGATGATATTCTTCATAAACACAGGTGCAACGATCCTTAACAAAATACTAGCAAATATACAGTTCATCAATTGGATGAACTAGCCGTCCAATTCAACAATTCATCAAGCCAACATTTCATCAAAAAGCTCGTACTATGCAACCAAGTATGTTTTATTCTAAAACTGAAAGAATGGTTTAATACATACAGGCCAACCATCATAATACGTTGATTAGAGGAAGCCTCATACCCTAATCCTAGGGCACTAGGGGAATGCAAGCTTGGAAGCAGTGCTGACACAGGAAACAGTCCTCACCAGGTTAGGGAGATGAAACAGTTTCAAGGAACTTCCACCACAGGTTAGCTGCAAACAGGCAAAAGGGCACTGGCAGGCGAGCTGTAGAACCAAAACTGCAGGGAATCTCTCTGACCCGAGGTATTTATTGGGATAATAGGACCACTCCCATGGATGGAAAACAGGTAGGGGTAGGGGGCCAATTCAGAGGTACTGCCAGTGTGATCCACCCCCCCACAGGCCCCAAATGATAACATCTCTTTATCCAGCCTCGATTGTCCAATCTACAGATTTATGATGGGGATCTGGGTGAGCGGAACTGGATGGGGCCCCAACTCACCCACAGACTGACCCAAGAATGTGGCAATGATCTTGGGGCTGGCGAAGGCCTCCATCCTGTTCTTCAGCACCACCAAGTGCATACACTTCTCTGAGTAGTCAGGCATGTCCAAGAGCATGGCCAGGCTGTTCTGCATCCTGATGAGGTTAGTGGAGATCACAGCTATGTCCTAGGGAAAGAGCAGGACAGATAGCCCCAATTTGAAGAGGCCTCTGCACTTCAATCAATATGAGCCAATCTCAGGACCGTGGAGATAGTTTCAGGTCTTAAGCACTGGTCTTGTGTGTTATTTGATCCCGGGCACCAACACAGTGGGTTCTGGGACTTTGCAGGCCTTAGTTGACAGCAAGTTTCTTTTGTTTTGTAGTGTTTTTGACTTGTTTTTGTTATCCTGGCTATGTGCTCAGAAATCGCTCCTGACTTGGGGGACCATATGGGATGCTGGGGGATAGAACCGGGCTCTGTTCTAGGTTAGTGCGAGCAAGGCTGGTGTCCTACTGCTTGTGCCACCACTCCAGCCCCCAAACCAGTAGTATTTTCTGAGCACTACAGGGTGTAAGAGCTGCTCCCAAAAAAATTGCTTCTTTATTTGGTTAGTTTTTGGTTTAGGTACTCAAGGCTTCCTCTTGGCTCTGTGCTCCGGAATCATTCCTGGCTGGGCTTGGAGGACTCTTTGCAGTGCCAGGGACTGATCTAGGGTCAGCCATAAACAGGCCAGTGGCTTTACCCACTGTGCTATCTCCTTGGCCCTTTTCTGTTGTTTTTACTGTGGGCTCTCCAGAGGCTACAATACAGACTGAGGAGACTCCAGAGTTTCTGCCCACTGTAAGCTCTGGTGGTTCTAAGTGCTTCCCTCCCCAGTTCATGTGTACCTTCAAGCCTTGAGTTCCCCGTAGAAAGGCCTATTCTCAACCGAGGCCCAGACCGGATGCCAACCTGTGTCTTAAATGTCTCCGCGATGTCCACACTCAGTGTGCCTCACTTCCTGCCTTCCTGCAGGGACTCAGCTGCGAGCTGCATTCAGGACTTGACCTGGTCAATTTCCACCCATACCTATGGGAGAAGTGAGAGCCTTATTGCTGCCTTCTCTGAGACTCCAAAACACAAGGACCACATTGGTGCACTCTGGGATGAGAGGAACCTCGGACCCCACCCACTACCAACTTGAGAGGCAAAGGGGGCTGCATAAGCCAAGCAAACAAGCAGCAAGGCTGAGCTGGACAAGGCGGGCATGCAGATGAGTAAAGGTGGGCATGAGAACCCACATCCTGGCTGAGCATGCAGACAGGCTGCAGTTCACACCTACATCAATTGTGACATATTCTGATCAAACTTCCTGATGTCCTCCTTGACTAGAACCATCTGTTCCTTCAGGAAAGATGCCTCCTGCTTCAGGGCCTCAACATCACAAAGTACCTTGGGCATGTTCTGCAGGGCCTGATGACTGGTTTCTGTCACCGAAAACAAAAGGGAAAAGGTGTGACCCATTGCCAGGGGACGAAATGATTATATGGGGCCAGGAAGTAACTGGGCCCCCAGTTTTCCAAGACTTTTAGTAAGTTTAAGGGACCAATGGCATGCTGAGGATCAAACCCAGGCCAGTTTCATGCAAGGCAAGTAGTCTAACCATAATACGATTTCTGTGGCCCTTGATGAATATTTTTTTTGGGGGGGCCACACCCGGCAATGCTCAGGGATTACTCCTGGCTCTCTGCTCAGAAATCACTCCTGGCAGGCACAGGGGACCATATGGGATGCCAGGATTCAAACCACCATTGGTCCTGGGTCAGCGCTTGCAAGGCAAACATGCTACCACTGTGCTATCTCTCCGGCCCCTTGATGAATATTTTTAATTTTAGCAGCACTCCTAGCTTGGTGCTCATTACCAGAGGTATTCTCTAGCACTTCTCTCCCTAGTCTTATTTAACAAGAAATGCACCAACAAGGGTCAGAATGATAGCACAGCGGTAGGGTGTTTGCCTTGTATGCAGCTTGCCTGGGACGGACCTGGGTTCTATCCCCAGATTCCATATGGTCCCCTGAGCCTGCCAGGAGATTTCTGAGTGCAGAGCCAGAAGTAACCCCTGAGCACTGCTGGATTGGCCCAAAAAACAAACAAACAAACAAACAAAAAAGTAAAAAAATGTATAGTTGAAAATTTTATAATGATCACTAACACCTCACATTGTCTTCTTTCTTTTTCCTCCCACTCTCCCTCGTTCCCTCTCTCCCTCTCTCCCTCCCTCCTCTATTCCTCCTTCTCTCCCTTCCTCCTCCCTCCCTCACTTCCTTCCTTCCTTCCTTCCTTCCTTCCTTCCTTCCTTCCTTCCTTCCTTCCTTCCTTCCTTCCTTCCTTCCTTCCTTCCTTCCTTCCTTCCTTCCTTCCTTCCTTCCTTCCTTCCTTCCTTCCTTCCCTCCTTTTTTTCTCCCTCCCTCCCTCCCTTTATCCTCCCTCCCTCCTCCCTTCTTTCATTCCTCCCTCTCTCCCTCCTTCTCTCCCACCCTCCCTTTCTCCCTTCCTTCCTTCCTTCCCACCTGACACACCGTAATGCTCAGTGGTTACTTCTGATTCAGCAACTCATGAATCACTCCTAATTATGGGAGCAGATGACCCTGTGGGACCTGGACTGGCCACATGCAAGGTAAGAGCCTTCCCCACTGTACTATATATTTCTCCAGCCCTGCACCTCATCTATTCTCTGCAAATTCCAAAAGTAAAAAAGATGTATTTGTCTTCCTAGTCAACTCATTCTCTCAGATCATCTTACTAAATGACTGAGGTAAAATAGAGGCATATATGTTCTTGGAGCTTCCATGGAGAAGGAAATGGGGGTGGCCCAAAGCTCATGCCTATTGTCAACAGATGTTTCCTGTGCTACTCCCAACCAAGATGGGCTTTCTTGTAGACATATTACCCATAACCAAAATGACAGAATGAAAGGTAGGTTGAGAGAAAAGACAGTGCACTAGTTTGAAGAGAACTTAAAACTCAGTGAAGCAGGAGTCAGCACCTGGCCCCTTCCTGTCCACCTGATTCCTAAACAAGGTCACTGGGCACATGAATATAGTTTAGTTTCTGGACGCTGTCTGCTCTCTGGTGTCAGCTTGATGCCTGTGAATGCAAAGACCCTTCAGTTCAATCCAGTTAGTGGAGGACATGCCAGATAGACAAGCCTGTGTATATTGACCTCTAACCATCTCCACACCCATAGGAACTTGGTTTGTTTAATAATAAGAGCCAGAGGAGGGGCCGGGCGGTGGCGCTAGAGGTAAGGTGCCTGCCTTGCCTGCGCTAGCCTAGGACGGACCGTGGTTCGATCCCCCGGTGTCCCATATGGTCCCCCAAGCCAGGAGCGACTTCTGAGCGCATAGCCAGGAGTAACCCCTGAGCGTCACCGGGTGTGGCCCAAAAACCAAAAAAAAAAAAAAAAAAAAAAAAAAAAAAGAGCCAGAGGGGTCAGAGAGAGAGAGTACTTAGGTTTGATTCCCAACATCCCATATGATATCCTGAGCATCACCAGGAGTAATTCCTGAGTGCAGAGCCAGAATAATCCCTGAGCACCACTGATGTTTCCTACCGTCCACCCCGCACATCCCCACCCCCAAAAAGGAAGAAGGGCCAGAGAGATATTATAGCAGGAAAGACGCCTTGCACTGGTCCAAACTAGGTTCCATCTGCAGCACTGCATATGATCCTCTGAGCTCCTCTAGAAGTGATCTCTGAGCACAAAACTAGGCATGGGCCCTGAGCACTGGAAGTGTGGGCCAAAACACAAACAAGGAGACAACTAAAGAACCAAGAAAAGTAAGAGAAATTGACAACCCTTCTCTGGCATGGATTCATAGGTATTGAGCAGTATGAAGCAGAAAGCTGTTTCTTGAGAACAGTAAACTAGAGAACAACTCAGAAGTAGCTTCTGGATTAAAACCTTGGTGTTTTCAGAAACAGTGAATGATTGACTCTACAGCTAGCAGGTAAAAATCAGTGCAGATGTGTTCTTCTGGTGCCCATGAATCCTTGGGCATTGCCATTTTTCATAGGTTATGCCAAAGGTGCTGACTCTGATGATGACTGTAAGTGACATTCATTTGACCCATAAAGAGAAGAAAAACTAAATATCTTTTAGCCTTTCTCCACATCGGTCTCTCCAACAATCAAGTTAGTTATACATAAACATAGGGTTCCCCACATGATTCAAGGGAATCCTGAGGACAGGTTCAATTCTGAGAAAGGGTTGTACTGTGCTTGACTCTTAGTCTTGACCTTGAAGTTGACACCACAGGGCCTTGTGTAAGGCACTTGCTCAAGGGAATAAGCTAAATACCAACTGTGATCATGTCAGGGCTTAACTAGTTAGAAATTGACATGAAAATTTCATGTCAGAGAATCCCCAGGACTTCTCAGAGAAAACCAGAGCTCTAAATAGGTTAACATTCAAATGAAAACAAACTTTAGGGGGCCTGTGCTGACAGAGTGGGCCAGCGACGCCACAATGAGAGGATGTTAAGAAAGTGAGCAGTTCCTGATGGAACTGACCAGGCTCTTTCAGAAGTGCCTGGCTGTCAGGCAGTGTTTTCATTACCGCAAAGAAATATGATGGTTGCACAAAGTCCATCCTGAGAAAGGGGTCTGCGGAGGGGTTTGGGCCACAGACAACAGGTGTCTGTCTGTTAAGAGCCATAGACAAGAATAGGAATATCAGCCCAGTGCTGAGCTCCAAAGAAGTGAGTATATTTCAGGTGGCTTATTGAAACCTATTGAGAGCTAACATGATGGTCTGAAAGAGAGGGCCAAAAAGAGCGAGTGTAAGAAGATCAAAGCAGCACAGTGGTCTCCTCTTCCTTCCAGTCACAGAATGATATTTTTCCTTTTCTTTCCTTTCACCACATAGCTAAATACCTGGTTTCCCTTGCAATAACTTTTCTCACGTGAGGTGAACGCATTTTGGATAGAAGAACTGCATTGGCAGGGTAGTTTTAAGAGCTCAGTTTATTTTAAGTTGCCAACTGGTTAGTGTCCATGGTTGTAAATGTCTGAATTACAGTTTAAGGTATGAACAGAAGTGTGTTATTAAACCCGTGTGTGTGTGTGTGTGTGTGTGTGTGTGTGTGTGTGTGTGTGTCAGTGCTCAGGGTTTACTGGTTCTGCACTCAGAAATCACGCCTGGCAGGCCGGGATTTGAACCACCATCCATCCTGAATCGGCTACATGCAAGGCAAATGCTCTACTACTATGTTATTTCTCTGGCCCCAGACCCATGTGTTTATTAAAAAATTTTATAGGCTATTACCTATAAGTCCTCATCAGGAATAGCAAGGTTTCTTTTAGTAAGGTCATGAGTACATTTTTCCATTTTCAGTCCCTTTATCAATGGCAGTACTCCAGAAACTAGGATATGTAGATATTGCTGAAGGGTCATGAATATAGACAAATAGAGCAGAAAGAATAGTTTCCATAGTTGAAAAGTGGTGTTGTTGAGTATATATATGGAGAAATTCAAAGAGAAATCGAATTTAAGAATGGCAATGTATGAAGCACAATAAATAGGTAAAATAAGTGTATCCATTGTCTGTGGAACACTTTAGTTTTTGTGTTATGTAAAAAGACAAGGATGTGGAGAGTGCTGATTGATTAGAGAAAAGGTGAATGCAACAATCTATGAGACTTTTATAGCCAAACCTGCCTTCACAGGCAATGATTCCTAGAGACTGGAAATTACAGTAATTGATTTAAAGTTTCCTTATTATCTCTCTGGCAGTAGCCACTACGGCAGCCTCTCCCTAGCTGTCCTCTTTTAAACCTTCCCTCAGAGTGAGAACTGGGAATAGTAACATATCACTCTTGTTAGATTTACAACAACTTGGCCATCATTTAGCTTGCTGGCTTTATAGCAATAGAGCGCTTTCTCCTCTCCTGTCTTTGTCAAGCAGGCTGGTTATAGAGTAAGTTCCAACTGGCTGATGGGGCTATTTTTTTTACTTGATTGATTGATTGATTGATTGGTCTTTAGGCCACACCCAGTGGTGCGGCTCAGGGGTTACCTGCATTCAGTAATGGCCTCTGGCTGGCTGGGGAACCATATGGGATGTCAGGAATCAAACCAGGTCCCTCCCAGGTTGGCCACACGCAGGCAAACATGTCACTGCTGTGCCATCTCTCCGGCTCCAGGTGGGGATCATTTTGCCCTGGGAACTTATCTTCTCTTTCTTGCCCCTGCTTCAGTTTCCTTTCTCCCATGCTTGATGGGGATTAGAATAGCAGTTGGAGCAAACTGATCTATCAGTCAACTGTGTATATGGAAGTGCATGTGTGCATGTGTGATGGCTAAAAGGAGGTGAGAGAGGAGAGGCAGAAACAAATTTGACCAACTGGGTCTTTATTGGGGAGTGCTCCTGGGTGAGATCTGACAGTCTGTTAAAAGCTGCCAGAGTTGCACCTACCCACTGCCTACAGTAGGATTGTATACTTGCATCTGTTGGGAAAGGATATAGGTGCAGGAAGAGGTATGCGCTGGCATGTCATTAAGTTAAAGATTTTCCATTCATCCTGAAATCCGGTTGGGTGGTCTTGCTGTGGTCAGACCTTGTGACTTATGTTAGGGGCCAACATCTTGCTGTTGTCCTACAGTCAGTCCTCATACTTATCGTCTGGGTAAGCATCCTGCTATTCTTACCAACAACATCAAAGGTCTAGGTGCTCTACTTAATTACTGTGAACTTCTTAGACTCAAAAGAAGCAGAAAATTTTCTAAATTAGCTATTGAGCCAAAAATGATATTGGAATTCGAGATTCAAATTTGAAAAAAAAAAAAAAGAATGCCAGTTAAAGTGTGGGGTCCCAGAGAACTTATTTGAAGTGGGAAGGAGAGAGTGGGCAGCCTGGAGAAGAGAATAGGCCACTTTGTCTCTACCTCTGGCCACCCTAGAAAGTATTGGGGAGATCTAGGACTGTGAGCCTTGCTCTAGCAAGGAAAGCAAGTTTGTCCTAGACCTTACTCGAGCCTTTCAAGTCTGTCACTTTTCTCTGAGAAAAGAATTTCAGGAAGAGATGAACAATGATGTGAAATCAAGTTTTATTCTGAGGAGGAGGAAGGAGAGGATATGAGATGGATGTGCTCAGGAGAGTACTGGCTTTTCCAAAGGCAGAGCACCCCAGTACACATCCCAGCATGAATATATGAAAGCATGGAAATACACCTCTCAAGAAGGGAAATACTTGGACACCAGGTGCCCAGGCAGCACGTGTGCTCGCCTCCTTTGTTCTAAATTAGCTTTTATAGTATTTCCCCAACCTGCCCCACTGTGGCTTTCTACCTAGGCAAGAGTACCCAGGCAAATAGTTATAGTAGTGCTGGGGCGGTTCATGGTCTTCCTTGATATTCCTTTCCAGCTTTTGTTCCTACAGGAGTTTCTCTTCGTAGGGGGTCCAGTCTTCTTTGGGCCTGCTGAGGTGCCACCTAAAGGTCTTACTTTAAAAGGGGCTGATATTTCTTCAGATTCCATCTTTTGACTTTTTTAAATACCGCTTTTATTACATCCCATGAATTCATTGCCACGGAGGAGGGTGCTTTCCTACCTGCCCGACCCCCTCATCTTCCCCCCTAGATATTCTACCACCTTAAAAATCTTTTTTTTTGGTTTTGTTTTGTTTCGTTTTTGAGCCACACCTGGTGACGCTCAGGGGTTACTCCTGGCTATGCGCTCAGAAATCACTCCTGGCTTGGGGGATCATATGGGATGACAGGGGAACAATCCACGGTTCATCCTAGGTTAGCACATGCAAGGCAAATGCCCTACTGCTTGTGTCACCACTCTGGCCCCACCACCTTAAAATCTTCTAATGGAAAACTTGGCCAAAGTGGGCAAAGTTCAGTCTCCTGTATCTTCCTGCTGACTGCAGACCCTGCCTGCCTAAGGGTAAAACATCATGCTCCCTTAGTTTCAAAAGGAATCAGGCAATGAATTGCCTGAGTTTTAGAAATTCTCAGCTTGAAAGTCTGATAAGATAGAGGAACATGATTAGCACTAGAAGAGTCAAATGCCTTTCCTCTGTCCTCAGAAGTGAAGAGTGGTTTGTTATTCTGGACAACATTTTTCTGGGAAAAGAAGTTCAAGCAACAAGTCAAAGGAACATTCCAAAGACAAATCCAAGCAACATTGTAAACATGGAAACTCCAGTTCATTCATTTCCACTGATTCTGGTAAAAGACTATTTAAGGAAAGAATTTCTTAGAAAGATTTTTGGGCTCCTGAGCAATATGTTCCCTGAAATGGTACTAGATAAGGGAATAATTCCACCTACCCAGCATGCACATTGATCTCTTGTACATTGGTGGGCCCTCTGTAGAAAGGTGTTAGGCCCTGACCCTGTGGGCTACATACAAATCGAATTATTATTATGGTGATGCTCAGGGGTTACTCCTGGCTATGTGCTCAGAAATCACTCCTGGGTTGGGGGACCATATGGGACTCTGGGAGATCGAACCACTAGTGCAGGCAAGGCAGATGCCTTACCACTTGCACCATTGCTCTGGCCCTACAGCTATTATTATTAAGAGCAGTTTTAGAGAAAGAGACTTAATACTTGCTTTTTGCTTTTAGATGAGGAATATTCTCTAGCTTTTCTTTAAAAGAAGGTTTAAGTCTTTGGTGGGTTCACATGAGTCGGTTGGTTTATTCTCTGTCAGCATCTCATCATGCTTGGCCTAGATGGCACGAATTTCATCCTTGAGCATTTAGTCATCAGTGTGAAGTCAAGCTTCTAGTTGTCCTCTGAACAAGTTCCTCAAAGCTGGTGCTCAGGGAGGAGGCCTCAGATTCCTGTCACATTAGGGTTACCCAGGTTTGGCCATTGTGAAGATGAAAAGATCAGGTCAGCTGAGTGAGCTGGAGGTGTCCTTGTACCACTCCTCTTCAGTAGGATTGGCCTGACAGGAATTCATCTCATCCCTTTTCAGGGTTGGGAAAACTTTTGAACTCCAGGACTTTTCTTGACACTGAGAGCAACTACCCCCAGCTCTACCCCTTATCACTCTTAACAATGGGATTGACTCTTGTCTAGGCAGAAAGCCTCGCCTAGGGCCGATTGGGGAGACCCTGTAAAAGCTGACTTAGAACAAAGGAGGTGAGCATAAGTGCTGCTTGGGTACCTGGTGCCCAAACATTTCCCCTCTGAGAGGTGTACTTTCAAGCTTTCATACTTTAATGCTGGGGTACGGGCTGGGTTCCCTGCCTTTGTAGAAGCTATGTTGTCTCTTGAGATGCTCCTCTCTTGTTTGCTCTCTCCCTTATTCAAAATTTCCAAAGAAACATTTTTGTTTTCATTTGTTGTTTTTTAGTTTTGGGGCCACACCCAATGGTACTCAGAGGATACTCTGGAATCTGTTCTCAGGAGTTACTCCTGGTAGTACTCAGGACCATACCCGGGTGGTACTCAGGATCAAACCCAGGTTGGCTGCATGCAAAGCAAAGTCCTACCCACTATATTATATACCAGTGATGGCTAACCTTTTTGAGCCCGAGTGCCCAAACTGCCACACGAAACCAAAGAATTTCCTCAAAGTGACAGCATGTCCTCCCAATGGAGTCCGGCCCTGTTGCCAGGTGAGCTGCAAAGCAGACACCAGCACACTCGCATCCCACCTCGCCACATATCTTAATTGCGGACATTCCCAGCGTGCCAGCTGCAAGGCATTCATGTGCCACAGCTGACAGGCTTGCCATAGGTTCGCCATCGCTGCTATATACTATATATAGTGTGTATATATATAAATATATATACATATATGTACATATATATACATATATATATAAATATATATATACTAAATACTATAGTTTGGTACCCTGGGGATTTGTTTATTTTTTGTTTATTTTTGATTATTTGCTGTTTTTTGTTTGTTTTTTTTTGGGAAGGGGCCACACCTGGTGACGCTCAGGGTTTACTCCTGGCTATGCACTCAGAAATTGCTCCTGGCTTGGGGGACCATATGGGACTCCAGGGGATCAAGCTGCAGCCTGTCCTAGGTCAGCCATGTGAAAGGCAAACACCCTACTGTTGTGCCACTACTCAGGCCCCTGTGTTGTTTGTTGTTCTAATTCACTGCTCATGGAGTGCAAATAGCAAGGCCCACAGTCTTAGGCCTCTCCAGTCATTTCCCAAGATAGTGAAGGTGAAGAGAAAGAAAGCAGCAGATCTTCTCCTTGAGGCTGCTGCTTCTCTCCCCCAACTTGGGAACCCACTGGCATCAAAAGAGTTTTGAATTTATATCAAGTTTGACAGCTTAAGTGCCTTCTTTTAATAGTATTGACAATTTGAGTAATAACTGAAAACTTCTGTGTTTCAGTTCTATATGTGTTTTGTTTGCATATACATGAACTTATTAGAATATCTAACCTACAAATACTAATTGAGAAAACCATGCTATAGAGTCTTGTACTAAATCTCCTAAACCAAACTGTTAAAAATATCTACAAATATTAGGTCTCTAAAGTACTTGACAGTTTAGATTTTTTAAATGATTCCGGGTAGACTGGATTAAGACTCTTTCCAGATGACTGCAATCACCTATTTTAGTACAAGCTCAAAGAAAGCCACTCCACCTTGAAGGAATTCTTATCTTGGGCTAATGAAATTCCCCCCTCACGATTGTAAAAATATTTTTAAAAACACTGTAAATATATGTTTGATGATTTGAGGGTTGTGTTTTAATGAAAAGTACTGTGTCAAACTGAATTGTTCTAAGATCTTTAAATTGTATCTGCAGAATTGTTCTAATACTTATGTTTTGAGAAAGTCAATGAAAAGGGTCTTAGACATTCCAAAGTATAAATTCATTACAGAACTAAGAACAAAATTGTAGTGCTTTTTGAAAAATTGGACACTTTAATAATTACAGTTAAACAGGGTGTTCCTCGTGGGACTCAAAGAACCAAGCAAACATGATATTGTTAAAACTCCGTCCTATTCTGTAGGTTTTAGCATTGCTTCTCTGGGCTGGTTGACTCATAGCAAAAGTTAAGAATTCCATTAAGTAGAGCGCAGTTAAGAGTAATTGTGGCCCTTTGTTCTACGTGCTTTCCCATTGTCTGTTCTTCTAAGACACCTGGCTTCATCCCCAGGACAAAAATGTTAATGATCTCTCTGGCAAATGATTATTACTCATAACACATCCTTTGACCGACAACCTGATGCATATATCACAATACTCATTCATGACTTCTATGGACCTACCCCTTATCTGGGAACAGACATGTAATCAAAATTTTATATCTTTGCTTTGTAGTGATGGGTATTCTCCAAAAGTTAAGACATACAGATGTGTGCCAGTGACTTAAAACATTCGTTTTAACAAAATATTAATCAGACACACTACTTATAATTCCTTCTAAATAAACAGGGTCAGGGCCGGACTGGAGGTGCAAAAGGTAAGGCATCTGCCTTGCAAGTGCTAACCTAGGATGGACCTCGGGTAGATCCCCCAGAGTCCCAGATGGTCCCCCCCAAGCCAGGAGTGATTTCTGAGGGCATAGCCAGGAGTAACCCCTGAGTGGCACCAGTTGTGGCCCCCCAAAAAACAAACAAACAAAAAACCCAAATCAATAAACAGGGTCAAACTATTGTGCTAAGAAACAAGACTCATTAAAAGCTCAATTACGGGGGCCGGGAAGGTGGCGCTAGAGGTAAGGTGTCTGCCTTACAAGCGCTAGCCAAGGAACGGACCGCGGTTCGATCCCCCGGTGTCCCATATGGTCCCCCCAAGCCAGGGGCGATTTCTGAGCACATAGCCAGAAGTAACCCCTGAGTGTCAAACGGGTGTGGCCCAAAAACAAAAACAAAACAAACAAACAAAAAAACTCAATTACGGAAAAAAGGGAGGGGAGTGAACAGGAGTTCCCCCAGGCAACAAATACAAATACACAAAGCCTTAACTAACTGTCTCCCCCTCAAGGATAAGAAATGATTTATGAGGCTGAAAAACTTGCAGAAGACTAGTGATAAATGTTCAGATGAATCAGTCTATATGGATTTAGGAATGAAGAAAAAGGAGAATGGAAATAAAGATGGGTAAAAGTTTGAGGGAGAGAGTCGGTTTTTTTTTTTTACAAGAAAACTTGCCTAACCCAGCCCTCAAAAGATCCAAAATGGTGATGAAAAAGACAATTTCAGCAACACTGTCCACTGGGCACTAGCAAAGAAGTTTACCAAGGAGGTGGAAAAACATATTATCCAGATAATACCAGTAAAACACCAACCACTATGTTTCTAGCTATTATTGTCAGATGTGTTGGTAAGTTACATAGGTGAGCTAACACAGGTTGTGGAATGGGAGAACACCTCATCTTTGGCATTATTTTTCATTGACTACTCAGTCCCTGGGGTCACCAATGCCCAGAAAAATCATCTGGGAAAGGGAATGTATCTTGGAAAATATGACACTTGGCTTTTTCAGTTTTCCCATTTGTTTAGGCAAGGGATTGACCATTGCCTTAAACTAGCAAATCAGCCTGGCTTCAAGCCAGGCTTGAAGGGCAGATTTACATAGGGCAGATTGAACCTTACTGTTGTGTATGTAAATATTTTGGGGGATTACTATGTTACTCACCCTAAACTGATTGGTGATTGTGCCCTACCCTAGGGTGTGACCTGGCATTCTGCCCCCACCCTAGGGTAGGACCTGATTCTGCTTTCACCATTGGTTGGTATCTGATCCCACCATTGAGTGGTACCTGACTCTGGAGTATAAAAACAGAGGTCTGTGGAAGGCCGGGGCTTTTGGCTGGCTGGAACTGAATCTGAGTCTTTGGACTTCAGTTTTGTCCATCCGAATAAAGCAAATATCTCCACGAGCCTGACTGTCTGCGAGCTGTTTACCTGCCGTTTCACCTCAGAACCGTGGGCCAGACAGGGTGGCAGACGCGTGCTCCGAGCTGGAAGAAAAAGACCTCATTCTCCATCCCACCATCAGTCAACCTCTTCAGGGGCTGACTTGCTACACCTTACAATTGCTTATCAACCTATGCATTTAAAAAGTCTGGGTCAATTGAGAATATCTCCCAGCCAGAAATGCTGACTTGGAAAAGAAAATCTTTTGATGGCTCTCAATTTTGGATATTATGGAAACAATGCATAGGCAGAGTAGGTAGAGTCATACTAAAAACCTCCACAGCAGTATGATTGATTGGAGTCCTTTCAGTTTTACCCGTGTAAACAGAAAACCACTTGAGTGGAATAGGATAATTGTACATGAAACTGAAACTATCGCAGCTTATTCTAACAGTACTGTACAATGGGACGTGGGAGGATATTCTCCTCTGATGCCTATTATTTGGAGTAGGCCTCAACATCTGTAACAAGGAAGGCTCGCTAACGAAGCTATATTGAAGCTTAATGAAGCTTTAAACCCATGAAAAGATGGAAATATCAATATCAAAACATTAGTGAAGGAATTAAATCTGGCTTCAGATTCACTAAAATGAAACTCATTTTGTACAAACTTATGTAAAAATCTTTATCAAAAAATTATATACAGGGACCTGAGCAATAGTACAGAGGGTATGGCATTTGCCTTGCATGTGGCCAACTTGAGTTCAATCCTTGGCATCCCATATGCTCCCCCAAGCCCACCAGGAGTAACCCTGAGCACTGCTGGGTTGGCCCCCAAACCAATATATATTGTACATCGTGATCAAGTAGAATTATTCCCACAGGTTTCCACGTGGGAGTTGTGACTCCCCCAAAAAGAAGCACAGCTCCCTGCTATTTGAAGTGGTGAAGAAAGAATGCAGTTTTAAGAAATGAGCTGACCACTTTGGGGTTTGTTTGTTTTTTGGATTTTTGGGTCACACCCGGCAGTGCTCAGTGGTCACTCCTGGCTCTATGCTCAGAAATCACTCCTGGCAGACTCAAGGGATCATAGGGGATGCCGGGATTCGAACCACCGTTCTGCATGCAAGGCAAACACCTTACCTCCATGTTATCTCTCCAGCTCCAAGCTGACCACTTTAATCTCTACCCTCCTCTGTCACTGGGGGAACTGCCTGGGGAAGGTTAGGACTGATGAATATCTCCTATGAACAACTGCAATACTGACTTAAGGTATCAATTGTCTTATGTAACATTTATCAGACTGCATCTATTCTACCTGGTGTGGAAAAGTATCCCTGCCATCTGTTTTCTCAAGGGAACCAGTGAAATCTGGATGAAACAAAGAAGTACTCTTTGCAGGAATGAAAAGTCAGTCTTAGATCCTACCCAAGCTTCCCCCAGTCCATTACCTTCCCTCATAGAAGAATTTCTAGAACTTTATCTTTTTCAAAGTTTCTTCCAACAGGGGAGTTCTTTCTCCGTTTTATCATCTACTTTCCATTAAATTTTTTTTTTTTTTGATGCCGTGACTTGGATTCAAACTGCCATTAAACTTTTCTAACTAAAAAAAAAGTACTTTAAAAGGAGACAATTAATAAGATAACGCCTATTTGAGAAATGGTAGGAGGGGGTTAGAGGAGAGAGAGTGAGAGAGAACCATGTATATATATACTTTTCTATATGTATAACCCAAGTATGAAAAAGTCTAGTAATTCCCTTCAAAAAATGATGCCAGCAGAGACACCAGACATAGATAGTTAAGGAAAAGAGTTTTATTAGAGCTCAGCACTGAGGGCCCCCAGGCCAAAGAAACAATCACAGCCCCAAGCATTTATATACTTTTGTAACACAATGGCTGGGTGAGATAAGGCCACTTGTGTACCTTATTGATGCAAGGTGGTGCTGGGGTGATACAGGAAAGGAAAACAAGGTTAGAATACAAGACATCCTGGTGAGCTTCTTGACACATCTAGTTTATGAGGTTGCCTCCCTATTCTTATGCTCTTGAGGGCTATCAGTCTTGTGGGATAACTTCTTTCTCAGGATCATTTCTCCTGGGTGTTTTCTTTATCTTCCTTTATAGCCTCAAAGGAAGTGTCTCTTGGAGGTTAAATCTTTGTTGCTTGTCTGCTTCCTGACAATCTCTGAGTTCTTCCCTTTAATCTTATTCTGAACATAACCAAACTAAGCAACATGTGGGTTTTAGGCTATCTTTGACAATTTATGAAATATATCATATACAACTTAGGTTTGGGCAGCTCTAATTTTGACCTCCAGTCAGGAGATGGGGACTTTTTGTAAAGATTTGGGGGCTATAATGTCTCACAGAGTTCCCATTTCAAAGACCTAGCAGACTCCTACCCTTCTTATTAAAGTCATCAGCTGTGTCTTGGAGACTAGAGGCTCCTTATTGCTCCATTCTGCCTTCCAGTTCCAGAACTGGCCTAGGCACCTCTGCTTTACCAGTTTGGGCCAGCAAGACATATTTTATGCCTTTGCCTTTTAAAGTCTTAGAATCGGCCACATTGCCCTCTTCCCAATAGGCTTAAATTACATCATGTACGTTTTGTTATCTTTGTATGACTGGCTTAAGACCTTTCATTATTGACCCCAAACATTGTATATGTATTTTCCCCTTTTAATGACTTGCTTAGAGTAGTTTACATAAACTTTACACTTTCCTCCAAATTGGGTATATGTTTCCTTCTTGTCCCCTCAGGACTACTCTATAAAAATCAGAAGTTTCCCACTGAAAGTACCCCCAGATGAAATGTGTCCCCTATGGATGCCAGTGGGTCTGTCTTTCTCTGCTAATGGCTTCTGCTTCATCAGTCAGACCAGTGGACTCTTTCAGTAAACTGACTTTGCTCTTCCTCAGCCTTCTACTTCTCCTGGTCAATCCTTATATTATCCTCCAGTTTCAGATCCATTAAGGTCCGGGTTCCCACATCTCCTAATAACCCTTCAGAGAATGTCTGCATCAAGCCCCTCACATAGAATCGCATGCCATGAAGAAAGTCTTCCTCATCTCGGAGAAATGGAAGCAAATGTGCCATGGTTTAGAAACCCATGTCCCAGGTAAGAAGGAAATTCTTTCCCCATGTACCTTTTCCTCTTCTGTCCTCTACTGTCCTCTACTTCTCCCAAACTGTCCTCAAACTCCCCGCACTGTTCCTAGTGTGGTTGCCAAGTGGAGGAACATGAAGTTGCAAATTTTCCTTTGATATTTTCAGTGTGACTTCATTCCAGCTGTGGAGCACTTCCTTCAAGGGGCCTGGGATTCCGAATCTCACTAGTATGCCACTAGTCTCCACACAGAGGTCTCATTCAAGCATTTGGGCTGGTTGGAGATTCAGATAGTGTTTATCTGAATATACATTATCAAGGCTCTCCTATTTTTCTGCTTGTAAGACAAGGGTGTTTTCAGGTATACAAGTCAATAGAATGTGTCTATCAATATGTACAGACATGAAAGTACCATGCCTCAATTTAAAAAAACATTTTTTTTCTTTTTTGGTTTTTGCATCATACCCGGCAGTGCTCAGCGGTTACTCCTGGCTCTATGCTCAGAAATCGCTCCTGGCAGGCTCGGGGGACCATATGGGATGCCGGGATTTGAACCACTGTCCTTCAGTGTCTAAGGCAAACACCCTACAGCTTCATTATCTCTCCGGCCCCAAATTTTTTTTTTTTTTTTTTTTTTTTTTTTTTTTTGTGGTTTTTGGGTCACACCCGGCAGTGCTCAGGGGTTACTCCTGGCTCCATGCTCAGAAATTGCTCCTGGCAGGCACAGGGGACCATATGGGACGCTGGGATTCGAACCAATGATCTCTTGCATGAAAGGCAAACGCTTTACCTCCATGCTATCTCTCCAGCCCCTCCGGCCCCAAATTTTAAAAATATTTTTCTTGTAAGTTATATTATTGGAGGTGCCAGAGCGATACTACAGTGGGTAGGGTGTTTGCCTTATATGTGGCTGACCCTTTACCAACCGAGGTTTGGTCCCTGGCATCCCATATAGTTCCCATGCCTGCCAGGAGCAATTTTTGAGCGGAAAGTAATAATTTCTCGAGAACTTCAAACATTTCAACACTTGAAGATGACTTCAGAACCGTTCTGTTGATATTCACTGAACTCAAGAGAGAAACAATCTCAGAAGTCTTTTGAAGCAGAAGGAGAGGGAGGAGAGAAACAAGGAAGGAAGGAAGGAAGGAAGGAAGGAAAGGAGGGAGGGAGGAAGGGAGGGAGGAAGGAAGGAAGGAAGGGAAGAATGGAAGGAAGGAAGGAAGGGAAGAATGGAAGGAAAAGAGAAAGAAATAAATAAGGAAGGAATAAAAAGAGAAAGGAAGGAAGGAAGGAAGGAAGGAAAAGAAGGAAGGAAAGAAAGAAAGGAAGGAAGAAAGAAAAAGAGAGGAAGAAAGAAAAGAAGAAAGAAAGAAAGAGAGAAAGAAAGAAAGAAAGAAAGAGAGAGAAAGAAAGAAAGGAAGGCTGAAAGAAAGGAAGGAAGGAAGAAAGAAGAAAGAAAGAAAAACAAAAGAATTTGATCTCCTGGTGCTTACTACTACAGGCAGTTTTCTTTTCACTTTTTACTGATGGTATAGATTGAGGAGCTCAGTAAACCCACCCTGTGTCCACCTCAATTCATGCCCTTAGCATGGTCTGTATTTTATATGGGGAATGGGTATATACAAGAAAAATACATTAAAAAATCATTTGATTTTTCAATTTTTTAATTTTATTTAAAAAATTTTTTGGAATGAATGAGTTAAAGAAGGTAGTAACAGATCTAAGAGCAGAATGGCAGAAGCCAAAAATCAAATCAGTGATCTCAAAGAAAAGTATATCACATCATCAATAAAGAAGAGACAAAGAGAAACATATTTTTATAATGAAGAAAATGTCAATTCTTAGTGGATAATAGCAGGAGAAACACCTTCTAATAATACAAAATCCAGAATGAGAGGGAAGAAAAAGGGGAAAAAGAGCTGGTGGGAGAGCTGATAGCTGATAGTCCGAAAAGCTAGGCTTGTGCAAGATTCAGAAGACCCAAAGGCTTTGAAAAAATAAACATAACAACACCAAGACATGTTGTAATCAAAAGTGGAATAATAAATAGGCTGATAGTGGCAAGAGAGATGAAATGCATCAAATACAGCAGAAACATAAAAATGATATCAGAGTTTACAAATGATACTCTCTAGGTAAGAGAATTAAATGAAATAGTCAAAGTACTATAAAGAAATTCATTGATCTTGCAAGGTTTTCACTCAAGGTTTGAGAGTGATAGAAGCATGTTCAGACAATGGCTAAAGCTACTTGATATAGTAAAACCAGCTCTGAAAGAATACTGAATGATCACTAAAAACCAAAGGTCAGACGAAAAAGATAAAGGCACTTGCCTTACAGGTGGATGATCCCCCTTACGAGGATCCCTGGCACCCAGAAGGCCCACTTAATATAATCGAGTGATGCCTGAACCCAGAGCTAGGAATAAGCCCAGAGCACTACAGAGCTTGACCTTCTCCTCTACCCCCGAAAAAGAGAAAGAAAACAATTTCTCAAAAAAAAAAATAAGAGAAGAACTTTTCTGTGGCTAGTGATTCTGCCCTTTGTCATCTATCACCAAAACCAAAAGATTTCCTTTGAAGAGATAAATGAACACCTGAACTCGCTCCATCACTTAGTACAATAGCCAAAATGTGGGGGAAATCCCAACTGTTCAGTAACAGATGAATAAAGCTCTAGTATGCTGTAGTATAATATATATGTATATCTCCACTGCACCTATATATGTGCATATAGCAGTATATACTAGATATACATATTTGAAGTAAGACTATGGCGGTATAAGCAAAAATGAAATCTTGCTATTCAGTGCAACATAGAGTCAACTGGAGATGGTCACATTAAGCCATCTAAGTCAGAGGGAGGCAGGTAGTCTTACTCATCTGAATACAGAGGATCAAACTTGGACAAGCACGAGTTCTTTTATTTGAAAACCGAGATGACCAAGCAGTGTGGGAGAAGTTGAGGGTAATGAAGATGTAGAGCATGGGAAGTGGTATTCAGTAGGAAATAAGCCCCCTGGGGGTGCTGAAGGAGGGGATGGGGTAAGGAGGGAGGGGTTGAGTTGGAAACACCTGGGCTGAAGGAAAGCTTTCAACCAGGAGGAGGTGATACTGAAAGGTATCCAAGAGCGATGTATGGAACCCCTCATCTACAGTACTCCAAAACAGTGCAAAACTTGATAAATATGATATATAAGCACCCCTTGGGGCCAGAGCACTAGCACAATGGGTAGGAGGTTTGCCTATGGATCGTTGGCATCCCATATGGTCCCAAACCTGCCAAGAGTAATTTCTGAGTGCAGAGCCAGAAGTAACCCCTGAGCACTGTTGGGTGTGGCCCCAACCCTCCCCCAGTAACTTAAGAACAGAGTTGTTGACTCAGGCATTTTGATGGTGAAATGTCTCGTGTAACCTAATAATTTCTTTTCTTTTCTTTTTTTTGGCCCACACCCGGTGACGCTCAGGGGTTACTTCTGGCTATGTACTCAGAAGTCGCTCCTGGCTTGGGGGACCATATGGGATGCCAGGGGATCAAACTGTGGTCTGTCCTAGGCTAGCACTGGCAAGGCAGACACCTTACATCTAGCGCCACTGCGCCGGGCCCAGTAACCTAATAATTTCAAATGGAAAAACATTTAAAGAAACCTGTGAAGATACCTGTTTGACTAGCACATTATAATTCTATTCAATTCTAGCCTCTCTTACTTTGGATTTCTTCTTTACTCCTCCTTACGAAGGTATTTCCAAACTCAACCCTAGGAAAATTCTTAATGAATTTTCTCAGTGACTCCAGATATAATTACAGAATTCAAGTGATGTTTGGTGATTTCATTGATATGAAGCCTACTGAATTTTCCTTTGTTTCCTCACCCCCCCAAAAAAGGAAAGACTGGGAAACCTCTTCCTCAGCTGGTGGATTTGATTCTATGCTCAGCATCCAATTTGTATGTTATTTGTCTGCACACCATGGTGTCTTAAAAGTAAGGAAAGGAAGGAGGGTCCAGGACCTATGGTTACTGGGCTTATCTGAGGAAGGAGCATGGAGTGTCCATTGTGATGCATCAGGGAATAGAACTAGCTGAGAGTTCTATTACTGCTGAGGGCTTTAGTTTTCCATTTGGATTGTGATCTGTTGATCAACTCCTGAGCCTTGAACCTATCTGAAGCCTCCCGGCTGCCTAAAAGACTTAATTACTTCGTACTTTCCCTGAATTCTCCTTTCCCAGTTGTCCTTCCTCATCCATTCTCCCTCCCCTTCCCCCTTCCCTCCCTTTCCTCCCTCCCCTTCTCCCATCCCCCCAAATCCTTCCCCTTATTTGCTGATCTCCCGGACTAGGGTTTATGGTGAGTTTATGGCTCATTCTGTTGTGGGGGTTCCTCTGGAAAACTGTGAGTACACACCTAGTACTGTGCTTTCCCCTAATGCTGAGTTCCTGGATGGGAGCTTGGTATTCATTGTGATTCCCACCACCAATGCCCCCCCTTCTTCCTCCAGCCCTGCCTGTATGGAGACAGGCATTCTACTTCTCACACTCATTAACATAGTCATGCTAGTTGTTAGTGTAGTTATTTCCCTAACAGCTTTCACCCCTCTTTGTGGTGAGCTTCAAATTGTGAACCGATCCTTCCGGCCCTCCCAGCCCAAACTCTATTGTCTCTGGGCCTTATTACAGTAATGTCTTTAATTTTTCTTAAAACCCATAGATGAGTGACACTATTCTGTGTCTATCTTCCTCCCTCTGACTTATTTCACTCAGCATAATGGATTCCATGGACATCCATGTATAGGAAAATTTCATGACTTCATCTTTCCTGATGGCTGCATAGGTGTATATTGTACCACATCTATTGTACTGTGTATATGTACCACAGTTTCTTTAGCCATTCTTCTGTTGAAGGGCATCTTGGTTGTTTCCAGAGTCTGGCTATTGTAAATAGCGCTGCCATAAATATAGGTGTGAGGAAGGAAATCATTAAGGACTGGTATGTCTCCTGAAGAATTGGCCCTAATCCTATAAAAGTGACTCCTTTTGTTTAGTATTTTTCTCATTTGACACCATTGATCTCCTTTCCTTCCCTTCATTATTATTACTGTCATGGTCAGGGGTCATATATGTGGTGGAGATAGATGCTCTACTTTTTTCTTAGTGATGCTAATTGAGAACCACACATTTGGTTGCTGGGGGAACACACTTGGCCAAGATCCCCAGTCCCACTATTTTAGTTGTGGTGCTTACACCAGTTCCAGCGGTAGTGCTGGCTAGGGGATACTGCTATGCTCTTATACATCAATGTTACTTGGTGGAGTAGCATTATCAGATGTGTTGCTCGAAGACACCTGATTATTCTACACCAATAGAACACATTCTGTGAAGGCATAAGGAAACCAGACAGCATATTCCCAACGTCTCTGTTAAAAAGCTGTGCTTGGCATCAACATCAAACACAGCCTCATATTTGCAAGGCAGACATATGAAGATACTGAACAAAGCCCAAATCACATATTTTAAGGATAATTTATTTCACCAACTAAAAAACGCAAGGGGGGTAATCAGAGAGATAGGATAGAGGATAAGGTGCTTGCTTTGCACATGGTTAAACCAAGTTCAACCCTTGGAAGTGCATTGGTACACAGCGACATTGAATCAGGGGTATTCTCACCACCAATGTTGTCCTCCATCTACCCCTGTTCCCAGCATGTATCCCAAGTTGTCCTCTTTACCCCGCAAGCTACTATCTTTCTTGTTTTTTTCCTTTCTTTGTTTTGTTTCGTATTCTTTTGTTTTTTAGGTCACACTCAGCAGTGCTCTTGGAGTTGTAGTTGGCTGTACACTCAGAAATCACTCCAGACAGGCTAGGGGGACCATGTGGGAAGCTGGGATTCCAATCATCAATCTTCTGCTTGCAGGCAACCACCCTACTTCCATACTATGTCTAGGCCCCATGCCAACATATCTTTCTATAGGCAGGAGCCCACCCCACGGCTTCTGTGCTTGGCTCCAGGCGCAGTGATGGTCGAGGAGGTGAATATTCTGGGTCCCTTGGCACCATTGCTGGAGGAGCCCAAAAATACAG
The DNA here is from genome assembly GCF_024139225.1 of Suncus etruscus. NCBI lineage: Eukaryota > Metazoa > Chordata > Mammalia > Eulipotyphla > Soricidae > Suncus > Suncus etruscus. Next base: position 28,205,970 of record NC_064862.1, read on the forward strand.
GCCACCAACACCAATCCCCTCGAATGTGTCAGATACCCTGGCATGGAGCTTGCAGTTAAGAACATCCTGGTCAAGGGGGCTGGAGAGATAGCATGGAGGTAAGGCGTTTGCCTTTCGTGCAGAAGGACGGTGGTTCAAATCCAGGTATCCCATATAACCCCCTGAGCCTGCCAGGGTCGATTTCTGAGCATGGAGCCAGGAGTAACCCCTGAGCGCTGCCGGGTGTGACCCAAAAAAACAAAACAAAAAAAAGTACATCCTGGTAGGTAAGTTGATCTCTGGGGTCATTGTTCCTATCATCTCTTCTATTGGTCACAGACTGAAGAAGAGGCCCAAGGTCATGGAGTGCCCAGTGTTGGTTGATGGAGAGAGGAATACCTTTGCAGCTCCTCAGCTGCAATGAACCCTAGAGTAGGAATGGGAAGGTGCTGTGCAGATTATGAAGCATTCCTCTGCAGGAGTGCATGTGCCACAGTGAGAAGCCATCAAGGTCGATGTCAACACCCAGATCAATGTCCAGCAATGGATCTTTTGGAACCTAGAGGGAGAAGCACTGTCACTTTAGGAATAGCTTGAGGGAGCCAGACTCTGGACCCTATTCCCTAACGGCTACAGGCAGCAATGTCTGCTCTCGAGCATACACTGCTTGGGCCAACTGCAAGCGACAGGCAGGTGACCAAACACCAACGTGTCTTTCTATCTGAAGGATCCTACCACTCCGGGAAGGACTTCACCAGCACCACCAGGTGATGCCGAGTGTCTCCCGGCTGAGGAGAGGCCTTTGGGTAAGTTGATCTCTGGAGCCAGGATTCATAGCCCCTCTTCCGTTGGTCACGGCCTGAGGAACAGTCAGGTGTTTGTCCATGCCTGGCTGGCAATGTCTGATGATGTGCGTTGATGAAGAGAGGAATATCTTGGCAGCTGCTCAGCTGCAGTGAACCCTAGAGAGGGAAAGGGCAGATGTCCTGAAAAGCACAAAGTTGCCCTCTGTGGGAGTGCATCTCCCACAGTGAGAGGCCTCCTTAGGCAACACCCACATCCAGGCCGGAGCAGTGGAGCTTCTGGTCTTTTGAGGAACAGGCCCATGTTGAGCACAGTCTTCCCCCTGGGGAGCGCTCGAGGGAGGCAGCCCCTGCAGCCCAGACAATGTGCTGCAGTCCTTTGTCAGGGCCAGGTAGAGTTGATTCAGCCCAGTTGGAAAACTCTAAGGTTTCTGTCAGCCACCCAGCATTTTCCAGGCATTCCAGGATCAGCCCTGAGTTAAGAGGCTTGGGAAAGCAAGCACAGAGGTGTTTTGGGAAGGCGTTGCACCTCTGAATCATTGTTCCCTAGAGAGGCATGGCTATGCACGTCAGAGCCTCGGATGGTGCTCCTTGGAGTTCATTGGGAATAAAGCCGGGAAAAGGTGGCCTACATGTCTGCCGCTCTTTCACAGACTTTCCATATGGGGCCAATGACATTCCTGGAGACAGAGAGCACTACGTTTCTTGCCTGAGCGTTTCCCAACCACGTTCTCTACCTTCAGAAAAGAGTTGGGGACCAAATGGACAGACTTGTTTGTTCCATTCTCCCTGGGCTGAAATGCAACGATGACGATGATGTTCTCTGTCGCTCTAGTGGGCAACTGAGCAGGACCAAAGAATGGGGTGGGGAATTGGGGTCTTAGGGTAGAGTAGAAAAGGAAAACAGCTTTCGTTGGGTGGCTGCAGGAAAGCGTGCCCAGGTCCCTGTCGGACAGTCCCTGTGTTTGATACTCTTAGGGGATCGCCGGCTCACCCGGGCAGAAAAATTGGAAATCCTGGACGACCTGCTCCAGTCCCTGCCTCCCCTCCCAGTGGCCACAGAGCAACAAAATCAGGTTATTCATTCACCAGCAGGAACAACTTGTCTCCTCCCTTGTTTAATGGGAGGATCCGTAATTGTCCTCTACTTGCCCTTGCCCTGAGACAAACATGTCTCCCACCATGAGTGTCTGCACCTCCCCTCTCCCCAGGATCTGCCCTTATGGCCAGAGTCCTGAAGGAAGCTGAAAGCGAGCAACGTACACGGTGTGCCTTGTGGCATCACATCGCTGTTCGGTACCCTCGTCCATGCCTCTATCCTGGTCCAAACGAGCTCTCCACACCCTGGGCCAGCTCTCTGGGCACAAGCCTTTGACACTAGGTTGCAGCATCCAAGGAGGATGATGCCTCTCCATTCTCCTGGGTGTTCCCTCTCTTTGAGGTCTCATCAGTGACTTTCTCAACCACCTGTGTGTCCCCTGCGGAGAAAGGTCATTGCGCATTGGGGCGGCGAGGCGGGTACCAGGCTCCCAGGTCATGGCGAGAACATGGGTTCTCTGGGGAGCTGTTCTGAATTGACGTCTCCCATGACGTGATGTGCTCGCAGTTCCATGCTCCCATACAGGCTTTGCTGCGGGTTCATGGCCACGAGAAGGGAGGCACCTGCCTACATAACATGGGCAGGATGTCTGGTCACAGCAGACAGGCCAGGGGGTGTCAAGGCGTGCAATGTGAGAGAAAACGCAGGATTCATCAGAGCCAGGCAGGATGGTTCAGGCAGCGGAAGACTTGAGCCCGGACTGTGGCCAACCTGCCCATCGCCCCCCACGCACCCACCATAAAAGGAGTCCATAGACACCAAAGCCAGACTCTGGGCCCTATCCCCGATTAGTTGCAGGCAGCAATGTCTGCCCTCGAGCATACACTGCTTTGGCCTACTGCAAGTGACAGGCAGCTGGACAAACACCAACGTGTCTTTCTATCTGAAGGATCCCACGACGCCGGGAAGGACTTCACCAGCACCACCGGGTGATGCCGAGTGTCTCCCGGCTGAGGAGAGGCCTTTGGGTAAGTTGATCTCTGGAGCCAGGTTTCATAGCACCTCTTTTGTTGGTCACTGCCTGAGGAATAGTCAGGTGTTTGTCCGTGCCTGGCTGGCAATGTCTGATGATGTGCGTTGATGAAGAGAGGAATATCTTGGCAGCTGCTCAGCTGCAGTGAAACCTAGAGAGGGAAAGGGCAGATGTCTTCAAGAGCACAAAGATTCCCTCTGTGGGAGCGCATCTCCCACAGTGAGAGGCCTTCTTGGGCAACACCCACATCCAGGCCGGAAGAGTGGAGCTTTTGGTCTTTCGAGGAACAGGCCCATGCTGAGCAAGGTCTTCCCCCTGGGGACCGCTCGAGGGAGGCAGCCCCAGCAGCCCAGACAATGTGCTGCAGTCCTTTGTCAGGGCCAGGTAGAGTTGTTTTTGGCCCATTTGGAAAATTGTAAGGTTTCTCTCAGCCACCCAGCATTTTCCAGGCATTCCAGGATCAGCCCTGAGTAAAGAGGCTTGGGAAAGCAAGCACAGAGGTGTTTTGGGAAGGCGTTGCACCCCTGAATCAGTGTTCCCTAGAGAGGCATGGCTATGCACGTCAGAGCCTCGGATGGTGCTCATTGGAGTTCATTGGGAATAAAGCCGGGAAAAGGTGGCCTACATGTCTGCCGCCGCTCTTTCACAGACTTTCCATATGGGGGCCAATGACATTCCTGGAGACAGAGAGCACTACGTTTCTTGCCTGAGCGTTTCCCAACCACGTTCTCTACCTTCAGAAAAGAGTTGGGGACCAAATGGACAGACTTGTTTGTTCCATTCTCCCTGGGCTGAAATGCAATGATGACGATGATGTTCTCTGTCTCTCTAGTGGGCAACTGAGCAGGACCAAAGAATGGGTGGGGGATTGGGGTCTTAGGGTAGAGTAGAAAAGGAAAACAGCTTTCGTTGGCTGGCTGCAGGAAAGCGTGCCCAGGTCCCTGTCGGACAGTCCCTGTGTTTGATACTCTTAGGGGATCGCCGGCTCACCCGGGCAGAAAAATTGGACATCCTGGACGACCTGCTCCAGTCCCTGCCTCCCCTCCCAGTGGCCACAGAGCAACAAAATCAGGTTATTCATTCACCCAGCAGGAACAACTTGTCTCCTCCCTTGTTTAATGGGAGGATCCGTAATTGTCCTCTACTTGCCCTTGCCCTGAGACAAACATGTCTCCCACCATGAGTGTCTGCACCTCCCCTCTCCCCAGGATCTGCCCTTATGGCCAGAGTCCTGAAGGAAGCTGAAAGCGAGCAACGTACACTGTGTGCCTTGTGGCATCACACCACTGTTCAGTACCCTCGTCCATGCCTCTATCCTGGTCCAAACGAGCTCTCCACACCCTGGGCCAGCTCTCTGGGCACAAGCCTTTGACACTAGGTTGCAGCATCCAAGGAGGATGACGCCTCTCCATTCTCCTGGGTGTTCCCTCTTCCTGAGGCCTCATAAGTGACTTTCTCAACCACCTGTGTGTCTCCTGGGGTGAAATTCCTTGCGCATTGGAGCCGCGAGGCGGGTACCACCCTCGCAGGTCATGGCGAGAACATGGGTTCTCTGGGGAGCTGTTCTGAATTGACGACTCCCATGGCGTGATGTGCCCGCAGTTCCACGCCCCCATACAGGCTTTGCTGCGGGTTCATGGCCAGAAGAAGGGAGGCACCTGCCTACATAAAATGGGCAGGATATCTGGTTAGAGCAGACAGGCCAGGGGCCAGGGGGTGTCAAGGCGTGCGATGTGAGGGAAAACGCAGGTTTCATCAGAGCCAGGCAGGATGGTTTGGGCAGGGGAAGTCTAGTTGCCATACTATGGCCAGTTTGCTCTTGCTATGGCCCCCCCCCCCCCAGCCCTATCACCAAAATAGGAGCCCATACACAGCATGTGTCTGGACACAAAAGCCAGGCTCTATGCCCTATCCCCGAATGGCTGCAGGCAGCAGTGTCTGCCCTCGAGCATAGACTACTTTGGCCCACTGCAAGATACAGGCGACTTACCAAATGCCAACATGTCTTTCTATCTGCAGGATCCGATCGAGCAGGGACGATCATCACCCAGGCAGGAGATCCCAGCTGCTGGCAGCCCAACCCTTGATGCCGGGTCCGTGGAGACACTCCTGGCTCTGGAAAGGCCGTTGGGTAAGTTGATCTCTGGAGCCAGCTTTCTTAGCACCTCTTCCGTTGGTCACAGACTGAGGAAGAGTCAGGTGTTCTTCTCGAGGAGATGTCTGATGCTGTGCGTTGATGAAGAGAGGAACACCTTGGCAGCTGCTCAGCTGCAGTAAACCATAGAGAGGGAAAGGACAGGTGTCGTGAAGGGCACAAAGTGTCTGGGAGTGCATGTCGCTCAGTGAGAGGCCTACTTGAGCCACACCCAGATCCCAGCCAGAGCAATGGACTTCTGGTCTCTTGAGGCACAGGCCCCATGCTGAGCACAGTCTTCCCCCTGGGGAGCGCTCCAGGGAGGCAGCCCCAGCAGCCCCAGGCAACGTGGTGCAGTCCTGTGTCAGGGCCAGGCAGAGGGGTTTCTGGCAGCCACCTGGCACTTCCCAGGCCTTCCAGGGTCAGCCTTGAGTCAAGCCGCTGGTGAAAGGCAGCTCAGAGGTGGTTGTCTTGGGTACTGCGCCCCAGCATTTAGTCGGGGTTCCCTCAAAGGCTTGGCTGTGCATGGCCAGGGCATCCGGTGGGGCACTTTTAGAGCTCCTTAAGCCAAAAGCAGTGACAGTCCCTGGGCATCAGTTTTTGAAAGAAGTTTGCCCTCGGGGGCCAGGAACATTCGTGGAGGCAGAGCACAGCATGTTAATTCCCTGCCTCCAGAAAAGGGTTGGGAACCAGACACACAGGCCTGTGAGCACCATCCTCCACGGGGAGAAATGCCATCTCGGCGGCTCTGATGCTCTGTGTCTATGGCGGGCACTGAAAGGGAACAAAGGGAGGGGGCGGGGTTGGAAAAGGGAAGGGACTGGGTGTTTAGGTGCACAAAAGCGTGCCCAGTCTCTCTTGGACAATCACTGTGTTTGATCTTCTTAGGAGACTGCAGCCAGAGCCTGTCTCCACGGCCCGTGACACCACAGCTGCAGGACCAGGTAAAGACTTTGCTCTGTTCCCTGGCTCGTCATGGCTTGACCGATCCCAAGCCCACAACCCCATGCTTTGCCCTCACGGGAAACACTTGTCTCCTCATACTTGTCCTCTGCTTGGCTTTGCCTGAGAGAAGCCTGTCTACCTGCACCTGCTCCTCCCCCCAGATCCTGACCCTCTTCCAGGGTCCCAAGAAGAAGATGCCTGTGGGCACCAGAGGCTCCCCGTGAACCCTGTGCCTAGTGGCATCACACCACTGTGCTGTCACCCTAGTCATTGCCTCGATCCTGGTCCAAACCAGCTCTCCACACCCGGGCACAGCTCTCTGGGAACAAGCCTTTGACACTGGGTTGCAGCACCCAAGGCGCACAACGCCTCTCCATGCCCCTGGGTGTTCCTTCTCCCTGGGGAGACCAGCAGGTACTTACTCAATCAACTGTGTGAGTCCTGGGGAGAAAGATCCTTGCACCATTGGTCGCCGAGTTGGGCACTACCCACCCAGGGCACGGCCAAGACATGGGTTTTGGAGAACTTTTCTGAATTGACATCACCCATGGCGTGTTTCATGCTCCTGTGCTGGCTTCTCTAGGAGTTTATGGCCACGAGATAGGAGGCACCTGCCTACGTAGCATGGGAAGGATGTCTGGTTAGAGCAGGCAAGCCAGGGGCCAGGCGGTGTCAAGGCCTGCAATGTGAGGGTAACTGCACGTTTCACCAGAGCCAGGCAGGATGATGCTGGCATGGGAATTCTTGCTGCCCGGACTGTGGCCTGTCCTCCCCGCCTATGGATCCCCCCACTCCCCCATCGTAAAAGGAACCATTAGACAGCTTGTGTCTGGACACCAAAGCCAGACTCTTTGCCTAATTCTCGAATGGCTCCAGGCAGCAGTGTCTGCCCTCGAGCATAGACTACTTTGGCCCACTGCAAGATACAGGCGACTTACCAAATGCCAACATGTCTTTCTATCTGCAGAATCCGATCGAGCAGGGACGATCATCACCCAGGCAGGAGATCCCAGCTGCTGGCAGCCCAACCCTTGATGCCGGGTCCGTGGAGACACTCCTGGCTCTGGAAAGGCCGTTGGGTAAGTTGATCTCTGGAGCCAGCTTTCTTAGCACCTCTTCCGTTGGTCACAGACTGAGGAAGAGTCAGGTGTTCTTCTCGAGGAGATGTCTGATGCTGTGCGTTGATGAAGAGAGGAACACCTTGGCAGCTGCTCAGCTGCAGTAAACCATAGAGAGGGAAAGGACAGGTGTCGTGAAGGGCACAAAGTGTCTGGGAGTGCATGTCGCTCAGTGAGAGGCCTACTTGAGCCACACCCAGATCCCAGCCAGAGCAATGGACTTCTGGTCTCTTGAGGCACAGGCCCCATGCTGAGCACAGTCTTCCCCCTGGGGAGCGCTCCAGGGAGGCAGCCCCAGCAGCCCCAGGCAACGTGGTGCAGTCCTGTGTCAGGGCCAGGCAGAGGGGTTTCTGGCAGCCACCTGGCACTTCCCAGGCCTTCCAGGGTCAGCCTTGAGTCAAGCCGCTGGTGAAAGGCAGCTCAGAGGTGGTTGTCTTGGGTACTGCGCCCCAGCATTTAGTCGGGGTTCCCTCAAAGGCTTGGCTGTGCATGGCCAGGGCATCCGGTGGGGCACTTTTAGAGCTCCTTAAGCCAAAAGCAGTGACAGTCCCTGGGCATCAGTTTTTGAAAGAAGTTTGCCCTCGGGGGCCAGGAACATTCGTGGAGGCAGAGCACAGCATGTTAATTCCCTGCCTCCAGAAAAGGGTTGGGAACCAGACACACAGGCCTGTGAGCACCATCCTCCACGGGGAGAAATGCCATCTCGGCGGCTCTGATGCTCTGTGTCTATGGCGGGCACTGAAAGGGAACAAAGGGAGGGGGCGGGGTTGGAAAAGGGAAGGGACTGGGTGTTTAGGTGCACAAAAGCGTGCCCAGTCTCTCTTGGACAATCACTGTGTTTGATCTTCTTAGGAGACTGCAGCCAGAGCCCGTCTCCACGGCCCGTGACACCACAGCTGCAGGACCAGGTAAAGGCTTTGTTCTGTTCCCTGGCTCGTCATGGCTTGGCCGATCCCAAGCCCACAATCCCGTGCTTTGCCCTAGCTGGAACCACTTGTGTCCTCATACTTGTTGTGGGATGCTAAGGACTTGTCCTCTGCTTGGCTTTGCTCTTAGAGAAGCCTGTCTTCCCGCACGTGCCCCTAACCCCAGATACTGACCCTCTTGCAGGGTCCCGAGAGGAAGCTGCCAGTGGGCACCAGAGGCTCCCTGTGAACCCTGTGCCTGGTGGCATCACACCATTGTACTGTCACCCTAGTCATTGCCTCGATCCTGGTCCAAACCAGCTCTCCACACCCGGGCACAGCTCTCTGGGAACAAGCCTTTGATACTGGGTTGCAGCACCTAAGGTGCATCACACCTCTACATGCCCCTGGGTGTTCCCTCTCCTTGGGGTGACCAGCATTGACTTACTCAACCAACTGTGTGAGTCCTGGGCAGAAAGATCCTTGCAACCTGGGTCGCCGAGGCTGGCACTACCCAGCCAAAGCACGGCCAAAACATGGGTTCCAGAGAGCTTTTCTGAATTAACGTCACCCATGGCGTGTTCCATGTTCCTGTGCGGGCTTCTCTGTGAGTTCATGGCCACGAGATAGGACGCACCTACCTACGAAGCATGGGAAGGATGTCTGGTTAGAGCAGACAAGCCAGGGACCAGGCGGTGTCAAGACATGCAATGTGAGGGTAACTGCACATTTCACCAGAGCCAGGCAGGATGATGCTGGCATGGGAAGTCTTGCTGCCCGGACAGTGGCCTGTCCTCCCCGCCTATGGATCCCCCCACCCCCCATCGTAAAAGGAACCATTAGACAGCTTGTGTCTGGACACCAAAGCCAGACTCTTTGCCCAATTCTCGAATGGCTGCAGGCAGCAATGTCTGCCCTCGAGCATAGACTGCTTTGGCCCACTGCAAGCAACAGGCAGCTCACCATACGCCAACATGCCTTTCTATCTGCAGGATCCCGTCGCACCGGGATGCTCCTCTCGAAGGCCGCGAACCCCTAAACCTGCCATTGCCAAGCCAAAGAAAAGGTCATCCTCGCCACCAGACTGGCTCCCAATTCTGCAGTGGCCATTGGGTAAGTTGATCTCTGGAGCCAGCTTTCCTAGCAACTGTTCTATTGGTCAAGGACTGAGGATGAGTCAGGTGTTTATCGTGTGCCGGCGACGTTATGTCTGATGCTGTGCATTGATGAAGAGAGGAAAAATTTGGCAGCCGCTCAGCTGTAGTGAACCGTAGAGAGAGAAAGGATGGGTGTCGTGAAGGACACAAAGTGTCCTTCTGTGGGAGCACATCTCGCACAGTGAGAGGCCTCCTTGGGCAGCACCCAGATTTCGGCCAGAGCAATGGAGCTTCTGGTCTCTGGAGGCACAGGCCCCATGCTGAGCACAGTCTTCCCCCTGGGGAGTGCTCCAGGGAGGCAGCCCCAGAAGCCCCAGGAAACGTGGTGCAGTCCTGTGTCAGGGCCAGGCAGAGGGGTTTCTGGCAGCCACCTGGCACTTTCCAACTTTCCAGGGTCAGCCTTGAGTCAAGCCGCTGGTGATAGGCAGCTCAGAGGTGGTTGTCGTGGGCCCTGCACACCAGCACTCAGTCAGCGTTCCCTCAAAGGCTCGGCCATGCATGGCCAGGGCCTCGGGTGGGGCTCCTTTAGAGCTCCTTAAGCCGAAAGCAGTGACAGTCCCTGGGCCTGGGTGTTTGAAAGAAGTTTGCCATCGGGGGCCAGGAACGTTCGTGGAGGCAGAGCACAGCGCGTTTCTGAACCCAATTCCCTGCCTCCAGAAACGGGTCGGGAACCAGACACACAGGCCTGTGTGCGCCATCCCCCACGGGGAGAAATGCCATCTCGGTGGCTCCGATGCTCTGTGCCTGTGGTGGGCACTGAAGAGGGACCAAAGGGTGAGGGCAGAGTTGGAAAGGAGAATGGACTGGGTGGCTGGGTGCATAAAAGTGTGCCCAGTCCCTCTTGGACAGTCGCTGTGTTTGATGTTCTTAGCAGAGCACTTGCGGAGACCATCTTCTCCATGGTACGTGCCACCTCGGCTGCAGGACCAGGTAAAGGCTTTGCTCTGTTTCCTGGCTCGTCATGGCTTGGCCGATCCCAAGCCCACAATCCCGTGCTTTGCCCTCACGGGAAACACTTGTCTCCTCATACTTGTCCTCTGCTTGGCTTTGCCTGAGAGAAGCCTGTCTCCCTGCACCTGCCCCTCCCCCCAGATCCTGACCCTCTTCCAGGGTCCCAAGAAGAAGATGCCTGTGGGCACCAGAGGCTCCCCGTGAACCCTGTGCCTAGTGGCATCACACCACTGTGCTGTCACCCTAGTCATTGCCTCGATCCTGGTCCAAACCAGCTCTCCACACCCGGGCACAGCTCTCTGGGAACAAGCCTTTGACACTGGGTTGCAGCACCCAAGGCGCACAACGCCTCTCCATGCCCCTGGGTGTTCCTTCTCCCTGGGGAGACCAGCAGGTACTTACTCAATCAACTGTGTGAGTCCTGGGGAGAAAGATCCTTGCACCATTGGTCGCCGAGTTGGGCACTACCCACCCAGGGCACGGCCAAGACATGGGTTTTGGAGAGCTTTTCTGAATTGACGTCACCCATGGCGTGTTTCATGCTCCTGTGCGGGCTTCTCTGCGAGATCATGGCCACGAGATAGGAGGCACCTGCCTACGTAGCATGGGAAGGATGTCTGGTTAGAGCAGACAAGCCAGGGGCCAGGCGGTGTCAAGGCCTGCAATGTGAGGGTAACTGCACGTTTCACCAGAGCCAGGCAGGATGATGCTGGCATGGGAATTCTTGCTGCCCGGACTGTGGCCTGTCCTCCCCGCCTATGGATCCCCCCACTTCCCCATCGTAAAAGGAACCATTAGACAGCTTGTATCTGGACACCAAAGCCAGACTCTGCCCAATTCTCGAATGGCTGCAGGCAGCAGTGTCTGCCCTCGAGCATAGACTACTTTGGCCCACTGCAAGATACAGGTGACTTACCAAATGTCAACATGTCTTTCTATCTGCAGGATCTGATCGAGCAGGGACGATCATCACGAAGGCCGGCAATCCCAGCTGCTGGCAGCCCAACCCTTGATGCCAGGTCCGTGGAGACACTCCCGGCTCTGGAAAGGCCGTTGGGTAAGTTGATCTCTGGAGCCAGCTTTCTTAGCACCTCTTCCATTGGTCACAGACTGAGGAAAAGTCTGGTGTTCTTCAGGAGGAGATGTCTGATGCTGTGCATTGATGAAGAGAGGAACACCTTGGCAGCTGCTCAGCTGCAGTAAATCGTAGAGAGGGACAGGGCGGGAGTCGTGAAGGGCACAAAGTGTCCCTCTGTGGGAGCGCATGTCGCACAGTGAGAGGCCTCCTTGAGCCACACCCAGATTCCAGCCAGAGCAATGGAACTTCTGGTCTCTTGAGGCACAGGCCCCATGCTGAGCACAGTCTCCCCCCTGGGGATTGCTCCAGGGAGGCAGCCCCAGCAGCCCAGGCAACGTGGTGCAGTCCTGCGTCAGGTCCAGGCAGAGGGGTTTCTGGCAGCCACCTGGCACTTTCCAGGCCTTCCACGGTCTGCCATGAGGCAAGCCGCTGGTGAAAGCCAGCTCAGATGTGGTTGTCGCGGGCACTGCGCCCCAGCATTCAGTCGGGGTTCCCTCAAAGGCTCGGCCATGCATGGCCTAGGCCGTGGGTGGGCCTCCTTTAGAGCTCCTTATGCTGAAAGCAGTGACAGTCCCTGGGCATTAATGTTTGAAAGAGGTTTGCCATCGGGGGCCAGGAACGTTCGTGGAGGCAGAGTGCAGCATATTAATTCCTTGCCTCCATTAAAGCGTTGGGAACCATACAACAGGCCTGTGTGCGCCATCCTCCACGGGGAGAAATGCCATCTCGGCGGCTCTGATGCTCTGTGCTTGCGGCGGACACTGAAGAGGGACCAAAGGGTTGGGGCAGGGTTGGAAAAGAGAACGGACTTGTTGGTTGGGTGCACAAAAACGTGCCCAGTCCCTCTTGGACAATCACTGTGTTTGATGTTCTTAGGAGACCGCAGCCAGAGCCCATCTCCACGGCCCTTGCCACCACAGCGGCAGGACCAGGTAAAGGCTTTGCTCTGTTCCCTGGCTCGTCATGGCTTGGCCGATCCCAAGCCCACAATCCCGTGCTTTGCCCTAGCTGGAAACACTTGTCTCCTCATACTTGTGGGATGCTCAGGACTTGTCCTCTGCTTGGCTTTGCTCTGAGAGAAGCCTGTCTCCCCGCACCTGCCCCTCTCCCCAGATCCTGACCCTCTTCCAGGGTGCTGAGAATAAGCTGCCAGTGGGCACCAGAGGCTCCCCGTGAACCCTGTACCTGGTGGCATCACACCACTGTACTGTCACCCTAGTCATTGCCTCGATCCTGGTCCAAACCAGCTCTCCACACCCAGGGCCAGCTCTCTGGGAACAAGCCTTTGACACTGGGTTGCAGCACCCAAGTTGCATGACACCTCTACATGCCCCTGAGTGTTCCCTCTCCCTGAAGCGTCTAGCAGGGACTTTCTCAACCACCTGTGTGTGCCCTGGGGAGAAAGATCCTTGCACCCTGGGTCGCCGAGGCGGGCACCAGCCACCCAGGGCACGGCCATGATATGGGTTCCGGAGAGCTTTTCTGAATTGACGTCACCCATGGCGTGTTCCATGCTCCTGTGCGGGCTTCTCTGCGTGTTCATGGCCACGAGATAGCAGGCACCTGCCTACGTAGCATGGGAAGGATGTCTGGTTAGAGCAGACAGGCCAGGGGCCAGGTGGTGTCAAGGCGTGCGATGTGAGGGGAACCGCAGGTTTCACCAAAGCCAGGCAGGATGAATCTGGCAGGGGAAGTCTTGCTGCAATCACCAGTATCTCCCCTCTATGTTAAGCTGCCTTTTCTTACTGCAAGTGATAGATGTTTCACTTAATGCCAACATGTCTGTATCTGTAGGAGCCCACCTTGCCACCTCTATCTGGTCCTGAGTCTCTTCGCGTGAGATTTCTGCGATTCTTAAGAAATTTTTGCTGCTGTTTGTCATCCTCTGAATAGTATGTTAAAATATACATCTTGGCAGGGAATGCTTTGTAGAAGGAGGAGGCTTTGCGGCTGTTGCGCTGAGGCTTTCCTGAAGAACCCTTTCTCTTTCCAGGGAGCCAGTGTCCCCACCACCGAGTCAATGTCAGGGTGGCATCCCCCGGGCGCATCAGCTGTCTGGGTGTGCTAGAAGATGATCACGACAACCACCACCACCCCATGAAGGAGCAGAGGCTCAGGCCCAGGAGAGCCTGGGCCCCACTGCCCGAGCAACACTTCCATTCCTGCAGCCCCAGCAGCGAGAAGCCTTGTGAGCCAGCGGGCCCTGCGTGCTCAACCTGCAGCAGGACAACCTGCACCAGATCAATGCCGTGGATGGGCCCGCCGCCTTCCTGGACATCCTGGCTCCGACCTATGACCCCGATGAAGGCCGAGACTATCAGTACTACTGAATGCTGGAAGCCATCTGGCCCCAGGAGTTCAACACTAATACCAACACCACCAACACCAAGGGCTTAGTCTCTGAAGACTGTGTTCTGTCCTGAGAGGTGTGGCTCTTGGAGATGCGACAGGCTGAGGACTTCTGGTGCGAAGGGGAGCCCTACCTGGGGCCTAAGGTCTCCCCTTGAGACTAACGGTGCAGGTGATTGCACCCATCTCCTACCTCCCTTCCCTAATTCTCAAATGCAACCTTCACCCCCCTGAAACTCTCTCAAGGGCTCTCTCTCTTTGCCCAATCGCCTCTTGTCCCACCCCCCCCAGGCCTAGTAATAGGGGCTCCTGAAAAAATGGCTGTTGGCACTGCCTGGGGACCCTGGATGTGCTGTGCCACCGCTGGAAGCAGGGACTATGCAAGCCTCTCTCTGTCACTGCCACCAGTTTTGGATTGGGAGAGGCAAGGGAGGCAGGGGAAAAGGTTGTGGGGGGAGTAGCCAAAGTGCTTTCATCCTTAAGCCATAAGGAAAGATTTCTTCTTGCTATTCTGCATACTACATGAAAATACACTAAATGGCTTCTCTCTGCTGAGCCTGCCTACATTCAAGGACTATAACCTCCTCAGGACCCACACCCGGGAAGATGTCCCTACCCAATGCACGTGGGGACAATTCCTGCCCTGATTGGGTACCCAGAGACATATATACCACAGCGGCCTTGCTGTCTGTCTACTTTCTCTCTGCTGAGCCTGCCTACATTCAAGGACTGTAACTTCCTCAGGACCCACACCCAGGAAGATGTCCCCAGCAAACACACGTGGCACCAATTCCTGCTGTGATTGGGTACCCAGGACATATAAATCACAGCGGCCTTGCTGTCTACCTTCTCTCTGCTGAGCCTGCTTACATCCAAAAACTATAACCTCCTCAGGACCCACACCTGGTAAGATGTCCCCACCCAACGCACATGGGGCCAATATCTGCCCTGATTGGGTACCCAGAGACATATAAACCACAGAGGCCTTGCTGTCTACCTTCTCTCTGCTGGGCCTGTCTACATCCAAGGTCTATAACCTCCTCAGGACCCACACTGGGAAGATGTCCCCACCCAACGCACGTGGGGCCAATATCTGCCCTGATTGGGTACCCAGAGACATATAAACCACAGCGGCCTTGCTGTCTACCTTCTCTCTGCTGAGCCTGCGTACATCCATGGTCTATAACCTCCTCAGGACCCACACTGGGAAGATGTCCCCACCCAACGTACGTGGGGCTAATATCTGCCCTGATTGGGTACCCAGAGACTTATAAACCACAGCGGCCTTGCTGTCAACCTTCTCTCTGCTGAGCCTGCCTACATCCAAGGTCTATAACCTCCTCAGGACCCACACCGGGAAGATGTCCCCACCCAACGCATGTGGGGCCAATTCCTGTCGTGATTGGGTACCCAGAGACTTATAAGCCAAGAGCGGCCTTGCTGTCTACCTTCTCTCTGCTGAGCCTGCCTACATTCAAGGACTATAACCTCCTCAGGACCCACACCGGGAATATGTCCCCACTCAAAGCACGTGGGGCCAATTCCTGCCGTGATTGAGTACCCAGAGACTTATAAACCACAGCGGCCTTGCTGTCTACCTTCTCTCTGCTGAGCCTGCCTACATCCAAGGTCTATAACCTCCTCAGGACCCACACCCGGGAAGATGTCCCCACCCAATGCACGTGGGGCCAATTCCTGCCGTGATTGAGTACCCAGAGACTTATAAACCACAGCGGCCTTGCTCTCTACCAGAGAGGGCCAGAGAGATGGCATGGAGGACATCTTGCATGCAGAAGGTCGGTGGTTTGAATCCCGGCATCCCATATGGTCCCCGAGCCTGCCAGGAGCGATTTCTGAGCGTAGAGCCAGGAGGAACTCCTGAATTTTGCTGGTTGTGAACCCCCCAAAAATAATAAAATGTGCTTTTTTCTTCAAAGACACTAATATCTACTGTCAGCGCTCTGTAACAAGGTACTGCCCAGGGACTCAAAAACATCCCAGGGATGTTTTTCTTGTGGGAACTTGATGTCATTTTTCTAGACTTTCTGAAAGCTTGTTCCTAAGAAAACAAAGAAAAAAAGAACAAAAACAAAAACAACAAAAAATCCCTCCAAGAAGCAAAAAAACCCCCAAAAACCCCAAGAACTACAGAAACCTAAACTTAAGTAAACAAACCCCCCAAGAAAAGAGAGGGGCCAGAGCAGTGGCACAGCGGTAGGGCATTTGCCTTGTACACGGCTGATCTAAGTCAGACCACGGTTCAATCTCCTGGCATCCTGTATGGCCTTCCCAAGCCAGGAGCAATCCCTGAGCATCACTATGTGTGGCTCCCAAAATAAACAGAGAAAGAGAGAGAGAGAGAGAGAGAGAGAGAGAGAGAGAGAGAGAGAGAGAGAGAGAGAGAGAGAGATTGAGAGAGAGCCTTTCTTTGCCTTCATCCCTTAACTCCATTTGTGATTATGTTATATGCTGTTCCTTAACAGCTCACATAGCCGTTGCAAAAACAGCAGTAGTTCTGATATATCAGTTCTGTATTATAGAGTGTTTAAAAACCTGCTCTTGTAGGTAAGCAGAGAAAAATGTGTGTGTGTTCACAGAGTTTTATAGCACACAATTGATTAAAATAACTTAAATATAGTAGTACAAATTATTGTAAATACATTTTTGTAAATGAATGTAGACATTTTATTTTTACAGAATACTTAACCTGATTTCTGTTCAACTTCTCTATGCCTAGCCTACCCATAATTATAATTTAACCATTAATTCATAAAATTAGACTTGAAATAAATGTTGGATTGCTCCCTAACTCAGAAGTTCCTTATGTCATTGATAAACATACAGTTTGATGTAAGTATTAGTTGCTATTTTATCTACTTGGGGGAAAGATGGAGGAATGAATGTAAATGATGAATATATAAGATAAATCAGATTATTACATGATTAATGGATCACATTATTCATCAAAAACAATAGGATTTATATGATGAACCAGACAATAGCCATCAGTGAAAGAAAATAGGCCCATTTTGGCAGGCTACACAATTAACACACAAAAATCAATGCCATTTTATATACCAATAATGATAGGGAGGAAATAGACATTAAGAAAAAAAACCCCTCGGGGCGGGATGATAGGACAGTGGCATTTGCCTTCCAAGCAGCCAATTCAGGACCTAAGGTGGTTGGTTCGAATCCTGGTGGCCCATATGGTCCCCTGTGCCTGCCAGGAGCTATTTCTGAGCAGATAGCCAGGAGTAACTCCTGAGCACTGCCAGGTGTGTCCCAAAAACCAAAAAAAAAAAAAAAAAAAAGAAAGAAACAACTCCATTCATGTTAGTGCCACACAAACTCAATTATCTTGGAGTCAACTTGACTAAAGATGTGAAGGACCTATACAACTATAAAGCCCTGCTCCGAGAAATAAAAGACACGCAGAAATGGAAACACATACCCTGCTCATGGATTAGCAGGATTAACACTATTAAAATGGGGCTACCCCTGGACCACACACCCAGGGGCCCAGTGAGGTGGGTCCTGAAGAGGAGTTTAAAGGGGTCTCCAGACTCTCCCCTTTCCCACCCAGCTCAGGAGGAAGAGTTTGGGTGGGGGTGGTGAGCTTCTGCGCTTCCAGCTCTTGAAGTTTCTCTTTCCTTCCTGGGACCCAGAAGTGTTTGCCAGCATGGGGGATGGCAGGCCTCTGCCATGCCAAAGTCTTTTTTTAATCAGGCCTAGGAGGGGTATGGGGCTTCAGTCACCCCAGCTCCCTTCCACCACCTCCCTCCAGAACCCCAGGGCTACCTCTGGGCCACACCTGAAGGGGGCCAGTGAGGTGGGTCCAGAAGAGGAGTTTAAAGGGGTCTCCAGACTCTCCTCTTTCCCACCCAGCTCAGGAGGAAGGGTTTGGGTGGGGGTGGTGAGCTTCCGGGCTTCCAGCTCTTGAAGGGAGTGTTTGCCAGCTTGTGGAATGGCAACCCAAGAGCACAAGAGGTGCTGGCTTCAGGAAGTCATAGGCACCTTTCCTTAGTACCCCTGTCCATTCTGAAACCGCATGGGGGTGCTATAAAATACAGGTAATTATTTGGATACCAGTGAATTTATCTGTTTGTCATATACAGAATGTCTATGTTGTATACTTTCCTTCCCCCCTTGACTCACCACCCAAAATCTCGTTTGTAGTCCTTTACTACCTCACACCCAATGCCCATTCCCCCCCCCATTTAACCGTTTTTTTACCCCCAGTTCTTGGCTCCCCATGAAGCACATTATTATCCCTAACCAAGCTAGCTGTCAACCAGCTACTAAGGTGGAAAAATAGACTCTCAGGATGAAAGGAAATCAGAAATCTGTTCCTACTTATCTACTCTCAGCGCCCGCCTCTCTTCCATCTTTCTTCACTGTGTAACTGTGGTTGCTACCATACTACGTTATGAATCGTTCCTAATCAAAGGCATTTTCCGACATGTTACTGTTAGGGGTCGTTTTATAGACTCCAGAAAGCCAAATCACAGACCAAAGTAGGGTCCGGGATTCAGCACTCTCCTCCCGATTATTTTTAATGGCAAAGGGAACATGCATTTATGAATATCCTAAGTGTATTCCCTTAACCATTATAACTCGTATTGAATATCCCCTTATACAGTAAAATTGTGCCCACTGTCTTTTGTTTTTCTTTCTTTCTGATCTGTTTAACAAGGAATTATGGTAGAAGAGTCTTTCGCTTTAGATTTCATGTTAGAACCAAGTGAAGGGGATTGTTGGACTTGTTCCCTCAGCTTCCCAGAGGCACCAACAATACAATGTGGCATTCTTCGACTTTTGCATAGGCACATTGAAATGGGAAAATACTGGGGCCGGAGAGAGAGCACAGCGACGTTTGCCTTGCAAGCAGCTGACCTAAGACCTAAGTTGTTGTTTCGAATCCTGGCGTCCCATATTGTCCCCTGTGCCTGCCAGGAGCTATTTCTGAGCAGATAGCCAGGAGTAACCCCTGAGCTCCACCGGGTGTGGCCCAAAAAATCAAAAAAAGGGAAAATGTTACATATGCAAACAAGTTATTACATAACAGAGATAGGAACACAAATTTTGTAATGCAGTTAGGCCTTATATCCCGAACACTGGCATAATGACTTGGCTCAGACCTCTGAAGAATGGGCATTGCCCATATACCCCTGAACCATTGACCATCTACAGAAACAATCACAATAGTCTACAACATCACCAAGAGGCAAACCTCTACCAGGGGAGACCCTGCTGCTACCCTGGCATTGACTTTCCTCCAAGGAGTGTTCCCTTGACACCCAGATGATTCATCAACAGCAGCAACTTGCTTGCAGGGTGGACACTTCGCATCTGATCCTGAGGTGAAACTGGAGGATGCTCCACATCCTGACTTTGATGAAACACAGAAACCAGAATCTTCGCACAGAAACCAGATTCTTTAACTACATAAACCGGACAACCACAACAGCTAATATGTGAAAAAATGTTCGCTGTGACCACAGAGAATGAATCAGGGGTTGGCCAACCTAGGATGCCTGGAGCCCAGAGTCGGTTTTATGCCAGGGAACTTCAGGGATAAGGTCTCTTTGTATTTAGGACAAGATTTTTTTCCATTTTACCTATATTTTGCTGGGCCTATACAAACAAAAATACTTGCCATTCTCACACTGTTAGTGCTTTATTTTTTTAACTTCTCCTTTTTTTTAAAAAAAAAAGAAGAGCTTACTAAAGTTTCTTCTGGTGATTCAATGAATTCATTGTGAGCCAATAGTTTTCAAAAATATTCTTTCCATTCTCTTCCATCTCTTTAGTTTTTCTTTCAACTTTCTATTTTGTTAAAAAAAATATGTTGCTTTTGGTCTTTCTATTATTATTAGTTATGTCAACTATGTAATCCATTTTTTTATTTAAAATAAAAAATATAAAAACATTAAAATGGCAATACTTCCCAAAGCATTGTACAGATTTAATACGATCCCCCTAAAGATACCCATGACATTCCTCAAAGAAGTGGATCAAACACTTCTGTAATTCATTTGGAGCAATAAACACCCTGGAATAGCTAAAGCAATCCTTGGGAAAAGGAATATGCGAGGCATTACTTTCCCCAACTTTGAACTGTATTACAAAGCAATAGTTATTAAAACAGCATGGTATTGGAATAAAGAAAGACCCTCAGATCAGTGGAATAGGCCTGAGTACTCAGAAAATGCACCCCAGACATACAATCACTTAATTTTTGATAAAAGAGCAAGAAATCCTAAATGGAGCAAGGAAAGCCTCTTCAACAAGTGAGGTTGGCACAACTGGTTAGACACTTGCAAAAAAGCGAACTCAGACCCGCAGCTAACACCATGTACGAAGGTAAAATCCAAATGGATTAAAGACCTTGATATCAGACCTGAAACCATAAGGTATATTAAACAACATGTATGTAAAACACTCCAGGATGTTGAGTCTAAAGGCATCTTTAAGGAGGAAACAGCACTCTCCAAACAAGTGGAAGCAGAGATAAACAGATGGGACTATATTAAGCTGAGAAGCTCTGCACGTCAAAGAAAATAGTGCCCAGGATTCAAGAGCCACCCACTGAGTGGGAGAAACTATTCACCCAATACCCATCAGATAAGGGTCTAATATTCAAAATATAAAGGCACTGACAGAACTTTACAAGAAAAAAAAATCTAATCCCATTAAAAAATGGGGAGAAGAAATCAACAGACACTTTGTCAAAGAAGAAATAGAAATGGCAAAAAGGCACATGAAAGAATGCTCCGCATCACTAATCATCAGGGAGAGGCAAATCAAAACAACTATGAGGTGCCACCTCACACCACAGAGATTGGCACACATCACAAAGAATGGCAATAGCAGTGCTGGCGGGGATGTGGAGAGAAAGGAACTCTTATTCACTGCTGGTTTCCAAATGGCTCTTCCTTCACATTTGCTGCACTAATTGGGGTTCCTAGAGGCGTTTCCCTTTATGACCACCAGGGGGCAGGACAGGCCGAAGTCTTTCTGTTTGAGGTGGTACCCGGGGGAGCGAGAGGTGAGGTGAGTTGAGGGTTGGTATCTGCTGTTAGCGCGTCCTGCACTGGCAGGGCCGGTTGGAGGCCGCTTCTGCCTAGGTGGGTCCCTGGATGGCCGAGCTAAGGAAGTGTGCAGACTAAATGGCCGCCTGCTGGTTGGCAGACCCGGGGCCAGACCCTTGGGTTTTCTTCTGGGCTGCTAAGATTTGCCTCCGTCTGCTGTTTGCCCCAGAGCTTGGTTAAGCCCCCCAGTGAACCCCACATTCCCAGGTCCTGGCAGCCAGACAGCTGATGCTTGCAAAATGGGCAAGTCCCAGTGCAGCCTCCAGGCTTAGCTGAATGTGGACGCTTAATTCCATTATTATGCAGAGATGCAATGTCTGGGAGCATTTGCTGAGCTAGGTGCCCGCATTCTCCCCCTGATTTGCACAGGGGCTGGCCCTCTCCCCACTTGGCACTTCAGTGGTCCCAGAGAAGGAATAAATGCCACCCTCCACCCTTGGGGCATCACTGGCACTCTCGAGGCTGGTGTCACTGGTGAGTCTCCCTTTCTTCCTGGCTTTGCCTTTCCTTGCCTCTGAGACCTTTCTGACAAGCGATAGTGGGTGACAAACGGCATCAATGTTCCACACCTCCGTTTTCCTTGGTGTTAACTGGGGAGAGAGCTGGTGAGACCTTCATGATGGAGTTTAGAGATGAAGGAGGTGAGCAGTGCCCACAGTGCTTACCTGTGAGCACCGAGTGGGCATGTGGGCATTGCTCTTGAGTTTTACTAAACAGACGGCAGCTTCCTGGTGGCACCAGGGTGGGGTAGGGTGGGGGGAATCGAGATGATCTAGAAGGACCAGTAACCAGGAGGAGGTGGGTCAGCCTTCTTGGGATGGACAAAGCTTCTTCCATGCCTGGTTGTATATACGCTGGGGCAGCCTGGGGCCAGCTCTGGCTTCCTGGGGGCTGCAAGCACACATGAGTTCAAAGGCTTTGAAGCTGTGGAAATCCCCCTCATCAGGCCTTCAGCGCTGGGAATATTCCAGAACTGCTGCCAAGGGCTGATGGTGCAAATCCCTGGTAGTTGACTGGTTACCTCTGGCCCATAGACATCCCTCGGGCTCGTGTTGGTGCCAACCGACAGAACAGGAAACTGAGGCAGAGAGAACATGCTGGTTAGTGTCAGAACCAGCTCCTGACCGAGTCGCCACTGGCTCAGCCCAGGAAGGGGGACCCACACCCTAGCTTCTAAGAGACCCACTGGGTTGCTTTCTTGAGAGAAAAGTAGGTCAGCTTTCCAAGCCGCTTCCCAACCTCTGCCTTCTGGGGGTCACGGCCAGCCGAGCCTCCTGAATGGGTGCTGACTGTCTTCTCTGGGGGAGGAGGCAGGTCCCTCACCCATGGCTGGGAAGGGAGAAAAGCTGGATCTTTTACTAGACTTTTCCGACTTCTCAGAAACTCCCTAGTTGCCATCCCCATGCCTGGTCCAGCTAGCTCCCAGCTTGACTTCCTGTACTGTGATACCCAGGGCAGATGGCACGAGTGGAGGCTGGCATAGGAGGGATGCAACCTGGGTGGCGGCACATTCCTGGTAGTTGGGATGCCTCAGGGGAGCAGTGAGGGGTGCACAGGAACAGGGGACTTGGAGAGGGCTGACCCCGGAGCTCCGCAGGCCAGTGAGCACTGCTGTCTTTGCTCCAGTTTTCCTCTCACCAGGAGGCTGTGTGTAAAATCTACAAGCCCACATGTCTGGATCTGAGGAGGAGAGATCCCCATGGACCCCTCCCCTTAAGCCGTGTCATGTCCCCACCTTTACATGAGCCTCCTTGCCCCATGGAGCTAAGCTGGATACAAAAAAAGTGAATTTAGGCCCCTCCTTGCTGAGCTCCCAGCTCTAAGACACCCTGAAACTGAGAGATGAAAAACAGTAGACGCTCAAAGAGAAGGCCCAGCACCCCAACCTCCCTGATGCCTTGTGTTTTCTTCCAGAGCCTTCAACCATGGCCTCCAACCACCAGAATCCAACAGGCAAGGGGTACCCTCTTAGCCCCAAGGTGGGTCCAATCCCTGTGCTCCTTGGTTGGTCTCTCCCCTCCTGGGGTGCCCCTGTCAGACCCTAAGCTTCAGTTTCCCCACAGCCCCCTCGCAGGATCCTGCCCACAGCCTGCAGATCTGGAATCTTGGTGACAACTTCCGGTCTTGGAGACTTGAGTTTTCTGCCTACGCCTTCCCCACAAACCCAAGGGCCTTGGTGTGCCCCAAATCTGGTGTGGGCTCATGAGGGCCTTGTGGATGAGAGGTGAAGGTCACTCCCAACTTCTTTCTGGCCACATAACCTGTGCGTGTCCTCTCTGAGCCTCACTTTTTTTCTTTTGGTGTGGGAAAGTCAAAGGAAGGGCCAGCCAGTGAGGGTCAGGGTGAGGATGCCCCAGTTCCCAGTTCCTCACCATGTCATCTCCCTCCAGACTTAACTGCCTGGCAGAAGCACGGGGCACCTGCAACCTGCTGCCAATCTTGACTCGCCACCGCTGCAGGAGGCCCTGGGCTTGGACCCAGCCTGGATGGGCCCTTGGGTTTCCCATGAGGGACTCCCTGGTTGGGATGCTGAAGCTGATGCAGGGGACCCCCGGTCCTGCCTGTAGAGGACTTGTTTGCAAGAAGAGAAACAATTAAACCAAGAAGTAGACCTGTGACTTGGAGAGCTGCAAAGCAGGAACCGTCGGATAAGGGATCAGGAAGTTCAGGGGACATGATTCTGCCAGATTCTGGGCACAGGGTGCTTGCCACAGAGCCTCATTGATCAAGATCCTGGTGCCCGCAGAGATGGCGAAGTTCTGATCTCGGGAGACCCCATGGGCCGGGGTGGGCCGTGAATGCCCATTCCAGCGCCCGCTTCCTACTTCTTTGGGACCTGGCTCTGGCTCTGGCTCGGGACGTGCAGCCAGAGCCTCCTTTGCTGCTGTGACCCCCACACCAGAGCAAACACTGCGAAACTCGCAGCACCCCCTGCTCTCAGGCCTCACATCCCGAGGAGCCGGGTTCTGTCTTTAGTTTCCACTTTACAAAAGGGGAAACAGGCTCGTGGAGGTGAAACACGGGCTCTTGCTGGTTCACCAAGGGCTGGGCTGTGGGTGGGTGAACCCTGCCAGCCTCCCTGAGGCATTCTAAGCACTCTCTGCACTCGCGCCACTATGACGGGGGGAGGGGAGGATTGCAGGGGCGGGGGGGGGGGGGGAAGCCTGCTGCCCTTTGCAGATCATCATCTTTGAACAGGAGAAATTCCAGGGCCGCTCGCAGGAGTTCAGTGGGCCCTGCCCCAGCCTGAAGGAGACAGGCGTGGAGAAGGCGGGATCCATCCTGGTGCAGGCCAGCCCGTGAGTGTGTGTGTGTGTGTGTGTGTCTCTTTCCTGGATGCTGCTGCTGCTGGTGTGTGTGTGTGTGTGTGTGTGTGTGTGTGTGTGTGTGTGTGTGAGAGAGAGAGAGAGAGAGAGAGAGAGAGAGAGAGAGAGAGAGAGTCGAGGGGTTCATATGACTGAGTATGAATCTGTTCAGTTGTGTGCATGTGTGTGTGTGAAGTGTGAGTTTGTGAATGTCTGAGTGAGTGTTTTCTCAGTCTGTGGATGAATGGGGGCAGCTAGTAGCTCAGCCTTCCACCAAGGAGGCTGCACTGAACCTGTCCCCCGCCCTGTCCACATGCCCTCCCTCCCCTTCTCTCTGCTCACCGTGCTCTCCCTCCCTCTCTCCCTACTCCTTCTCTCCCTCTCCACTGCAGCTGGGTAGGCTATGAACAAGCCAACTGCAAGGGGGAGCACTTTGTGCTGGAGAAGGGCTAGTTTCCACGCTGGGATGCCTGGACCAGCAGCCGGAGGACCGACTCCCTCAGCTCTCTGAGGCCTGTCAAAATGGTGAGTCCGTCCCTGCCCCACCAGGTCTAGCCAGGAAACTACCCTGACTCTGTTGTGCCCTTCCGTTGGCAGGCCTTCCTGCCTGTGCAGAGTCGTCTTGCTTCCCTGAGTCTCTGTTTTCCTCTCTGTAAAATGGGGCTATTGCTACCTGGGACATATTCAACTTGAGAGCGACCCACAAAACTGCGAAAGGCTCCAGGCAGGGGGTGCTATGGACTTGGTTATCAGTGTGGATGGGTTTCCTGCCCTGAGGTCAACACAGAGAAATCTCTGAGTGAGCTAGAGACAGTCCCACTTAGTCCCACTTGCTTAACATCTGTGAGGCCCTGGGTTCAAGGCTAGGCATTGGGAGAAGGGAAAAAGGGAGAGAAGGAGGAAGAGATAAATGGGGGAGGGGCGATGAAGGAGGGAGAAAGGGGGAGGAGAAAAGAAGGAGTGAAGGAGGGAGAAAGGAAGGAGAAGACAGTTCTGGCCTCTGAGCCTTGTTCACAGCTTTTCAGTACCTCTCAGATCTTGAGTCTTGAACTTGTGAGCTCTAGAACCAACAATAGGCAGTTAGTTAATCTCTAGTGGATCAGAACCAGCAATACTCAGTACACCCCCCCCCAAATCTTCCAGTTCCAACTAGCTGTCCCCCAAACCCAGTAGATCAGAGAACCCTGAGCTGAGCATTAAGTACACCTGAGTTCCTCTGCTGTCTCTGACATTTATAGCTGTGTGTCCTTGAACAAGTATCTTTGCCTTTCTGTATCTCATTTTCTCTTATGCCAAAATGCTTACAGTATTCAGGGAGATGGGGAGGAGATGACTCGGAAAACTGGCTCAAGAACAGGATGGTAAAAGATGGGAGATGAAAGAAAGTCAAAATCCTGCAAGCACTGATCAGAAGCACTCACATATATGTGTACATGTGTCGATCATGGCACCTACTCACTTTGTAATGATTATTATTTTGATTTTACCACACCCAGTGCTCAGGTCTTACTCCTGGCTCTGTGCTCAGGAACCACTGCTGGTAGTGCTCTGGGGACCATATGGGATGTCAGAGATCAAACTTGTGGCAAACATGTGTAAGGCCACCTGTTATCCTATTTATTTATTTATTTATTTATTTATTTATTTTTTACTATTTTTGCTGTACTATATGTGGACCTCCTGTTGTACTATCCTATCCCCCTACTGCTTATTTTTAAAAAGGGAGAGGGGGGCCAGAGAGCACAGCACTAGGATATTTGCCTTGCACAAGGGTGACCTGGTATGGGCCCTGGTTTGATGGCTGGCATCCCATATGGTCTCCTGTGCCTGCCAGGAGGGATTTCTGAGCGAAGAGCTAGGAGTAACCCCTGAGCACCACAGAGTTTGGCCCCAGAAAGGGGGGGAGGGAAACTTAGGCCATGGAAACCAAGGTGACATCACTGAATCAAATGCACCCCTCAAAGCACTGTTTTTGGTCCTTGGAAATATCTAGCGTGTGTTTGGGTCAGTGTTAGTCCAGAAGGCAGTCTGCTTGCTTGCCTGGCATGAGACCGACCTGGGTTCAACCTCAGCAACACTTGTGGTCCCCTGAGCCACACCAGGAATGATCCCTGAGCACAGCACCAGGAGTGAGCGCTGGGCACCCCTGCGTGCTGTCCCGCCCCCTCCCCAAAGAAAGACTCCAACAGGTGCTAAGCATTAGAGGGAGGATTCGGATGCAGGAGCTAAGGAACCAGCCAACCTTGCCCTTTGCCTTCCGCCCACACCCACCTCTATCTCGTATCAGCAGGATAACCAAGAGCACAAGATCATCCTCTATGAAAACCCCAACTTCACGGGGAAGAAGATGGAGGTGCTGAGCGACGATGTGCCCAGTCTCCACGCCCATGGCTTCCAGGAGAAGGTGTCGTCGGTGTGGGTGCTCGGTGGGACGTGAGTACAGACCGGACCAGCACACTGAGCACTGAGCCCTGAGTTCTGCACCTGTGCCCAGAGGCCTTCCAGATCCTTGCTTCCCTCTGGGCCTGTGTGGGAGTGAGAATCCCCTCCCAGGTGAGGGTTTAGTCCCCTGGAGGGAGTCAAAGTTGTCTGAGGGGCAACAGTCCCAGCTGTTTATTGCTCATTTGTTTTGGGTTTGGTGGCCACACTTGGAGTGCTCAGGAAACATGAGATGTTGGAGATTGAACCTGGGTCTGCCGGGTGCCAGGCAAATGTCTTTCCACTCTCAGACCCATCCCATCCCAGCATTTTGGAGGTGAGAGAACTTGACCTTCAGCTCAGCTGCACAGACCAGGGTTGCCAAGGTGGAGTGGGAATGGGTGCAACCACCCTGACGAGGTGAGGGCAGGGAGGGTCATGCTGGACTTTGACCCAGGCTGACTTGAGCACTTTGCTAACACAGGGAGACCTTGCTTCCCAGAACCAGTTAGCTGCCTTTGGCACATTCCCTCCCTGTGGCCATCCACTCTGGGGAATTTCTTTTTGCAAAATCTGGAGCCTGACAATAGCTATAGTACAGTGGAGAGGGCGCTTGCTTTGCATGTGGCTGACAGTTTAGTTCCCAGCATCCCTTATGGTCCCCAAAAGCCCCACCAGGTGTGATCCCTGAGCACTGAGCCAAGAGGAAGCCCTGAACAAAGCTAGGTGCCACCCCAAAACCAAGAAGAAAAACAGAAAAGTCTGAGGCTGTGTGTGTGTGTGTGTGTGTGTGTGTGTGTGTGTGTGTGTGTGTATGTGTGTGCTTGGGCAGTGTCTCCACAGCAGGGTAGCACTTTACACCATCCTGTGAGGCCAATACAACACTCTAATGTCCCATGCTTGATCCCAGAACCCCTAAGCAATGTGGAGACCCAGGATAGATGCTGGCAACTATCACACCCAGGATTCTGTGTTCCCCAGAGAGCCAGTTTATCAACTGTTATCAGCCAGTTATTCAGGCCCCAGGGAAGGTCATTTCTCAAGCTACAAAGCACATGCAAGGTTGTGCATCCACAGGCTCCTGAGTTTCTTCACGCCCATTCTCCTTCCCTCATGGATTCTGCTAGAGCTGCCCAGGCCAGAATCCTAACTGAGGCTCAGTGTGTGGGAGGGAGGAGCTGGGGTCCCTGGCAGGTAGGCCTTATGTGTGCTAGGAGAAGGGAAGACTGAGGACTCTACAAATCAGATGGGCTGGAGCTCAGAAATGGGGGCAGCACAGAGGTGTCCCCTGGGGCTGGCCAGCCTGGTCCTCGTAGGCCAGAAGTGGGGGCGGTGTTTGGAGCAGAGAAAACAGACTTCATCTTGGGCTTCAAAGACAGAGAGACCCCAATAGCCGCATGCGTCCACCACTATCTGCAGGTGTGGCGAGGTTAGGAAAACAGGGCTGAACCTTGTTTTTAGAATGGACATGTGTGAGACAGGTGTTTTAGACAGGTGTGAGGCTAGGTGTGAGAGCAGGTGTGAAGACAGGTGTATGGACAGGTGCAGGTGTAGAAAGGCGGGAAAACACAGGTGTGGGGGGTGCAGGATTGGCCCAGGGCTCCTGGGCCTCTGAGATGTCTTGCAGCTAGAATGAGGGTTGGAATAGGAGAGGCAAAAGCCAATTTTAGTGCTAATTAGAATGATCAAATGATCCCCCCTCTCGGGCCTAGCCCCCTTTTTTGAGGTCCTGAGCAGAGGTGGAAAGGCGTTAGAGCTCTGGCTCATCATCCTGTAAGCGTGGCATGGCCAGACCCCCCTTTCTCTGCCATTTCTCCTGTGTTTCCTCACCCTCCATCTCTGGTCCTGCAGGTGGGTCCATTACCAGTACCCTGGCTACCACAGGCAGCAGTTCCTGTTGGAGAAGGGGACTACAAGGACAGCACTGACTTTGGGGTCCCTCATCCCCAGGTGCAGTCAGTGCGCCGCATCCGGTACATGCAATGGAACCCATGAGGCACCTTCCACCCCTCCAACTAGTGCCCCCATTTCCCTCTCCCTGGGAGCACTGTTGCCCAGAATACTCCCCCTCTCCCGGAAAATGCCCAGAGAGTGAATAAAGAGAGTGACTTGCAACTTGCCTGCTTTAATTGAGGGGGTAAAGGGGAGAAATGAGTTTTTCACTTTTCTTTTTTCTTCTGTTTGTTGTTATGTTTGTTTTCTGGGCAACACCCAGCTGTGCCCAAGGCTTCCGACTCCTGACTCTGTGCTCAGGGATCACTCCCAGTTGGCTCATGGGACCACATGGGCTGCCATGTCAGCTGCTTGCAAGGCAAGAGCCCTTCCCACTGTACAATGTCTCCAGCCACTCACTGTTACTTCTTCTGGCTTATGACCCCTGTACTGGCTGAATTGATGGCCTCCTGGCTCCCCGTTTATGCATAGGGACTTGGGGGACTAGGGATGGAACCCACAACTTCTATGTGCAAAGCACAAGCTCCAGCCCACTGAGGTATCACTCTGGACTCCCTGACTTACTCCAGGATGTGCAATGCATGTCTCAGCCCTTCCAAACCCTACTCACCACCCCCACATTACTGTGCTCCCACTTTGAGTCTGGAGGGGCTTGGAGGATCCACTGGAGGAGGCTTTAGCCCCGTGCTCCCCACCCGAGAGAGGGGCTTTATGAACTAAGTCCTTGCTAGTGTGCTCCCTGGTCCCTGCACTCATCCACCCAGTCCCATTGCTTACTACTGTAGTAACTGAGGGGTCCTCATCCTACAGGCCTGGGGTTATGCCACTCTGTAGCCTGGGTCTGGAACAGGAGTACTGGCAAGTGGTTGAAGCTGAGTCTCAGAGGATCGATGTTTCAGCATGGAATGTGGGAAAAACAGGTCCATCCTGTCATGTCAGTGGGGATGAAATGAGGTCCCCCAGCACCTTCCATACAATTGTCCACCATTTGCTTCTTGTCTGCAGAGCAAACTAGGCTCCCTAATTTGCAGCTGCTCCTTGTTTTGTCATTTTGGTGGGGCAAGTGCTCAGGGCTTCCTCCTGGCTCTGCACTCAGGAATCACTCCTGGTGGTGCTCAGGGTGGATCACATGTGGGGCTAGGATTGAGCTGGAGTCACCACATACAGGCAAGAACCTTACTCCTGTACTATCTCTCACTCCAAATTGCATTTTTTTTCAAATATGGAACGCTTCACGAATTTGCGTGTCATCCTTGCGCAGGGGCCTGCTAATCTTCTCTGTATCATTCCAATTTTAGTATATGTGCTGTCGAAGCGAACACCCACATTACAATTTTCTTTTTTTTTTTTTTTTTTTTTTTTTTTTGGTTTTTTGGGCCACACCCGGTAACGCTCAGGGGTTACTCCTGGCTATGCGCTCAGAAGTCGCTCCTGGCTTGGGGGACCATATGGGACACCGGGGGATCGAACCGCGGTCCGTCCAAGGTTAGCGCAGGCAAGGCAGGCACCTTACCTCTTGCGCCACCGCCCGGCCCCCACATTACAATTTTCAATTTGTTCTTGGTGTGTTCTGCTGGAACAATTAAATTTTTTTTCAAAAACCACACCTGGCTGTGTTCATGGCTTATTCTTGGCTCTGGGCTCTGACTGGTGATGATGCTTAAGGAATCACACAAGATGCTGCGGATCAAACCCAGATGGACTGCATGCAAGGCAGTGACTTCCTGCTGGTGCCCTATGCATTGTTACCCCCACCTTTCATTTTCTTTTTACTCTATTATTTACTTATTTCCTTTAGGAA
The DNA here is from genome assembly GCF_024139225.1 of Suncus etruscus. NCBI lineage: Eukaryota > Metazoa > Chordata > Mammalia > Eulipotyphla > Soricidae > Suncus > Suncus etruscus. The sequence goes on from NC_064862.1 coordinate 28,236,032, forward strand.
GTACATGCTCAACTAAGTGGAAGTTAGTTCCACTTTCTCTGGTGTGGAAGGAAGCAGGGACAGAGACAAGTCAGAGACATGTCCGAGGAAGAACACGGGCTGTCTACCGTTTTCCACACTAAGTAAGTTTTTGTGCTTTCACAAAATTAAGTATTCCAAGGTAAGCACCAGCTAGAAATTGGCACTTCATTATTTATTTTTGGAAAGTGGACTTATATGTGGGGGTGCAGGGATAGAACACCCACCTGCATGCCCACCACAGTCTCATCCTGCTGAGCTGTTTATTTTTACTAGAGACTCCTGAAACAATGCTCTCAGGCATTGCTCCCACTCATCCTGATTGTGTGGAACTTATAACTCTAAGTGACAATATGGTAGTGGAGGTCAGTAGGGCCACAGCCAACAAAGCTCAGAGGGCCACACATTGCCAAAGGCCTTAACATGGAAAGCATGAACCCATTCCTTTCTGCTGGTCCTAGAATATCCCTGGACCTGAAATTTTGTTGTAATCGGGTGGGGGAATGCTGTGTTGGGAGTTACTCATGCTTAGGACTCAGGGATCACTCCCAGTGGTGCTTTGGGGGGGCCATGCAATGCGTGGGATCAAACCTAGAGATTCAGGGCCAGAGCGAGAGTAAAGCGGGTCGGGCACTCACTTTGCAAATAGCTGACCACCATTATCCCATAAGGTCCCCTAAGCCCAACAGGAGTGATCCCAGGGCCAGCGGTAAGGCATGAGCACACACAGATGGGTGTGACATAAAAACCAGCCAAACAATTCCCCCTCAAGCGATTGAGCCCTATAAATTGTTTCCCCAGCCACTAGAATTTTGCCCAACTTTAGTGGAGGGCTCATGGCTTACTTCTAGCACTCTTTGCTGAAAGATTACTCCTGAAAGTCTCAAAAGATTATATGGGTTTCTGGGGATTGAACCCAGTATGCCACTAAAAAGATCAGTAAACTCCTTGCCCTCTTCATCTTTAAATATCCCTGCCCCTGTCTCATCTCCCTGCGAACTCTACTGCAGAGAAACCCTAAAAACATAAACCTTTTTGAAAAATAAACAAAGGGGCTGGAGTGATAGAGTAGTAGGTAAGGTGCTTGCCTTTAGGTGACCACCCAAGTTCCACCCCCAGCACCTCTTATGACCTCAAGAGCCCTAGCAGGTATGATCCCCAAGATTATAAGGGATCTGAGAATAAGCCCTCCGCATCCTGAAATGTGGCTCGTAAACCAAATTTAAAAAAGGAATTTTCTTTGTGAGACATTACGACCTAAGAAAATGTAGCACCGAATTACCTGCTTCAGTCAATTTCCATCTATCAAAATGCCTCCTAGCAAAATGCCTGTGTGGGGCAGAGAGGTGCAGTACTTCCTTGGATGTGTGAGGGCTCAGTGTAAATCCTCAGCACAACAACACAGCATCAAAAACCACTGCCCACTGAACTAAACTTGCAACTCACACATTTGAAATACCAAGAACAAGTCTCACCTTGGTTTATTCAGACTCATTCTGGAAGATACCTATATGTCGTCTTAATTTAAATGAATGAGTCCTAGAGTTGGAGTGGGGAGATGGTGAGGCTTTTCTGGGCTGGACCCAGCTCCTGCAGCCCCATGGTCTGGCAGGTCTGAATGTTGCAGGGTGAGGCCAAAGAGATTCAGAAAGCAGTCAGATGAAGTTCCAGGAGTCAGCCAGTTTTATTTCACAGTCCCTACTGCCATGCACATCTCCTCTTATAGTAAGCCTTTTTCTAGCAGCTACTTCTCTCCTCTCTCTGGCTCTCTCGGCCTCTGTCTCCCTTTCAGCTGCCTTTTCCAGGCTTCCCAACTAGCTTCCAGGCTGACTTACTCCCTTTGGTGATGGTACTGCTGCTACTTCTTTGATGACACTCAAGTGATAATGCTGAATCTGATGCTGAATCTCTGATGATGACGCCTCTCCTCCACTTCTGTCTCCAACTCTCCTTCTTTTCCTCTTGTCTCTCCCCCATGCAGACTCCTCTACCCACTCATTCCAGGTGTGGGCAGTTCTGATCATTCAGGTGGGAGAAATAAGAAGTTGGGGGAGAGGATACCCACATTCTCCACCTTTTTTGTATTATGACAGAAGCACTATTGATAAGTCTATAACAGGGATACAACAGATATCTATATCTATATCTATATCTATATAATAAGATATAGCAATTGGGAAACATTCACCAGGATAGCTGAGAACTTTCAAAACTCTAAAATACATTTCACTAGAATTGTGCAAACAAATATTAAAATTAGATACAAAATTTTCTGTTTGCAGTAAGTCCTAAAGTAGGATACAGAGAGATAAAACACAATTTAAGTAGTAAGACAATGACCGATGCAAATAGTCAAAAGATTAGCCTAAAAAATAGTTGATTTTTTTTGGAGGTAACCCAGGTTCAGGAAGTTCTAAAAGCAGCTTCTTCTTGGTTGGTACTCAGCTGGTCTTGGGGCCTCCATCTTCTCCATCATCACCTTCTGTGTTAGGCTGCTGGGGTCTCTTCGATAATCTGCTGCAGGTGAGGGGTTTGAGGTCCTCGCAAAAGGCGCCTCTTGTAGAGGAAAAATGGTAGATGGTGGTGTTCGAGACACTGCCCAGAGCCTTCAATTCTTTCCCCTTCACTATCTGCTTTTGTCTCACCCAAGAGGGCCTCTGCCACCATTGGTGGTGGGCCAGCTGAGTGAGGCTGGGGTTGAATTGAAGAAACCTATGTCGATTGGGAGCATATCTGCTCCCTTTCACTAACATTCCACCAGGTTCAGATACATTAGCAGCTTTTGGTTCCCTCTCTCCTTTGACAAATCAACCTTCACAGTTTCCCCTTCTCCAACACTACACAGGAACTTCCTGGGATTGTTTCTCCTAATAGCTATCCAGTGAACAAAGACATCTTTTTTGGTGTCATTTCTTTTTTGATGTTTTTCTTTGGTGTCATTTCTATTGATAAATTCATAACCATTCCAGACATTGAACCATCTAACAGTGCCCAGGACTTGGATGGCCAGCACCGGCTTCTCTACCTGACTCAGAACTCACTCCTGACAACATTGAGGATCATATGGGATGTTGGAGATCTAACCAAGTCAGCGATATGCAAGGCAAACTCCCAGCCCTCTGTGTTATAGCCTCTGATCCCTACAAGGTTATCTTGAATAGTTTTCTTTCTTTATTTTATTTATTTTTTTTTTTGGGCCACACCTGTTTGATGCTCAGGGGTTACTCCTGGCTAAGCACTCAGAAATTGTCCCTGGCTTGGGGGGACCATATGGGATGCCAGGGAGAAGGCCTTCCACATGGGGTCTCCCCCAACCCCATGCCGGCTAGAGCTAGCCTCCAGCTCATGAGAGGTCTGACAAATTTTAAAGGCCCTGCAGCTGCAGAAGTTTGCAGGGATAGTGACCAAGTGACTGGGCTAGAGACTGGTTGTCATCCTCAGGAGATGGCGAGTACTTGTACACCTGCTTCACAAGCCAAATGTGAATTCTCATTCTCACCTTGATAAAGATACTGGATAAGTTGCAAGATCAAAATTTTCCTGAAGGGAAATTGGGACATCAACTATATTAGCTTGAACACCAAGTAGAGTCCTATAACCAAACATATGAATATTTCTTTTTTTTGGGGGGGGGAGGGAGTTTGGTTTTGGTTTCTGGGTCACAACCAGCTGTGCTCAGGGGTTACTCTTGGCTCTGCACTAAGAAATCACTCCTGGCAGGCATGGGGGACCATATGGCATGCTGAGATTCGAAGCACCATTTGTCCTGGATCAGCTGCGTGCAAGAGAAAAGCCCTGTTGCTGTGCTATCTCTTCGGTCCCACATGTGAATATTTCTGAAGCAAATATTATAATACAGGTAATCAAGAAAAGTTCTTTCATCATGTCAGCATCTTCTGCCAAATTAATTGTGGGTGACTCAGTCTTTAGGGCTGTTTGGATCTGGGAAATGTGGATAAGACACAGACATGCCATCTTGACCCAGAAGGACCCGGAGAACCATGTGAAGCCCAGTCTCCAGGCCGTGCAGTGCAGCTCAGGATTTCTAACATTCCTTTGTGATAGGTGAGGAACCCACGCGTGGAGGAATAAGGTGACTGAATTTCAAGAGGCAGAGTTAAGAACTGGATGCTGAAAGGGGATAAAGTCATAGGAATGATACACTCCTTCAGTAGTAATATTGCAAACTACACTGTCTAAAAGGGGGTGGGAGGAAGAGAAAGGATGGAGCCGGAGAGATAGCATGGAGGTAAGGTGTTTGCCTTTCATGTAGAAGGACAGTGGTTCGAATCCTGGCATCCCTGGCATCCCATATGGTCCCCCATGCCTGCTAGGGGCAATTTCTGAGCATAGAGCCAGGAGTAACTCCTGAGCGCTGCTGGGTGTGACCCAAAAACAAAAAACAAAAAAAAAAAAAAAAAAAGAAAAGAGAAAGGAGGGAAAATGAAACCTGTTTCAGAAGAGAGAGGTTGGAGCGAAAATGGGTGACATTGGTGGTGGGAAATGTGCACTAGTGAAAGGAGTTACACATTGTATGACTGAAACTCAATCATGTTCAACTATGTATTTGTAAGAAAACTATTGGGGCCAGAGAGGTAGCATTGAGGTAGGGTATTTGCCTTGCATGCGGAAGGACAGTGGTTCAAATCCCGGCATCCCGTATGGTCCCCATAGCCTGCCAGAAGCAATTTCTGAGCATAGAGCCAGGAGTAACCCCTGAGGACTGCCAGGTGTGAACCAACCCCCCCCCCCACAAAAAGACTATGAAGATGAAAAAAAGAAAGAAAAGAAAGAAAAGAAAGAAAGAAGAAAGAAAGAAAGAAAGAAAGAAAGAAAGAAAGAAAGAAAGAGAAAGAAAGAAAGGAAGGAAGAAAGAAAGGAAGAAAGAAAGGAAGAAAGAAAGAAAGGAAGGAAGGAAGAAAAGAAAGAAAGAAAAGAAAGAAGAAAGAAAGAAAGAAAGAAAGAAAGAAAGAAAGAAAGAAAGAAAGAAAGAAAGAGAAAGAAAGAAAGAAAGAAAGAAAGAAAGAAAAAGAAAGGAAGAAAGGAAGAAAGAAAGAAAGGAAGGAAGAAAGGAAGAAAGAAAGAAAGAGGAAGGAAGGAAGGAAGGAAGGAAGGAAGAAAGAAAGAAAGAAAGAAAGAAAGAAAGAAAGAAAGAAAGAAAGAAAGAAAGAAAGAAAGAAAGAAAGAAAGAAAGAAAAAGAAAGGAAGAAAGAAAGAAAGGAAGAAAGGAAGAAAGAAAGAAAGAAGAAGGAAGGAAGAAGGAAGGAAGGAAGGAAGAAAGGAAGGAAGGAAGGAAGGAAGGACGGAAGGAAGGAAGGAAGGAAGGAAGGAAGGAAGGAAGAAAGAAAGAAAGAATTGGGGCCTTCCCCTCTTCTGCCCCCGGCAGGCCTTCTGGGGTGGCCCCAATATACACCAATAACGCCATGTGGCATTGATCCTTTTTTTGCATAGGCACATTAAAATGAGAAAATACTATACATACAAATAAAATCCTACCTAATAGAGATTGGAATACACAAATCTTGTAGTGCAAAGGGACCTTACACCCTGAACATTGACATAATGACCTGGCACAGGCCTCAGAAGAAAGGGCATTTTCCATTCACCCCTGAATCAGGGAAGCCATACATGAAACATCCAGGCTTGTCTATAACATCACCTAGAAGCAATCCTCTACCACAGAAGACCCTACCACTGCTCAGACATCGACCTGCTCAAAAGAGACTTCCCTTAACACTGAGAAGACTTAACAACAACGACCTGCTTACAGGACAGGGCTTCCTGCATTGCCCTTTAATGGTGAGGTGAAACAAGAGGACACTCCACATCCTGACTTCAATGTAGGATTCGCAGATTCCAGGATCTTTAAAACAGAAACATGATACCAACAACAGAGACTGTGTGAAAAATAAAAGTGTATTGGCACTACAGACAATGTCTTGGATTGGACGATCTAGCTTGCCTGAAGCCTAGATTTGGTCTTATGCCAGGAAAATTCAGGGGTCGGGTCTCTTTGTATTTAGGCCAAGGTTATTCCTTTCCATGCCCCTCATATTTTGGTGGGCCTATGCAAACAACAATTGCCACTCTAACACCGTTTTTATTGTGCTCCTTTGACTCTAATCCTTAAAAAAAACCCACTTAAAATTTGAGGTTAACTTAAGCTAATATGCATGTACATGGAAATGTAAAAAATACTATGCCTCTAATGTTTAAGGAGTTATGTAAGTTTTATGGCTTTAGATTGCCTTGTGTGCTGTTAAGAAATATTATAATGTGTTACAATCTGGGGACTTGAGGGACAAAGTAATTGTACATGGATTCTGTTTTATTTATCTTAACTTTCTTTGGCTGAAAGTTCAAAGTTAAGATATCAGCAAGGGGACTTCTTCTGAGAATTATGTTATGGATGATTGTCCTTCCACTGTAACCTTACCTTGTCCTCTTTCTTTGCATCTCTGTTCTCATAATTAAAAATAAAAAAATTAAAAAAAAATAAAACAAAGTCAATTAAAAAAATTTTGTCAGTATAAAGTCCGGAGCAGTGGCACAGCAGTAGGGCGTTTGCCTTGCACGCAGCTGACCTAGGACGAACCGTGGTTCTATCCCCCAGTGTCCCATATGGTCCCCCAAGCCATGAGCGATTTCTCTCTCTCTCTCTCTCTCTTTGGTTTTTGGGTCACACCAGCAGCACTCAGAGATTACTCCTGGCTCTACGCTCAGAAATCGTTCCTGGCAGGCTCGGGGGACCACATGGGATGCCAGAATTTGAACTACTGTACTTCTGCATGGAAGGTAAATGGCCTACCTCCATGCCATCTCTCCTGCCCTAGCCACTAGCGATTTCTGAGCATAGAGCCATGAGTAACCCCTGAGCGTCACCAGGTGTGGTCCTCCCCCCAAAAAAAACCCACAAACAAACTTGTCAGTATGGGGGCCAGAGCAGTAGTACCGAATAGAGTACTTGCCTTGCACATAGTTAACCTGGGCTAGATCCCCCGGCAACCACTTATAATCACCCGGGTCCTATTAGGTATATCCCTGAGCATAGAGTCAGGACTAAGCTCTAAGCATGATTAATGTGGCCACAATAAATAAATAAAACAAAAATAATAATTAAAAAAATAAGAGACAAACAGGAAGCAATGGAGAGGTGTTAGGGATCAAGGGCCTTGGGGGCACTGGTGATGTAGTGGACTGGTATAGCTATATATATATGCAAACCACAGAGACAACTGAAAACAAGAGATCTAAACTGTAACTTCCATGCTTTCAAATGTACCTATCAAATTGACAGGCTGAGAGGTAGGAGAAAACCTGGGGATCCTGGTGAAGGGAAATTGACACTGGTGGTAGAATTGGCACCAATACTGTACAGGAGGGCCAGTATGGCAGTATAGCAGGTAGGGCACTTGCCTTACACAAAGCAGACCCAGGTTTGATCTACAACATCCCATATGGTGTCAACACTGCCAGGAGTGGTTCCTAGTGTAGACCCAAGAGTAACCCCTGAGCAACGCTAGATGTGGGTCCAAAACAAAACAAAATTGTATGTATAAAGCACAACTATTGATCACTTTTTGAATCAAAATTGTTTAATTTAAAAAAATGTAAGACGGGTAGAGCGATTACAAAACAATAGGCAGATCCAGGTTTGATCCCCTCATATGGTTCCCCAAATGCTGCCAGGAGTGATCCCTGAGCACAGAGCCAGGAGTAAGCCCTGAGCACTGCCACATGTGGCCCACATACCAGAAAATCATTTAGTAAATTTATCAGCTTGTCCAGGGTGACATCCCAAGACACTTGGCCAAGAAAGAGCCACGGCTGAGCTCCAAACAACTTCAAATAAACCGCAAGTGTATGCGGCTCACAACTAGGGAGCTGAGCATCAAGCAGCAGTACAAATCGTAAACAACTTTCTAACCAAATTTTAATAGTGTATTTTTTGATGGTAGAAAAGCAACATTCCTGCATCAAACAAAGAGATGGAAAAAAAAAACAACGGAGGCAGGTTTCAGGAATTTCTTGACTCTCGCCTGAGCTCACGAGACAGCAGCACACACGGCCCGGCGCTTCCTGGCACCAGCAACCTCCACGTCCCCTTCCAGGTGCCGCTTCTGACTTGTGGAAGGCTGGAAATATGAAAAGGGTAGGGATGGTCAAAGAGAAACATTTGCTTTCTTGTGATTAGCAAATTTGGGGCTCGAGCAACAGTACACTAGGTAAAGCACTTGTTTTGTAAGTGGGCAACCTAGGTTCAATCCCAGTCAACCTATATAATCCCTCGAATCCTGCTAGAGTGATTCCTGAGCACAGCACCAGAAGTCCTGAGCACCACTAGGTGCGTTTCCCCATCAAAAAAGATCAGCAAAATCAGATCCAAGTGATACTGGATAGGGTTCTTGCCTTGTGCTTGCCTTGCATGCGGTTGACTCAGGATCCATCTTGGTATCATATATGGTCCCTTGAGCACCGCCAGGAGTAATCCCTCAATACAGAGCCCAGAGAAAGTTCTGATCTTTCACTGGGTGAGCCTCTACACACATATCATAACATGTTTAGCAAATTCTCCCAATATGCTATCAATAATGTTGAAGGATTTCACAGAAGACTTCCTGGTTGTCCTCACTGACCTCATCACACCCAATTCTTTCCTTTTTACCTCTCATCCACCCAGGCTATCTTTAGAAGGTCAACAGCATAAACAGCCTATGCTTGGAAAGAAAATTTTACATGAGAAAATTATCATCTTTTTGCCTTTGTTTTCCCATTATAAAACTGATGGAGACGGGGCCAGAGAGATAACACAGCAGTAGGGCATTTGCCTTACAAGCAGCCAACAGGACTGACGATGGTTTGATTCCTGGCATCCCATATGGTCTCTGTGCCTGCCAGGAGTGATTTCTAAGCATAGAGCCAGGAGTAACCCCTGATGTTACTGTTTTGGGGTGTGACCCCTTAACAAAAACAAACAAACAAAAAATAAAACTGATAGAGGGGCTGGAGTGGTAGCACAGTGGTAAGGCATTTGTCTTGCAAGTGGCTGACCCAGGACAGACAAGGGTTCAATCTCTGGCATCCCATATGGTTCCCCAAGTCAGGAATAATTTCTGAGAGCAGAGCCAGGAGTAACCTCTGAGTGCTGCCGGGTATGACCCAAAAACAAAATAAGCAAAAAACTGATGGGGGGTTCTTTTATCAGACAATGTAACTCACTAAAATAAGGCATAAAAAAATAAGTGTGGGACAGGGGAACAGTGGTCTAGTATAGCAGGGAGGTGCTTGCCAGGCTTGCAGTTTGATCCCTGTCACTGCATATGGTACCCTGAGCACCGCTAGGGTCTTCTTTGCACAGAGCCAGGAATAGCCAGAAATAGGCCCTTAGCACTACTGGTGAGTGTCCAAACACCCACCCACCCCCAAGAGAGAAAGAATAGATACTCATTTACATTTACAAAGGACTTAAAGGAATACAATTATTATCAATGAATCATCAATCACTTTCCAAACTTTCCCATCCCCTTTCTTGGGTGACAGGCAAAATCCCAAGTGGCTTTTAGGAGGCCTGAAGGGGTCTCACTTGCAATTGTTGGCCAACTGGGGCAGCTGTTTAATGTGAGGACCCAACAAGAGCAGGGGTCACTCCAGCTTACTGGCCAGTGTTCAGGCCTCCAGGGCTGAGGAAAGAAGGAAGAGAAGGTGAGAGGGAGGGAAGAAGGAAAGAAAGGAGAAAGACAGGGAGAGAGGGAGGCAAAGTAGGAGGGAAGGAGAAAAGAAGGAAGAAAAAAAGAGAAGGAAAGGGAGAGGAAGGCAGAGAAAAAGAGAAAGAAAGAAAGAAATAAAGAAAGAAAGAAAGAAAGAAAGAAAGAAAGAAAGAAAGAAAGAAAGAAAGAAGAGAAAGAAAGAAGGGAGGGGGGAGGGAGGGAAGGAAGGAAGGAAGGAAGGGAGGGAGGAGTGAGGGAGGAAGGAAGGAAGGAAGGAAGGAAGAGAGAGAGAGAAAGAAAGAAAGAAAGAAAGAAGAAAGAAAGAAAGAAAAAGAAAGAAAGAAAGAAAGAAAGAAAGAAAGAAAGAAAGAAAAAGAAAGAAAGAAAGAAGAAAGCAAGCAAGCAAGCAAGCAAGCAGTCCCAGCAATTGCTTCTAATGTATCCAACTTACTCTTAGCTCTAAACTTAAATACCTGGGCCGATAAGTGAGTTGGACCCATAGATCTGTTTTCTTCACAAAGCAAATTCTGAAACTTTCTCTTCATGTCCTCATCCTGTGAAGAGAGGAAAAGCAGATACTTCTGGCTATATCTGAAGGGAAAGAACAGTCCTATCAATGCAGGGTTGGGCACCAGAGAAGCAGGCAGAGGCGTCTAACTGCCCAGAGACCAAGCCGTTGCTGAAATTCTCGGGGAGAAGACCACACTTTCCTGCCTCTGCCTCTGCCTGCCCCAGCAGTCTCCTTAGAATTCGGTGCTCAAACATTCTCTGAATCAAACCCACCCACCTGATTCTCTCCAAGAGTCGGACAGAGACTCACAAGGCATAGCAAGTAAAAGTTCTCAGACCTTGCATCCCAGATGCTGAGATGGCACTCAGGGGCTTAGTGGTGCTCAGGGGCTAAAACTAGCTCTGTGCTCAGGAACAGCCTCTGGTGGTGCTCAGAGGACCATTTGTGGTGTCAGGGATTAAACTGGGGTCAGCTGCATACAAGTCTATTATCCCAGCCCAGAGTTGATCCATTATTATAGAAGAAAGTCCCAGTTGTATGGTAACCAGGTGAACAAAAGCATGATGGTGGCGGGGAAGGAGACAGGGAGGGGCAGCATCTTTAAGGGATCCATGAATCAGACTACATCTTGCCTGAGGCACAGACATTCTCAGGAATGTCTGTGAGCATCTCAGAGCCTAACACCAGTTCCCGCACACTCCACTATCCAGGCAAGGAAATGCATGGGCGACTAGGCTGGGCGCTGGACCCGACTCACTCAGCCTTCCATGCGCTGAGCTTCCTCCCAATTCAAAGCTCCAATTGGCCTGTGGCTTAGGTCTGAAAGCCCCGGGGTAGGTAGGTCTGTTGTTGTTCAAGGCACGACTCAGCATCACTCTGCTTCTAAGCTTTCCTAAACAGTGAGCTCTCCGCACAACACACAATCTATTCCCAGCTTTCCCCCAAAAGTCAGACAAACCAATGGGTTGCTTAGATGCAGCAGTTTAGTACCCACAAAGAGCCAAGTAAAAAAGCTGGGAGAAGAAGAATAAGGCTGGGATGTGGCAACTCAGGGCATTGCTAGTCAAGATCCACCAGATCCTTAAGCTTCAGGTTCCACTGATCATTCAGTGTTCCTTGGTGCCAGCTGGCAGAGTGCTGAGGTTCCCGTGATGAGCCGTGGGCAGAGATGCTGGGCAGCTAGTGAGACACAGAACTGAGAGTGGCTGCACTGAGTGACGAGGGTGCAAGACATGCTAATCTCATCTCAGAGCTTGTGACCTTGCCAAGATTTGTCATAAGTATTCATAAAAGGAAAGGGCAGGGGGATGACTACTAAAGGTTTAACCCATGGGAGCCCAAGGACCCACTCCCCAGCATGGAACTCTGAGCACTGAGTTGGGAGTATCCTGAGCTTCACTGAGTGTGACCCTAAAGTAAAAAACAAGTCTCACCATTGGTGATGGGTTCAGCCCAGCAGGACCTGAACTATACTGACACAAGCGAACCTGTCCAGCTGAACCAAGAATCATGGGAGGTGAGAATTCAGTGTTAAGCATCACCTGTTTTGCAAACATGAGGACCCAAGGTCCATCCCCAGAACTATCCTGCACTTGCTGGGTGCATTCCAGGCAGCATTGCCATAGGGGATCTGGTACCACAGCCAACTGAATAATCCCTGGCACATGGCAACCAAAGGTTATCATCACAACCAATGCCTGGCACTCAGCAAACACTGCCAACCACAGAAAACAAAAAAGAAGGGGACATAGGAGCTGGAGAGAAAGCCTGCTAGTAAAAAGCTTATCTGCAAGCAGTCAGCCTCAGTTGGATCTCTAGCACCACTTATTCTCCCCTGAACCCTGCCAGGAGTGATCTCTGAGCACAGAGATAGGAGTAAGCTCTGAACAAAGAATAGCTGACTTCCAAACAAAGACAACGCAACATTAAAACATAATTTTAAATAAAGAACTAAAATTAGGGGCTGGAGAGAAAGCATGGAGGTAAGGCATTTGCCTTGCCTGCAGAAGGTGATGGTTAGAATCCCGGCATCCCGTATGGTCCCCTGACCCTGCCAGGAGCTATTTCTGAGCACAGAGCCAGGAGTAACCCCTGAGCGCTGCTGGGTGTGATCCAAAAACAAAAAACAAACAAACAAACAAAAAAAACCCGGAAAAAACCCAAAACAACTAAAATCTAAAAATATCATATGACCCAGTGATATCATTTCCAGGAATTGATTCAAGGGATATGAAAACAGTAATTCAAGAAGATATGTGCACCTGAGTCGGCATAACAGTATTATTATTCAAAATAGGTAAGATATGAACCACATGAAAGCCCCGGAAAGGAGAACTGGATCGAGAAATTGGTCTCTGTACTCGGTCAACTACAGCTCAGTCTTTGTATAAGAGCAAACTATAATTTCGGAAGAAAAATGTTTGTAGTTTAAGGTGGTTGACTAAGTGCCCTCAAATGTGTGTGTGTGTGGTGTGTGTGTGTGTGCATGTGTGTGCGTATGTGTGTGTGTGTATGTGAGATAGAGAGAGAGAAAAAGAGGAGACAGGCAATGCCAAGGACCAAGGATTAAACCCATGACATCACATATAACAAAACTAGTCTTCTCTCTGATAGGCTCCACTCACCTCCAGCTGGATTACACTAAGTGAAATAAATTAGAAAAAAGAAAGAAAACATTAAAGGCTGGACTAGATGGCATTTCCCATCAGCAATATGGAGATTTTACAAAAAACTGGGAAATTGAGGCTCTGATAAATGATCCAGCTATACCACTCTAAGGAGTATACCCTAGGAAACAACAGGAAGAAATACAATTCAAAGAATTCCCTTCCTTACACCTATATTTCATTGGCAGTGCTATTTAGACAACAGCCAGGACGTCTGGAAAGCAACCAAGATGCCCTTCAACAGAAGAATGGCTAAAGAAACTGTGGTACTCATAACACAGTGAAATATTATGGCAGCTGTCAGGAGAGATGAAGTCATGAAATTTTCCTATACATGATGTACATGGAATCTATTATGCTGAGTGAAATAAGTCAGAGGGAGAGAGATAGACGTAGAATAGTCTCACTCATCTATGGGCTTTAAAAAAAATTAATGGCATTATTGTAATAAGCCAGAGACAGTAGAGTTTAGGGGGCAGAAAAGACTGGCTTACAATATGAAGCTCACCACAAAGAGTAGTTAGGGAAATAACTACACTAACAACTAGCATGACAATGTTAGTGAGTGAGAAGTAGAATGCCTGTCTCGAATACAGGCAGGGGAGGGGGCGTGGTGGGGCACTGGTGTAGAAAGGTTGCAATGGTGAAGGGGTGTTCATATTATGGACCGAAACATAACTACAAATCATGCTTATAATTATGGTGCTTAAATAAAGATTTTATATAATTAAAAAAAAAGAAAAAACATAATGACCTACAGTTTTTGCTCGTAATGATGTGGGATTTATTATGATCTCGACAAAAAACAAAGGAACTGGTAAAATCAAACAAAACTAACTCCTACACTTGTTGCAAGCCATGATGGCTGGCTACAGGAATGAAGGGACATCAGTGAAGGGGGGGTGCTAGAGCTCTGGTGGACGAAGGGTGCAGTGCATTCTGTAATATTGGAAACTAAAGAAACGCATTTAAAGAAAGGCAGGCCAGGGCTGGGATGTAACTCAAAGTGCATGTACGCTCTGCCTGCAGGAGGTGTAGGTTCTAGAACATTCCTGGCATCATCTGGGTCACTTATGCCAGGAAGTAGCTGCCGGCGACATGGCTTAGTGTGGCCCCCAAATTAAAATTAAGGAGGGAAGGATGGAGATGGAGCGTCAATGGTAGAGCACTTGCCTAGCAAGTGTGAACTCGCAGAGATCAATCCCCAGCACTGGGGCAGAAGGGGGAGTGGGGAAGGAAAAGTATTATAGGGCCTGATGGTCCCCTCACCCATTCTCTCCTAGCTGGACCGCAACTGAGAGCTGTGCCTGCAAGGCCAGTGCCTTAACTGCTGTGTTTACATTCTCCTTTAATCTCTATTTCCTGACTCAACTCAGTGTGGCTCCCCACACTGCCCATCTGGCCAGGAAGAGCCAACTTGCATTGGGGTGACACTAGGATGATGCTTCTTTGTAGTGCCACTGAGCCAGCCCATCTTTCCCTCCTATGCCTGCTTTCCACCTCCAACCAGGAATACCTTGCTTGGCTCCTCGCGTGACCTGCCCACTTCAACCCCACCTCTCCTTTTAGTCAGTCAACAAATAGTTCCTCAAGAGCTCTAGCCTGGCAATGGGGAGACTCAATTAAAATAATGCTCAACCAAGGGCCAAAGTGATAGCACAGTGATAAGACATTTGCCTTGCACGCAGCCAACGTGGGAAAGACCCCGTTTGATCCTGGCATCCCATATAGTCCCCCAAGTCTGCCAGCGCTCAGTGATTACTCCTGGCTCTGTGCTCAGAAATTGCTCCTGGCAGGCTCAGGGGACCATATAGGATGCCAGGATTCAAACTATCGTTGGTCCTAGGTTGGCTGCTTGCAAGGCAAACACCCGAACGCTGTGCCATCTCTCCGGCCCCAGGAGCAACTTCTTTTTTTTTGTTTGTTTGTTTTGTTTTTGGGCCACACCCGGCGTTGCTCAGGGGTTACTCCTGGCTGTCTGCTCAGAAATAGCTCCTGGCAGGCACGGGGGACCCTGTGGGACACCGGGATTCGAACCAACCACCTTTGGTCCTGGATTGGCTGCTTGCAAGGCAAACGCTGCTGTGCTATCTCTCCAGGCCCCCAGGAGCAACTTCTGAGTGCAGAACTAAGAGTAACCACCCTTGGGGGCCGTGCGTGGCGCTGGAGGTTAAGGTGCCCTGCCTTTGCCTGCGCTAAACGCTAGGACGGACCAGCAGGTTCAAATCCCCCGGCGTCCCCATATGGTCCCCCAAGGAATCCAGGAGCAACTTCTGAGCCGAGCATAGCCAGGAGTTAACCCCTGAGCCCTTCACAGGGTGTGGCCCCAAAAAACAAAAAAAAAAAAAAAAAAAAAAAAGAGTAACCCTTAAACACTGCCGGGTGTGGCCCCCCCCCCCCAAAAAAAAGAGTTCACCAAGGGCAGAGAGATAACACAGCAGGTAGAGCACCTTGTCTTGGCATGTGGGCCCACCGCAGTTCATTGGGTTTGGCAAGCCATTGATTCCCAAAGACCTCCAGAAAGGATCCTATAGCACGAGACAGGAAATAGCCCTTAGCAGCAGTTAACATGGTCCCAAAACACTGAGTTTTTTCTGTCCCCACAATTCTGGTTGAACTCTATATGAGCCGGTTTTTTCACCTCCAAGTCCCCCATTCAAATGTTTAAAGCAAACTCCCTAGGCCTATGCTTTTGGAGACAGCAGCTCCAAAGAGGTCACTAAGATTGTAATACACTAAGCTGAGGCCCTCTCTCGTGTCCTCATAAGAGAAATGACAAGGATATGAGGACAGAGAAGGTGACCCTAGCCAGAGAGTGGTCTGGGGAGAAAGCAGTGGCAATGAAGTGGGGGAGGGAGGGGCACCAGGTAATCCAGTTTAACAGGTCCATAGAAATCTGCCAGGCAGCAAGCTATACACAAAGGAGACCTCTTACACTAGCAGTCCAAGGGGCAAAGGGTGGAGGTTATGGGATGCATGCTGGGAACAGGGGTGGAGGAAGGACAACACTGGTGGTGGATATGGCCCTAATTCTTTGTCACTATGTACCTTAAATATTACTGTGAAAGATTTGTAATTCACTTTGATCACAAAAATTATTAAAAAAAAAAAAAAAAAAAGAAAGAAATCTTGCCAGGGGGCAAAATCATTCGGGCAACAGCAACAGCTCAAAGGTGCAGTAAGGAAGGTCCTAAAGAAAGGTCCTTACCTGCAAGTGGAAGGATGACTTGCACATCAACAGCACAAGAGAACCAGCAGACAAAGACTGGTGACCACCAGCAGAAGAGACAGGCCACAAACTACCAGAAGCCCATGCGGACACTGGCCATCAGGGACAGGACCGCATGAGACAGGGGAGAAGCTGGGCTACAGGACAATTCCAGAAGCTTGAAGGAACTAGAATGGTGAAGAAGACAGTAGCAGCAGGTAGGGCGCTGGCCTTGAGAGGTTTGCCTGATTGGCTCTAGTTCAATTCCTGGCACCATGCACATGGCCCCCAAGTACTGCTGGGAGTGAATTCCTGTGTGCAGAGCCAGGAATTATAGTACATATTTAGTGGCCTTTGAGTGCCTCCGGGAATGGTCCAATCACACACACCCTCCTCTACTGTCCTAATAGCAACTGAGGTTCTGTGTCCAGTTTCAACACAGCTCCTAAAGACCCTCCAGAAATCTAGCTCAAGTTCACAGTATCAAAACTAAGATACCAATCAATACCTGGTAATCAGATTTCCGGTTTCCAAATCCAAAAGGAAACTTATTTCTGTTATTTAACCCCCAGGATGTGGGGTAGGCTAGAACAGGCCCAGCAAAGAAATGTCCCACATCATTCCAGACAGTTCAGCCTCCCCTAACAACTCAGTATTTTACAGAGCAAGCATTCAGTGCCTGATGATATACTTAACTCACAAGCTTCTAACTTTTCTCTGAAACAGACTTGCAGGGCCAAAGAAATAACACAGTGGGCAGAGCATTCACCTTGCATTCAACAGACCTGGGTTCGATCCCCAGCATCCCATCTGATCCCCTAAGCCCGCCAGGAGTGATTCCTGTGAGCAGATCCAGGAATAACCCCTGAGCATCACCAGTTGTAGCTACAAAGAAAAAGCAAAAAGAAGATCTGGGCCAGAGCAATAGATTACACAGCAGGTAGGGCTCTTACCTTGCGTATAGCCAACAGGGTTAGTGCCTTGACACTCAATACAGTCCTTGAGCCCACCAGGAGTGATGCCTATGTACAGAGCCAGGAGTAACCCCTGTTTACCACCATGCCACTTGCATAAGGAAAAAACACCAGGCTAAAATAAAATGGCCAAATGGCTGTTTGGACTTACATTTGACATAAGCCATCTATTACCAATAAAGGGAAAATGGGGGACACCGGTGGAAATGCATAGCTATGAGTTACCTTTCTTTGGGACAAGACCACCTACTCAAACATCAACTTTTTCTTTTTCTTTAACAGAACCAAACTGGCCTGAGTAACAGTTCAGTGTGGAGGTAGAGAATGGGGGACGTTCTTCCCAGAGCCACAAAAGCAGTGTCGAGGCTAAAAGGACCCTCAGAGTTTCCTGGGGTCAGTAACCCCCATGGTAACTACTGTGAGTTCAAGCTTCCTGGGGCTAAGATTCCCCATCCCTGAGGGAAAAGAGACTGAGTGAAAGTGAACTGAAGCCTTAACAGTAGCCTGCAAGAACCCCCAGGACCAAAGGTGGTTGGTTCGAATCCCGGTGTCCCATATGGTCCCCCATGCCTGCCAGGAGGCAATTTCTGAGCAGCAATAGCCAGGAGTGCACCCCTGAGCAAACGCCGGGTGTGGCCCAAAAACCAAAAACAAAACAAAAAACAGTAGCCTGCAAAGTGCTACAGTAACTCTAAAGCCAAAGGTCAGTTGGGGCTAGAGAGCAAGTATAGCAGGTAGGGTATTGGCCTTGCATGTGACTGATTTGATCCCCCCAAATTCCAAACACCACCAAGCACTGCCAGGAATAATTCCTGAGTGCAGAGCCAGGAGCAATCTCTGAGTATCTCTGGGTGTGACCCTCCCCACAAAAACAACAGACCTGCAAGGGTACACAAAGGACTTTTTGTACAGCAGTAATAAGATCAGCACTTAATAAAGTGGCAGGAACAACAGACTTGAAAGAGCAATGTATTTACCAGGAACGAAAAGGAGGACTTTCTAAGGCCCAATCCAATACACTGTAGGGCGAGCCCAAAAGTTGGGGTAGATGGCAGGCTCTGCCCCATACCCACCTGAAGCCAGGGGTGTCTTAAGGCTTCTTCTGTTGTAAAACGTGCCTTGGGATCCACCACCAGCAACTACTTGACAAGGTCTAGAGCTGAAGCAAAAATATAATTTGCAAACCAAACTGAAAAGGATTAAACACGGTCCATCAGCAAAATTAAAAGTCAGTCCCCAAAGCACAAGGAAAGAGGAGAGAGTGGGTGAGGCGACCAGAAGGGGTCAGCAGGGTGAGGGCGTAAGGCTCCTGACTCCTGACTCTCAGGCTCTAAGACCACCAGGAAATGAGAAAGATGCTCTCAGTTTTCCTTCGAGGATTTCTCATAGTCCCACCCTCGCCCCTCTTTTCCCTTTCTTGCTGCCAAATTCAATTAGAACTGAACCGGGAGAGAACTTGGGGACATTGGTGGAGTGATGTTAACGGTGGGATTGATTTTAGAACATGGTATGTCTAAAACAACTCTATTATGAACAACTTTGTAAGTTGTGATATTTTCATAAAAATATTTTAAAGAGACCTAAAAATACCCCTCAAGCCGCACCCCACCTCCCACTTCAACTCAGTGTCCTGGGTCTCCCTGAGCCCCTTTCTTGGATGGATGGTGAGAATTCCTAGGCAGCAAGAGGCTCCAGAGAAAGCAGGCCTGGGAGAAATCCATCTTGAGGGGCCGGGCAGTGGTGCTAGAGGTAGGTGCCTGCCTTGCCTGCGCTAGCCTTGGACAGACCACGGTTCGATCCCCCCATGTCCCATATGGTCCCCCAAGCCAGGAGCGACTTCTGAGCGCATAGCCAGGAGTAACCCCTGAGCGTCATGGGGTGTGGCCCAAAAACCAAAAAAAAAAAAAAAAGAAATCCATCTTGACAGCCCTAGCAATGAAGTGGACACTGTAGAATTGAAACAGTCCTTAGATTTTCTGACACTTGAACACAATAGTCTGGGTTAGGATGATTAGTTTTTATACTCTTTTGAGGATTACAAAATTGACCTTTTAATTTCTAACACACTAGGTCACTAACTACTAAATCACTAATTACTTTAAGCTCTGTGTAATTACTTAAATGAAACCTCATTAACTAGTTTGCACATTTGAACAAGGACCAGGCTTTTTTGTAAAACTAAATGTAACCAAAAGGGAAAAAAAAAACCCTCAGTTCTACTGTGATCACTTCACAAAACAAAAGAAAAGGGACAGATCCATAAGGCATTTGACCTGCACCAGGCTAACTTGGATTTGAGGGAGGGAGGGAAAGAGAGAGGGAGGGAGGGAAGAAGGAAGGAAGGAAGGAAAGAAGGGAGGGAGGGAGGGAAGGAAAGAGGGAGGGAAGGAAGGAGAGAGGGAGGGAAGGAAGGAGAGAGGGAGGGAAGGAAGGAGGGAGACAGAAGGAAGGAGAGAGGGAGGGAAGGAAGGAAGGAAAGAAAGAAGAGAGGAAGGAAGGAAAGAAAGAGAGGAAGGAAGGAAGGAAAGAAAGAAGAGAGGGAGGAGAGAGGAAAAAGAGAGGGAGGGAGGGAAGGAAGGAAGGAAGGAAGGAAGGAAAGAAGAGAGGGAGAGAGGGAAGAAAGAGAGAGGGAGGGAGGGAAGGAAGGAAGGAAGGAAGAAGAGAGGGAGGGAGGGCAGACCAGAGTGATAGTACAGCAGGGAGGGTATTTGCCTTGTGTGTGGTCAATCCCAGGAGGTTTGCTTTGCCAGCATCTCACATGGTCCTCTGAGCATCTCCAGGAGTAATTCTTGAGTACAGAGCCAGGAGTAACCCCTGAGCACTGCAGGTGGGAAAGGGGGAGGAGAGGGAGGGAGAGAGCAGAGGGGAGAGAGAGAGAGAGAGAGAGAGAGAGAGAGAGAAAAGAGAGAGAGAGAGGAGAGAGAAGAGAGAAAGAGAGGAGAGAGAGAGGAGAGAGAGAGAAGAGAGAGAGAGAGGAGAGGAGAGAGAGAGAGAGAGAGAGCGCGCTTAATAACTTCTCTGATCACCGAGCCAAGTCTTTAGCCTCTGCCTGCCTGCCTCCTGGAGCCAGTGACTTAATCAGATCTGCTGCCTCTCAAACAATGTAAAACTGACAGAAACAAGAACGGAATGGGGGCCTAAGAGATAGCATGGAGGTAGGGCGTTTGCGCTGTATGCAGAAGGACAGTGGTTCAAATCCCGGCATCCTATATGGTCCCCTGAACCTGCCAGGAGCAGGCTGAGGGTAGAGGCAGGAGTAACCCCCGAGTACTGCCAGGTGTGACCCAAAAAACAAAACAGAACAATAAGAACAGAATGGACAGGTGAAAACAATCACAAAGCTTGAACAGAAACTCCCACCACAGGCACAGACACACACAAAGACAGACAGACTGACACACACAGGCACACAGACACACACGCTTTGGCAAACCGTAAGTCTGTTACCCTTGCATATCCATACCCTTCTCTGAGACCTCTGCCCAGACTTCTGGAATGAAGTTGTATTTTCCACTGGTGATCTGATCCTTCAGAGACACTTGAGTCTTATACTCAGAGAAGGGTGGGTACCCACTAAGGCTTAATATTGGTAGGGAGAGAAAGGAAAAGAAATCAAGTGGCATTCTCTGGCATTTGGTTATATAGATTTCTTCTTCAGCACTACGAAGATTAGCTTTCTCTTTAAACCCAGAGTCCAAAAATGATCTAAATTAAACACAAGTTCTCTACCTGCACACATTTTCTGGCTCAATGAAATTATCTCCAACCAGACTCAGAAACAATAAAAACTTTTCTTACCAAATGAAAAGTATGACTCCTAAACTCCAGCAGTCCACAGCTCGGTTATATCCGGTAGTCCCCAGGGAAGCGAGAACCTCAGGAGCTAAGTACGTAGGGGTCCCACATAAGGTTCTCATGAGAGAGGTCTCCCCTAGAATCTTGGATTGTCCAAAATCAGTAATCTATAATTAAGGACATAAAGGAGTCATTTTTTTTTTGTTTTGTTTTTTTGGGCCACACCCGTAGATGCTAAGGGGTTACTCCTGGCTAAGCACTCAGAAATTGCTCCTGGCTTGGGGGGACCATATGGGACGCCAGGGTATCGAACCGTGGTCCTTCCTTGGCTAGTGCTTGCAAGGCAGACATCTTACCTCTAGCGCTACCTCTCCGGCTCCAAAGGAGTCATTTTTAACTAGGTCATAAACAAAAAAAATTCAACACAGCTTGTAGTACCTAAGTCATGAATGCCAGGTCATTTTCTTTAGTTTATTTGGTTTTGGGGGGTTTTGTTTTGTTTTGGGTCAAACACAGCAGCGCTCAGGGGATACTTCTGGCTCTGTGCTTAGAAATTACTCCAATTGCAGTGGCGCAACCGGTAAAGTGTCTGTCTTGCCCGTGCTAGCCTAGGACAGACTGTGGTTCAATCCCCCAGCAGCCCATATGGTCCCCCAAGCCAGGAGCACACAGCCAGGAGCAACCCCTGAGTGTCACTGGGTATAGCCCAAAAAAACCAAAACAAAAAACAAAAAAAAGAAATCACTCCTGGCAGGCTTAGGGGACCATGTAGGATGCCTGGATTCGAAACATCTTGGATGGACTGCACGCAAGGCAAACGCTCTACCGCTGTGTATCTCTCTGGCTCCTGTTTCATTTGTTTTTTGTTTGGGGGTCAGACACCACTGTTTCAAGGGGCTAACTCCAGGGATCATTCCTGAAAGGGCTGGGGAGAACGCTTTGACCTACTGGAGATTGAACCTGGGTCAGCTCTTGCAAGACAAACACCTTCCCCTCTGCACAATACCTCCAGCCCTACAGCTGAGTTGCTTCAACAGCTTGTGCCTGCTCTTCATTTGGAATCTGTAAATTTATGTGTAATTTAAAGTAATTTTACACTTTGCTAAGCTATTTGATTAAAATTCCAGGGGCTAGAATAGTGGATACGATATGTGCCTTGCACGTGGCCAACCAGAGTCAATCCGCATAATCCCATATGGTCACTGGAGTCCCATCAAAAATGAACACTGAGTGCAGTCAGAACTAAGCCCCAAGCACAGTCAGGTGTGGCCCAAAACCTAAATAAATAAATAAATAAATAAATAAATAAATAAATAAATAAATAAATAAAAAATCCAGAGCCAAAGAATCTAGAAAACCTATGCTTTTCAGTTATCTATGCTCTATACATATAGAAAAGGCTCCCCCAAAGTTGATGACCTGTATCAAAGATGCTCTATAATTCTTAGGTGTTATGCCTGGCATCTCACAGACCCCAGATTCATGACTGTGGCCACATGCTAGAGCAAACCATTTTTGGAAAAAGATGTTTCAACTGGGTGCACCCAGAAATCTTGGTGATAGGTTGTACCTCTTTTAGTTATTGGGGGACTCTGAGTATCCAGTGAGCACAGAGCCACAAGTTCTGAGCACTATTAGATAAGCTCTAACTCCCCTCATCCCCCATTAAATAAAAACGTTCTTGGCAAGAGTTGTAGGTCATTTGCAGAACTCAAGTTCTGTGTGTTTTAGCTCCGAGACTCCTTACCACACCAAAAAAGGAAAGTAAGAATTCTCAAACTTGCGATGACACTTTTTAACTTGACTTGCTAAAAAACAGTTTCTGAACAGAAATGTGTTGGAATGGCCACACATAGAATATCATTATTTACCTTTATAAGGCAGTCCTCTTTGTGAGATGATAGCAGAACATTCTCTGGCTTTAGGTCCCGATGTATAATGCCATTTTCATGAAGGTACTATACAAAAAGCACAGCACGAGCTTTAGATTTCTGAAGCATAGGTAGAAATAAACAGGGCTGAAGAGATAGGATGGCAGGAAGGGCATTTGCCTTACACACAGCTGACCAAGGTTCAATCCCAGGCATCCCAGAGGGTTTCCCAAACCCACCAGGAGTAAATCCTGTATGCAGAGCCAGGAGTGATTTAGCAGCACCACTGAACAACACTGGTATAGCAAAAAAAAAAGTAAATGGTCCAAGCCCCATTATCCAATAACAATATAAAAAGTGATATGAGGGGCTGGAGAAATAGCACAGCAGAAGGGCATTTGCCTTGCATGCTGCTGACCCGGGACGAACCCAGGTTTAATTCTCACATCCTGTATGGTCCCCCAGAGCCTGCCAGGTGTGATTTCTGAGCGCAGAGCAAGGAGTAAGCCCTGAGCGCCACCGGTTGTGGCCCAAAAACAAAAAAAGTGATATGAATATTTTGAGATATATTTGATAATACAAATAATTGAGGACTTTGTTTTGTTTGTTTTAGAGCCAACTGGCTGTGCTCAGGCCTTATTCCTAGTTCTATGTTAAATGATAACTCATGGTTGATTTGGGGATCCATATGGGGTAGTTGGAGTCAAATATGGGGGTGGCTGCAAGCAAGCAAGCACTCTACCCACTGTACTATCTCTCTGGCCCACTTTCTTTGTCATTTGCCATGAAGGGAACTGACAGGGATGGTTCTCTGGGCCTTCCTCCATGGACCCTGGGTGCCTGCCTATCATGAGGAGTAAGTCATCTAAAAGAAGCAGGTTCTCTGAAGAATAGTTTCTCTGACCTTCACAGCCAGCAGCATCTGGTAGAAATAGAGTTTGCACGTGGCTTCTTTCAGGCGTTTATTTCTCTTCACCTTGTCAAACAATTCTCCTCCTTCCATCCTGAAAAACAAAGCAAAGCAAAAGACTTGAAAGACAGTAACACAAGCAAATTTATTAAGGTAAAAATCTGCTTTTTTTCTATTTGAATACCCAGAACTAAGCCAGGGACTCACACATGCAAAGCATATACCCTGCCACTGTGCTACAAACCAGACCAGCCAGTGTCACTTTGTGCTACTTTTTAAGGTGTGGTGGTACAGGATGTATGTGTAGGTGTGGTAGCTCCTTTTTAAGGGTGGTGGTATAGGATGCACTCTCTAAACATTGGTAAGGGAGGTCAACACTGGTGGTGGGATTGGCCCTCATTCACTGTATGTCTGAAACCCAACTATGAAGGACTTGATAATGGTTTCAATAAAATAAAATTTACAAAAATTATTGATTGGGAGTCGGAGAGGTGGTACAGGTGGTAGGGCATTTGCTTACATGCTCTAACCTAGGATGGACTGAAGTTCAATCTCCTGGCGTCCCATATGGTCCCCCAAGCCAGGAACGATTTCTGAGCGCATAGCCAGGAGTAACCCTTGAGCATCACTGGGTGTAGCCCCAAAACAAAACAAAAATTTATTAATTGATAAGTTGGTTTTCAGGCCACATCTGAAATGCTCAGAGATTATTCCTGACTCTGCTCATTTATTTACATTTTTATGATAGTTCGCAGTGTAGTTACTTTTCTAACTTTACTCATCACTCTGTGGTGAGCTTCATGTTGTGAGCTGGACCTTCCAGCCCTCCTCTCTTCTGTCTCTGAGAATTATTGCAAAAATGTCTTTTATTTTTCTTAAAAACCCATAGATGAGTGATACTATTCTGCGACTAACTCTCTCCCTCTGACTTATTTCACTCAGCTTAATAGATTCCATGTACACCCATGTATAGGAAAATTTCATGACTTCAACTCTCCTAACAGCTACATAATATTCCATTGTGTATATCTACTACAGTTTCTTTAGCCATTCATCTGTTGCAGGGCATCTTGGTTGTTTCCAGATTCTGGCTATTGTAAATAATGCTGCAATGAATATAGGTGTGAGGAATGTAATGTAATGTATTTTTGTTCAAGGATCACTTTTGACAGGGCTCACGGGTCCATATGTGGTACTGCAGAATAAACCAGACCAATGACATGCAAAGTAAGTGCCTTACCCATTGCATTAGCTCTCAGATCCTGCAGTGAAACTTTAGGCAAGTTATTTTACCTTCTGAGTTAGTTTCTGCCCCTTAAAAATGACTGCTGTAAGAATTTAAGGTTGTGGGGATGGAAGCAATAGCACAGATGTAGTGCATTTGTCTTGCACATGGGTGACCCAGGATGTACTTGGTTTCAATTCCCGGCATCCCATACGGTGGTTCCCCTATGCCCATCAGGAGCAATTTCTGAGGATAGTGCCAGGAGTAACCCTTGAACACTGCCGGGTATGATCCAAAAGTCAAAAACCAAGAAAACAAAAACAACAAAACAAAACAAAACAAAAAAACCAGGGGCTGGAAAGATAGCATGGAGGTAAGGTGTTTGCCTTTCATGCAGAAGGACGGTGGTTCGAATCCCGGCATCCCATATGGTTCCCTGTTCCTGCCAGGGGCGATTTCTGAACATAGAGCCTGGAGTAACCCCTGAGTGCTACCGGTGTGACCCAAAAACAAAAAACAAAAAAACGAAAAACAAGCAAACAAACAAAAAAAAAAAACCCACCACCACCACCAAAAAAACAAAACAGAGAGAATTTTAGGTTGCTGCAAAGTGATAGTTCTGAGTGCTACCAGAAGTGATTACTGAATGCAGAGCCAGAAACCCATAAGCATAGCTGGGTATAACCCAAAAACAAAAGTTAAGCGTGATTTATCTATACAAGTCACAACTATTGTATTATTGTTTTGTTATTATTATTATTAAACTAACTACATTCAATCAGGTACTAGTTTCTTCTTTCATAGCAATAGCCCCTCCAGCACCACCAGGGGCAATGCAGGCTCCTCAGGAGTTTTGCCTAAGCTTGTATCCTATGTAAGGAGATCACAACCTAACAGAAACCATTAATCCTTTAGAAGCAAAGCACCAGCTGTCTGCCTCACCAGCCAGTCCAGCAACACTTGGATTCGCTCAGAAACAACTGCTCAGGTCTCTTCAATTACCTTTGCACACCAAATGACAGGACTTCTTTATATTTTTATTTTTTGGTTTTGAGGTCATAGCTGGCTGTGCTCAGAGATCACTTCTGCAGGGCTCATGGGACCATATGTGGCGCCAGGGAACTAATCCAAGTCAGCCACATGCAAGTAAGTGCCCTACCTCCTTGGGTCTCTGACCCAAGACAAGGTTTTTACTTCGGTTTTAATAGTATGCTTTTGAGGTTACTTTTTATCTATATATTACTTCGGTTTTGGGGGGGGCATACTATGCAGTGCTCAGCCTTCTGGGCCATCTCCCTCGACATAATAAAAGACTCTCTGGCCACTCCCCATGAGTGAGGCGTGGTGCCAGCATGCCACCTGCTTCTATGCTGTGGGCTGGTGAGGCCTTGCTGCCTGTGGCTGAGCATCTACATGTATTAAAAGCTCTGCTAGGGACTGACCACTCCTCGCATCTTTTAATCGTGAAGAGTCTGAACATCAGGGCAGTATCCCTATTTGTAAAATGAGACTAGGAGGAGAGGAGTAAGTTAACCTGCAGGAAGCAGAGGATCAACCAAACCCAGGCTGCCTCTCTGAACCAGTGTTTCTCATCCTTTGTCCAAACATGGCTCTATATGACTTTGTTATCTTCCTGTTGGCCTCTCTGGTCCTTCCAATTATCCTTCTAGTCCAGTACTTCTCAATTATTTTCTGTCATGCCCCGCTAGGAAGAAGAAAACATTTTTCGTGGGGCTGGTGAGGTGGCGCTAGAGGTAAGGTGTCTGCCTTGCAAGCGCTAGCCAAGGAAGGACCGTGGTTCAATCCCCTGGCGTCCCATATTGTCCCCCCCCAAGCCAGGGGCAATTTCTGAGCACTTAGCCAGGAGTAACCCCTGAGCATCAAATGGGTGTGGCCCAAAAACAAAAACAACAACAAAAAAGGAAACATTTTTTGTGCCCCCCCCCCCGCGCGACTGTAAATAGTATCTTTATTAAAAAAAAACTTTAACCTGCAAAACAAAAATACATAATATAATTTGAGCTGATTTTTTTTTTTTTTTTTTTTTTTGGTTTTTGGGCCACACCCTGTGACGCTCAGGGGTTACTCCTGGCTATGCGCTCAGAAGTTGCTCCTGGCTTCTTGGGGGACCATATGGGACGCCGGGGGATCGAACCGCGGTCAGTCCTAGGCTAGCGCAGGCAAGGCAGGCACCTTACCTCCAGCGCCACCGCCCGGCCCCGAGCTGATTTTTTAATCAGAGGTGATGTCTGCATTAATGGCTACAAAGAGCAAGTTTTGCAATACATAGCTTTTCAAAGCTGTTTGAAGCAGGACCAGTAACTCTCAGCTCCAGAGACATACAGAGCCATAAACACGGGGCTTAGCTTGTTATGACAGTGTTTGCCGAGGTCAAACATGCCCCCCTTTACGGAGCCTTGCCCTCCCTGGGGGGCACGCCCCACTATTTGAGAAGCATTGATCTAGTCTGTGCATGACCCCCCATTTATATGATCTCCACTTGCGGTCCCTTGGGGATAGCCTAGGGTCTCAAACCATGAGCTGAAAACCACCATATGCCTTAACATACTAGTAGAGGGAGTTTAGAATTGATATCAATTTGGGCCAGAGCCACAGTATATTAGTAGTGCCTTGCATGCCATCCAATATGGTCTTCAGAGCCCCACCAGGAGTGATTCCTGAGTGTGGAGCCAGGAGTAACTCCTGAGCATTACAGAGTGTGACCCAACCCCCACAATCAGCACAAAAAAAAGAGTTGATGTTAATCCCCATTTACCTGTGGTCCCCCCTAATGCAGAGGTAGAGAACCCCTCAAGATAAGATGCAAAACAGTGTTACCCTCTCTGGCAGCTTGTAAACATTTAAATGGAAACAACAAAAAATTTACTACTTAAGGGGCCGGGTAGGTGGCGCTGGAGGTAAGGTGTCTGCCTTGCAAGCGCTAGCCAAGGAAGGACCGCGGTTCGATCCCCCGGCGTCCCATATGGTCCCCCCAAGCCAGGGGCGATTTCTGAGCACGTAGCCAGGAGTAACCCCTGAGCGTCAAACGGGTGTGGCCCAAAAACCAAAAAAAAAAAAAAAAAAAAAAATTTACTACTTACAATTCCAAAACAATGTAATAATCTTCAGCATCAAGGAAGTCTTTAATCTTGATGATACAAGGCTGTAAAGGGAGAAGCAAAGGAAAGTGGTGAGATTCTTCTAAAAAGAAAACCACCAGACTTGGGAGGTTCTTGCCTGTGAAAAGGCAAAGCAGAATCTGTGAGAAGGGGAAGGAAGAGTTGGGAGCAGTTGTTCATGTTTCACATCCAAGAACACCAAGGCAGGCAGTCAAGACCTTATCCAAGCTTCCTCCTCCCCTTCCATGGGGCCTAAGGGAATGGGACCATTGCAGATGCCTGAATAAAGGAAGAAGATGGGCCAGCCCATATGGTACCCCAAGCCCGCCAGGAGTGATTTCTGAGTACAGAGCCAGGAATAACCCCTGAGCATTGCCTGAGATTTTTGTGGCAAGGTACTACCATTGGTCAAGGTAAGAGGGACAATCCATCTTAGCAGAACTCTAAAGCAGTGTTCTTCAATCTTTAATCCCTGCACACAGGCCACTTGCCAAGAAATATTTCCAGCCCCTTTGCCCCTTTTTTTGAGTCTGGACCATACCAGGCAGTGCTCAGTGCTTCCTCCAGGCTCTGTGCTGAGGGATCTCTCCTGATGGACTCAAAGAACCATATGTAGTTTTAGGAATAGTGTGTGTTTTAGCCAGGTGCAAGACAAGGGCTTGGCTTTGTACTATGGCTCCAGCCTCCAGGACCTTTTTTCTGGTTCTGGAATTCATCTTAATTGCAGTGAATGCTGGATTTGTGGTACTGTTGCCTTTGGAGATCCCCACATCAGTGAAAGTTTCCTAAAGATTAGAGGCAGAGATTTTAAGCAATCCCACCTCCAGAAAATTTTCTCTTTCAGAAAAGATCCCAAGCAGAACCCTTGGGGGGAAATAAGTCAAAAGAGGGGAGGAAAAAGTTCTGGGGAACAGAAGTCAGACAGGAAACTGGCCACTCAGAATCTCAGGTCTGCTTACTCATGAATTCCAAAAGAACATGTTGCAATACTCTGTTCATTGCTTTGATTTTGTTCTTAATTTTAAGTGGTTGTTTGGGAACTATGAGGAAGTAAGAGAAGGAAGAAATCTTTTTGTTATTAGGATGGTAAGAACCAGAGTGTGGTCATCATTAGCTAGGCAGACTGGAGGTCTTGTTTCAAAGTTTAACTCCAAGTGCTGGTATCTACCTAGTTCATGACTTTATAAAGGCTCATGAGATGAAGAAATAAGAGAACAATGAAAAAATATATGGGAGGGGCAGGAATGATAGTACAGAGGGTAGGTTTCGTGTCTTGCAGGCAGCCAACCATGGTTTGATACCCAGCATTCTCAGACCATGTCCAGGACTGAATCCTGAGAGCAGAGCCAAGAGTAATCCCTGAGCATCGCCAGGGGAGGCCAAAAAAACTAAAACAAAAAGTATTTAGAATTGTTAAAAATGCAGGTAAAGGGCCAGCAAGATAACTCGAAAGACTGGAGCACATGCTTTGAATGTAGGAGCCCCAACTTTGATTCCTGGAACTAGATGAGCACTAAGGCATGAGTATCCCCCAAGCAGTTGGGTGTGTGTGTTGGTCAAACCCCTGCTTTCCACCAAAACAATCCCAAAGAACTGCATATATAATTATATAATTAAATAAAATTTATTAAAGCAGCATCTTCTCAAACTCAATACATTTTGGGGTTTTTGTTTTTTTGGGTGGGGCACACTCAGAGTGTACAGGCTTATACCTGGTTCTGCACTTAGGGATCACTCCTGGCAGGGCTCGGAGGACCAGATAGGATGCCAAGTATTAAGTTCATGTCCTCAAACACAATAAGTTAATCAAGTCTTTATGTGATACATTTTAGAACTTACTAGATCTTTTTGCTTTTAAAGTTTTAGGGTCACACTTAGTGATGCTCAGGGCTTACTCCTGACTCTGCACTCAGGATTTATTCCTCACAGTGCTTGGAGACCATATAGGAACGTGGGTATCAAACCCGGGTTGACCACAAGCAAGGCAAGAGGCAAGTACCTGCTATACTATAGCTCTGGCCCAGACCTGTTAGGTCTTTTGATCAAAAATTAAGTCAGTGGAATGATCATATAATTATTTATTTAAGATTTCTTTTTAACTTAGTCCTTTACTAATTTTCTCCCCAGTTTGGAAGTTTCTTTTCTTTTCTATTTTTTTCCTATTCCTATTTTCTTTTCCTTTCTATTTTCCTTCTATTTCCCAATAAACCTTCCTATTTAAAAATAATTTGGGGGGAATCTGGAGCAATAGCACAGTGGGTAGGATGTTTGCATGCGATCGACCCAGGTTCAATCCCCAACATCATCCCATATGGTCCCCTGAAACTGCCAGAAGTAATGTCTGAGCACAGAGCTAGGAATAAGCCCTGAGCACAAAGCCATACAGCACAAAACTAAAAAAAAATTTTCCCCTCTTTTTGTGGGGAGGCCTCCCAAACTATGCTCAGGTAACCCAGGGGCCATTCTGATAACATCTGACCAACTAGTTTGGACAGTTCAATGCCTGGGTCTAACAATGCGCTGCTGCTTGGGCCTGTGGTGATGGTGATCAACAGGACCACCAAAACAGTGCTGAGGGCACACCAGGACCACACCGGCAAGTGCCGGGCAGGGAATAGGGGTAGTTTATGCCAGAGAGTAAACTCAGAACCTTATGCATGCAAACCCCAACCCCTAAGCTATCTCCCCTTAATCATAAGATCTGTCCTCTCAGTCTCAGGAGAAAGTTCTGTCAGTTCAATGATGGCTAAGCATGTCCATGTGCATACAAATGTATTAACAGGGACAAAACATACACACACATAAAGACAGAGTCATTCTTAAAGAACCCAGGTGAACACCAGTTTTATTCATTTGACACTTCACACCTTTACATTCCTAACATACCTGGAGATAAAAGAATGTGAATATCAGTCATATTTTATAGCAGCACTTACATGATTTAGTTTTTTCAAAATTTCAATTTCTGTTTCAACGTTGAGAGCCGGTTCCTTTGACAAATAAAGTAACATTAGATTTTAATAGCCCATTATTTAGAAACCATTTATAGTTAAACTAAGTTGACTAAAGGCTGCACAAATACCAAATCTAGCTTTATTTATGCAGAAAAATCAAAGTCAACAAAATTAACGAATTCACACATACAAAAAATGACTTCAATAAATGCTCTGAAAATAGCACAACATGTACTAAATAATCAGGTACTAACCAAGTTCTTTATTTAAAATTTAAAATCTTAGATGCCCATAGAACTTGGCTCTAAAACAATTCCCACTTTCCAGAGTATACTGAGGCTCAGAGAATGCTGTCTTGCTTCAGTTCCCATAGCCAGAGAAGTCTGCCTCTGCTGAGAAAACTGCTTCACTCTGCTCATATCATGAGCTGCAAAATTGTGTCAATTCACCAAAAGATGTAAGAGAGGTGCCAGAAAGATGGCCGAAAAGGCTGCCAGAACCCCTGAGCTATGTTGGCTATGTCCCAAAAACCAAAACCAAAACAAACAAGAAAGATAAACTAAGCAGAAGCATAGACAAAAAAGGTAATTCAATTGAAATGTAGGAAGAAGATGTCAAACCCCATTTGTAGTCATAGAGCAAAGTCAGGTTCCGATTTCAAGTGCAAGCTGACATGTTTACTGAGCCTCTGATGAGAGGAAATGTCAGGGCACTGAAATTTCTCTCCATTTCAATTCCAAAAGGATGAACTGAGTAATTCTATCTCCCCCGCTGCACCCTTCATGGGCAAAGAGGATATAGTTACATATTTATGTAAAATGAACTTCAGCTAAGGAACCCAGATGTTTAATTTTAAGTCTCCTTCTTCCTGTAAGCTGTTAAATTCATTCCCAAGTTGGGGTGGACTCTTATGATACAGAGAATTAAAAAGAACTCAATAAGATGGAAGGGTGAGGGACTGGAGAGATAGCATGGAGATAAGGTGTTTGCCTTTCAGGCAGAAGGTCATTGGTTCGAATCCTGGTGTCCCATATGGTCCCCTGAGCATGCCAGGAGCTATTTCTGAGCATGGAGCCAGGAGTAACCCTTGAGCACTGCTGGGTGTGACCCAAAAACCAAAAAAAAAAAAAAAAAAAAAAAAAAGATGGAAGGGTGAAATTGAAAAATAAAGTTTGTCCCCACCCCCAGGAATGTGATCCAAATCCACAATCACAGGGGGACAGATCAGAACCAAGTGCACAAGAAAGGAAATGGCTCTTGCTGTGTGAGAATGGTAATGTCTTTGGGAGTGGGGTGGGGTGTTCAGTAAGGCCATGACTCTTAAAATGTTAAGTGCAAAGCCAGAATAAGTTGTTTGGAAAGGAAAATATGCTTAGGGGCTGTGATTTCTGTAACTTTGTTGGGTCATGCATGTGGCCATTTGTCACATGCAACAAACATGCATTATATAAACAGACAAAAAGGGGGCCGGAGAGAGAGAACAGGGCCTTTGCCTTGTAAGCAGCCAACCCAGGACTAACAGCTGTTCAATTGCTGACATTCCATATGGTCTCTGGAGCCTTCTAGGAGCAATTTCTGAGCACAGAGCCAGGAATAACCCCTGAGTGCTGCCAGGTGTGACCCAAAAACAAAACAACAGAAAAGAAAAAGAAACATAAAGTGAATGAGCAGAGCCAAGAGACAGTTTGATGGCTAAGGAGCATGTCTTTCATGTGCGTGAAATTCCTAGCACCTTATGGTCCCCCAAGCATTGCTGGGTGCAGCCCTGGAAGCCCCCAAGCACTGCTGGGGTAACCTGGGTAAACTCCAGTACTATAGGGCCTGAGCAGCGCCGAATCTTTGTGCCCTACATTGAACTGTCAACCCAACTGGCTGAGAATTACTAGTCGGGGCTGAAGCAATAGTACAGCGGGGAGGACATTTGTCTTAAACACAACAGATCTGGGATCCATGCCCAGCGCACTGTATGGTTCCCCACATACAGCCAGGTGTAATTCCTGAGTGCAGAAGCAGGGAGTAACCTCTTAGCACCACTGAGTGTGGCCTCAAAACAAAATAAAGAGAATTACTAATGGGGTCCTTGAGCTTTGAGAGCAGCACTTAGGGACCTAAATTGTTGTTGTTGTTGTTGTTTTTGGGCCACATCTGGTGGTGCTGGGGGTTATTCCTGGCTCTGAGCTCAGAAATCTCTCCTGGCAGGCTCAGGGTACCATATGGGATGCCAGGGATTGAACCCGGGTCCATGCTGAGTCAGCAGTATACAACGAAAACACCCTACCACTGTGCTATCAATCTGGCCCTAAATGTTTTTTAATAAAAAAGAATGGTTATTCAGGTCTGGAGCGATAGTACATTGTATAGGGCACTTTCTTTACACACAGTTTAACTGAGTTGAGTCCCTGATATCCCAGATGGCCCCCTGAGCACTACCAGGAATGATTCCTACTACTTGGACCAGAAATAAACCTGAGCATTGCCAGGTATGGCCCCCCAAAAAGTAAGGCGTTTGCCTTGCATGCAGAATGTCAGTGGTTCAAACCCTGGCATCCCATATGGTTTCCCGTGCCTGCCAGGAGTGATTTCTGAGCGTAGAGCCAGGAGGAACCCCTGAAGCCACCGGGTGTGACCCAAAAACTAAAAATAAATAAATAAATAAATAAAAATAAGATGACTATATTAGGAGATTATTAAAGCAATCTAACTCTAATTAAGATTTATAAGTTCAGGAGCCAGGGATATGGCTCAAGTGGTAGAGAGTGG
Organism: Suncus etruscus; assembly: GCF_024139225.1. Classification (NCBI taxonomy): domain Eukaryota; kingdom Metazoa; phylum Chordata; class Mammalia; order Eulipotyphla; family Soricidae; genus Suncus; species Suncus etruscus. The sequence goes on from NC_064862.1 coordinate 28,269,750, forward strand.
TCCTGGGCATCACTTGGCCCCATCACCAACCCAGCACTGGCATGAGTAGTCCTGATTCCAGGGCATGGCCAGCTCCACCATGACAACAAATTAAGAATGCTGGGCCGGAGAGATAGCATGGAGGCAGGGTATTTGCCTTGCATGGTTCGAATCCCGGCATCCCATATGGTCCCCGAGTCTGCCAGGAGTGATTTCTGAGCATACAGCCAGGAGTAACCCCTGATCGCTGTTGGGCATGACCCCAAAACCAAAATAAATAAATAAATAAAATTTAAAAGTCTATAAATACTACAACATTCATTGTACATGATGGAAATAATTCACCAGAGCAATGGTTGAAAGTGACAGTCAGGGCCCGGAGAGAGCACAGCGGTGTTTGCCTTGCAAGCAGCCGATCCAGGACCAAAGGTGGTTGGTTCGAATCCCGGTGTCCCATATGGTACCCCGTGCCTGCCAGGAGCTAAACCCCTGAGCATCGCCGGGTGTGGGCCAAAAACCAAAAAAAAAAAAAAAAGAAAAGAAAAAGAAAAAGGATATAATAAAGAGAAAGTTTATGCACTAATGCTTCTGTGAAAAAGCAGAATAGGAAATTGTTTATATGACATGATTTCAAAAACACAAATCATATGAACAAAGGCTAGATAGAAAGGGAAAACTGAAAGCAGCTGTCTGGTTCTGGGACTGAATTATAAAAATATTTTTCCTAATTTCCTTCCATTTATTGTAAATAGTAAACCTTGTAACAAATTGGAAGGAAGAGAGAAATTTCTTGCTGGGTATAATGCTACACTGTACAATCAAAAGATCTCCAAATAAGTTTTCTAAGTTCATCAAGATGCTTAAAAACGTCAGTGTTCTCTGATACTCACGAATTTGCGCATCTGAGCAGAAAATTTCTCCTGGCACTGAAACCACCACTCTACAATAATTTGGGAGAAAAGAAGATGTGTTCAAGATAGCTTAGCAATCACAAAGTGTGCATGCTTACCACCTCTCCCTCTGAGCAAATATCAAACTTCCTTTTGCTAATGATTTTTATGGCGACTTTCTTACACGTTTTCTTCTCAAAAGCAAGTTTCACCTCTCCACAGGCACCACTGGAAGGGAGAATAAATGCAAAGATTGTAAGGATTATTTCATCATGAGCTGCAACTGAGTCGCCTTGATAACAAAGTATCCCTACTTCCTTTGTCCTCATTTTCAGAGAACACATGAAATCTGCTCAAGGTCCAGTGTCCAGGACCTAAGAGGATGACTTCTAACAATGAGTCAGCTTCAAATTCCGTTATTTGAGCTAAGTGATATAGACTTCAGTTTTATCGTGAAATTCTCAGAAATAAGAGAGTCAAGGGGCTGGAGTGGTAGGGCAAGCAGTAGGGTGTTTGCCTTGCATGCGCAGACCTAGGACGGATCGTGGTTCAATCCCTGGGTGTCCCATACAGTTCCCCGAGCAAGGAGTGTCTTCTGAGCACATTCCAGAAGTAACTCCTGAGCGTCACTGGGTGTGGCCCAAACCCCCCCAAAAGAAAACAAAAATTTTTGTTTTCAAAAAACAAAGAAGGAAATCAATAAGACAGAATGACCAGGGAGAACAGGAGCTAAGGTGCTTGCCTGGCAGGAGGCTGACCCCAGCTGGATTCCAGGTACCATCTGGAGTTACTCTTGACTCCTCTGAGCACAGAGCCAGGACTAAGTACTAACCACAGCTGGGTATGTTCCCAAATAAACAAAACAGACAAAAAAAGACAAAATGGCTTATTCCACAGGACAACAAAAATGCAACCTAAGAGTTAGAGCGAATGGCTAGTGGGTAAGGTGCTTGCCTAGCACTTGCCGGACCCCATTTGGATCCCCAGCACATAAGATGCTGAGTCCCACTAAGAATGATACCTGAGTAGAGTCAGAAAAAAGTCCTGAGGACCAGCAGTTGTGACCCCAAAAACAAACATACAAACAAAAGTTTAAAAGAAACCCGAGGGGCAGGGAGCTAGAACAGGGACAAGGGATCATGTTCTGCATGTGGCCCATCCTGATTAAGTCCCTGGCATCTCACAGCCCCTTTCCCAGCATTGTCCACTGTGATATGGGGATCCCTGGTACCACAGGGCCCAAGGAACCCTAAACTCTCAAGCCATAGTACTAGTCTAGTAGTATGAGTAACACTGGGAATGGCTCCTGGGATCCCTCCCAGTACTGCTTGAGAGCTGCCCCCTCCAAAAAAAGATTATCTGATACAAAAAATATGCACAATTTATAAATAAATTACTTTCATTGATATATTTCTTTTTACTCTTTATGTTCATAAGTAGCAGTTGATGTCATGAATCACACCCTAATAATAATATTTAAGAAGTGAAATAAAAAAACAAAAAAAAGAAACAAAAAGAAAAAAAAAAAGAAGGAACAAAAAAAAAGAAAAAAAAAGAAAAAAAGAAGTGAAATAAATAAATAAATAAACGTGAGATAGCACAGTGGTAGGGCTTTTGCCTTGCATGCAGCTGATTCAAACAAATGGTGGGTTGAATCCCGGCATCCCATATGGTCCCCCGTGCCTGCCAGGAGCAATTTCTGAGCGCAGAGCCAGGAGTAATCCCTGAGCACCACCGGGTATGACCCAAAACCAAAAAAAAAAAAAAGTGTAATGTTTTATAAAATTAACCTGTTTGTTGCAAGCTTCAAACATTTGTATTTAGGGACTGGAGAGATAACATCCCGTTTGGTCTCTTGAGCATTGCCAGGCACTTAGTAACTCCTAAATACTTCTGGGTATGGCCCAAAAGAGCAAACAAGCAAACAAACAAACAACAAACAAAAACATTTGCATTTAACTGGCAATACCATAATGGTAAAGGATGGTTAATTGTATTAAGAATTCTACTTTGTACAATTAATCCTTCCAAAAGCTAGGTATGGTAACTACTATTAGGGTTCAGAGGACTATACGAGGTCCCATGAATTGAACCCAGATTAGCCGTGTACAAAGCAAGTGCCCTACCTGCTGTTCGACTGCTCCAGCCTCCTATCATTATAACTTTTTAAAGTATACAATTCAGCAGCACTGAGTACAATCACAATGTCATGCAATCATCATTCCTATCCAATCCCAGAACTTTTCATCAACCCAAACAAATATTCTTACCATTAAATATTTACTCTCCACAGTATCCTGTCCCCAGACCCTGACCATCACTAGTCTATTTTTGCCTCTCCAGAATTGCCTACTGCAGATACTTCATTATAGTGAAATCATACAATGCCGCTTGTTCAGTGTCCCATTTTCAAGATTCATTCTCCACAGATCATGAATAAGCGTTTCGTCCCTTTCTCATTCCGACAGTCCAATTATATTCCACAGCAGCATTCAAGAGAGTACAGGGCTTAAGGCACTTATCTTTCATGTAACTGACCCCAGTCCCACAAATGGTCCCCCTAGCGCCACCAGGAATGACCCCTAAGCACAGCGGCAGGAATGAGTCCTGAGCACCGCCAGGTGTAGCCCTAAACCCTAATTCCACAGCAAGGATACATTAGATTTTTATTAATCCATTCATCTTCCATGGATGTTGGGATTCTCCATCTTTGGCCTTTATGGCTGGAATATTCAAGCACATTTTTTTGCTTGAACTACCTGGAAGACAGTCCCCCAAAATGAAATGGGTGGGACTGTAGAAAGCTGTTTAACTATTGAACAAACCACCCAAAAGTTTCCCACATTGTCTACACCCTTATTAAGATCCCACCAGCAGCAGTGTGACGGGCTCTGATATCTTAACGTCCTCATCAAATATCTTTCCTAAGTTTCTTGCTCAGGATCATCCCTCTAGCTATGATGTGGTACCTTACTGTGGTTTTGATTTTTGTTTCCCTAAAGACCACTGAGGCCTGGTATTTTCTCGTGTGGTTTTTGATCACTTGTCATCTCTGGAGAAATGTCTATTCAAAGCCTTTGATTATTTTAACTTTCACTATTTTAAGTGCTGTCACAATTGACAGCCGACTCATTTCGGTGTAACAGAATGACTCAATATTTGTAAATACTGAGAAATGAGCACCACCATCAGTCTTCTAGTGGGATTAATCAGCCTTTTTATACCTCTGAGTTCTATTCTAGATTCTCACCAATTGTCAGATATATGACTTACAAATACCTTGTTCCTTTCTGTGTGGGTTGTGTTTCACTTTTTTTTCAGTTTGTTTCATTTTAGGGTTACACTTGGCAATGCTCAGGGCTTACTCCTGGCTCTGCATCCAGGTGTCACTCCTAGTGGAACTGGAGGACCCTATGGGGTGCTGGGGATCGAATCTGGGTATGCTGCCTACTTGCTGTACTATCTTTCTAGCCCCATTGTCATATTTTTTTTTTTTATAATCATAGATAAATCCAAGGTCATGACACTGTTCCTGCTTCCTTCTCATGATTTTAACATTTTACCTCATAACACTTACTACGTTATTATTTGGCTTTTTCCTTTTTAACTTTTTTTTTTTTTTTTTGGTTTGAGGGGTCACACCTGGCAGTGCTCAGCAGTTACTCCTGGCTCTGCTCTCAGAAATTACTCCTGGGGGGGAGGCCAGAGATAGCACAGTGGTAGGGCATTTGCTTTGCCCACGGCCCCCCAGGACTGACGGTGGTTCAATTCCCGGCATTCCATACAGTCCCTGGAGCCTGCCAGGAGCGATTTCTGAGCACTGCTGGGTGTGACCCAAAAACAAACAAACTAACAAAAAAAAAAAAAAAAAAAAAAGAAAGAAATCACTCCTGGTAGGCTTGGAGACTGTATGGGATGCTGGGGATTGAACCCAGGTTAGCAGTGTGCAAGGCAAATGATTTATCCACTGGGCTATTGCTCCACCTCTGACTTTAACCTTTTTAGAGGGCTTACTCCTAGCTTGGTGCTTCAGAGTCACTCCCAATGCTGTTTATGGAAACAGGTGGTGCAGGGATCCAACCCAGATCTCCTACATACAAGATGATAAGTGCCCTTTGTACCATCTCTCTTGCCCACACTGACTTTGTTCCATTATGGGTTTTTGGTTTGGGGGCCACACCCTGCGGTGCTCAGAGGTCACTCCTGGCTCTGTCCTAAGGAATCATTCTTGGCAGGCTCGGGTTGGGGGCATCCAATTTAGCATTCCATATGGGATGCTGGGGATTGAACCCAGGTCAACTGCGTGCAAGGCAAATATCCTACCCACTGTGCTATAGCTCCAGCCCTGTTCCATTATGGGTTAAGTTTCTGTTTTATCCTTTGTTTGGTTTCTTTTTGTTTCTTATCTTTGGGGGGGGGCAGGGCGAGAGAAGTGACAGGGCAATACTTGGCTGTGTTCAGACTATTCCTAACTCTACTCAGGGATCATTCCTGGTGGTGCTCAAAGGCCCATATGTGTGCTGGGGATCAGACCTGAGTAAGCTCCATGAAAGCAAGTGCCTTAACCTCTACACTGTCTCCCTGGTGCAACAATCCCTTCTGTCCAAGAAATCCACAGAGTTCATGGAGCTGTAGTGAGTGTCTATTACTATATAACACCCATTTCCTGACCATAGTGTAATCATGGAAAAATGAACTTATCAGGGTTTTCCCCTGATAAACATGATGAGAAACAGTTTCCTAAGTTGTGATGCTTAGGCAAAGAAAACATAATTTTGAGGATCATGAGAGCCATTTTAATGCAAATAAGTAAGCAAAGAATTCCACAGGCCACAAAGTAATGAGGAGCTATACCAAAGATGAAACTAGAGCCCTGGCAACACTGCAGGGCCCTTATTCCTAGTCATAGAAAAAGCCAAATAAGTGACCAAAATATAGAATAAAATAACCCATAAGTTCCGGGATCCAGCCATGTCTAACATGATCTTAGCGCCTGTGTTTCTGATTATGAAAGTCATTATGGTGCTGGAGCCATAGTACACCAGGTAGGGCTCTTGCCTTGCATATGGCCAACTTAGGTTCCATCCTAGACATCCCATCAATAGTGATCCCTGAGCACAGAGCCAGGACTAAGCCTTGAGCACTCCTAGTAGTGGCCCCAAAAGAAAATAAAACAAAAGAGATGACTGGGCTGGAGAGATAGCACAGTGGTGGGGCGTTTGCCTTGCATGTAGTGGACCCGAAAGTGATGATGGTTCTAATCACAGATTTGATATGGTCACCGAGGCTGCCAGGAGCAACTTCTTTTTTTTTTTTTTTGGTTTTTGGGCCACACCCGCTGATGCTCAGGGGTTACTCCTGGCTATGCGCTCAGAAATTGCTCCTCACTTGGGGGACCTTATGGGACACCAGGGGATCGAACCATGGTCTCTCCTAGGTCATATGCATATGCACTGCCACTGCACCACCACTTCGGCCCCAGGAGGACTTCTGCGTGCAGAGCCAGGCGTAGCCCCTGAGAACCGCTGGATGTGACCCAAAAACAAAAACAAAAAACAAAAAACAAAAGAGATGGTATTTCCCCACCATCATTTCTGAATGGTGTGTCACTTTTCAGTCACTTGCTTAAATAGGATTTATGCTGCATTTTCCTTTAGTAAAAATGAAAGTCCCGTATGTTTCTTAAGAAAGAGTGTCAGAGAGATAGCACAACGGTAGGACATTTGCCTTGCACACAAGCAACCCAGGAAGGACGGTGGTTGGAATCCAGGCATCCCATATGGTCCCCTAAACCTGCAGGAGCGATTTCTGAGAGGAGAGCCAGGAGTAACCCGTGAACACTGCTGAGTGTGCTTCACTCCCCCCAAATTAAAAAAAAAAAAAAAAAAAAAAAGAGCACATGGGCTGGGCAGGAGTGTATCCTCAGGCCTACTACTCAGCCTTCCAGCACAGTTGGCTAGGATAGCTCAGGATAGCTCTGAGTCCCCCACAGAGCACTGTTTAAGAGCCTCAACCCACCCCACCCCATCCCAGGCAAAAAAGAAAACATCAAAACACCAAACAGGTCTGTGAGCTTGTAGCAGCCAATGCTAATATGGAAACCAATGAGTTGCTAATTTTGGAGTGTAGGGGCTGAGGGAGAAGGGGTGTTATTTATTGGTCTTAATGTCACAACCACAGATGCTCAGGGCTTATGCCTGGTTCTGTGCTCAGGATCACTTCTGATGGGATGCAAGGGACCATGTATAGTGCTAAGGGCTAAATCAAGATCAGCTACAGATAAGGTAAAGTGACTTCCATGCTGTGCTATCTCTCTAGCCCCTAAGTTACAAAATTTAAATTAATAAAGCAATTCCCAGAGGTGGTTAAGAATATACTGTGTTTAATTCTGAGGCAAGAATGTGGTTGATTTTTCCTTCTATATATTTACTACTTCCATGCTTCCAAAAATATCAATAAAAAGGTCTCTAGAGGGGGCCGAAGCAGTGGCGCAGCAATAGGGTGTTTGCCTTGCACGCGGCTGACCTAGGACGAACTGCGGTTCGATCCCCTGGCATCCCATATGGTTCCCCAAGCCAGGAGATTTCTGAGTGCATAGCCAGGAGTAATTCCTGAGCAACAGCAGGTGTGGCCCAAAAACCAACAACAACAAAAAAGGTCTCTGGAGGCAGAAGAGATGGGAGGTATTATGATAACTGTCGTGAGCACATTCCCTAAAACTGACTCTCAAAGTACAAAAGGCGACTCCTAAAGTATCCCAAAGACCCACAAAGTCAAAATTATTTTCAGAATAATAGTATGTTATTTGCCTATTTTGGTTTTCATTCACTTATGAATAGTTTGTACTATTATAATAGACCCAATATCAAGCAAATATCAAGATAGATCTTTTATAGGTTTTTTGGGTTTTTTGGGGGGGGGGCACACCCAGTGATGCTCAGGGGTTACCCTTGGCTATGCACTCAGAAATCGCTCCTGGCTTGAGGTGCCATATGGGACTCTGGGGGCTCTAACTTCAGTCTGTCCTAGGTTAGCTCATGCAAGGTAAACACCCTACCACATGCACCACTGCTCCATCTCCAAGATGGATCTAAAAATAAGGCAGTTATAGAGATGCGAAATTGAAAACTACTTTCTTGCAGCATTAATTTTATGATTATTTTCATTAAAAATATATTTAACTTGACATATTTTAAATGTACTTATTATTTGTTTTATTTTTTTAGGCTACACCAGGTGGTAGTGAGGATTTACTCCTGGCGTGGGAAACCATATTAAGGTGCAGGGCATTGAACCCAGATCAGCCACATGTAAGGAAAATACCCTATTTGCTATACAATCACTGCAGGTCCTGTTTAAATTGGGGTGTGTGTGTGTGTGTGTGTGTGTGTGTGTGTGTCATACCCAGCAGTGCATTCAGGGGTTACTCCTGGTTCTACGCTCAGAAATCGCTCCTGGCAGGCTCGGGGGACCATATGGGATGCCGGGATTTGAACCACACATGCAAGGCAAATGCCCTACCTCCATGCTATCTCTCTGGCCTCATGTTTTTGGTTTTTTGACTATCTCCAGCAGTACTTACTCTCAGCTCTGAGTTCAGAAATCACTCATGGCGGTACTGGGGACCATCTGGAATACTGAGGATTGTATCCAGGTTGGTCACATGCAAGGAAAGCACCCTCCTATACCTTTCCAGCCCACAAAACTTCTTTGGGTTCTTCAATAACGTTTAAGAATATAAGATCAAAACTTTTAAGAATTTTAGGGGCTGGAGAGATAGCATGGAGGTAAGGCGTTTGCCTTTCATGCAGGAGGTCATCGGTTCGAATCCCAGCGTCCCATATTGTCCCCCGTGCCTGCCAGGAGCAATTTCTGAGCATGAAGCCAGGAGTAACCCCTGAGCACTGCCGGGTGTGATCCCCCCCCAAAAAAAAAAAAAAAAAAAAAAAAACTTTTAAGAATTTTAGTATATTGGGGACGGGAAGGTGGTGCTAGAGGTAAGGTGTTTGCCTTGCAAGCGCTACCGTAGGACGGATCGCGGTTCAATCCCCCGGCATCCCATATGGTCCCCCCAACCCAGGAGCGACTTCTGAGCACATAGCCAGGAGTAACCCCTGAGCATCAAACGGGTGTGGCCCAAAAACCAAAAAAAGAATTTTAGCATATTCTAATTGTCAGTTTCATTTCTTTTCTCAAGATGCAAATTCTTTAGAGAGCAGAAATGCTTTGTCTTTTTGGAAGACAAGGAAATTGTTCTGAAATATGAGACTGGTTGCATGATTCTGTGACTCTACCTAAAGTCACTAATTGCATATTTTAAGTAAAATTGTGTGATTGCAAAATTGTACAGTGTGAATGTCTTTTTTTTGGGGGGTGTCACACCCGGCAGTGCTCAGGGGTTACTCCTGGCTCCACGCTCAGAAATCGCTCCTGGCAGGCTCGGGGGACCCTATGGGATGCCAGGATTCGAACCAATAACCTTCTGCATAAAAGGCAAATGCTTTACCTCCATGCTATCTCTCTGGCCCCATGTGTGAATATATCTAAACTATTTTTAAAAGCTATCATAGGAACTGGAAAGACAATACTGCAGGTAGGGCCCACTTGCCTTGCTGATCAGGGTTTTCCTCAAGAATCACCAGTAATTTTTGAGTGCAAAGCCAGAAATAATCCCTGAACATCCCTGAGTGTGGCCCAAAAAACCAAAACACAATAAATAAAATCTATCACAAATAAAATTTATGGAAAATTCTTCATTTCAATGGATATTCATCAAATAGGTCACTATCAATCATGAATATGTAACATACAAGTAAAAGAGAATATTACTTAAAAAGGAGAAAAAAAACAATGTGTAATTTCTTTTTTTTTTTTTTTTTTTTTTTTTTTTGGTTTTTGGGTCACACCCGGCAGTGCTCAGGGGCTACTCCTGGCTGTCTGCTCAGAAATAGCTCCTGGTAGGCACAGGGGACCATATGGGACACCGGGATTCGAACCAACCACCTTGGTCCTGAATCGGCTGCTTGCAAGGCAAACGCCACTGTGCTATCTCTCCGGGCCCACAATGTGTAATTTCTATAAGAAAAATCATTTTACCTTCCAAGAGTTTTTGACACGATGTACTCATTTCTTAATTCCTGAGGATACACTGACTGGTCATCTACAGTCAGATCAACAAATACAAAAACTAAGGGAAAAAAGGCAGAAACAGGACTTGTTAATTTTATGTGATAAAGCTCCTAAAATTTAGTGAACATTTTAAGTCTAAAACAATTGCTTATTACATTTTCCATCTAATGGTAAAGAAACTATTTAGCTAAACAATCACATAACCTGTATAAAATGTAACAGTCAAATTTTATTTTTTGAGGAAAACAGCACTCTTCTCACTATAGTACAGAAAATCCATAAATACCTGTTCAAATTGGAACAAATTCTGACCAAAAAGCAATTAGCTTAAGCCTAGGATTAAAAAAAAGTCCCAAACAAGTAAATAAACATACCACTAAAAATTACTGTATTTTTCACTCTATAAGAGACACATGACCAGAAGATGTACATAGTTTGTAGAAGAGGAAAAAAATATTCTAAAGCAAATGGTGTACTAAAATATTTAATAACCTATAACAGAATAATATTTCAACCATGTTAAATGAACAACAGTCAATGTGACATTAAGAATAATTATGACTGTCTCTCCTCCTCAGGCTTCAGCACCAGGCGGTGTTGGCTCAATAAGATGTACAGACATTCCCCCCAACTCTGGGGGGAAAAGTGCATCCTATGGTACAAAAAATATGGTTCAGCATGGGCCATCTTACTACATACTACCATTATCCTCTCTTAGCTATTTATTACTTGCCATACATGATATTTTATATGTTGTATCACTCTGAACATACTTATACAATTAATAATTTTTTTTTGAAGGGGGTCACACCCGGCAGCACTAAGGGGTTACTTCAGAAATAGCTCCTGGCAGGCTTGGGGGATCATATGGAATGCCAGGATTTGAATCACCGTCCTTCTGCATGCAAGGCAAACACCCTACCTCCATGCTATCTCTCCGGCCCCTACAATTAATAATTTTTTTAAATTGCCTCTACTTCTCTATTATTCATGGAGGAGTTCAAAATAAGAAAACAGGACTGGAGAGGTTACGGAGTGGGTAGGGTACTTGCATTTGTTGGATATGCAGACACCCAGGAAATAAATACACTTAGCCAGAAAGATAATCTGAGGAGAAGGACAGAAAAGATGATTTAGGGACCCTTAACCACTAATTAACAAAAGCTCTGGGACTCTTAGGGAAGGCCCAATTGGTAGGGATCCTGTATTCAGTCTTATCTGCCACTTGTCCTAGAAGACAGTAGAGGGTTTTGCATTAGCTTCTCCAGGCCTTTTGATTTGCAAGGCCCAACCAGGTTAGATTAGCATAGATAGGCAACAGTCTATTAAGGTTTCCCTTTTTCCTGTGTTTATAGACTCTATCTAAACAATAAATACTGTATGTGAAGAATAGTTAGGGCTATGAGCCCCTGACCTCATGCTTTTATCTCTTTGTTAGTCTTGTTTTCTTTTATTTTTTTAGCCACACCCTGTGGCACTCAGGGGTTACTCCAGGTTCTGTGCTCAGAAATAGTCCTGGCAGGTTTGGGGGACCATATGGGATGCCAAAAATTGAACTAGGTGTGCTAGTTCTACCCACTGTCCTATTGCTCTGGTCCCTATTACTCTGGTCTTGTTTTCTTTTTTTTGTGATTTTTGGGTCACACCCGGCAGTGCTCAGGGGTTATTTCTGGCTCCAGGCTCAGAAATTGCTCCTGGCAGGCACAGGGGACCATATGGGGCGCCGGGATTCGAACCGATGACCTCCTGCATGAAAGGCAAACGCCTTACCTCCATGCTATCTCTCCGGCCCCTGGTCTTGTTTTCTTAATCCTCTCAGCAACCCTTCTTCAAGCCTTTTCACCCAGGGCTGGTCCCTCAAAGCCTTGCTGCTGCCTGACCCAGGTTGAGTCCCAGGCATCCATTCAGTCGTCTGAGTCATTCCTGAGTGCAGAACCAGGTTACCCCCTGAATATCACTAGCTATGACCCCAAAGCTAAAAGCAAACAAACAAACCAAAACAAACAAAAAAACCTTGCCTGGTGAGACCAGCAGGATACTCTGAGTACACAAGTGCCTCTCTCTGCCCAGGAATGTTTATGAACCTATACGTTCTAGTAGCATGGCAGTCTTTAAGACTTTAAGGCATTAAGAGGTTCTGTGTAGGGCCCGGAGAGATAGCACAGCGGCGTTTGCCCTGCAAGCAGCCGATCTGGGACTAAAGGTGGTTGGTTCGAATCCCAGTGTCCCATATGGTCCCCCTTGCCTGCCAGGAGCTATTTCTGAGCAGACAGCCAGGAGTAACCCCTGAGCGCTGCCAGATGTAACCCAAAAACAAAAATAAACAAAAACAAAAAAAGAGGATGGTTGGGGGAAAAAACAAAAACAAACAAAAAAAATATAAGCAAGGGGCTGGAGAGACAGTAGAGTGGATAGGTGTTCAAGGGGCTGGAGAGACAGTAGAGTGGATAGGTGTTTGCATTGCACATGACCAACCAAAGTTTGATCCCCAGTATCTATGGTACCCCAAGCACATTAGGAGTAATTCCTGAGTGCAGAGCCAAGAGTAACCCCTAAGCATTGCTGGGCCAGGTCAATAAATCCTTAGAAAAATCCTATCTTGCAGCTGACTTAGTATGGATGTGGGTTCCAGCCCCGGCATCCCTTATGGTCCCCCAAGCCAGGGATAATTTCTGAGCGCAGAGCCAGAAGTAAACTTGAGCACCGCCAGGTGTGATCCCCCAAAAAACAACAACAACAAGGGACTGGAGTGATAGCACAGTGGGAGGACATTTGCTTTGCCATGGCTAACACAGAACGAACACTGGTTGAAATCCTGGCATCCCATATGGTCCCCTGAGCCTGCCAGGGGGCAATTTCTGAGTACAGAGCCAGGAGTAACCTCTTTTTTTTGGGGGGGGGGGCATACCCGGTGATACCCAGGGGTACTCCTGGCTCTGCACTCAGGAATCACCCCTGGTTTGGGGGGACCATAAGGAATGCCGGGGGGTCAAACCATGGCCTGTCCTAGGTTAGCCACATGCAAGGCAAATGCCCTACCATTTGTGCCATGGCTCCAGACCCAAGGAGTAACCTCTGAGTGCTGCCAGGTGTGGCCCAAAAACCGGACCAAAACAAACAAAAAAACAAAAACAAGAAAAATCCTGCCTTGGGGCCAGAGTGATAGTATAGCCAGTAGGAAGTTTGCCTTGCACGCAGCCAACCCAGGTTTGATCTCTGCCATCCCATATGGTTACCCAAGCCTGCCAGGAGCGATATCTCAGTGCAGAGCCAGGAGTAACTCCTGTGCTATTGGGTGTGGCCCAAAAACAAAAAAAAAGAAAAATCCTGCCTTGCTGAAAGTCACTCATGATTGAGAAATGCAATTTAGGACTAAGCTGAAACTTTTTTGTTTGTTTGTTTTGGGGCCACACCCAGCAGTGCTCAAGGGTTACTCCTAGCTGTCTGCTTAGAAATAGCTCCAGGCAGGCATGGGGGACCATGTGGGACACCGGGATTCGAACCAACCACCTTTTGGTTCTGGATCAGCTGCTTGCAAGGCAAACACCGCTGTGCTATCTCTCCAGGACATAAGCTGAATCTTAAATGTTAATCAATTTACTTGTGTCCCTCAAACCACAGTCAAGGACACAATGTACATTTTTCTTTCTAGAAGAGAGGAAAATCCAGCCACCATAAAGATTACCTTTATTACTCCACAATGAAAGTGCAATTTCAGAATTGTTATTCAAAGGAAGGCGTTTTCCTTTTCCTACAAGCTCTTTATTTACAAAGGTTCCATTTCCACTGTGATCTTCTATGTATGTGATGTAAGAGTTTTTAGGCCCCATTTCCTGAAAAAAAAAAAAAAAAAGAAGAAAGTAAAATGTTAATTCAGAGTTTTCACAGTGGAGGCCAGAAATGTGGCTCAGTGTCCGTAGAGTTTATTATAGCTTATGCTTATAAGCTCTGGGGGCCAGAGCGATAATTCAGCATAGGGCATTTGCCTTGTACGCAGCCAATTCAGGATGGACCCTAATTCGATCCCTAGCATCCCATATGGTCCCCCAAGCCAGCTGAGAGCGATTTCTTTTTCTTTTAGTTCTTTTTTGATGGTTCTTTTTTTTTTCTTTATTTAAACATCTTGATTACATATATGATTGTGATTAGGTTTCGGTCATGTAAAGAACACCCCCATCACCAGTGCAACATTCCCACCACCAATGTCCCAAATCTCCCTCCATCCCAACCCATCCCCACCTGTACTCCAGAGAGGCTTTCCAGTTCCCTCATTCATTCACATGATTATGGTAGTTCTCTGTGTAGTTATTTCTATAACTGCACTCACCACTTTTTGTGGTGAGCTTCATGAAGTGAGCTGGAAGTTCCAGCCCTCCTCTCATTGTCTCTGAGGATTGTTGCAAAAATGACTTTTATTTTTCTTAAAACCCATAGATGAGTGAGACTATTCTGCGTCTCTCTCTCTCTCTCTCTCTCTCTCTCTCTCTCTCTCTCTCTCTCTCTCTCTCTCTCTCTGACTTATTTCACTCAACATGATAGATTCCATGTACATCCATGTATAGGAAAATTTCATGACTTCATCTCTCCTGATGGCTGCATAATATTCCATTGTGTATATGTACCACAGTTTCTTTAGCCATTCGTCTGTTGAAGGGCATCTTGGTTGTTTCCAGAGCCTGGCTATTCTGAATAGTGCTGCAATAAATATAGGCGTGAGGAAGGGGTTTTTGTATTGTATTCTTGTGTTCTTAGGGTATATCCCTAGGAGTGGAATAGCTGGGTCGAATGGGAGCTCAATTTCCAGATTTTGGAGGAATCTCCATATCGCTTTCCATAGAGGTTGGACTGGACGGCATTCCCACCATCAGTGGATAAAAGTTCCTTTCTCACCACATCCCCGCCAGCACTGATAGTTCTCATTCTTTGTGATGTGAGTATAAAGTTGGTGTCTTCAGATATTAATATGGCCACCCCAGCTTTTTTGAGGGTGCTGTTTGCTTGGATAATTTTCCTCCAGCCTTTGATTTTGAGTCTATGTTTGTTCTGACTATTCAGTTGTGTTTCTTGTAGACAGGTTTGTTCATCTTTTTGACCCATTTTGCCACTCTGTATCTTTTAATTGGTGAATTTAGTCCATTGACATTGAGGGAGATGATTGTCATAGGATTTAATGTCATCTTTGTAGATAAGTTTGCTGTGTTTGTTGGTCTCTCTTGTCTTAGAGTAGACCTGTCAGTTTTTCCTTTAAGGCTGGTTTATCATCTGTGAAGTTTCTGAGCTGTTGTTTATCCATGAAGCTATGTATTCTTCCTTCAAACCTGAATGTGAGTCGGGCTGGGTGCAGTATTCTCGGTGAGGCATTCATTTCATTCAGTCTTGTCACAATATCCCACCACTGTCTTCTGGCCTTGAGGGTTTCTTGTGACATGTCTGCGGTAAGTCTTAGGGATGCTCCTTTGAATGTAATTTCCCTTTTTGATCTTGCTGCTTTCAGTATTCTATCTCTATCTGTGGAATTTGTCATCGTAACGAGGATGTGTCTTGGGGTGTTTTTCTTTGGGTCTCTTTTAGCTGGTACTCTTCAGGCATGCAGGATTGGATTGCATGTAGTCTTTAACTCTGAAAATATCTCTTTGATGATGTCTTTGACAGTTGATTCTTCCTGGAGATCTCCTACCTGGGTCTCTGGGACTCCAATGATTCTTATGTTGTTTCTGTTGAGTTTATCAAAGACTTCTATTTTCATTTGTTCGCATTCCTTGAGTACTTTTTCCATTGCCTGTTCGTTTCTCTTAAAGTTCTTTTCCAATTTCTTCTGTTGTGTTGAATTTTTCTGCATCACATCTTCCAGTACTCCAATTCTCTCCTCAGCTGCTGATACCCTGCAGTCGAGGCCATCCACTGAAGTTTTTAGTTGAGCTACCGTGTTTTACAGATCTGCTATTTCAGTTTGGAGTTTTCTGATTTCTGTCTTTGTGTTCTGTTCAGATAGATCTATGCTTTGAGTTCTACAAACATCTTCCATATTGCTATTTTAAGTTCCTTATCCGAGAGGTTAATCAGGCGGTTGGAATTTATTAGGTCATCCGACCTTTTGTCTTCATTTTCTGTGCATGGTGTTTGCCTGCGAGGTTTCCCCATTGTCACGCTTGTAGTGTGGTTTTTCCTGCGTGTTGTGGTGGGGTTCATTGGTTAGAAAGAGTGCGCGGTCGCAGGCACTCTTCTGCTGCCTCTAGTTGACAGTTTTTTTGGGGTGTGCTCCCAAGGCCTTTGAGGAGATCTTCAGGGATTCAGAAACACAGGCAGACAGGCACAGGCAGAAGAAGTTTCCCTTGAAATCCTCAGAGTGAACAAAGGCACAGCAGGGCGGAGCCTCCACAGGCCAGAGAGTTCAGCTTATTGGACAGCGACCCCCCCAGCCAGAATGTACTTACTGGGCAGCTTCAAAATACAGTTTTTTGGGGGGTGCGCTCTCTAGGCCGCTGAAGAGACCTTCAGGGATTCAGAAACACAGGCAGACAGGCCTGAGAGCAATTTCTAAGCGCAGAGCCAGGAGTAACTCCTGAAAGCTGCTGGGTGTGACCAAAAGAAACACACACAAAAACAAACAAGCAAATAAACAAAAAATAAATAACCTAAATGTTCACGGGAATATACAGTGCGACGATATCTACAGGTAATGAGTGTTTTACTGTTTCCCCCAAATAGAAGGATACTTGTTACCTACCCTGAAAATCCGAAAGTGCTTTTTGCTGTAAGTTCGGTAAATATCTGTTCTTTTTAGCAGCGGCCCATCAAAGCAGTATTCACAGTTTCTGTCCCTCCCAAACCAGTAGCTGTCGTTCACACACTCTGGAACACCAAAGCACATATCAGAGGGCTGTTGAGTCCAAGTGTCAAACACCTTTAAATATTATACCTAATATCTACATGTAGGGAAAATGTCAAAGATAGTACATTGGGCAGGGAGCTTGCCTTGCATGCAGCTAACCTAGGTTAAATCCCTGGCACCCCATGTGGGCCCCTAAAACCTCCCAGAAATGATCCCTGAGCAAAGAGCGAGAAGTAAGCCCTGGACAGTTTTGATTATAACCCAATCACACACACACACACCGCCGCCCCAAAATAAAGTTTTCAAAGAAGTCAGGTTCAGAGGTCACGGACACATGTCTTGCATGCAAAGGACTTGAGTCCAATTCCCTCACCATGCCGTCCCCAGAATTACTGGGACTCAAGTACTGAGCCATCTAGTAAGAGCTGGCTTTGTTGTGAGTTGCCCCAGGACCTGTTAACACCACTTGGGAATCCCTTCCCACCAAAAAATTCTTTTCACTTTTCCTTTGAACAAGTAGTAGCATCCTATTTATACTCTCTAAGTTTTCCCTAAATCCTTAGAATAAAACCTGTTCTCCACAGACAAGACTGTTCCCAGCATCCTTCCCCCGTATTCCTTCCATTGCTTGCTAAAATCAGGTTCCCTGACCCTCTTGCACTTTTCCAAATATGTCAGGCATGGCCTGCCCTTCGAGAGATGCATTCTTCATTTCTTCCCTCCGATGGTCAGTGTGCGCTGTTGCCCACCTCCCACTCAGTTCTCACACAGACAGCTCTGATTGCACTGGCCTTGCACATGGCCAACCCTGGTTCAATCCTGGATACCACACAGGGTCCCCAAAACCCCACCAGAAATGATCTGTGAGCACTGACCTAGGAGTAAGCACTAAGCTTGGCTGGATGTGTGTTTAAAAAACCACAGTGGGGGGAAGACTGTTGCTTACTGTTTCAGTGAACCAGGGATATGGATGAGTGGCAGAGAATATGTTGAGCAAGTGTGACCTACATTAGAGCCACAAGCCATATTCTGCACAGCCCCTCATTCTCACTGCCCAGTCCTATGGTGATCTGGTGGCCCCTGAGCACCACCTGGTGGAGCACTAAATCATTAGAAAATGCTGCCAGAAATGGTTCACACAAAACAATAGTTTTTTTTTTGGGGGGGGGGGGGGGTTTGGGTCACACCCAGCAGTGCTCAGGGCTTATTCCTGGCTCCAGGCTCAGAAATTGCTCCTGGCAGGCACAGGGGACCATATGGGACGCCGGGATTGGAACCGATGACCTCCTGCGTGAAAGGCAAACACCTTACCTCTATGCTATCTCTCCAGCCCTGTTTTTTTTTTTTTTTTTTTAATGTTTTTCTTAAGTACAGCTTCATCACCTAGGACAACATATAGTCCTATTAGTTCCCAGTACTGAATCACTAGGCCCAAGCATTGAACCATCCAGTCCTTAAGAATCTCTGAGGGGGCCAAGAATGTGGTTCAGGGGCTAGAGAGGTAGCTTGGAGGTAGGGCGTTTTCCTTGCATGTGGAAGGACGGTGGTTTGATTCTTGGCATCCAGCATCCCATATGGTCCCCGAGCCTGCCAGGAGCTATTTCTGAACTTAGAGCCAGGAGTAACCCCTGACGCTCCTGGTTGTGACCCCAAACCCAAAACAAATAAACAAACAAAAATAAAACTATGTGGCCCAGTGGTAGATACCTTGCCTTTTGTATATGGATCCTTGAGTTCAATACCAGCAATGTACAAAGAAATGAGGGGAAGTAGAAAGATAAAAAGAAATGATTTGTTCTTCTAAAATATATATCAAGTATTTCTGGAAGGTTGTACAATAAATCACCATCAGGTGAAAGTAATGGGGAAAAAGAGAAATTTTATGAAGACCACAAAACTGAATTTTAAACCTAACACAAATAGAATCAATTCAAAAATTAAGTAGGAATCAGAGAATGCAGGCAGGAAGGGCATATACCTTTCATCTAGGCAACCCTGACAAAATCTCTAGCACCGCATAGTCCCCCAAGCATTGCTGGATGCAGCCCTGGAAGTCCCAAGCACCAGTGTGTGACCCCATGTAATCTCCAGCACCAAAGGACCAAACAGTATTATGCCCTTGGGCCCTATTACTGGGCTAGTCTAGTTGGCAAAGAATTGCCAGGAGAAGCCCGACGCCTATTGAGTCCTGTTTGGATGATTCCCATCCTATCCCCCAAAATCAAACAAACCAACAACTACAAAACCCCAAACAGGAGCCTGAGTTATAGCACAATGGATAGGGCATTTGCCTTGCACATAGTCAACCCAGATTCAATCCCTAGCATCCTATAAGGTCCCCCAAGCATGCCAGGAGTGATCCCCAAGCAGAGTTGGGTATGGCTCCAAACTGAAAACAAAACAAAACAAAATAAAACAAAAAAATATTGTAATATATAACTGAAGTTACTGAAAGCAAATCTAAAAAAATTACAATGGTAATTATGCAGAAGGATCGATGGGTTAGCCAGTATTATGATAGTAATCATTCTTTACTATATCAAATCTACTAAAATATATTAAATAAAAAGCTGGGGTTGACAGGGGCTGGGGTGATAGTACAGTGGCAGTGCATTTGCAGACCTGGATTCGGTTCCTGGCAACCCATATGGTGTCCTGAGCCTGCCAGGAGCGTATTCTGAGTACAGAGCCAGGAGTAACCCTTGAGCGCCACAGGTGTGACCCAAATCCAAAATAAAAGTAGATGACAAATAGCCTTT
Source organism: Suncus etruscus (assembly GCF_024139225.1). NCBI lineage: Eukaryota > Metazoa > Chordata > Mammalia > Eulipotyphla > Soricidae > Suncus > Suncus etruscus. The sequence goes on from NC_064862.1 coordinate 28,289,339, forward strand.
GCTACTCTGAAGCTATAAAATGGAGGCTCTGAAGTGGCTGTAGATCATGGCCAGGGATTAGTAGGAAAACTTCTAGCTTATGGGTAAAACATTTAAGTTTGCATGAATTTGCATCTTCTCAGTCGGGCATGCAGCTTGCTCTCTTCAGATGCTCAGATGGACAGCATCCTTAAGGGAACCCACAGAGAGTTGTTGAAACAGTAAATGGAAGAGATCCCCAGCAGGTGCGAAGCAGTCTACCCCAAAACCACCTGGCTGTTCAATAATCATTGCTTTCAAACTCCAATCACCCTGAAAGTATTTTCCTGCAATCACTTTTCTGAACAAGTCCTCAACTATATGACAAGGCTCTTACCCAGATTAGAGAATCCATCCTGAAGGGCCCATAATCGAGCCCAAGACACAGGGATGGGCTCGTCAGCTTCCTGGTCCTCGGGAATACTGGCGAGTTCCTGAGTAGATATGGTGTCTACAGAGCTCAGTGTCCCCGAGCTGGACTGAGATGACTGGCTGGGCGTGGGCACTGTGCTGTTGGAGGAGCTGGAGGTGCCATGTGACTGTGAGGAGGAGCCAGGGGTCTGCATGGAGAGGCCCAGTGGCAGCCCAAGGCCACCCTGGGTCTGGGAGCCTGAGCCCCCACTCTGGGACTGGGAGGCACCGTCGTGGGGCTGCTCAAGTTTCACATCTGGTTCGAGAGACATCGCCACCTCAAATCAGGACAAGAAAGCAGAAACTGTGATTTCAAGGGACAAGACTTCAAATTTATGTGTGAATGAATACGGGGCTGGAGAGATTTCATAGGGGAGCACAGGCTTTGCATGCAGAAAGCCTGAATTCAATCCTCAGCACTGAATGGTCCCCAGAAAACTGTCAAGTCCCTAAACTAGAAGTTACCACCCAGCACCGACAGGTAGCCCAAATGAATAACCGCTGCAAGTGAAGAAAAAATAAGAGGATAGCAAGTATGTTATGCCAAACCTAAAGTTCTAACATTTCACATACTTATTTTTTCTTATTTGGTTTTTGGTCCACAGTCAGTGGTGCTCAGGGACCGCATAGCACAAGGGATCAAATTCAAGGCTACAATAGGCAAAGCATATGCAGAAAACCTTTGAGTAATTGCTCCCACCTTAAGCATCCTAAAATTCTAGCCCTATTATTCTATAGCCAGGAAATTCTACACTTCTGCACTAGAGATAGTACAACAGATTAGTATAACAGATAAGTACAACTTGTTTCCAATGAAGCTGACCCAGATTCAAACCAGTGCTACATATGGTCCCCCAAACCTTTCCAGGAGTGATCTCTGAGCACACAGTCAGCCCTGAGCACAGCCAGGGATAGCCCAAAATCGAATAAAGAGACTGAAATAAGGGCCGGAGAGATAGCACAGCAGTAGGGCGTTTGCTTTGCAGAGCCAGGAGCAACTCCTGAGCATTGCTGGTTATGGCCCAAAAATCAAAATTAACATATCACAAATGGAGACTGGAATGGTGGCATTAGAGGTAAGGCATCTACCTTGCAAGTGCTAGCCTAGGATGGACTGTGGTTAGAACCCCAGTGTCCCATATGGTTCCCCAAGCCAGGAGTGATTTCTGAACACATAGCCAGGAGTAACCCCTGAGTGTCATTTAGTGTGGCACAAACCCCCTCCCCCAAAGAAATTATATGGAGACTGGGCAAAGTAGTGGAGGGAAGTGAAACAGATAAAGGGTCTTGAAACACTATGACTGAAATTCAACCACTACCTTTTTAATTCTGTATCTCACAGTCATTCCATTTAAAAAAGAGAGAATGAAGGCCAGTAAGCTAGTATAGCAGCCATGAAAGGAGCTTGCCTTTGTATGTGCCAGTCCCCAGCTGGCATAACATGGTCTATTAATTTAAGTTCCTAATCTAATTTTTTTTCTCTTTTTGCAGTGCTCAGGATCCAACCCAGGGCCTCACCCATGTAAATCAAGTACTGCTGAACAAATCCCTAACTTTTCATGTTTTTTTGCTTGTTTACTTTTGTGGGTTTTTGTTTGTTTGTTTGTTTTTGGGTCACACTCAGCTGTGCTCAGGTGTTATTTCTAGCTCTGAACTCAGAAATTGCTCCTGGCAGGCTTGTGAACTCAGGCATGTCCGCAGGCAAGAAAAACACCCTATCACTGTGCTATCATTCCAGCCCCTACTTTTTCTTTTTTTTTTTTTTTTTTATGGGGTTTTGGGCCATACTGAGCTGTGCTAGGGACTCCTGGCTCTGAATTCAGGGATCACTCCTGGCAGTGTTGGAATTGAGAGTGGGGGACCACATGTGTTACTAGGGACAAAAATGGGTCTTTTTTGTTTATTAGTAGCTGAATGGGTTCTTAATAGACATTTCCAAGTCTGAAATATGTATGAAATAAAATATAGTAATAATTGCTAACATTCATAGTAATTTCCAAAGAACTGTAACTTGATTTGAAAAAGTGAAGCTTTTTCCCCTTCAGTGAACATCCAGTGATGTTCAGGAGTTACTCTTAGAGGAGCTTGGAGGACCATGTGAAGTGCTGGGGATGGAACCTGGGCTACCTGCTATAATATCTCTCTAGCCCCCTGATAGGGGGTATGATGCATGTAAGGTAAGTACCTTAACCCAGTACTATCTCTCAAGCTCCCTATTCCTTATTTAATTTTTTTTTAACTTTGGTTTTGTTTTATGGACCACACCCACAAAACACACACCAGGCAGTGCTCACAGCTTACTCTGGGCTCTGTGCTCAGAGATTGCTCCTTGCAGGTTCTAGGGACCATAAGGAGTGCCACAAATTGAGCCCAAGCAAGGGTACAAAGGGTGCAAAGTTACAAAGCAAGCACCCTACCTGCTGTAGCATCATTGTTCCACCCTTTAGTCTCGGTTTTAAAATGCATTTTCTATTCCCTCTACACCTCCTGGAGAATATGGTAATCATGAGTCCCACATACTGCATTTGGTAAGCTTTCCCGATGCAGTTTCTGTTGTTCTCAGAGGCCACCAGGAAGAAGGTACAGAGGAGTCAGCCACTGAGATCTACTCTATGGCTATCTTCGTTTTGGCCTGTGCTGCTTTTTGAGTTCAACGTCTCTGTCCTGACAAACGAATGGCATAAGACAATGAGTATATCAAGTGTCCAACTGCTATCACTGATTATTATATAAGTTATATAGATTCAAGAAATCAAACCACAATTGGCCTCACTAGTAGAAAAAGATGAGAGGCATTTTATTGCACAATCATCAAACTCATCGTATCTTTTTTTTTTAATAATACCAGCACAATTAAAAAAAAAAGCTTTACATAACGGGCACACCCCCCACTGTTAAAAAATAACTTGGCATAAATTGTAAAATTACCTACAGAGGAGGAGTGGTTAAAGGCAAACAGATCTGGAGGCGGATACCTGGATCAAATCTTCATAGTGTCTACAGGTGGAGCCCATTTCCTAAACTGGAAAAAAAAAAAAAAGTAGATAAATCCTGAAGATTAACTGAGATGAAGCATGAATGCCCCTCCCCCCAGTGCTGTCAGATGCCTGGAGGGCACAATTCCGAGTCCCCAAAAACCCAACTCAGGAAGATGATGCATGAACACACTTCCCCAAGTAACGCTGGGAAATTGAGAGAATTCCAGTCTCAAAGATCACCAAGCCTTAGAAATACAACATATTTTTCTCAAGTGGAGAAACTGAATGCCTAGGAGGGCTGGTGACTTCCTACCTTCTCCCCCACCACCTCATACTACACTCTTACTAATGGACACTCCAGGGCTTCCTCTTACACAGGCCACTGCAGTTTCCAATTCCTGCACCTAGCAGCCGAATGAGCATTTCCAAGTCTGAACCTAAAGTATGGTAATAATTGCTAACAGTAATTTCCAAAGAACAGTAACTTGATTTTGAAAAGTGAAGCTTTTCCCCCTTCATATCCTGACGTCTGGTGCGCATTGCAGCTTACAGGCAACAGGGGAAGTGAGTCTCAAGTGAAGCAAGAAGAGCAAACCACCAAGATGGAAGAGTCTCCCACGCCTTCCTCAGTCCCCACCCTCAGCCCCCAACTCAAAAGCAGACGAAGCGGAAGCTCGGAAATTCTGCCCGCAGTAATACCCTGAGGACGGGATTCGAACCCCCAAACACCAGGGAGAGCTCCCCCTACTAAGACTCACCGCGTGAGCCCACCAGAAGCGGCCCTCACCTGGCGCGAAACCCGCAAATCCAAACTCCACCCTCCACCAATCAGAAACGCCCCCCCGCCGAGGCCCGACCAATAGGAGAAGCGGATCGGATATCGCCGCTCGCGCGAGGCCGCGATGCTTGCCGGGAGTTGTAGTTTGGAGCGGGGAGAGGGACTCCGGATTCCACTTTAGCCCCGCCCATCCGCAGTTCATCAGCCAATCAGGATAACGGGTTGGCCGGTGCTCTGCCCTCTGTTGCCCCTCCTGCGACCTCAGCGGGACTAGGCCGCAGGCCAGATGTTGAGGGGCCGGGTTGGGCCTTTCCTCCGGCTTTGGGGGTCGTGGCCAGCAGGGGCTCTCGGAAGGAGACTCCCGAGCTGCAAGGCCGCGTCGCTGGCGGCAGGCAACTCCCGCCGGTGCTGGAACTGCGGCGAGGCCGAGGGCGCTGCGCGGGGAGATGGGTTCTTTTGCCCGCAGTGCCACTCCCTGCAGCCCCCTGACCCCGCTCGGGACCATTTCAGCCTCTTGGACTGGTAGGGCATTCGGGTTCGAGACCCGAGGCTGGAGGGAGGAAGGGGGAAGACCGAGGAGGTCGGGGAAGAAGGCCGGACTGGTAGTGGGAGTTGTAGGCAGAGCCCCCCAAAAGGGGTGGGGTGATGCTTGGGGTGCTCTTGGAAGAGGGGGCAAGAGAGAGCTGGGGAGGGGCGTCGAGATACAAGGCCCCTCGAGGGTGCATGGGGAATGGAAGTTAGGGGGATTGCCCGTGGCTTGAGACGGAAACTTTGAGGGGGCAAGATCTTGGGGGGAGCATGAGAAAGGGACCGCTTCCCCCCTAAGAAGGAGTATGGCATTGCCTTACATTGCTGCTGACTCGGGTTTCATCTTCAGCATCCCATTTGGTACCTCAAGCCCCGACAACTTGAGCACAGAGCCGGTGTAAACCGTAAGCACAACCGGGTGTGCCCCCAAAATCCAAAACATCAAATATGGAAAAGTGAAGTTTAGGCGGATCTAAACTGGTGGGACCGGGCATGCTGCAGGAAGAAAAAGGATTAATACTGGATTAATATTAAGTGGAGGAGGCAGAGGGGTTTGGGAGACTAGGTGGTTACAGCACATGTGATCCCAAAACTGTACAGTCCCTAACAAGGGTACTCACTCCCCAGCTCTGAGGGGGGAATATAGGTGTGGCCCCAAGCCAAAAATATATAAGGGAAAGGGCTCTGCATAAAGACACCTGGGTTTGCTCCCCAGCATATCATGATACCCCATATTAGCCAGGAGTGACCACAGAGCACTGAGCCTGGTGTAGCCCCCTGCACCTCCAGATGTTTTCTGCATTCCTCCAAAACAAAATGAAGTGGGAGAAAAGATGGAGGAATTTGTGCCTTGAAAAGACAAGGTGATCTTCGAGTTACTCCAGAAGTGATCCCTAAGCACCTGGGTATAGCCAAAAAATACTTGAATATACAAAAAGACAAAGTGAAATTGGAAATGCTCTTGTCTCTGGGACCTGCCCCCATGGTCATTTCTGTTGGACTGCAGTAAGACTACCTTCTTGTTCAGTTTTTTCCCACCTTAGAGCCATTGTACATTCTGTCTGCCTCCATGATCCTTTTCTGATCTTTGATTCCTCATCACTATTTTATTTATTTATTTATTTTTTACTCATCACTATTATTTAGAGAAGGTCAGTCCATTTCTTTGTTCACACCTGCCATTCTCTCTACTTTATTCTGGTTTCTGTCACAACACCTACTATAATTTAATATAGATGTTTATATTGTCTTGCCACATGAGAGCAGAAAAGAGGCCCAGATCCATAAATAACTGACATGAGGGGCCGGGCGGTGGCGCTAAAGGTAAGGTGCCTGCCTTGCCTGCGCTAGCCTTGGACGGACCACGGTTCGATCCCCCGGTGTCCCATATGGTCCCCCAAGCCAGGAGCAACTTCTGAGCACATAGCCAGGAGTAACCCCTGAGCGTTACCGGGTGTGGCCCAAAAACAAAAAAAAAAAAAAAAAAAAACCGAAAAAAAAAAAAATAACTGACATGAGTTTCTCTCCCATTCTCCTTCCAGCAAACGTTCCTTCAGAATTGACACTGGGAAACTCCAGCATAAGTACCAGCAGTTACAGCGTCTCGTCCACCCAGATTTCTTCAGCCAGAGATCTCAGGTAGCCAGCAGCCATTCCTAATCATACCAAATCACTCATGATCCTGGCTGAGATGGAGAACCTGACCTTGTGGTTGTGAAGTAGCAGAGACAAAGCTGAACAACCAGCGCCATCCTGTGCAGTCACTTCAGCCACCCAGCCACAGGCCCTCTCTTGCACTCAGCTTTCCCCCCCACATTCCCGAACTTGAATCCACCTCTAAAATAAACGGCTTATCCTACACTAGTTCTTACTTTGTCCACTTTCTTAGGTCCCTGCTCTTCAGTCTTCTATGAAACAGTTTGTGAATGTAGGATGACTGACTGGGATGGTAATAAGCTTGTCTTCATCTCTACTAACAGACTGAAAAGGACTTTTCAAAGAAGCATTCGACCCTGGTGAATGATGCCTATAAGACCCTGCTGGCCCCCCTGAGCAGGGGACTATACCTTGTAAGGTGATTTCTCAGCCCTTCTCTGTGTGACTGCTGGGTGCCCACTTTCTATGAAATAACTGCTCCTCTAAATATAGCAGTAGAATCCTGGGAAACTAGAGAGTTCAGGGACCTAAGAGCTTTTTTTTTTTTTCTTCCCTAAGAGAGCTTTGGAGATACCACACAAGCATCCTTTTTCTCTTACTTGCTAAATGGTTGGTTTGTTTTGTTTTTAAAACCCCCCCCCCCTGTTTTTTTGTGACCATCTTCTATAAAATTCAAGAACTGGATTTTTAGGAAAGAGTATTTTTTGCTGTTTTTGTTTGCTTCAAGGGCAGAAGAGGTGGTGGGCTGCTGAGGATTTTTGGATTGAATAGGAACTTTACATGCCTCTAGCTCACCCTCCTTTGGTGACTCCCCAAGGATCATACAGTTTCTAGCAGCAGAGGGAGCTTGAGAGATAGTACAGTGAGGAGTGCACTTAACTCCGCTGCAACCAAGCTGAATTCAATCGTTAGCATCCCATTTTGTCCTCCAAGCCCTCCAGGAGTAATTTCTGAGTGCAGAGTCAGGAGTGACCCCTGACTACTGCTGGGTGTTCCCCCTCCCAAAAAAATGTCATACAAACAAAGAAAAAACTGCAGAAGGTGAGCACTTCCCAGCATTCCTTTATCAGGTTAAGTAGCTAGCACCTTGCTCTCACACCTTCATGATTAGGACAGAGAAAGGTGTTGCCTTTTTTTTTGTTTGTTTGTTTTTTTTGTTTTGTTTTTCGGGCCACACCCGTTTGATGCTCAGGGATTACTCCTGGCTAAGCACTCAGAAATTGCCCTTGGCTTGAGGGGACCATATGGGATGCCAGGGGATCGAACTTGCAAGGCAGACACCTTACCTCTAGTGCCACCTCCAGGTGTTGCTTTTTGTTTGTTTTCTTTACGCCAATTGATGTTCAGGAGTCACTGCTGGATCTGCACTTAGGGATCACTCCTAGTAGAACATGGGACCAACTAGGATGCCAGGATTTGCATAATTCTAGACAGTGTTTAAATTAAATTTCTTACCCCTGCTTTATGCCTCACTAGCTAAAGCTCCATGGAATAGAGATTCCTGAAGGAACAGATAATGAACTGGACAGACAATTCCTCCTGGAAATCATGGAAATCAATGAAAAACTTGCAGAAGCTCAAAGTGAAGCTGCTATGAAAGAGATTGAGTCTGTTGTCAGAGGTAAAGATAAAATGTGACTGAATGGATTTTATTGCTATCATAAGTAGGTATCCATTGTTGAGTCAAAGTTAGCATAAAAACTTAAATATTGGTCTTTATAATGAGTCACGGAGATTTTTTTTTCTTCATTGCATTGAAACCATTTCTGTCTGGAGGTTAGATTAACAATGACCCTAATTCTGGTAGGCAGCCAAGAAGAGAGTAGTAATTAGTATGTTGCTATACTCTCTCCCACTCATAATACCATTTAAATAAAAATTACTATGTGATGATGAAAAACATGCCTCAGAAGTTGGTGGAAATACCAAAGACAGCAGAGACAGCAAAGATTGAAACCTCTGTCTTTTGAGAGCGGAGAGAGAGCGCAGGAGTAAGGTATTTGCCTTGCAGGCGGCTGACTCAGGACAGACCCTGGTTTGATACTGGCATCCCATATGGTCCCCTTAACCTGCCAGGAGCGACTTATGAGTGCAGAGCCAGGAGTAACCCCAGAGCACTGCCTGGTGTAGTCTAAAAACAAAACAAACTAGGGCCCGGAGAGATACCACAGCAATGTTTGCCTTGCAAGCAGCCGATCCAAGACCTAAGGTGGTTGGTTCGAATCCCAGTGTCCCATATAGTTCCCCGTGCCTGCCAGGAGCTATTTCTGAGCAGACAACCAGGAGTAACCCCTGAGCACCGCCGGGTGTGGCCCAAAAACAAAAACAAAACAAAACCAAAAAAAAAAAAAATAAGGAAAGAAAGAAACCTCTTTGTTTTAAGTCCATATTGCTTTTGCTTTAGTCCATAGATTTTATAATATATGTGACTGGGGGTGAGGACAGGAAGAGGAGAGAGACAAATTTATTATAAAGAATTGACTAATTATGAGGCTAACAAATTTGAATATGTAGGGCAATTCAACATGCTGGAAACTCAGTGAAACGTATCAGTAGGTCTTTGAGGCTGAATTTCTTTTTGTTGTTACTTTGGTTTTAAGGCCATACCCAGCAATGTGTCATTTGGGGACACTTCCAGCTCTGCATTCAGGAATTACTCATGGCAATGCATGAGGACCAATTGGGATACCAATTGCATCAGGCATGTACAAGACTGGTAATCATCAAACCATTTACACCCTGTACTATCACTCCAGCCTGAGAGCCAGAATTATTATTTTTGATCCAGGAAGCCTGTTTTTGCTCTTAATTGCTTGAACTGGTTATATGAAACCTGCCTACATCATCAACGATAATTGCTTTTACTTAAAGTCAACCTGTTTGCCAATGTTACATCTACAAATACCTTCACAACATCCTGCCAAACAGTTGGGCAGGGGCCAGAGAGATAGCATAGAGGTAGGGCATTTGCCTTGCATGCAGAAAGATGGTGCTTGAAATCCTGGCATCCCATATGGTCCTCCAAGCCTGCCAGGAGTGATTTCTGAGCGTAGAGCTAGGAGTAACCCCTGAGCGCTGCCAGGTGTGACCAAAAAACAAAACAAAACAAACAAACAAACAAAAAAAACTCAAATAGCTGGGCACTATATCCCTACCAGATTTACACATGAGGTAGAGTGCTTACCTTCAAGTGGCCAAACTTGGTTCAAATCCTGGTGCCACATGTGGTTCCCCAAGTACCTTAATATCTCCAGGTATGGCTGAGCCCCCCTCCTACACCTATGCCACATGATGCCAGTTCACCATACACTGAACTGCTGTATAGAAAGTCTTCAGGGCTTTTACTCCAGCTATATGCATAGTTATGCTTTCACAAATATTCGTGTTATGCCCAAACTTATCAGGCGCCGCATGACACTGAGAATATATAGTCTTGAGCAAAAAGAGATACATGGGCCTGAGTGACATTTGCACATTATAATTCCATGTGCCCAGCCTGGTATTCACCAGCATCCCCCTTACTCCCTCGGGAACTTGGCCCTCTGTCAGTGTTCCTTTCCCAAGAGAATGACACAATCCAGCTGCACACATCTAAAGCCCTGAGAGGTACCATTCACCGGCCTCTCACCAAATCTTGAAAAGATGACCTTAGGTGTCTTAAGTTCATCCACCCATTTCTACTGCCATGGTCCAGGCTACCATTCTTCTCACCTGAAAACTAAAGTAGCTCTAGATCAGTCTAGCTGTCATTTTAAGTCACGTATAATATATACTATCATTATGGGGGCCTTTTAGAAACCCAGATCTCTTATTATCCTTGGTCTTGCAGAAATGCCAGGTTTGATTCTTGGCACTTCCTGGTCTCCCCAGCATTACCAGGAACACCAAGGTGAGAGTTGGCCCTTGAGCACAGGTAGATCTATCCCCAAAGCTAAAAGAAAAAAATGTTAACTACTTCCCCATTCTTCTGAGATTAGACTAAACTCTTTGTGGGCTCGGGAGTAATGAGGAACCCATCTGGCAATGCTCAGTGTTCCTCCTGCATCTGTACTCAGGCTTGCTTCCTATGGGTGCCCAGGACACTGTACAATACCAGGGATCAAATTGTGCTCAACCGCACACAAGGCAAGCACTTTGCCTTATACCCTGTACTATCTTTCCAACCCAAAAGACCAAAATCCTCAACTTAATTTATAAAGCCTTGCGTGATCTGGCCTCTACTTCTTCCTGTTTTGCAACTGCGCTCTCCACCAGCTCTTGTGTTACGTAAGTTATTTTAAATTCTTTACCTGTTGTCACATGCAAAAGCCCTGTGGTAATACTTTTGTATCCCAGGGCCTTTGTATTGGTTTTGATGTCATAGTTGACAAAGTATTCTCTTCAAATCACGACTGTTTAAATAGAAAAGTGAAGATAATGCTTTTCTTTTACAGCTAAGCAGAAAGAATTGACTGACAGTGTGAGCAGAGCTTTTGAACAAGGTACTTCCTTTATTTCTTGACTTTCTTAGATCAGGAAAGAAATTTATTCAATAAGTAGCTATGGTAGACCCATAGTATGTTAGGTAGGCACATGAAAAATTATAAAATATAAGGTATAAAATATAGGGGCCTGAGCGATGGCGCAAGCAGTAGGGTGTCTGCGTTGCACATGCTAGCCTAGGTTGGACTGCGGTTCGATCCCCCAGCGTCCCCTATGGTCCCCCAAGCCAGGAGTGATTTCTGAACTCATAGCCAAGAGTAACCCCTGAATGTCACTGATGTGGCCCAAAAGCTAAATATATATATATATATATATATATATATATATATATATATATATATATATATATATATATGGTATAAAATATAATAGTGTCTGCATTTCACCATTGTCATAGTCTGGGTGCAGAAACCAGCCGTATATCCACAACAGTGCTATGCCAGTGTAAGAGTAAATGCGAGAGTGCTCCCTTCTCTTTAAGTGAGCAGCAGCAGATGAGATGATGGGTATGGGCTGAAACCAGACAGGTGGATTCTGTAGAAAGGAATCGTACACCTTCTGTCAAGTCCAGGAAGAAAAGCTCATCAGAGCTGTGTCCAGATGATAGCTTCGAAGTGTTTATCCTCATCTCTTGCTTCTGATTCTCAGAACTTTTTGCTGGTGGCTTTGGGGAGTCATATGGGATACCAGGGATCAAACCCAGGTCTGCCATATTGCAAGGCAAGGAAGCACCTTACCTGCTGAACTATTGCTCCAACTTTCCTAGTCAACTTTTCACATTTTTTCATACCTGACTCTACTCTATGAGCCTCCGCTCACCCTTGTTCTTTCTTAAATAAAAGTTGTGGGATTAGGGACTTGTTCTGGGGTCAAGGCAGAGCATAAGATCCTGAGTTTTATCCCTGGCACTGCAAATTTCTCTTGAGCACCACTGAGTGTGTCATTGCTCCCCTGCCCCCAGTACTGCAGGTCCCAAACACTAAGACTCCCCAAAGTCACCAGGAGAAAGTTCTGAATGCAGAGCTAGGAGTAACCTCTGAGCATCACCAGATGTGAGCCCAAAACAAAACAAAACCAAAAAGTAAATGTCTGGCTAGGGCTGCTGGTTCCTGGGAAAAACATCTGACTTTGCCACTTTAGGCTCCTCCCCTCCCAGAGTCTGGGAGACAAGGGTTGTGTGACAAATAGAGAGAGCCCATAAAAAGAGACACTCTTTCTCTGAGCACTGTAAGTCCATTTCTCATTCTGTTGCCATTGTCAAGGACTAGCTAAATCATCTGTTGAGTCCTGGTACTAGAGAATTGCTGGATGGCATGAGCCATTAGGCATTTAATGAGGAACAGATTGTATTTTATAAACCTTGCAACGCTGGGAAGTCAAGAAATCATCAGGGGCTGGAGCTATAGCACTCTGTAGGATGCTTGCTTGTACACGGACCATCTGGGTTCGATCCCAAGAACTTCATATGGCCCCTCAGGCCACGCCAGGAGTGATCCCTGAACACAGCTAGGTGTGGCCCAAAATCTAGCCACAATAAAAGTAATGGTCGATTTTCATGGTCGATTTCGATGTCAGTTTTATCACAGTTAAAATTGTTCTACATGGGCCAGAGTGATAGCACAGTAGTTGGATGTTTGCCTTGCATGCAGCCTACCCAGGACAGATCTGGGTGTGATTTCCAGCAGCCTTCCAGGAGTGATTCCTGAGTGCAGAGCCAGGAGTAAACTCTGAGCATTGCTGGGTGTGGTCCCCCCCCCCCCCCGAAAAAAATGAATGATCTAAAATAAAGAAAACATGAGGTTGTCTTCAAGGCCTTGGTGTGTGCCATTTGCAATTGCAACTCCATCCATAATAACCACTCCTGAATAACCCAGTCTCTCATTTATTTGAACCATACGTGAATATACAGAAAAACTGTTTATTCTGATCCAAGAATGGAGCCTCTGCTTTGGCAGTGGCCACATTCAGGGCGAGATGATTCTTCATTGTGAGACCCTTCCTGTCCAAGGACTGAAGAAGCACCTCTGAACTCTATAAAACAAGTTTCAGTGCATATCCCTGGTTGTCAACCCAGAAATGTCTCCAGACATTGCCACACATTGCTGGAGGTAAGGGGGTACAGAGGGTAAGGCCATGCCTTGCACACAACTGACCTCTGTTTAACCCTCAGCACCCCTAAGCACAGAGCCTAAGAGTATGCTCTGAGCACTGCTGAATATGACTCCAAGCCCCAAACAAAACAAAACAAAACAAAACAAAACAAAACAATATTGTTAAATCTCCCTTTGGTTACAAAATCGCCTTTCGTGGGGAATCACTGAGGCCTCTAGGGACATTCTCAGAGAACAGGAGCCCCACACGGTTAGTGCTGGCCCTTAGGACTTGGCACGTGGGGGGACTCAGAGCTTCCACATCCTTGTCAGGATCAGGTCACCAGACTTAACTGACTTTTATTTATTTAATTGGGGGTTTGTTTGCTTATTAGTTGGTTTGCTATTTTGGGCCTCACTGCAGTGCTCAGGGCCTTCTCCGGCTCTGAACCTAGGATCACTCCTGGTAGCGCTCAGCTGTGGTATCGGATCCTCCAGTCTTAGGTGGGAGACTTAATTGTTTTATCTTTATTTCTTATTGTTTTGGGGCCACACCCACTGGTGCTCCGGAATTACTCTTGGCTCTGTGCTCAGAAATCGCCCCTGGCAGGCTCGGGACCACATAGGATACTGGGAATTGAACTCGGGTCAGTCCCGGGTTGGTCATATGCAAGGCAAATGCCCTACCCTTTGTTTTATTGCTCTGGTCCTGTTTTATTTTTATGGGGTTGGGAGATGGGTAGATATCCCAAGTAGTCCTGGGGAATCTATCTCCCGTTTCTAACTGGCTGGGAACCCTTTGAGCTTTCTCCCTGACTCCCCAGTAGATGATAAAGCTTTTCTGTTGTTTTTGTGCCACACCCAGCGATACATAAGAGCTACTCCTGGCTCAGCACTTAGGAATTACTCCTGATGGTAATTAATTCCTGATGGATTGCTTAAGGGAACCATATTGGGTACTAGAGATCAAATCTGGATTAACTGGCTTGCAAGGCAGCACTCTACCCACTGTACTATCTCTCCAGACCCAAAGTAGGGGAAAACTATTAAAGCACAGATCTTTGATTATTTTGGGACTTTTGTGGGGAAAATCCGTTTTCTTTTGGGGCCAAACCCAGCAATGCTCAGGGTGCATTTCTGACTCTACTCAGGGATCACTCCTAGTAGGCTCAGGGGGACCATATGGGGTGCCTGGAAATGGAATCCAGGTCAGCCCCATGCAAGGCAAATCTGTTACCCCACTATACTATCTTTCCAGTCCCAGAATCTACTTTTTCTTATTTCAAGTTTGAATCTATAAGCCACCTTTTTTTTTTATTAACCAGTCAGATATTCTCCCTTTCCTATTCTGATGTTTTCTACCTTGGTTGATAGTCTTAGTTTTTTTCTTGCTTGAAATGAATCCTAACAGTAATGTCTCTTTATTTTAGATGATTTTGAAAAAGCCAAGGAGATTTTAACAAAGATGAAATACTTTTCCAACATAGAAGAAAAGATCAAACTAAAGAAGATTCCCCTCTGATTTCCTGATCTAATTGTACCATTTTAAAAATAAAATTTAATATATTTCTTTTCTGGCTTCTGCTAATTAGAAAGAGAATTGCTGTCATTTTTGTATGATCTTTTGTTTTTGTTTTCTGTGTTTAGGCCATACCTGGTGGCTCTCAGGGGTTACTCCTGGCTCTGCGCTCCATTATTACTCTGGCAGGCTCCTGGGACCATATGGCATACAGTGATTGAATCCAGGTTGGCCGTGTATGATATCACTCCAATCCTCTTGTATTATGTTGGTATTATTTGGGTGGTTGTGGTTTCTTTGTTTGTTTTGGGGTCATACTCGGTGACTGTCAGGGATTATTCCTGGCTCTGTGCTCAGAAATCGATCCTGGCAGGCTCAGGGGACCATATGGAATGCCAGGATTCAAACCACCATCCATCCTGGATCTGCTGCGTGTAAGACAAATGCCCTACTGCTGTGCTATCTCTTCGGCCCTGCAATTGTTCCTTTACTTCTGTGACTAGAGTACTGATATCTGACAAGGTCAAAGCGAATATTTGAACATTAAAAAAAAATACTATCACTTTAGGTTTCAGTTTAAGTGTGGTACTCAAAACGGACTACAATATATTGTTTTGTTTTGGTTTTTGGTTTTTGGTGGCTTTTTTTTGGGGGGGGGGGAAATCACACCTGGTTGCACTCTGGGGTTACTCCTGGCTCTTCTCTCAGAAATTGCTCCTGGCAGGCTTGGGGGACTGTATGGGATGCTGGGGATCAAACCTGGGTTTGTCCCACATTTCTGGTCCATTAAAGCTAACATTTAGACAATGCAACTTCCTTTAACATTTTTTCAGCATGCAACATAGAACTATCTGATGGCCCAATAGTCATGTTGTGAGGAGATGAGGTCTCTTCTGTGGTATGTTTCTAATGTGGATTTCTATTGCACATTAGCAGGACCAACGCTTGCCAATGTGTTTCACCATATGAATTCATAGAATTCAAGCCAGGTCATACATTTGAATTTGTGTCTGACAAAGTATCAACTATGACAAGGTCTATTCAAAAGATGACCCTCGGGGCCGGAGAGATAGCATGGAGGAAGGGCATTTGCCTTGCATGCAGGATAGTGGTTCGAATCCCGGCATCACATATGGTCCCTTGAGCCTACCAGGAGCGGTTTCTGAGCACAGAGCCAGGAGTAACCCCTGACTGCTGCCAGGTGTGACCCAAAAAACAAAACAAACAAAAAAAAGGATGCTCCTCGGGCTGGAGTGATAGCACAACAGCAGGGTGTTTGCCTTGCATGCATCCAACCCAGTATGGACCTACCTGGGTTAGATCCCCAGCATACCATATGGTCCCTTGAGCCTGCCAGGAGAGATTTCTGAGTGCAGAGCCAGGAGTAATCCCTGAGTGTCAACGGGTGTGACCCAAAAAAATAAAAAAAAAACCTGTTTTAAGATTACCCATGATTTTAGGATTAAATGTATTTGTCTTGGTGTATGTTGCACCGCTGTCTTTTCATGCTTCTGTAAATATATGATTCACCTCTCCATTAGCATGCTTCTGTAAATATTTTCATGCATGCATATTTTGATTTTCACTTTATTCATTTATTTTGCTTTTTTGTCCATATAGTGTGATGCTCAGCACTTATGCTTGACTCTGCATCCTGAAATTACTCCTGGCCAACATTCAGGTACCATAGGTGGTGCCAAGGATCAAACCTAGGTTGGCTGCATTCAAAGCAAATGCTCTACTTGCTGTCCTATCTCTCCTGCCGCACTCTTGTCAACATTTTCAAAAGAAGCATGATCTTTCCAGTAGCAGTGAACACACTTAGCATCCTTACTTACTTTTTTTTTTTCCTTACTCACCTTTTAATACTTCTTACCTTTGTGGATATTCCAGATTATGGGAGTACAGTTGCTTCTAGTATTAGGGGAAAAGAGGTACAAGGTGGTCCCAGAATACTTTACTGGGACTGAAAGTTAAGAAAGTGCAAACAAGTAGCCTGGAACATGATGTTTGATATAGGAGAGACACCTCAATGCGGTTTTCATTCACTGGTCTGGTCTGGGATTACGAGCACCACATGGAGTAAAGAAATAATTCTGAACAACTGCGAGTATGGAAGAAACTTGTATGTTATGGAATTGTATACATGAATGAATTATGCATAAGACAATATAAAAAGGCAACTGGCGGGGCTGGCGTGGTGACGTAAGCAGTAGGGTGTTTGCCTTGCACGCACTGACATAGGATGGACCAAGGTTCAATTCTCCAGCGTCCCATACGATCCCCCAAGCCAGGAGCGATTTCTGAGCGCATAGTCATGAGTAACCCCTGAGCGTCTGGTTGTGGCCCAAAAACAAAAAAGAAAAAGAAAAAGGCAACTGGTATCTTCATAGTTTACTCTTAGTATTGACATTTTACAAAATTGTAGTTTTCAAATTAGCACATTAATTTGAGAGATACTGCTATTAGGAACTATAGAAGCCATTTGGATTTAGCCCATTTTTCTTGATCAGATTTAGGTTCCCAAACTGCAGCTTGTTATATTCTGTTTAAATCGCTTGAGGGACCATATGGGACACCTGGGGATCGAACCACAGTTCGTCCTGGGCCAGCCACGTGCAAGTCAAAAGTCCTACTGCTGCGCCATAGCTCCAGGCTGCCACGATTTTTCTTAGCCAGAGTTTAAACATAAATCACCTGAGGATCAAGGTTGTGCTAATTAACTCAGAAAAGGTTAGAGGAAAAAGTATGTGATTTTTAAAATGTGTATGACAACAGAGAGATTAAGAGAAAATTTTTATTTGAAAAACTGCCAATGAGTTAGGTGTTTACCTTGCATGAGACCATCTTAGATTTGATTCTAGGCACCCCTTATGGTCCCCCAAGCCAGTCAAGAGTGACAACTGAGTTCCAGAACCAGGAGTAACCCCTGCGCACCACCAGCTGTGAACCCCACCCCACCGCCCCCCAAAAATGGGCCCAATGTAACACACTGGAAAACACAAGACAGGTCCAAATCTTTTGGGCCTTTTTTGGCCAATAAACAAAACAAACTGAATAAATGCCAGGATTTATTTTATACTAATACAGACAAACGAACAAAAAGGTATTATCTGGGAAGACTAAAGACTGATGGAAAATTTGGAGTACCCAAAGAAATACATCATTCAAACTAAGATAATCTTTGCCGGTCCTAAAAGGAAGAGTGAGAAAGATCTATTGAACATTTACAGGAAATATCTTATGCAACTTAACTAGTGCTAAACCAAAACTGTCCATGTTAAATATTCATGTTTAAGTAAGCCATATTTGATGATTCTGGAACAGATAGTAGTATATTAAATATTTAAAAAAGTTTACATGTGTTAGGGACTGGAGAGATAGTGAGTGGGTAAGGCTCTTTTCATTTCATGCGGAGGACCCACGTTCAATCCCCAGCACAACATCTGGTCCCTCAGTCTGGACCCCAGCAGGAGTGATCCTTGAGCACACAGTCAAAAGAAATCCCTGAGCACAATCAATTGCAATTTTTTAACAATAGGTGAGCATTATTCCAAACACGTTTGTTTGTTTGGAAGCCATATCCAGTAGTGCTTGGAGGGGATTCCCTGCACTGCATAGGGGACAATGTAGTGCTGGGTATCAAAATCTCAAATCTCAAAGTTCTCTCTTAAGCAATATATGGTTTTCATGCACATATATCAATGAGTGATCTCTCCCAGCTACAGTTCTTGTTGGTTTTTTTTTTTGGGGGGGGGGTTTGATGTATTTTTTTTCCTTAAGTTTTTGGGCCACACTGGTGACATTCAGGTGTTATTCCCGGCCATGTGCTCAGAAACCACTCCTGGCTTGGTTTTTGGGTCACACCCGGCAGCGCTCAGGGGTTACTCCTAATTTCTACGCTCAGAAATCGATCCTGGCAGGCTCAGGAGACCATATGGGACGCCGGGATTCAAACCACTGACCTTCTGCACGCAAGGCAAACGCCTTACCTCCATGTTATCTCTCTGGCCCCCCAAAATCTATTTTTTAACAATATAACCAGGGGAGAGCACGAATGCAGTACCCCACTACCACAAATTATGCAGTTGAGTTTCCCACCCTACCTGCTATACTTGCTCCAGACCCCAACACTTTTTTTTTTTAATTAAAATTGCAACACACAAGGGCTGGAGAGATATAGTACAAGCCGGTATGGCTCTTACTTTGAATGTAAGAACTCAGGCCGACCTGAGTTCAATGCCCAGAATCCCATTTGGTCCCCCTCCTCCCAGCCCACCAGAAGTGCTTCCTGAGCACAGAACCAGGAGTGATTCTTGAGTGCAGAGCCAAGAGTGAATCCTGACACTGAGAGTTGTGGCCCCAAACCACAAAATTATCACACATTTGTGGACTCCCAAATTGTTGAGAGGATACTTTACTTTGTATCTTCAGTCTAGTAGACTCCTTTCTATTTTTTTTCATGCTTTTAAAAAAAAAAAGATCCTTCACCAGTGCAACATCCCCACCACCAATGTCCCAAGTGTCCCCCCTCCCTGTCCCACACCAGCCTGTACTCCTGACAGGCCTTCTACCTCCCACATTCACCTTCTATCATGATGGTTCTCAAGTGTAATCATTTCTGTGACTGCACCCATCACTCTCTGTGGTGAGCTTCATTTTGTGAGCTGGACCCTCCAGTCCTTCTCTATTTGTCTCGAGAATCATTACATAAATGGTCCACTCCTTTCTAAACATGAGTGTTGAAATGATTTTGTTCGGATCCAGAGTGATAGTGGCCCACTTGCACAAGGCTGACCCAGGTTCCATCTGTTGTACTATATATGTTCCCCAAGACCGCCAGCAGTGATCCCTGAGCATTGAGTAAGAATTGAGCACCACCAGGTGTTTAAACAATTTTTTCTTTTGAAATCAAGAATAATTCATAAGACTCCATCAAAGTAAGAAGTTTCTGTACGGCAGAAGAAATGAGCTAAGACTAAGACATCTAGGGGATGTCTTATTTGCACTCAACACATGAAATAAAGGATTGATATCTAGGACATACAAAGTACTCACAAAGATTAATCACCCCCCCCCCCAAACCTAAAACCCCCATCAAAAAACAGGGAGAGGACACCTCTCTGAGGAAGGCCAAAAGATGCCCAATAAGCACATGAAAAATGCTCATCATCACTTATCGTTAGAGAAAGCCAAATCAGGACAATGTGGTATCATCTTACACTAGTGAGGATGGCATATATCACAAAGTAATGGGAACAATCTTGGTGGGGATGTGGTGAAAAAGGAACTCTCATCCACTACCTTTGCAATGTTGTCTGGTTCAACCCCTGTGGAAAACAGTACGGAAGGTTCTCAATAAACTCAGAACTGAGCTGCCATATAATCCAGCAATTCCACTTTTTGGGTATCTGACCCTGGGACAGAAAAATTTCATTCAAAAGGATGTATGCATCATTATTCATTGCAGTACTCAGTACAATAGCTAAGAGTTGGAATCAACCCAGATGTCCAACAACAGATGAGTAGATCATGAAGAATTAATACATATTTACTATAGAATACTACATAGCTTTAAGGAATGATACAATCATGCAATTCACTGCAACATGGATGGAACTGGAAAATACTATGTTAAATGAAGCCAGAAGAATACAGGATGATATAACTTATATGTGGCATTTAGAATAACTGCATGGTTTAAATGGGGGATGTCATGTTTTAATATGCTAATATGTTGACACATTTAGAAAAATGAAAAGATTCGGTCACTTATACATAACTTTTTTTAAAACTGATTGATTGGTTTTTGGGCCACACCCAGTGGCGGTCAGGGGTTACTCCTGCTCTGCACTCAGAAATCACCCCTGGCAGGCTGGGGGACTATATAGGATGCTGGGGATCGAACCAGGTCCCTCCTAGGTTGGCCACATGAAAGGCAAATGCCCTATCGCTGTGCTATCTCTCTGGCCCCGTTTATACATAATTTTAATATGTGTCTATTTTCATTTGGTCTCTCGATTTTACAATTCTTTATTTTGGTGGGGGGGGGTTGTTTTGTTTTGTTTTTGTGGTATTTTGGGTCATACCCGGTGATGCTCAGGGATTACTCCTGGCTATGCACTCAAAAATTGCTCCTGGCGTGGGGGAGCATATGGGACATTGAGGGATTGAACTGTGGTCTGTCCTAGGTTTGCACGTGCAAGGCAAATGCCCTAACACATGTGCCACCACTCTGGCCCCTCATTTTTACAATTCTTTTTTGTTTGTTTTGTTTTGGTTTTGGGTCACACCCGGCGGTGCTCAGGGGTTACTCCTGGCTGTCTGCTCAGAAATAGCTCCTAGCAGGAACGGGGGACCATATGGGACACCGGGATTCGAACCAACCACCTTTGGTCCTGGATCGGCTGCTTGCAAGGCAAATGCCGCTGTGCTATCTCTCCGGGCCCCATTTTTACAATTCTTAATAAATTAGGACACTTTAACAAGAAAGTATAAATGAAAGGTAACTTTATTACTTAAGAGAAAAATGTATACAAGAAAGTCTAGAATATTTCTCCCCATGCACTACTTTGTAATAAAATTCCAAATATCAACTTCGAAGATATTTACAAGATAAATTTTTCTTAATATAACCATTTACTGTGTGATGGACATTTTTTCATAGAAATCATATACATAAACTAAATATTTTATTATAGTCTACAAGATGCTTAGCACATTGTATTACAGAAGATGATATATTTTACTGCAAAATATTATAAAAGTGATACAATTTTGTGACAATTGTTTAATTACTTGATTTCAACAAGAGAATGAAGAAAATACAAGAAAAATCATCAGGACGGTCTGGCTTTAAGATTTTTTGTATTCAATTCGTTCTACTTTCACGTCATCTCCAATTAGTTGATACACATAAGTGACAACTGTCGAAGCCTGAATATCCATCAACACAAATGAAGGAATAATGTTACTGAAAGAAAATACAAAGAACTTCAGTGTGTTGTGCTCAAAGGCATCAGCATTATAAATGTAAATTTAAGAAGAAATTTATTATATAATTAAAAAGAATAATCACTAAAGAATGACTGCCAAAATGGTGAGAACTATTAAAATGGCTGAATTTCTCTTTTATGAAATGTCACACAGGCAATAATTGACTTTACAAAAAAAAAAAAAATAAACTCAATTCATATACTACTCACGTTTCCAAGGCATTATATGCTCCAGTGGCAGAACCTGGGTTAATGTAAAACTTATTTTCATGCTCAAATGCTTCAAATTTGTGTGTGTGCCCCGAGATAAGAATGTCCACATCAAACTGCCTCTGCAAAAGAGCTAAGCTGGCCATATCTCCCCAAGGAATAACTTGATGCCCATGGATCAAACCAATTTTGAACTGTCCAACAGTCACAACTTTCTGTTCTGGATAGTTCAGATTCTAAAGAAATAGACAAAGAAAACAGATATATTAGAGACACAGATGATTAAAAGATCTGCTTAAATATTCATTCTCATTGACATTTTAATGTAAGTACTCCAAATCCAACACATTTATTAAATAGACTAGGCATATAACCTGAAACAAAGATGCATTCAAATTAGGGGGCCAAAGACATAGCTCAGTGGACTGAGCTCATGCTTTGTTTCCAGAAGGTGCCAGTTCAATCCTGTGAGCAAAGAGAAAAGTTCCTGAGGATGGCTATGTGACCTCAAAATCAAAACAACAAATCACATCCAAGGTTTTAAGAGTTATATATGTAATTTAAACTACAGAGTTAACAGACACTTATAAAGCAGTACCAGCTAAGTACTTTTTTATGGGTCTTATAAGTACCAGCTTATTTAATATTTATAAACAATCCCAGGAGGCAGGTTCAATTATTTCTGAATGAAACAGGCAGACAAGTTAAAATAACCCGCCCAACGTCACATGCTAGTAAGTGGCTGTGGCAAGGTGGAAACCCAGGTTGGTTTCATTCCCAGGCACCTTATTTAGTCCCTGTGCCCAACCAAAAGTACTCTACACACACACACACACACACACACACACACACACACGCACGCACACACACACACACACACACACACACACACACACACACACACACACACACACACACACACACACACACACACACTTGGTTTTTGGGCCACACCCGGCAGCGTTACTTCTGGTTCTGTACTCAGCAATAGCTCCTGGCAGGCTCAGGGGACCATATGGGGTGCCAGGAATCAAAACCAGGTCCGTCCTGGGTCAGCCACATGCAAGGTAAATGCCCTGTCGCTGTGCTATTGCTCTGGCCCCCAAAAGTGACTCTTTAGCTGAGTCAGGAGTAAGTCTTGAGCACTGTTCTGTGTGGCCCAAAAACAAAAAGGAATTTTTGTTTGTTTTTTTGGGCCACATTTGGCAGTGCTCAGATGTTACTCTTGGCTCTGTGCCCAGAAATCACTCTTGGCAGGCTCAGGGGACCATCTGGGATAACTGGGGATTGAACCTGTGTCAGCCGCATTTTTCAAGGCTCCAGCCAACAAAAGATTTGTTTTGTTTTGTTTTTCTGGGCCACACTGGTGGTGTGCTCAGGGGTTACTCCTGGCACTGTGCTCAGAAATCGCTCTGGACAGACTCGGGAGACCATATGGGATGCTGGAAATCTTAACAGGTTGGTCCTATGCAAGGCAAACAACTTACCCACTGTGCTATTAAATTCTAGTATTATAGCTCTAGTGTCTATGAATTTAGTATATCAGAAGCAAAGAGTCTGTCTTGGGGAACATGACAGTGGGGTTTGGATCACACCAAACTGTTCAGAACTCCTGGCAGTGCTCTAGGACCATATTGAGTGCTTGAGATCGAATCCTGCAAACTGTGTGCATTGTACATTCTTGTTAGTCCCAGAAGCACAGAACTTGATTCCTGCTAAGGAAATTAACTTAAGTAAATATATAGCACAAACAGAAACAGATTTTAACAAATCAAATTTACTTTCCGATTACTGACAAAAAGTTTGCCCATCCCTTCTCACTTCCTGTCCTTTACGTCCACAAACCTCTTAAACCAAGGTCTAGGAATATGGTTAAAATGGTATAGCATAAGAGGGGGAGAAGAAAAAGGAATAGCATATGCCTTATATGTGAAAGGCCTTGGGTTCAAGCCCCTCCCCAATCACCCGTGACCCAGAGTACCACCAAAAGTGGTTCCCACAAAAGTATTAATCTTCTCCCTATCCAAAAAAAATCCACAATAGGAGCTGGAGAGATAGCACCAGTAGTGCATTTGCCTTGCACACAGTTGACCCAGAATGAACAGTGGTTCAAATCCTGGCATCCCATATGATCCTGAGCCAGCCAGGAGCGATTTCTGAATGCAGAGCCAGGAGTAACCCCTGAGTGTCACTGGGTGTAGCCCAAAAACAAAAACACAAAAAAGAAAGAGTGTTAGAGCCACTGAAAATGAAGAGGAGATGGGGCATTGTCAACCTTCTAAACACCTGTACACAGGAGCAACCCCTGAGTGTCACCTTGTGTGGCCCAAAAAACAAACAAACAAAAAAAAATAGAGCTGAATGTGTCTGACAACACAGCTAATGAATGCAACCTCAGAGAGCCAGCTTGCATATACAACCTTAGACAACACACACATACCATCCTGTCTATCCCAGCTCCAAAGGGAATTATTAATGAAAAGTAATTTTATGTCTTAATGTATACTGTAACAAGCAGTATAAAATAAACTATTTTGTGCCAACTAAGGTGATGAGATTAGAGGGTTGGAGGGGAAACTGGGGACAATGGTGAAGAAAAGGTCAGACTGAATGGTGTTGGAACATTGGTTCCAACTGGTGTTGGAACACTGAATACCTGAAGCAAATGTATTATGAACAACTTTGCAACTTACAATGTTTAAAAAAAGTTAAAAAAAAAAAAAGTAAGGAGTAAATGAGTAAAGTAAAAAGTAAATGAAGGAGGCTCATTTCATCCTGGCATCAAGTAATCCCACAGCAGGGCCGGAGAGATAGCACAGCGGTGTTTGCCTTGCAAGCAGCCGATCCAGGACCTAAGGTGGCTGGTTTGAATCCCGGTGTCCCATATGGTTCCCCGTGCCTGCCAGGAGCTATTTCTGAGCAGAAAGCCATGAGTAACCCCTGAGCATCACCGGGTGTGGCCCAAAAACCATTTATAAAAAAAGAAAGGAAAAAAAAGTAATCCCACAGCACTACTGGGAGTAACCCCGGAGCACTTCCAGAAACAATTCTTGGGCCCAGAGTAAGAAATAGCCCCTGAGCATTTCTGGGTAGATCCAAAATCCACTGTTCCACCCCACAACAAAACCAATGCTAGGGAGATGGTGCAAAGGGCTGGAGTACACACTTTGCATGTGAGATTCTCATGTTTGGGCCTTAGCACAGCATAATCATTTACCATTTCTGGGAGCAGTCTTGAGTACTGGTAGGTGTGGTACCAAAACTGACAGCAACAAAAAAGAACATTTTTAAAAAAGAAGTTGACAAACTCAGGTCTAAAGAATAGAAGTTCTATATGAAAGATTTAATGAAGACAAAAGCAGTGACAGAGCACTTCCCTTGCATGCATGAGACTCTAGGTTTGTTTGATCCTTAAAACAGGAAAAAAGGTAAGGGCTGGAGCAGTGGCGCAAGTGGTAGGGAGTTTGCCTTGCATGCGCTAACCTAGGACAGACTGTGGCTTGATCCCCCAGTGTCCCATATGGTCCGCCAAGCCAGGAGTGATTTCTGAGCACATAGCCAGGAGTAATCCCTGAGCATCACTGGATGTAGCCCCCCCCCAAATAAAAAGCAAAAACAAAAACAAAAAGGTCAGGAGAGATAGTACAGTGTACAGGGCATTGGAAAGGGAGAAGAAGGGGCCGTGAGGTGGCGCTAGAGGTAAGGTGTCTGCCTTGCAAGCACTGGCCAAGGAAGGACCGCGGTTCGACCCCCCAGGCGTCCCGTATGGTCCCCCCAAGCCAGGGGCAATTTCTGAGCGCTTAGCTAGGAGTAACCCCAGAACATCAAACGGGTGTCGTCTGAAAAACCAAAAAAAATATAAAAAAAAAAAAAATAAGGGAGAAGAAAATACATTACCTCATCGAAGTCTCCTCTTACAATATGAACATCTCCAGCCAGAGTCTTGAGGTAGTCATAACTCTCTTTGGTGCAAAGGTTTCCAGTACAGAGAATATGCTGAATTTTTCCTGGCACCAGCAGCTTTTTGAATTTAGCAGGCAAACTGTTGCACCGGTGTGGAATGTGCAGGTCTCCTAATACCAACACCAACTTTAGAGTACCAGGGTGAGACAAAATGTCATGTTAAAAATGTTATAAAAAAAAGACGTTTCTTCCTCCCATTAAGCCCCCAAATTAAACTTATCAAACATTACAGAATCCCAAAGATCCGAAAAGACCATGAAAATAAAAATATATGCTAATGTGCTCTAATGTGAATCAATTATCATTTTGGTCACAAGGGCTGGAGCAATAGCGTATCAAATAGGGTGTTTGTCTTGCATACTGCGGACGGGAGGTTTGATCCCTAGCATTCCATATGGTCCCCAGAGCTTGCCAGGAGATTTCTGAGCACAGAGCCAGGAGTAACCTCTGAGTGCTGCCAGGTTAGGCCAAAAACAACAACAACAACAACAAAAAATAATAGTTTTGGTCACAAATGTGCAAATAACACAATAATTTAGTTGTCAAGAACATGGTGCTTGGGGCCGGAGTGGTGACGCAAACATCTGCCTTGCCCGTGCTAGCTTAGGACAGACCGAGGTTCAATCCCCCAGTGTCCCATATGAACCCCAATCCAGGAGCAATTTCTGAGTGCATAGCCAGGAGTAACCCTTGAGCACCACTGGGTGTGGCCCCCCCAAAAAACAAAAACAAACAAAAAACCAAAAAGATTAGCAGTATAATAAAAATAATAATACTAGGCCATATGAAATTTTTATATCTAATATAGTAATTCATATTTCTGTATGTCATATAAAACTTTATACTGATTAATAGAATAAAGATATAATAATAAAAAAATTAATTCCCTGGGGCCAGAGAGATAGCACACGGTGGGGCATTTGACTTGCACGTGGCCAATCTAGGATGGACCCTGGTTCAATTCTCAGCATCCCATATGGTCCCCCGGCCTTCTGGGGGCAATTTCTGAGTGCAGAGCCAGGGGTAACCCGAGTGCCGCGGGGTGTAGCCCAATTTGTTTGTTTTTTGGTTTTTAGGTCACACCTGGCAGGTTCAGGAGTTACTCCTGGCTCTGTGCTCAGAATTCGCTCCTGGCAGGCACAGGGAACCATATGGTATGCTGGGATTCGAACCACTGTCAGTCCTTGGTTGGCCGCATGCAAGGCAAATGCCCTACTGCTGTGCTATCTCTCTGGCCCCTAAAATTTTTTTTTAAATAATTCCATAATTTACTATAAGGGCAGTTTTTTGAGAAACAGGATCCAAAATTTTTGTTATTTTAGCTATACCTAAAACAATTGGCTATATATGTTATGGAAGTATATAAAGAGCACGTTTTATAAATCTTACATTTTTATTGTCAAATAAGTCAAATATCTCTAAGGCATTACAGAATTTTTACTTACATATATGTATATATACACATATAGTTTAAATTTATATATATATATATATATATATATATATATATATATATATATATATATTTTGGGAAGAGGGCGTGTGTGTGTGTGTGTGTGTGTGTGTGTGTGTAATGTTATTTGGGGAGCATAACCTCCCAGAGCTGGGGGATCATGTCATGTGGTGTAAAGGACAGAACCAGGGCCTTTCACATATAAAGCATGTGCTCTAGCCCACTGAACATCTCCCTAGTCTTGTCATTTTTTGTTTGTTTTTGGTTTTTGGTTTTTTTGGTCACACCCAGCTGTACTCAGGACCATATGGGATACCAAGATCAACATCAGATCATTCACATGCAAAGCAAACACCTTACTGATGTACTCTGCCCCCTCACTCTCTAATTTTTACTGCCTAGATTAAATTACCATGAACTCAATGTATAGTTCCTAAACTTAAAATAACATTTTTAAGTTTTAATATGCATTAGAGCATTAAAACGAGAGATCAACTAAATGAATTTAGCAGAGGTGTTTTAAAATTGCAACATGTCAGATGACAAAAATAAATTTTGCATTTAAATATATAATAATAAAAACCTCATAACCACAAATTTTTAATTTAAAAATTAAACACCCATTTTTCTTTCAGAGCTACATACAGTTTCTTGGGACCATGTAATGCTGGTAAGACTCCAAGACTCCTGTATGCAAAGCGTGCACTACAGCTCTTCTTATATAGTGATTTATTGTTTTGTTTTTTGGGGGTACCAGGGCTTACTGGACCCACTCTTCAAGCTTATTCTGGGCTCTGTACTTTGGGATGACTCCTGGTAGGGCTCAGGGGACCACATAGGGTGCCAGGGATCAAATCCAGGTTGGCTACATGCAAGGCAAGTAAGTGTCCTATGCACTGTACTATTGCTCCAGTACCTACTATATTTATTTGATTTTTGGATCGTATCTAGGAGTACTCAAGTCTTATTCCTGCTAGGGCTCAGGCCATATACAGTGCCATGTATTAGAGCTGAGTTAACTGGATACAAGGCAAAACCTTACTGTACTCTCTAGTCTCTTTTATTATTTTTAAATAAATATCATTTAATAGTCATTTAACAAAACATTGCCCCAAAGGTCAATTAAATTTAATAATGTCTATAATAGTTTAAAACATATAATATATGCATATATACACATACGCACATACATATCTTCTTCTAAAGAACTTTATTTTTGGTGGGTGTGGAGGTCACACCTCTCAGTAATCAGGGTTTACCAATCACCAGGGCTTAAGAGACTATATATGGTACCGTAGACTGAATTCTAGTAGGCCTTGTGCAAGGCAATCACTTTGTCCGTTGTATTATCTCTCTGATTCCTTGTTTTATTTTTTGGGAGTTGTTTTTGAGGTGTCACCTAAATGTGTTCGAGGCTTATCCCTGGCTCTGTGCTCAGGGATTACTGCTGGCAGTATTCAGGGGACCATATGCAGTGCCAGGGATCAAAGTGAGGTTGGCTTCCCCACTGTACTATCCCTCCAGCCCCAAAGAAAATGTTCTCATGTTAATTACTATAAGCACTTTTGATAGGCTATTTTCTATAAAGATGTATATACCTTTTAACTGCTTTCAAAATAGGCAAAAAAAAATCTTTAGTATAATCAAAGAAAACATTAAATATTTAAAATTGAATAAAACAAAAATAGTTTTGTCATCAGTCTGTAAATTGAAATTAATCAAAAGATAAAATGAGTAAAATAAAATGATTACAAAAAGAAACGTTGATTCATCTTACAACAAACTCAGAGTAAGTGCAAGGGGAGGGTACTAATAACAAAATAAGAGTCACTGAAATAACACAAGGTTACAAAATTAGCTTGAAAAGATACTGTTAAAGTTCTTTATACATATATATTTTTTTGGGGGGGTGGTTTGGGGTTTTGGGCCAGACCCAGTGGCGCTCAAGGGTTACTCCTGGCTCTGTGCTCAGAAATCGCTCTTGGCAGGCTCGGGGAATCATATGGGATGCCGGGATTTGAACCACCGTTGGTTCTGTGTCAGCCGCTTGCAAGGCAAACGCCCTACCACTGTGCTATCTCTCCTGCCCCAAAGTTCTTCTTTATAATGAGTAGTGTCAGATGCATCTGTTTAATAATATTATTGCAACCCAAATCTTAGTAACAAAGTATCTTGAAAAGCTAAAAAAATCATATTAAATTTCTATCCTCAACTAATAGTTAATAAAAAAGAATACCTGGAAATATATTAATCTTCATGTACAGAAAGGGTTCCCTTCAGATATGGACTGAAGTACAGTTAATGTGGGAAGCTGATATATATAAAAAAAAGTGAGGTGCTAGAGCAATGGGGTAGGACGTTTGCCTTGCCCATGGCCAACCCGGGTTCAATCTCCAGCATCTCATATGGTCCACCAGACCTGCCAGGAAGGATTTCTAAGTAAAAAACCAAGAGTAACTCCTGGGTGTGGCCAAGAACACCTGAAAAATAAAACCCCCTAAAACTCATATCCTTAGTGCAGAGCCAAAGTAAACCCCGAGCATTGCCAGATATGCCCCCTACTCTGCAGAAAAAAAAAAAAAAAAAAGCTATCTAAAAAAAATCTAACATTTTCTAATTGAAAATGTTTGGAACTAATAATAAATGAGCTATTTAATCTGAATATGTTAGAAAAAACCTTTAGCAAGAGATTATGTAATGGTAGATGATTTCAATTCTACGATCTATTATGCCCAAGTATATAGTCAAACAATTAGCAATCTAAAGATATAACAATGATAGAAACATTTCTTACTGGGGAGAGGGTCTGGAGCCACACCCAGAAGCACTCAGAGTTTATTTTAGATCTACACTCAGGGACCATTTGGGGTATTGTAGATAGAAGCTTGGTCAGCAGTGTGCAAGGCTGTACTAGCTCTCCGTCCCCAAGTATTTTTTTTAAACTTTATTGATCGATTGACCACACCCAGCAGTGCTCAAGGGTTACTCCTGGCTCTTTGCTCAGAAATGACTGCTGGCAGGCTGGGGGATGTCAGGAATCAAACTGGGTCCCTCCCAGGTCAGCGCATGCAAGGCAAACGCCCTACTTCTGTGCTATCTCTCTGGCCTCAAAATATTTCTTTCTTAACCATCAAGAAATTATTTCAAATTATTAAGGATGCTTACAGAACTCAATTTGTTTTATTTTTTGTTTTTGGGCCATATCTGGCGATGCTCAGGGGTTATTCTTGGCTGTGCACTCAAGGATCAATTTTGGTAGAGTTTGAGAAACATATGGGATGCCTGGTTGGCCATGTGCAAGGCAAGATACCTTACCTGCTTTACTAACTTTCCAGCCCCAATTCTGGCTTTCTTTAGTTTACTATATAGTTTTACTCTACACAATAGAATTATAGAAAAAATAGAGCCACAAAACCAAAGTAATACTCTGAGGAATACTGTTATCCAAATTCCATATTATTTGGATTAGATGTAATCCTTTTTTGGGGGGTGGGGAGGTCCCTAAGGCCAGGGGAACCCACCAGCAATCTGCCAAGGTTGGCAGTTCAGTGCAAAAACCCAAAAATATAATGCTGTAATAAAGCCCAAGACCCTGCAATGCATAGAAGAACCAGGGGGTAATCTGGTCACCAGACTATGCTGGGAACTCCAGGGCCACAACCAGAAGTGTTCGGGATCTCTAGGGCTACATTCTTTGATAGTTGGAAGTGAACTATCTCCAACTTCAAAAGGTAATCTATTTTTGTTTGTTCATTTGTTTTTGGGTCACACCTGGCTATGTTCAGGTTCTGCACTCAGAAATTACTTTTGGCAGTGCTCAGGAGATCATATAGGAAGCTGGGAACAGAAACTGGGTTGAGCAAGGCAAGCACCTTACCTCCTGTACTATTCCTCTGAATCCTGCAGATGTAATCTTAAACACAAAAAAAGATCCTGGAAATGCCAGCCCTATTAAATTTATATAAAGAATCAATAAAATCACAGTGTAAGAATTTAGTTTTTCCTGTTTGACAGACCTAGAATGGATGAAGAAGTCCAGTAATCAGATACCCAAACCACCATTGTTAGTATGAGCTAAGAGAAGAAACTTACTCTGTGCCCAGCCTTAGTGAGATGAAGTTGATTGCAGACAGGGGTTGAAAAAAAAGGGCAAAACATGACCAATGTTAAAAGAAAGCAATGAAAAGAAACAAACAAAAAAGAAAACAAGCAAAATTTCACATTAAATGAATATGCAATTGTTAATGATTTCTGAGTGTTATGAAAGAAAATGTTAAAAATCATCTTGGGTCAAAAAATAATGGAAGAACTACTGTAGTCTTAAGCATAGTACAATTAAAACATACAAAAAAGATTTGCTAACATTCAAATACGCAGGCAGTTTATCAATTTCCTCTGATTTTCCTATTTTATTCTAAATATTGACTGTCACTTTTATTTCCAATCTTTAGACTTTTAAACATGATTTGAAAGATTCCCTCAGTAAGAGTTTAGACGGAAACTAACACTTTCTGAATTCTCTTTTTTTTATGGTTCCACAGCCAGTGTGCTCAAGAATTACTCGAGCTCAGAGCTCAGGGTATCATCTCGTGCTTAGGATTAACGCTGGGGCTCCCCACACACACATAGCATGTGTTCCAGTCCTTTGAGGTATGTCTCTAGACATATTTTTTTTTTAATTCTGAAGCTCTAAACCTCAAGCATATTGATATTTTGGGGCCAAATCTGATAATGTTCAGAAGTTACTCTTGTCTCTGTGCTCAGAAATCACTCCTGGCAGTGTATATTATTTAATAAAATAAATCATCCTAAGTAACAAATGAATTTACTACACTGGCATGCAAGAACACAAAACAGGAAAATGTAAACTGGTAAATCTAGTGGTTTTCAACTGTCTTTCCACAGACCAAAGACAGGCTGCAGAAATTCTCTGTTGTTTATTTAACAAATGGTACACTTGAGTTGATTCACAGTTCTACTATAAACAAATATATAATATTGATAAACATATTATTTAATATTTTTCTCTAACAGTTCACAAAATGTCATTTTCACCAGAATGCAGGTATAAAAATTGTTGTGACATACAATTATATATGGTTCATAATCTCATGGTGGACTGGGAGTTGTAGTTTGCTTACCATCATAAAAAGAGGATTAGGGCAGAAGAGATAGCTCAACCAGGCCATGTTTGGGATTAGGAGCCCTCTATCAGGGGGCCAGAGAGATAGCACAGCTAAAGGGTGTTTGCCTTGCACTTGGCCGAGGATGGACGGTGGTTTGATTCCCAGCACCCCATATGGTCCCCTGAACGTGCCAGGAATGATTTCTGAGCACAGAGCCAGGAGTAAACCCTGAGCACTGCCGAGTGTGACACCCCCTTCCCAAAAAAACCCTCTCTCATAGTCACCAAGGGAGCATAACCACCACCCCCAAGAAAAAGAAAATATTATAGCATATTGCTCGTCTAAGAAAATATATAATTCAAGATATAAATTAAGAGTTTCTTGGGGGCCGGGCGGTGGCGCTGGAGGTAAGGTGCCTGCCTTGCCTGCGCTAGCCTAGGACGGACCGTGGTTCGATCCCCCGGTGCCCCATATGGTCCCCCAAGAAGCCAGGAGCAACTTCTGAGCGCATAGCCAGGAGTAACCCCTGAGCGTCACAGGGTGTGGCCCAAAAACCAAAAACCAAAAAAAAAAAAAAAGAGTTTCTTTTGGTATATGTGCATGCCACACCCGATGATGATGCTCAGGGGTTATTCCTGTCTCTGCCCTTAGGAATTACTCCTGGTAGTGCTTTGGGGACTGTATGGGATCCTGAGGATTAAACTAGATAGACTGTGTCTAAGGCAAGAGCCTTCCCCCACTGTGCTATCTCTTTGGCTTTTCAAAGTTAGTTTTTAATGAATGCTTATCACTTTTACAAAAACTGTAAAAAGAAAAAAATGAACTAATTTTTGTAAAGTAGAAAAATTGTCCATAAATTGATTAAAAAAAAAAAGATGAACTTATTTTTGTAAAGTTGTCCATAATTGAACATTTATGCTACAGGTCGGTCATTTTTAGTTGCCACTAACTCACCACCTTAAAAAAAAATCAGAATAAAAAGACTCCTCAAGCTAAAACTGATTTTCTAAACACCCCCAATTTGTTTCCAAGGGAGGACGACCCTACCCTACAACTAGCCGTCCTAATCTTCTTTGCCGAATAAAATGCTCCCCATCCTAAAAGACTCAGCTCAGGCTCGATTCTGCATCAGGCAACTCTGTTCAGCACCGTTCACAGGATAAATCAACTGCCCTAAGGGGGGGGGGGGGGAACCTTCAGTCACGTGAATAGGGGATCGGATCGGGTCATTTCTTTCCTCTTCCACCAGGCAGAACTGGTCTCCTAAAAGAACTTAAATGAAGCCTGATGGCTCTCGACAGGCACCGGGCCACGAAAGCACCAGATGCCCTAAAGTAAACCCTGGGCTGTCGTGGTTCTGGATCATCCAGTGCCTCCCTCCTCTCCTCCAGGGCTCTGGTCCGCTCCACATCGCCATCGCCTTCCAGGGACGCTCCGGCGCACGCGGCCCCTTCTGCCCCCTGGACCGCCCCGGCCCTCCTCGCCCGCTCCCCGGCAGCGAGGCCCGAGCAGCAGGTCCCCAGCTGCGTCCTCACCATCCTGACAGTCGGGCGCGGGCTCCGCTCGGCTCCACCGTCGCCGCCGCCGCCCTTCTTCCGCTTCCGGCTGCCCCGCCCACTCCACGCTCGGCCAATGAGAAGCCGGCCCGGCCTACGGGAGCCCGCACGGGCCCTTCCCCGCCGGCCCGGCCCGCGAAGCGTTCCGTTCCGTTCCGTTTCCGGAAGTGGGAGGGAGAAGGCGGCCGGAAGAGGAAGAGGCCTCCGAGAGATCGGGACGCTCGGGAAGGCGCAGGCGCGGGAGAATGGGCGGGAAACATCCGGGCACCTCGGGTCAGTCTGTCTATCAGTCAGTCAGTCGACTAGTCAGTCAGTAGTCGCCTGGTTGGTTCCTTCGGCTGCCTCGGGCCCCGCCGCCATGCTGAAGTGCGAGATGAACGGCAGCCAGGTGAAAGGTGCGGCGAGAACGCTGGGGAGGAGTCGAGGAAAAGTGAACAGAAGGAGCTGAGAAAACCTTGAGCCCGACTCGCCTCCACCTGCCCTGGGTGGCTTCGGGGTGGGGATGCAGCCTGGGGCCTCCCGCACGTGTGCAAGCCACGTGACCGACGTGTGCAAGCCACGTGCCCGGCATTGCAAGCCACGTGACCGGCACGTGCCTCCCCTCGCACTTTACACGTGTTGGAGGGGCTGGAGGAATGACAGTTGCCTTGCACATGGCCCACCCGAGTTCCATCCCGGGCCTCCCATAGGGTTCCCCCATCCTGCGCAGAGGCAGGAGTAATGCCCGAGCACTGCCAGGGTGTGGCACCCCCAAACAAAACAAAATTAGGGAAAAAGGGATCTGTGTCATTTCGCTTCAGGTCTGATTCCAGGCCCTTCATCGAAAAGTGCTCCTCCGTGGGAGGACTTGCCGCAGACCCTCACAAAACGCGGGGACAAGTCGGAATGCTCTGGATGGGGATTGTAAATGGACCTTTAAAATAGGTTACCCTAGTAAGCCTCTATCTAGGGAAATCTGGTCCTTTCTTACAGTCCAAATTTGTCGTCCAAGAAAAAGATCATGGAGAAGCCTCTTGCGTTTCATTTGGACTGGCCCAAGTGTTAATGACCCAGAAAGTTGCCGCTGCCTATAATTCTCGAAAGTTCTTGCACAGTGTTGTTCGTGCCTCAATACTCAACTGGATGATGTAATTTTGGTTTTCCTCCTGGACAATAAGCATGGGAGAACAGTAACTTGTCTTGTTTTAGTTGTTGTTTTATGTATTTATTGTTTATTTATTATTTTATTTATTCAGAGAAAAATGGTTAATGTGAGTTGATGCGAAATGGAAAATTACTTTTTTTTATTTGGTCATTCTGTACAGTATCAATTTTAAGGCCCACCTGTTTTACCAACTAACCACTTCGTGGGGTTTTTTTTTGGGGGGGGGTATGGCAGGGGCACCACTCCCAGCAGTATTCAAGAGTCAGCCCTGGCAGTGCTTGAGGTGACATTCAGGTTCTCTCTGGCACTTTTTCATATTCTTATTTTCTGGACTGATTGCCCATTCATCTCTGGTGCAACATAACATCCTTTTAGTTTTATTTGTGGGGGAAACATCCAGCAGTTGCTCAGGGCATACTCTGACTCTGTGATCAAGGATTATACCTGGTGCTGTCCAGGGTGCTGAAGTGGTGCTGGTGAGGGAACCCATGTCAGCAGTATGTAAGACAAGCGACCTAACCGCTGTGCTAGTCTCTCCGGCCCTTTTAAAAAATAATTTTTAATTTATAAAAACATTAAAATGCCAGACTAGATTAGGCAAAGATTTCACTTAGTCCAAACTTCTCTTTTTGAGAAGGCATCAATGTGGGGGGGGGGGCATCTAGCACATTCCATTCTCTGAAACATTTGAAATGCATATTGAATGTCTAGTTGCCTTCTAGTGACTTTTGTTGGTGTTGGTTTTAGAGTACGGTTCACACCCAGCAGTACACTGCTGCTCCTGTTCTGTACTCAGAAGCATTCCTGTAGGGCTCGGGGACCATATGGGGTAACCTTAATTTTTTTTAATGTTTTTGGGCCACACCCGGCGGCGCTCAGGGGTTACTCCTGGCTATCTGCTCAGAAATAGCTCCTGGCTGGCACGGGAGACCATATGGGACCCCGGGATTCGAACCAACCACCTTAGGTCCTGGGTTGGCTGCTTGCAAGGCAAATGCCACTGTGCTATCTCTCCGGCCCCCATATGGGGTAACCTTGATTGAACTCTGGTCAGCCTGTTCAAGGCAAGCACTCTATCTCCCCAATCCCAGCTAATGACCTTTCTTGAAATTGCCACCTGTCAAGTTATTAAAAATCCCCCTGATAATTGCACTTTAATTTCTTAAAACCTCCTTCCCTCCCTCCCTTCCTTCCTTCCCTCCTTCCTTCCTTCCTTTTTTTTTTTTTTTTTTGCTTTCTTTCTGTCTTTCTTTTCTTCACCCAGTGGTGCTCAGGGCTTCCTCCTGGCCCTGCATTGAAGGGTCACTCCTTGCAGAGCACGAGGGACCACCTGGGTTGCTGTGTATTGAACCTGAATGAGCCTTGTACAAAGCAATGCCCTGCCTTCTCCAGCTCTTTTTTTGTTTGACTTTGATCCTCCCTAGAGGTTCTGGGGGCTGCCAAGAATCACATCTTATTTAGAGAAACATTGGCAATGTGTAAACTAATTGTTGGCTTGATATTTATGTAAATATCAATTTATCATCCTTTAATTTTGCACATTCATATGATAGGGAGCTGATTGGCTCTTATTAGGCTTGTGGGGCTTTCTCTTTGGAAGGAGTCATAGCATCTGTTTACATTAAATCTAGAAAGTGTATATTTGTAAATGTATGTCTTCCTAGGTACTCACTCATTTGCAAATGTCTTTACTTATTTCAATACAGAAACTATAGCATTTAATGGTCTGCTGTCAAAGTGTGCTTTAGCTCATCTACATATATCCACACTGTTAAATAATGTCTACATATTAATCATTAAAACATTTTGATTACCTTTGTTCACAAAAAAAAGAAGAAGAATCACATCTTTTGTTTTTGGCCACACCTGGCAATACTCTGGGGCTACTCTTGCCTTTGCAGTCAGGAATTACACCTGGCTGTGCTCCAGGATTACATTGGATGTCACATGTAAGGCAAGCACCCTACCTCCTATACTATTGCTCACCCTGGACCACCATCTGATGCATTGGGAGAACCTGAGGTGTTAGGAATCTAACCAGGGCCCAAGCATGCCACACGTGCTCCTGCCCTTTGGCCAACTTTTCCAGCCCTATTAAAACTTTTGTGGAGTCCGTGTGGGGGTTTGGACTGTGGACATTGTCGGCAGGACATTGGTGGCAGGAAATATGCATTGATGAAGGGATGGGTGTTAGAACACATAGAATGACTGAAACTCAATCATGAACAGATTTATCTCATGGTGATTCCATTTAAACATTTCATTCATGGGGCTAAAGTGATAGCAGCAGGTAGGACATTTGCCTTGATTGTGTCTAACCCAGGATTCAATCCCCGGCATCCCATATGGTCCCCCAAGCCTTTCAGGAGTAATTTTCTGAGTGCAGAGCCAGGTGTGGCCAAAAAATACCAAAAACATTTTTAAATTCAAAAAAAATTTTTTTGATATTTATCTTGAGTTTTTTTGGGTCACACCCAGCAGCACTCAGGGGGTTCTCTTGGCTCTGCACTCAGAAATCACCTCTGGCAGGCACGGGGGCTATATGGGATGCCGGGATTTGATCCACCGTCCTTCTGCATGCAAGGCAAATGCCCTACCTTTATGCTATCTCTCTGGCCCCTTTAATTCAATTTTAAAAAGAAGAAAAAGGGGTTAATAAACCCTTTACATCAATTTCTCCATGCTCTATTTTTACACTTCTGGGAGTGGGGGGGAATGTAAAAGATGTTTATTTAAAAAAACATTAGGGGGCCGGAGAGATAGCATATCTGTAGGGCGTTTGCCTTGCAAGCGCTGACCTAGGACCAAAGGTGGTTTGAATCCTGCATCCCATATAGTCCCCTGGGACTGCCAGGAGCAATTTTTGAGCAGATAGCCATGAGTAGCCCCTGAGCGCAGCTGGGTGTGGCCCCAAAACCAAAAAACCAAACAAACAAACAAAAAAAACCCCAAAACATTAGTATTGAAAATGGTTTTCCATATTAGCTCTATGCTATAGTAAAAACATAGAATCTATTTGCAGTATTTTATTCAGATTTAAAAGAACATTAATGATGTCATGCCATATCATAACAATATTTCATCCTATTCTAGCCTTTATAAAAAGGTACTGAAGTGTGTGTTTTATCATGTCATACACTTACTGCTTGGGTTGATGGAGCTCTTACTATGTGGCATTTTGTCAAGTGTATTTTACTAATTAATGTAGCTTAATCTATAAAGCATTTTCTTTACTAATTTATCTTGAGTCTTGTGAACACTGAATAGTCTTATTATTTGTTTTCATTGTTAGACAGATATATAAGTAGCACTTTTCTGTTTCTCCACAGTATTTGGGAAAGCAGTTCAAGCTCTGTCACGAGTTAGTGATGAGTTGTGGTTAGATCCAACTGAAAAGGGTGTAAGTAAAAAAATTAATTCATAGATCTATTAAAGAAAAAATGGTTAAAGTCCTGATATTAAGTAATCCAGAAACTGAAATGATCAATTTTACCACCCATCTTTTTTATATACACATATATATACACATATCTGAATATGTAGGGCATAGTAAAATTTAGTATCATACATAAAACTCAGTTAATTTCAAGGAACCAGAGAGATAGCACAGTAGTAGGGCATTTGCCCTGTATGCAGCCGACCCGGGATGAACCCAGGCTAGATCCTCAGCATCCCATATGGTCCCCCGAGCCTGCCAGGAGTGATTTCTGAGTACAGAGCCAGGAATAACCCCTGAACACTGCTGGGTCTGGCCCCCCAAAAAACAAGCAAGCAAACAAAAACTCAGTTAATTTTAACTAGAAATCATGGACTGGTTATCTATAATTAGGTATGACCTGAAAAATTCTGTGGGTCCTGAACTGTTTGGGTCTTTTTTGTTTGTTTGTGTGTTTGGTTTTTTTGCTTTTGTTACTCCTGGCTATATGCTCAGAAATTGATCCTGGCTTGGGGGACCATATGGGACATGGGGAGATTGAACCACAGCCTGTCCTAGGCTAGCACTGGGAAGGCAGACACCTTACTGCATGAGCCACTGCTCTGGCCCCTGTTTTGTTTTATTTTGTGTGGGAGAGCCAAGGTTTACTCCTGACTCTGTTTTCAGGGATACTTTGGAGCCATATCCTACAATGCTCAGAGTTTACTCCTAATTCTGTGCTCAGGGATTACTCCTGGCATTGCTGTGTGATCACATATGTGCTAGAAATTGAATCTGTCAGCCTCATGCAAGGCAAGCACCATACCTATTGTGTTATT
Organism: Suncus etruscus; assembly: GCF_024139225.1. Classification (NCBI taxonomy): domain Eukaryota; kingdom Metazoa; phylum Chordata; class Mammalia; order Eulipotyphla; family Soricidae; genus Suncus; species Suncus etruscus. The sequence goes on from NC_064862.1 coordinate 28,328,500, forward strand.
TTTCTGGTACTAAATTGTTGTTGTTTAATTGAAATGAATTTTTATCTTTAAAAATTGGGAGAGGGGGGCCAGAGAGATAGCATGGAGGTAAGGCGTTTGTCTTTCATGCAGAAGGTCATCGGTTCAAATCCCGGCGTCCCATATGGTGCCCTGTGCTTGTCAGGAGCAATTTCTGAGCATGGAGCCAGGAATAACCCCTGAGCACTGCGAGGTGTGACTCAAAAAACAAACAAAAAAAAATTGGGAGAGGGCAGGTTGTAAAGAAAGTATAATAGATAAGGTGTGCTTGCCTTGCATGCAACCAACCTTAGTTTGATCCCTAGAATTCCATATGGTCCTTCAAGCCCACCAGGAGTAATTCCTGAGTGCAACCAACCTTAGTTTGATCCCTAGAATTCCATATGGTCCTTCAAGCCCACCAGGAGTAATTCCTGAGTGCAGAGCCAGGAATAACCTCTCAACATTGCCAGATGTAGACCAAAAAAAATTGAGAAGAGGTCAATTTATATGTGTGTATACATTAACAAATTCAATGCACTATAATGCTGTCCATATATTTCATAATCATAGTTCATTAACACTATTAACATGCCATTTTGAACATGTCTGCTACGTTCAACATAATATTATATTTTCTCTTCTACATAATATTATTTTAAATTAATCATTTAAAGGAGGGGCCAGAGCGGTAACACAGTGATAGGGCATTTACTTTGCATGTGGCTGGCCCAGGACAGACCTGGATTCAATCCCTGGTGGCGTCTCATATGGTCCCCCAGGGCAGTAGGGATTTCTGAGCGTATAGCCAGGTGTAACCCCTGAGCATCACTGGGTGTGGCTCCAAAACAAAAAATAAATAAATAAAAAACCCAATAATTTAAAGAAACTTGATTTTCTCCTATATTTTATCTTATTATATTTTATCTTTTCAGCTTGCTCTAAGATCTGTGAACTCCTCCCGGTCAGCATATGGCTGTGTTCTCTTCTGTCCTGTGTTTTTTCAACATTATCAATGGTCAACAATGGATAATAATGCAACACCAAATTTAAATTGCCAGTTGGGGATGAAAGTAAATATATGTAATCCTGATTTTATAAGTATTTATTTCTAATTTTTTTTGTTTATTGGTCACACCTGGAGGCATTCAGGAGTTACTCCTGGCTATGCACTTAGAAGTTGCTCCTGGCAGGCTCGGGGGGCCATATGGGAGGCTGGGATTCAAACTGGGGTCATTCCTATGTTTGCCGCATGCAAGGCAAATGCCTTACCGCTGTGCTAAAATCTTATATAAATATTTGTTATATAGGATGTAGAATCATTCTATACTTCATTTTTTGGCTTGAATGCCATATAAGCTAAGTTTATTCATTTATGGAGATAAAAATCTCTTGTTCAAGGGGCCGGAGCAATTGCACAGCAGATAGAGCATTTGCCTTGCATATGGCCAATCTGGGTCTGGCATCCTATATGATTTCTGAGTGCAGAGACAGGAGTAAGCCCTGAGCATCACAGGGTATGATCCAAAAAGCAAAAACAAAAACAAAAACTAGCATAGTTGTTAGCTGCTGCTCCCCAAACAAACCTGATGACCAAATTAACTATGTACTGTTCTATACTATATTTGTTACAGTCAATTCTGCCCATCTTTAAATGTCTGAATTCCCGTGAAAGAAATGTAGAGAAGTGTAAGATATTCACCAGATCTGATAAGTGCAAAGTAATTGTTCAGTTCTTCTACAAAAATGGTAGGTATAATCAAAATTAATTTTGGGGGGGTCATACCTGGTGGTGTTCAGGGGTTACTCCTGTATCTGCACTCAGAAATTGCTCCTGGCAGGCTCAGGGGACCATATGGGATGCTGGGAATCAAACCTGGGTCTGTTCCAGGTCAGCCGGATGCAAGGCAAGCCCCCTATCACTTGGCTATGGCTTCAGCCCCCAAGTTAAATTGTTTTATTTGGCAAGGGTAGGGTAAGGGCTTGAACCACAGAGGCAGTGTTGGGTGGGTGGGAGGGGATGTGGAAGTGGGCAGGGAGCATATTTGGTTTTAGATATGACCTATGGAAGGACCCACACAAGGAAGTGTTTGTATCACTGAACCAAACTATCTTTGAACCAAATGTTTGAGTTGTTTGTTTGATTGTTTGAAGAACACACCCAGTGGTATGCAGGTCTTACTCCTGACTCTGCACTCAGGGTTCACTCCTGGCAGGGCTAGGGGTACCATCTGGGGCACCAGGGATTGAACCCAGGTTGGCCATATGCAAGGACCAAGCCCTGAGCACCACTGGGTGTGGCCCCAAAATAAAAACAAAACCAAAACAATTATTAGCAAGAACTGGAGAGATAGCTCAATGGGTTGAATGTGTGAATTACTTGTAAGAGGCCTGGGTTTTGATCCTGGAACCTCAGGGTCTTTCGAGCTCTGCTAGAGTAGCCCCCAAGTACCAAGTTGGGTGTATCTCTTGAGCATTATCTGTGTGACCTCAAAAACAAACATATAAAATATTAACAGGCTATTTTATTCTTTCAAAGGTATTAAAAGAACTCATAATGTGTATTTTCAAGAAAGTCAGCCCTTGCAAGTTATTTTTGAAAAGAATATATGTTCTAATACAATTACGATTCAACCAAGGTAATTAATTCAGTTACTCCTGGTTCGGGAACCCTATACGATTCCGAATTCAAACCCAGGTTCATTCTGGGTTGGCCACGTGCAAAACAAACACCCTACCACTGTGCTATCTCTCCATCCCATGAATGTGATTTTTTATATTTTTCATATATTTTTAATTATGTTTATAGAGTCCTGGCTGAGGCGATTGTTCTTTTTACATCAAATCAAGAGGAAATTACTCTTTCTGTTACTCCACTGAAAGTTTGCTTTAAGAGCTCTAATGAGGAATCCATGGGTAAGGAGTAGATCTACCATGTTGCTTTCATGAACTATGACTAATTCTTGATTGCTAATCACATATTAATTACTAGTAGTGTACTATTTATTATTATTAAAAATATATGTTTAAAAAGGAACATTTTTCTTTTGCCTTTTTGTTTGTTTTGGGGTCACTCTCTGCTGCACTCAGGGGTTATACTCCTGGCTCTTTGCTCAGAAATCGCTCCTGGCAGGCTCGGAAGACCATCTGGGATGTAGGGAATCAAACTACCATTTGTCCTAGGTTGACTGCGTGCAAGGCAAACACCCTATCACTGTGCAATCCAGACCTTTCTTTTGCCTCTTATTACTTTGTTACACCATTGTTGAAGTGATAGCAATGTTTTTACTCTGCTCTTCTCTATTGGGGACATCTTTTTTTTGGGGGGTGTAACTTCCCAAGTTTAAGGTGTCCAGGGGCCCATCAGTTCAACACAAGGGTCTGAGGATGCAGTGCTGCAGCTCTGCTTTGCTGGAGATACTCAAACACTCCACGGATGCTGGGGACCTCCAGGGCTGTGCCTGTGTGGTGACAGGAATCAAAGGAATCAAATCTAAGCCTCCTGTATGAAAAAACATGTTCCAGCTCAATGAGCTCTCTCCAGTTGCAGAGGTAGTTACTTCTTTTGTTTGTTTTAGCTTTTTGGCCACATGTCTGTGCTTACGGATCACTTCTGATGGGGCTGGGAATACACACACACACACACACACACACACACACACACACACACAGTGTCAGGGATTGAACCCAGGTATGACAACGTAATTTAAAATGCCTCGCCTGCTGTACTGTCTTCCAAGTTATTCTAGAGAGAATGGAGATATCAAGGTATGTTTAAATTAGGAGTTTTAATATCAAGTAGTTTTAATATTAATTTGTAGGAGGGCCAGAGAAATAGTTTAAAAGGTAAGATGCTTGCTTTGCTAGCAAGTAGCTTCTATTCCATCCTTAGCACTGCATATGGTAACTACCAAGAGGGATTACTACCAAGAGGGGTCCTTGATCACAGCCAGGAGTAAGCCATGAGCACAGATATGTCCAGCCCAAACATCACCTTAACCTGCTGCAAAAAATAAAATAAAAATCTAGGGGCCAAAGTGATAGCACAGCAGTAGAGCATTTGCCTTGCACACGACTGATCCAGGATGAATGCAGGTTTGATTCCCAGCATCCCTTATGCTCCCCCTAGCTCCCAGGAGCTATTTCTTAGAGCAGAGCCAGGGGCAACTCGTGAGTGCCACTGAGTGTGGCCCAAATCAAACAAAAAAAATTTAGGGATCTTTGGCACAAATTGTTTGAGATTTTGATCATGAATCTTTTATTTCTTTTTTTTTTGCCATTGATAGCAATAAGAATATAAAAGAAAGCATTCCCCCCCCCCCTCTTCACTTGTCTATGATCAGGTTTTATTCCTGGTTCTGCACTAAGGGCACTTGCATGGCAGCCAATCCAGGTTCAATCCATGGCACCCCAGATAGTTCCCCAAGCACCACCAGAAGTAATTCCTGAGTGAAGAGTCAGGAGTGCACCCGTCGTGGCCCCAAAACCAAAGAAACATGAATCTAAAACAAATATCTCAGGAACTGTATTTTTGGGGGGTTACTCCTGGCTCTGTCCTCATAAATTGCTCCTGGCAGGCTCAAGAAACCATCTGAGATGTCGGGGATCAAACCTGGTCGATTCCAGATCAGCTGCATGCAAGGCAATGCCCTACCTGCTGTGCTATCGCTCCAGCCCAAGGAACTAATTTTATTCTTTATTTTACTTTATGAAATAGACTTGAACAATTCTGTATACAGTGAAATGATTGTTGGTCCAGATGAATTTGACTTCTTTCAAATCGGAGTTGACACTGAAATAACATTTTGCTTCAAAGAATTGAAGGTAAAATAAATTTTATTTTCAAAATTAGAAGTTTACCTATAGTTTGTAAAATATTTATTAATTGATTTTTGGTATAGTTTCTTTAAAAATAAAGATCTCAAAGCTTTGCTTTGTTTCTTCTTTCAGGGAATGCTGGCATTTTCCGAAGCTTTACATGCACCTATATCCTTTCATTTTGATTTTCCTGGAAAGTAGGTCTTTTGGAAACTTTTCTTTTGCTACATATTAGTAATGAAAACTGTTGGATCACTTTGAAATTAACACACCTGACTTCATTAGCAACATTTACCAAACTATTATTTTGAAAGATACCATAAATGGTGTCTTAGAACACGTAATTTTGCTGAGATAGTTATTTGGTGTGACAAATTTCATAATTAGAAATGAATACAGATTAAGTTAAATCCTATGAATATATAATTTTCTTTGGGGGGGTCACACCCGGCAGCACTCAGGGGTTACTCCTGGCTCTGCGCTCATAAGTCGCTCCTGGCAGGCTTAGGGGACCATATGGGATCTGTCCTGTGTTGGCCACATGCAATACAAATGCCTTACAGCTGTACTATTGCTCCGGCCCCTGGACATATGAATTTAACAAATTTCAAAACTTAAAATGTCAAGAGAATGGGTTGAGATAAATAGAATATATGAAACTGGATTTGGTGACTCTGCTGTTTAGTTTTTAGGACTATTATTTTATGAAAAAATTTTTTTCTTTTACTGTTTTTAACTCCTGAGTAAGTTTTATTTTCTCACATTTTCCCAGTGTCCATTAGATAATGAGTGTGATGTTTTTTTCTGATTTCCTAGGCCTGTGGCTTTAAGTATTGATGACATGTTATTGGAAGCTAACTTTGTTTTGGCCACTTTAGATGATGAGCCAAGTAGAGCGTCTTCTCCACAATCACTGTGTCATTCACAAAGACCAGAAAGGTAAAGCCATGTTTTAAAGTTATAACCAATGGTTAGGAATGAGCTATTGTAGTCTTATTCTGAAATATCTCATGGCATTTATGTAGAAAACAATTGATTAAAACAGTAGAAAATCAGAAATTCTGCCTTAAGTGGAAAAGGGCTAGGTGAAGGCTTACCTTTAGAGCCAGAGAGATAGTCCAGCTGTTCAAGCACTTGCATTGAATGGAGCTTGATCCTAGCATCACAGTATGTGGGTTCAAATGTTATCTTCCTCCAATTTAACTGGAGAAGTTTAACTGTTTTTAGATAATGGCTTTTCTCCTTAAATCAAAATTTAACAATAATATGTGGTTTATCTTTACATTATCCAGAATTCATTTAAATATTTAAATATTTAAATTTTTATTAAGACACCATGATTTATTAAGTTGTTTTTAGTTGAGTTTTAGGCATACTGTGTTCCAGCACCAAGCCTATCACCACTGTCAACTTCCCTCCTTTACTGAAAATTATAATCTGTCATTTTTGCTTATTTTGTTTTGAGCCATACTGCTAGTGCTTACTGGTAGGACTTACTCCTCTCTCTGTGCTCAGGGATTACCCCTGGCAGGGATCAGAGACCATTTGTTGTTCCAGGAATTGAACCTGAATCAGCAGCATGCAAGGCTAACACCTTACCTGTTGTAATATCTCTCAGCCCCATAAATCTTGAAATTCAACAATTCTGTATTTGGGGGCTGGAGCAATAGCACAGAAGTAAGGGCATTTGCCTTGCATGCATCTGACCCAGGACAGACTGCAGTTCAACCTCCAGTATTCCATATGATTCCCCTGAAGTCTGCTAGGAGCGATTTCTGAGCGCAGAGCCAGGAGTAACCCCTGAGTGGTGCTGGGTGTGGCCCCAACCCCTCAATTCCATATTTAATTTTCTAAACCAGTGTTGTCACCATCATCTGACATTGTAGTTATATAAAAGATACATTTATACAACTGAGAAAGACTTGTAATTCACAATGGTCTCAATAAAAAAAAAAAAAGATACATTTAAAATCAAGCAGTTTGGGCCTGGAGAGATAGCACAGCGGCGTTTGCCTTGCAAGCAGCCGATCCAGGACCTAAGGTAGTTGGTTTGAATCCCAGTGTCCCATATGGTGCCTGCCAGGAGCTATTTCTGAGCAGACAGCCAGGAGTAACCCCTGAGCACCACCGGGTGTGACCCAACAACCAAAAAATCAAGCAGTTAATTCATTTAATCTCTATTAATACCTCAGGTCAGATCTGATATGCTCCAATTCAAAGGCTGGCAAAAATTAAGCAGAAACACCCCAGAGAATATCTCAAGACAAGTTTCACGCAAAAGATTTTATGCCAGTGAAACACTCACAAATATCTCTACACTCAAAAACAGTGGCAGCCCTGAAGTGGAAAGAACAAATGGAGACATTAATCAAGTCCAAGAAAGTAGTGTCAGTAAATCAGAAGAACCAGGGTCTATGTATGGCAGCAAGGTAAAAGTAAGACCGTAAGACAAGCCATATTTTAGTCAAGAAGTATCGTCGGTATCCCTCGGCATCTCCTTGCACTGGCCTACCACTAAAATTCTGGGATTGTTTTCTTGCTTTTTGACAGAGAAGAGGTGAAGCCAGTCTGAGATGAAGGAAAGACTGATCCATAGAATGTTAAATCCAAATAGTTAAATTGCACATTGTTTTTTATAACAAATTATCTTTGTTTGGCATATACTTATCTTTGAATCAAATAATATACCAAGTTAGAAATTAAAATTCCTTTTTTTTAATTTGGCTAGAAAATACTTCATCTGTAGCAGTACAAATGTAATTTTTATTCCAAGAAGCATTACATATTTCTTGAATGCAGGATACCAGTTAAACTAGTCTGTTGCCAATGTTTTACTGCATAAACTTCATAAAATGCAATTGTGTTAATCTTATTTATTGAAGAATAAACAAAATTATGAAACAAACTGAAGCATCCAAATAACAATAGTCCCAGTTTTTCATGTTTATGTTAATGCCTTATTTATGCTTGTTTTACTGTTGTTATTGGTTAGAAAATCTAAGCTACTTGATTAGAATTATGAGACATTTAAATTATTAGGCTTTTAAAAGAGTAATTTTAAAAGTGATTACCTCATGTTACACAGAAGGCACTAAAATGAGTAAACTCCACTTAGTCACTTTGATGCCTGTGTTTATTGAATACTTTGTATGTGCCCAGCACTATGTCAAGATTCCTCTTATTAATAATTAGCATGACTGTAAAAGTGAAAATTTCAATCTTATTTCCTTGCTCTGTGCTCAGATTATCACTCTGAGTGTTCATTCAGAGTTCTGGGGATTCTACCAGGGTTAGCTGTAAGCAAGGCAAGTGCCTATCACCTGTACTCTCTGGCTCTATTTTATTTCTATTAGAGAAAATCCCTGATTTGGGAAGAGGCTAATCACGTCCAAGAGTGCCTAGGTCTTACTCCTTGCTCTCACAGGGAACCATATGGGATGCTGGAGATAGGTCCTGGTCAATTGCATGCAAGACAAGTTTCCTACTGACTACTATCACTCTGGTCCCAACATTTCTGTTAATTAACCTTTAATTGTGCCTCTTTTTCTTGATTGATTGATTTCAAGGGCCACATCCAGCAGTACTTAGGGGTTACTCCTGGCTCTGCACTCAGAAATCGCCCCTGGCAGGCTGGGGGAGTATATGGGATGCCGGAAATCAAACCTGGTCACTCCCAGGTAGGCTGTGTGCAAGGCAAACACCCCCCCCCCCACCTCTGTGCTATCTCTCTGGCCCCTCAATTGTGCCTCTTTCTAGTAGAGGAAACTAGATTTCCCTTCTCTCCTATTTGTTGTTCAGTTATTTATAACAAGATGCACTCATGGATATTTTATTCAGAGATTCCCACACTTGTTTTTTTTTTAGGTCACACCCAGTGGTGCTCAGGGGTTAGTCCTGGCTCTGCGCTCAGAAATCGCTCCTGGCAGGCTCGGAGGACCTTATGGGATACCGATATTCAAACGCCGCCCGTCCTGGGTTGACTGTGTGCAAGACAAACATCCTAACACTGTGCTATCTCTCCGGCCCCAGAGATTCCCACACTTAATTCACCTACTATTCCTTTTTCAGAAAAACAATTACCCAGTGCCCCACTGAAAATCTACCTTCTTTCAGTGACCAAATAGGAAGAGGCCCCAATTGCTCCCAGATAATTATTTGAACCCACCTGCATTGCAGTGTTCCCCAGGGGGCAGTATTGCCCATTTGGGGAAGCTATTAGAATTCACTATCATCACTGACTTTGCTATTCAATTTGCTATTCAAATTGCTCCATATTTGGCCACTGGGAACATCTTCAGGTTGATCCCTTTGCTAAATCTCCAATATTTTTAAATTCTTTCTTACTTTTTGAACCTTTATTTAAGCTTGTTTTGCTATAGTTGTTATTAGGTTTGGAAATATGAGCTGAGTTAGAATTAGACAGTTGAAAGACTGTAAGTATATCTGAAATAATTCAGTCTCCTGAATTTATTTGTGTTTCTCCTGTTTTAGCCCTGGAATCGGTCAGTGTCCCATGAGCTCTAGTTCCTTTAACCTCCAGTTAAAATCCAGCACCCTAGGGTTCATGGCAGCCCCCACCCTTCTCTTTTTTTTTTTTTAACTCCCTAGGTCATAAACAAACTAGGTTCTTAATTATCTCCAGTATTACTGATTTCAATCTTAAAACACATCGTTTCAAAATTGCTCAGCCCATAACCCTAGAAGAAATAGGCACACTAGGTTGTGAAAATCTATTTTGTCTTTAACCATGAGACTAATATTCAAAACTAGTTTCTTAGATTCTGTAGGTTATTGTCTTTTTTCACTCATATTTCAATATAGTTATATTAATCATCTGTAAGCATTACTGGCTGTTTTCTATTTTGGTTTCTGCAAATCCTTATTTATTTTATTTATTTACTTTGGGTGCTGAACCATTAACCACACTGAAAATGAAAACAGTTAAGCAGATCAGCTCATTCTCTCCTTGGTACTTTTTCCTCATGGCCCCTGCAAGAATAATTCTCATTATATTCTCACTTTTTGGGTTCGATCCCAGCACAGCATAGGCCCCCTAATCCCATCAGGAGTGATCTCTGAGTGCAGACCTATGAGTAAGCTCTCAGCACCACCAAGTGTGGTCCCAATCCAGCCATCCCCCTAAAATTGACTCATTGGAGAGATAGTACACTATATATGGTATTTGCCCCCCCTCCCTCTCACACACACAGCTGACTCAATTCAATGCTGGGCTTTGCATATGGTCTCCTGAGCACCACTGGGCATGGCTTAATCCACTTCACCTAAAAAACCAAACTCATAAAAAAAGCCTTTCCCTACATGGAAATTGAAGAGGAATAATCCACATCCCATGTTTCCTCTGAAACTTGTGATTTTACTATTTTAAATGTATAGGCTGAGCCGTTTGCAGTTTCTTGTGTTCAATGAGATGAGGATCCAATTTTTTGGGGGGGGGTTTGGGCCACACCCGTTTGATGCTCAAGGGTTACTCCTGGCTAAGTGCTCAGAAATCGCCCCTGGCTTGGTGGGACCATATGGGATGGCGGGGGATCGAACCGAGGTCCTTCCTTGGCTAGCACTTGCAAGGCAGACACCTTACCTCTAGCGCCACCTCGCCGGCCCCGAGGATCCAATTTTTAATCGGTTAATTTATGGTTTATTTGGACACAACGATTCATATAGCCTAGGTCTTGGAGTCTGTGCTGCATTGCTATTGCTATTGGACACATCACAAGCTTCTAGTAGCAATTCATGAAACTTTTAAAGTGTTTTCTGTGTCCCCAAACCAATTCCAATTTTATCTTTTACAAAAAGACTACCCAACTCTCAGATTAATTTCTTCTAAGGTCTACCTTTGCCTTAGTGATTTAAGATATTCCTGTATGAAGTTTCTGAATGTATCTGGGTTTATTTCTAGGACTTTTTTTTTTTTTTTTTTGGTTTTGGGGCCACACTCGGTGAAGCTCAGGGGTTAACCTGTTTACAAGTGTTTAGGTTGACAATGTCCAGCAGGAAGTGAGTAGTACAAAATATGGGCTAAAGTTAAAGTTGTTTTCTTTTTTATTCATTTAATTTTTTTGTTTTTGTTGTTTTGGGGCCACACCCGGTAATGCTCAAGAGTTACTCTTGGCTATGTGCTCAGAAATTGCTCCTGGCTTGGGGGACCATATGGGACGCCACCCGGGATCAAACAGTGGTTCGTCCTGGGTTGGCTGAGTGCAAGGCAAATGCCCTATCGCTCTGTCCCCTAGTTTTAGTATTTTAAATAACTATAAATAAAAATGGAGAACTTCAGGTGGAAAGAGGTGTCTTTTTACTTTTAGGTGTCTCTTACCTTTGGTTAGGTACTAACGGAGGAAAAGTTGGTAGGAAAAGTCCAGAGGAGGAAATTTCTTACTGCATTTTTAATGGTGGTAACTATTTATTGTCTTTCTCCTTTTATCTCATAAGTTTAGCTTTCCATATTCTTATGGCTTCATAAAACTATAAGTTGGGGGGTGGCACAGCAGGTAGCTTATTTGCCTTGTAGGCAGTCGACCAAAGACAAACCCAGGTTTGATTCCCCAGTATCCCACAAGGTCCTCAAGCCTGCCAGGGGCAAATTCTAAGTGCAGAGCCAGGAGTAACCCGAGTGATGCCGGGTGTGGCCCCAAAATAAAAAAAAAAAAAAAAAACAACACAACAAAAATGTATGTTATCGAAGCAGGAAAGATAGTGCTGTGTATAGTGTATAGCTGTGTATAGCTTGCTTTTACTTGTGGTCAATTGGTTCAGCATTGTCCCCTAAGCACCACCAGAAATTACTTCTGAGTATGGAACCATGAGTAACCCCTGAGCACTGCCATGTATAGTCCCCAAACCAAAAATAAACAAAAGTTGTACACTGGAAAGTCAAAGAATCTTATTGGATAACAGCTTTACTCAGATTTCATCACTTACAATAATACAAACTGATTTTTACTGAACAGTTACAGGTCCAGAATTAACAAATAAACATATTAAGAGCCTTTATGTGGGCTGGAGAGATGTCTTAATATCTATTTTATATATGAGAAATTGAAAATCAGATAAGTTATGTAATGTTCCCCTGGTCATACAGCTGATAGGTGATAGAATATTTGAAAAAAAAAACTGTCTGTTGCCAAACAATGCATTCTGTCTGTAAAAATCAAAGCCCTTTTTTAAATTCCTAAAAATCAGGTGCTAGAACAATAGTTCAGTACTCAGGCACTTGTGTATGTATATGGCTGACTCAGGTTTGAACTCTGGTACCTGCTATGGTCCCCAAAGCATCACAAAGGATGAGCCCTGGGCACTGCTGGGTGTGGCCCCCAAACAAACAAAAACATAAATTGCAAGAAAAGGCATTATTCAAACATTAATAGTTCGTTAAAGATAGTAACTATGGTAGGCTTTTCCTTATTAGTCCCAAGATAGGCTCTGTTCAGTCACAATTGCCAAAGTCAGTTTTCTGTTGTTGGTGCTCTAATATTTCATAGTTCAAAGGATGATAGCTCTTCTGATTTCCATTTAGTGTTAGGTGATGTGATAGGACAGCCTGGTCTTAGGTCAACAACATGACTTTACTAACACCAGGCTGAGATACAAGAAGTTTCTCAAAATCTCAATAATTAAACTGTAATTTGATAATTCCATTTACATTTTGTTAAAACAAGGAATATACAGTAAACTACTTCCTGTGTGCTAAGGGGGGGGCAGGCTTGGGCTGTGTGGGAAGCTGGCAAGAAGGTCAAATGGTGATGGGACTGATGTATGAACATTGAATGCTTGAAACAACTGTATTGTGAACAACTTTGTAAATAACAATATTTAAAATCACATTTCAAAGATCAAAAATTAAAAATAAATACAATCTGATACCAGACAGAGGAGCTATTTTCAAATATACCTAAGACCGAGGGTTGAGAAACCCTTTGACTTGCAAATCAGGTGCTTCTTAGCACACACTAACCATGAATACATGAAGAATAAGCCAAGTAACTTAGAGAATTCAATAATGGTGAGATAAAAGCCAGAAACAAAGCAGATTTGAATGACAGGGATCAGAGTATACCAGGCTAGTTCATCTACTTTACAAAATATAAAAGTGTAAATTTAACAAATAGAAATGGTTTTAAGCAAAAATAGGAGATATAAAAATATATATCTCAGGAGCGAATAACACAACACAAAAGTGTAAAGCAATACATAATATTCATGATAAAAATTTCAAATGGTCAGAATGAACACGGTAAACACTTCAACACTAAGATATAGTAAAGTGCCCACCATAACTTAGTGTTGATGAATAAAGTAAACAAAAGAAGGTGTTGAGAGCACACAGAAAAACTGGATAAATCCTAGAAAAATCAGTAAGAGGTTTCTAAAGACAGAAGTCAACGGGATGCTCCTAATAAGTAAAAGAAATGAGGTTTCAAATATGTTGGGTTGTCAGAGGTGGTACCTCTTAACACTAATGTAAACGTTTGACCTAAAATACAATCATTTAAATAAAAAAGTTATTTTTGGGAGGGGTTGGGGTCACACCCAGTGGTGCTCAGGGGTTACTCCTGTCTCTGTGCTTAGAAATAGCCCCTAGCAGGCTCGGGGGACCATATGGGATGCCAGGATTCAAACTGATGTCCATCCTGTGTTGGTTGCGTGCAATGCAAACGCTTTACCACTGTGCTATCGCTCTGGCCCTTTAAAACAAAAAAGTTCTATACACACAAACACACACACACACACACACTAATATATATTCCTCTATATACTTGTATGGCATGGAACACACAGATTCTCAGTTTTACACTGGAACTTATTGGGGGGTTTTTGGGTTCATGGGAGCAGAGAAAATGAGCTCTAAATTTATTTGAAGAAATCAGGTGGATAATTTCCCTTCACTGGGGAAGAAACTGATACAGAAGCCTTAAGTCATACATAGAACTAATGGTTGAAAAATATTTTTAAAAACAAATGAGGGAAAAAACAAACAAACAAATGAGGGGCTGGAGCAGTGGCACTAAAGGTAAGACATCTGTCTTGCAAGTGCTAGCCTAGGACTGACTGTGGTTCGATCCCCTGGCATCCCATATGGTCCTCCCAAGCTAGAGCGATTTCTGAGTACATAGCCAGGAGTAATTTCTGAGCATCAACAGGTATAGCCCAAAATACCCCCCAAAAAAGACAAAACAAAAACAACAACAACAAATGAACCACACATCAGATGGAATAGCTATTATTAAATCATGTGAAGTCGTTCTAAAATGCTAAATAGGGGCCGGGCGGTGGCGCTGGAGGTAAGGTGCCTGCCTTGCCTGCGCTAGCCTAGGACGGACCACGGTTCGATCCCCCGGCGTCCCATATGGTCCCCTAAGAAGCCAGGAGCAACTTCTGAGCGCATAGCCAGGAGTAACCCCTGAGCGTCACAAGGTGTGGCCCAAAAACAAAAACAAAAACAACAACAACAAAAAAAATAAAATGCTAAATAAGACCAAAAAGGTAATCATATAAACATATTGGTAAGGGGTAAAGAAATAATATGATATAAATATTTATAATTTTTTGTTTGTAATTAAAAATATCTATTTGAGGGGCCGGAGAGATAGCACAGCGGTGTTTGCCTTGCAAGCAGCCGATTCAGGACCTAAGGTGGTTGGTTCGAATCCCGGCGTCCCACATGGTCCCCCATGCCTGCCAGGAGCTATTTCTGAGCAGATATCCAGGAGTAACCCCTGAGCATAGCCGGGTGTGGCCCAAAAACAACAACAAAAAATCTATTTGAATTTGCAAACCATGCTTTTCACGAAAGATTGAGTATCCAAAATACAATACATAGTACAATCGTTATGCACCAAAAAATCAGGGGCCAAAGTGGTGACACAAGTGGTAAGGCATCTGCTTTGCCCACACTAGCCTAGGGTGGACCACAGTTCAATCCCCCAGAGTCCCATATGGTCCCCCAAGCCAGGAGCAATTTCTGAGCACATAGCCAGGAGTAACCCCTGAGCATCACCAGGTGAGGCCCAAACCCCCACCCCAAATAAATTCAATAACTGCATTGAAAAATAAAGATGAACATACCGGTACATATCTCTGAAAGGACATACAGTCTGTGTAGTCACATGTAGTAATGTAAAAAGCATTCATTTACTTGTTATCAGAGATAACTTGATACCAGGAAAATAATGAAATAAATCATACCAGAGAGAATAACTTAATCTCTTCACAAAAAGCGTGTAACAACTAGTATTGGTAGAGTATGATGATAAAGGAACCCTCATTCACAGTCTATGGCAGTGGTCCTCAAACTATGGCCCGCATTTTGTATTTGTATCTGTTTTGTTTCTTCATTGCAAAATAAGATATATGCAGTGTGCATAAGAATTCATTCATAAGTTTTGTTTTTACTATAGTCAGACCCTCCAATGGTCTGAGGGACAGTGAACTGGCCCCCTGTTTAAAAAGTTTGAGGACCCCTGGTCTATGGGAATCATTTGTTTAAAGCCTCTGTGGAAAACTTTGGAGATTACTCAAAACGCAAAAATATAGGTTGCTTAGGACCCGGTGATGCTACACATGGTAGATTACCCACCAAAAAACACTCATTAAATCAAAACTACATAGGGTCATGTATCTTCATTGCATTGCAAGTACAATAGGAAGGAAAACAATAAAATGTCTAACAAGACGTGAACAGATCAGAAATTGTTGTACATACACACCTGGAAAATACCCGGCCATATGGAAAGATGAAATCTTGCAGTTTGGATGGACCAAAGAGCATCATGATAGGCTAAGTAATTCAGAGAAAAGACAAATACTTGTAACCTCAATCATCCAAGTATAGAAATAAAATAATGAACAGTATTGAATGATGACAAGGTCTTGGCTTTTGATGACAAAACTGAGATAACTGAGAGCTGCTCTCCTGTCAGTGCTCAACTCAGGGTCTTCCTTCCCCTGGACATTCTCAAGGCTCTTTCCAATCGCTCTTTGCTCTGCACATTATTCCCTTCTGATCAAGGCCTGGTGGGGTGAAGGAACCTGAACTAACCTAGTCTTGGTACCAGAAACAGCCCAACACCTCAGGATCCTCAGGTTTGATGGATTCAACATGTTCTGCTTACTCTGCTGGGCTAAATAATTTTGTGGGCTGCTTCCCCAAATAAACAGCATTAATCCATGTCTTTACTGACCCTGCCTTTCTAGGAATTGGTAATCATGATGCAAAAACACACGGGTCTGGATTGCAACCTTCCATTCATGTACCTGTCTGCTGACAATGGCTGAACCACCTCTACCTGTTCTCTGAAAAAGATGTATCTGGGATCCACAATATCAACAAATGACAAACAGACTTTTGATTGAGTATATCCCAAAAGTTTGGTAGTCAATTCCATGTGGTCAAATGAATCTAGCCTAACACTATCACTGGTACTTGCTTAACTCTGGCATCTCCAGCCAACCTGGATATCAACGGTGCCTCAATTGGGCATTCAGATTATGTTTGTTTTATTATATGTAGGGAAAAATGTTGAAACATGATGGTTGGCCCCCAATATTTTAGGAAAACAAGCGAAGTTCTGAGGATTTACGTTAGAGCTTCTATAACTTTCCCTGATGTACCAGTGGCCTGAGATACTTCCTGCTCCAGAACTAGGGATTGCAAATTAGGAAGAACTGAGTTCTTGCTTTTTTGTGAGACTCCAAACAGGCTCATAAGGCAACTGCTTTGAATGGTCCCAGGGTTCTTTACCTCCCCCAGAGCTCAGCATCCAGAACCAGAACCTGATCACACCTGGTGCTGGGTTACCACAGTACACCAGGCTGGTAAAGAGTCCTGAAGAGAGCTGGAGAGGCACATGCACCCCTCTGTTTTCCCCTGACACAGACATGGGGAAAAATATCCTCAAGCGGGATTATTTCACCAAAACCTGTATATTACCTCTATCTGTCTAGTGCTGTGCTGGAAGAGACCATGCCAGGCCCTGATGTGCATGCATGCACATCTCTGCAGGGGGCGTTGTGGGTGAAAATTTCTGTGAGTCATGCATAAGATTGTCTATAATTATTGGTGGACTTTCATGACAGAGTGAGGAATTAACAATCAGGTCTTGCTTCATAGACTGAGGGGCATATTTCATCTCAAAATTCATCTTCCAGGAAATTTTTAGCTGAAAATTATTTCCTGCATCTCACAATCAAAGTCCAAGATCCAAGAACTGTCTCAATTTATTATTTTCTGTGACCAACAACAGTGTCTATGAAAAGTTCTTGATTTTCCATGCATTTTTTTTTTTTTTTTGGTTTTTGGGTCACACCCGGCAGTGCTCAGGGGTTACTCCTGGCTGTCTGCTCAGAAATAGCTCCTGGCAGGCACAGGGGACCATATGGGACACCGGGATTCGAGCCAACCACCTTTGGTCCTCGATCGGCTGCTTGAAAGGCAAACACCGCTGTGCTATCTCTCCGGGCCCACCATGAATTTTTTTGGGGGGGGGGATTTTGGGCCACACCCGGCAGTGCTCAGGGGTTACTCCTGGCTCTGTGCTCAGACATCGCTCCTGCAGTCACAGGGGACCATATAGGATGCTGGAATTCGAGTCGCTGTTGGTCCTGCAAGGCAAACGCCCTACTGCTGTGGTATCTCTCTTTGATTTTGTATGAATTTCTATCACTCCATTATCTGCTAAGCCAGTATCCAGTGCACAAAATGGCTCCTGGAAAACACCCAAAGATCTACCTCTGCAAAACCAGTTTCCATGATGCAGAGTTAAATGAATTGATGGAAAAATCACTGAGCAGGTCATTTCCCTTTCAGCAGTCAAACAGTATTGAATATTGTATAGGAATGTCAAATCACAAATAATTTGAGATTGAGACTTTGGAGAAAATTTACTAATCCATTAAAAATTGGAAGTTCAGAAATTTTTTTCCTACACATTGTCACCAATATTATATAGGAAATCTGAATTTGGGGTTTTTAAACCAAAGACAAAGTTATGCTGAAAGACATTTTATTTATGGTGCTGAGAGACATTTTATTTATGGTTTAATCGTCGAACTCGGATGCACATCTATTCTTTTCAGGTCCCAAGTGACACCTCCCTTTGCCATTTGCCACTGAGTTGTCAGGTATAGAAGGACTTGGGTAAAGATTATAGAAGTTTGTGCTATTCAGATATAACCTCCTAAAGAAGATGCCATGTTCCTTGTATAAAAAATCATTGCACATGTCAACTAATACACTGCAACATATACATTTTTAAGGATAGGGAAAAGCTACTAAAAATAATCACTAGAAGTTGCCTATGGGCTTCAGTGCATAATATATGCTAAGCAATATATCAACTAAACAGAAAAGTGGTTCTCTGTGACAGAAAGCATTGTTTTAACCAGGGAAGTTGAGGAATACAATACCTCTAGCCTTTGGAAAACTTAGCTCTGAACTATGCACAGATATTTCTTGACTAAAACGTAACATTAACAAGGTAAAAATAGTCTATACTTCGCTGAGACTGGAAAGAAGTAGCAGTTTTGGATCTGGTACCTGTGTGAAACTTGAGGATGCATGGCAATTCCTGAAAGGACAAAAACGTTTAGTAAAGTGGGGCATTGGTGGTGGGAAGGTTGCATTGGTGAAGGGGGGTGTTCTTTTTTTTTTTTTTTTTTGACATTGAAACTAAAGGTATTTTTTTTTTATTTTTATTGTGGCCAAAGTGAATTAAAATTCTTACACAGTGATATTTAACATATACAGTGACAATAAATGAGGGCCTTTCCACCACCAGTGTTGTCCTCCCTTCATCCTGTTCCCAAGCTAGGGGATATATATATCCCTTATCTCCCTCCTTTATCCCCCAGAATGCTAGTGTAACTAAAAGCATATATGTTAACACTAATGTAAACCTTTTTTTTTTTTTGCGGTTCCAGATATTTTTACTAGTGTTTTCTTAAAGGTTTAGAGTCAAAGGATCACTGTAAAAACAATGTTAGAGTGGCAATTATCGTTTGCATGGGCCCACCAAAGTATGGGGCTCATGGAAAGGAAAAACTTTGGCCTAAGTACAAGGAGACCCTACCCCTGAAGTTTCCTGACATAAGACCATTTCTAGGCTTTAGGCAAACTAGTTTGTCCAATCCAGGTCATTGTCTGCAGTGCCCATACAGTTATATTTTTCACAGTCTCTGTTGTTGGTATCATGTTTCTGTATTGAAGATCTGGAACCTGTATATCCTACATTGAAGTCAGGATGGTGCGGAGCGGCATCTAATTTCAACTCACAACTAAAGGACAATGCAGAAAGCCCTGTCCAGTATGCAGGTCACTGTTGTTTAAAACTTCTCAGTGATAAGGGAAGACTCTTTTGAGTAAATCGATGTCAGAGCAGCAGTAGGGTCTTCCCTGATAGAGGATTGCTTTCAGGTGATGTCATAGACAACTTTGGATGTTTTATAGATGGCTTCCCTGGTTCAGGGGTGACTGGAAAATGCCCAAACCTCTGAGGCCTGTGTCAGGTCATCATGTCAATGTTCAGGGTGTAAGGTTCCACTGCACCACAAGATTTGTGTGTTCCTATCTCTATTAGATAAGAACTTATTTGTATGTATAGTATTTTCCATTTTAATGTACCCATGCAAACAAGGAATAATGCCACCTTGCGTTATCAGCGCATAAGGGGGCTGCAAGAACAAGTCCAAAAATCCCCGTGACCTGGTTCAAACATAAGCATTAAACTGAGGGACTCTTTCATTAAAATTCCTTATTGAACAGTTCACAAAGAGAAAAAAAGATAAAGAGTGGGGAAAATAAACAATCTAACTTGAGAGTGGACACAATTGTCACCGTTTAAGAAAATTTGTGTGTTCTCATCTCTATAAGAACGTGTTTGTATATAATCCCATTTTAATTTGCCTATGCAAAGAAAGAACAGTATCACATGGCGAGATTGGTGCCTGTGGGGATGCTAGAACAAGTCTAACAATCCAATTGACTTAGTTCTTATATAAACATTAAATGGAGGGACACTTCTACAAACTTCCTTATTTAACAAATAACAAAGGGAAGGAAAGATAGAGAGGGACTCTTTCACCAAAATACCTTATTGAACAGTTCACAAAGAGGAGAAAAAATAAAAAGTGGGGGAAAATAAACAATTAACTTAAGATAGTGGACTCAATTGTCACTGTTTATGGGAACTAATCAGAAACCTAGTATGGTAGCAACCACAGTTACACAATGAAAGAAGAAAGAGGCCAAGAGGCCGCTGAGAGTAAACAAGTAGGTAAAGAGTACTGGCCCCTTCCCAACCTGAGAGTCCATCCTCTCATTTTTATTTTGAAAATATATGGTACCCCCACCCGAACTGGTCTCTTCCCAAACTGAGAGTCCATCCTCCCGTTTTTATTTTAAATATATATGGTACGTGGCCCCCGCGCGGTTTTGAAAAGGAGATCAATGAGAAAAAAATAATACCAGTGAATGTCACGACGTAATGTCCCGACATACACCAGTGCTACATCGGCCCGCCATCCACCCCATGTGTCACCCCCTTAGTGTCGGGAGAGAAAGGGGGGAAGCCTGAGGACCTCGATAGAGTCCACTTGGGCCGGCAACCAGGGAAGGCCTGGAGTAGGGGAGGAAATAGGGGAACAGCTGGAGGCCTGCCAAGCCTCCCAGCACCCCCAAGCTAGGGAGAATGCCTCCGGCACAAGGTGTCCCCTAACCCCATACCTGGGAAGAGCTGGCCTCCAGGATCAAGGCACCGAAAGCCAGCTATCTACCTGGCCCCTCCCTCTGCTCCTCCTCCCTAGAGGTGAAGGGGGTGTTTTTTTTTGGTAACTGGAAACCAACAACAAACATGTTTGTAATCATGATGTTTAAATAAAGATATTAAAAACATAAATTTAAAAAATCTTTAATAAAGCATCTCCTCTCTGACCTTACAGAACTATCAGTTCCAGGAAACACTGAAGACACAGGGACTGAACCCTAAAAATATATGCGTAAACATCAACCAAAAACTCTGCATCGACTGGGCCAGCCTCTTTGGAAGTCCAAATTCCATGGGTTGATGAATCACTGTGGTGTGAAGTTTGCTGAGAGAGTAGTCTCTGTTGAAGTGGGTTAGCAGGAGAGAGAAAGTAGACTCGTTTGAGGGCCACAAAACGTGACTGAGGGAAGAGGCAGTAAAGCAAACAGCAAGTCCAACCTGTGTGCTGTGTATCTGAAAGCTGTCTAAGTGGCTGAAAGTGGCCATGCCAACTGTGCTGCCATTGAAAAGTTTGAAGGAAAGTTCTGGCTCTAGCTCTCTGCCTGACACCTCCCCTCAAAAAGCCCCCATGGAATGTTCTCCCACCCAGACCCTCCTGTCCCTCCCAACCCTGCCACTGCAGGATGCCCTTGGCCCAACATTCTGCGTGAGCAGTTCATTCTCTGAATCGTGGTCCCTTTATTCTTCATTGTGAAGGCTGATAAGAGGCATTGGCCCCTGGTCCAGTGAATTGGGATGAATTCAGAAGGAGGTAACCTGTGAGGATGAGTGTGGGTGTGAGGGGTTAAGTGTGTCCTTAGTGTCACTCATGGTCAACCTAAAATGGCCAGCAGCTACAGAACTCTGGAAATCATGTCAGCATGTTGAAGCTCATAAAACTCAAAGACCCAGTGACAACTGAGGTGAACAGAAAGACTGAGGAAGAGTGTCTAATGTTTAAAATGGGTGGCATACAATTATAAATTACCACTGGGATCAGGGCCTTGTATGCACTTTTGCCCATATTGAATAGAGAATAACAAAAATATTTAAAAGAAATGAGAAAAGAAAATGAGAAAGTTTAACAGAAGGATAAAATGTTATGTTTATTATTGATGCTATGAAGTGATGAAAATGGGTTTGCTGGCATTCATAGCTCTTCACTTATCTATTTTCTGAAATGTTAGCAGTTATAAGTATGACTGTAAAACTAACCTTTAAATAACATACTAAATGAGTGTTAAAATCTCAACCTCAGAAAAACTCTTAAAACTTTCAACTAATTTCAGTGATAATTTTTATGCAAAGCAGTTTTAGAACTCTGGTTTTCAAATCCACATTTGAATCTACTTCACTTTTTAAAATAATGTATGTACTGGTCATCATTGTTTCCATTGAGAATTTAGTTGATTTGGGGGAAAGATACATTCAAAATAACAGGGGCTAAAATATACCCCACTTGAAAATAAAGATACTAGGGGAAAACATTTTTATGACAAAGAAATTTCAAAATATTAATTTGACTAGCAATAGTAGTGGTTTGGGTCTAACAAAGAACTGAATCTGACAACTATTGTATTTTTGTTTTTAAGAATTTCTAGCACACTTAAAAAAACGAATTACCAGGTTCCCATATTTTAAGAATATAATTTTTAATTGCCATCACTTACCTGACTTAATCATTAGATTATAATTCCTGGACCATGGCATTTGTCCAGAATGTTCAGTGTGACAAAAAAACTTCATGGCAAGTTGGCAACAGTTTGGTACTAAAAATTGTGGTGGATTCTCACGTTTATGTCACCTGCTTAGTATTGACTATCTCTTCCAAGAGGATCATCCTGAGAAGATGACCATTATTATTTGCCCTTAATTGACAACAGATTTGGAAGGGCTTTCTGTGAAAGCCCGGGTCATAGTTCAAACCCTAGACTAGGGCTTTTTTATTGGTCTCAAGATATATTCAGTTCAGTCATGGTTCTAGCAGTCAGTCATCTGTAAATCGCGATCTTGGCTTTTGGACCAACCAAAGGGAGACAAGTCTTCTGATTTTGTCTTATCGTTAACTGGTGAGGTAGGATAACGTGTTCTTAGGTCAAGTTGTTCCCATTTTCTTTGTTGTCAGGATATCATATTAGAGCTGGCACTTGTTGGTGGCCCAGCGGTATTAAGGGTGTCCCAGATGGGATTTGTTTCCTGTAGCTGTTGTGAAGAACTGTGTCAGTTTCTATGTCTGGGATCCAGAGTTCAAGGCTAGACGGATGGTGTCTAATCATCTGAGGTCTAAGTTGGATCCGAGTGACATATTTTCAAGGTAGGAGATATCCCTGTATTGTAAACAAGTATAAGTGCTTATCTCTAGTAGATAAGAGCTCTTTTTATATGTAAGATTTCCCCTTTTTTTAGTATGCCTTTGCAGGGAGAAATGGTGCTACTTTATATTGTCGGTACATTTGGGGCTGGTCCAGCCACTTTAAGTTACTTCTCAGGACCTTTAACTCTCAGGCTTATGACCTGAGTACACGAAATACATTTTCCATGAGTCTGTAGGGCAGAGGCCAGGGGTGTCAAGGCTCTCAGTGCAGCTATCACAGATGCCTCACATAGCACTAAATTCTGGATCTGGGTGAACAATAACTGAGCTTAAGGTGAAGGATCCCACTGAGTCAGGAACCCAATGCTGAGACAGTGTTCACTACCTTTTACCCCGCAAAAGGCCTTTAGTAGTGAGAGCTGGGACTGAGGAATGTCCCGGGGAATATAGATGGACACAAGTCCCTTCCCCCCTGCACACTCCTCATTCTCATTCCCCTTTCCTGTCTCCACAGCATTTCCTGAGGTGCTCCCAGACATGACCCTGAAACTGGGTGTGGGTGTCTGGCTCTGCTTTCAGGAACTTGCCCTTCCTCACTCCAGGGCCTGTCCAGCTGCCTCCCCAGGAACCAATTCAGTTGACCCTGCTGCTAATTTCGATCATGGGTCCTGCAGCCCTCTGAGTCTGTCTCCTTTCCCCCCAACATTCCCCAGCGACAGGAGCTGCCGTACATGGACCTCATGACCCTGAGCCTGGCATGGTCATCACCCAAGTTGGACCTGAAGCGGAGCTTGTGGCAACAGCCCAGAAATAGCCTGTTCTACTAACACAGGTTACACCTAAGTGGGGTGCAGCAGGATCTCTGTCAGGAGGTGCTGGTTATCCTGCACCCCTTATCTCAACATCCTCTGTGCAGAAGACCTTGATGCCCACCACAGCCTCCAGTGTCACTCAGACTGTCCAGGGGGGCGTTGCTTCTCAAGTTCCACCCAAAGTAGTCCAGGTGAGCCCCAGCATCCTCCAATGATGGGCCTCAGGCCTAGTGGATAACTGAAGACATTGGTGTGGCCCCTGCCCGAAACAAAGCCCCCCCCCTTCGATGAAGACTCCTGCAGCTCCCAGAGTGTTTATCAAAACTTCCAGCACTGGCAGCGCTAGAAGCCCCTGGCCCAAATGTACCTTCCTCAGATTCCAGACACTGAAGCCTTTGCCTGCTTTCTCATGTGAATCCTTTGGAGCCACAGGCTCATGGGAGCTTTTCAGAAGGGGACATAGAGGAAGCCCTAGGAAAGTTCTCTGGGACAGCTGGAGGAAGAACTAGAACAGAGTCCACAGGACTCCACACACACACAGGAGTCACCCTCCAGGTTATAATAGCCTTCAGGGCTGTGTCCACACTGGCCAGTTCTGTTAGTCCAGCCTCACAATCCACATGTCCTCAGAAATGCCATCAGATAACTTCTAGACTCAGTACCCCATAGAGACAGAGGCATACCCAAAACACTCACTTGGGGGCTGGTGTAATAGAGCAGAAGTAGGGCATTTGCCTTGCACACAGCTGATCCAGGACGAATCTCGGTTTGATCCCTGGCATCCCATATGGTCCCGCAGGCCAGAAGCGATTTCTGAGCACATAGCCAGGAGCAACCCTGAGTGTCACCGGGTGTGGTCCAAAACCAAACCAAAACAAAACGAAACAAAACCAAAAATACACCACTCACCTCAGTTGCCTCTTCGGGGTCCATGCCAGCCTCTGGAACTGAGGGACCATTCTCAGTTCCTATGACAATGTCAAAGCCACAGGTGTGCAGTGGTCAGAGAGGCCCACCTCTGCCTTGGGCTTGGGGGGTTCTCTAAAAATACCTCTCACAGTTGAGAGTGGCCAGTAGCAGGACAAGTAGGGTGGAGTATGGAAGAAAAAAGCCCAATGTGGAGGGTGAATAGGACTGTCAGGGGCCGACTGCACAGGAGTGGAGGCACATGGCTGGGGCAAAACACTCACCCTGACTGTAATGCTCCAGCCTGGTGCTGTGCTCTCTGGCCCGCTTAAAGCCCACCTTGACTGTAGAGGAAGGCCTGGAAAGGACCATGCGGGAATGGCTTTGCACAAGCAACTCTTGAGTGCATGACCTATTATGACATGGTGGCAAAGTGAATCTGGCCTCGGGCTTAGGCTGCAGAGTTTGGGTTGGCTGCAAACCTGGGGTTGATGGGAGCTCTCCAAAGAGACTGTGTGGAGTGGGGGCAAGACCACAGGGGCCCTGCAGCCCAGAGAGGCCCTTCCCCGCAGAAGCTTCTCCCTCCTTGGGACCGGAGGCATTTCCATTCCCCAATCTGGAACCCTGACATGACACCCATGACCTGCTTTGAACTTCCCACAGCATATATATAGTCTCTCACAGGAGCCTATGTCACCCCCATTCTCAACAGTTCTGGGTTGCTGAGCCATGAGAACCCCAAAGTCCCTTCTCCATTGCCCCTGCCTGCCCTTGGACTCTGTCAGAGTCCATCTAGGCCTATCTCAGAGGGACTGTGCTCCCCCACTCGAGGCTCATGGAGTTTGAGGCAGAAGAGATGCAGGCACCATACTTCTAGTGCAGCAATGGGGAGCAGGGACTATAATCCCCCACCTCTCCAAAGCCTGAGCTTCAGGGGCACCACCCCCAGCTGTGGGCAGGAAACCAGGTAGGTCCCTACACCCACAGGGAAAGGCCAAGGTTATGACAAGGACCCTGTGGGTCTATCCCTTCACAGGAGCCTTCGGTCTTCAGAACTTCCCCAGTCCAGGAGTTCAGTTGCTACTGGTCTCCTGGTTTCTCCCTGTCCTTCACCCTGTCAGTTCCTCACACACTCCCCTGAGAAGGGGGTAGGAGCCCTGCATACAGTCTATCCCTTCCTCACGCTGACGGTCTCCTTACCCCTACCCCAGGCACAGGGTTCAGGGGTCCTGAACAACCTTCAGGAGTCATGTCCCCAACTCTGTCCTCAGTGCTATGTGTCTGTGCAGGAATTTGGGTCTCTTACCCCCTCTTGCTGCCTTCCCCTCAGCCTGTGTCCCCAGAAATGCCAGTCCACAGGCTCTGGCAGCTCTACCACAAATACATAATGATCAACAGCTCCCCAGGACCCAGGTAACTCCTTAGATCCCCCCTGAGGCCATGCAGGAGAGTATAGCCATCCTGGATGAATACTAAAGACCCCCCGACCCCGCATTGGAAGAGGCCAGATTCCCCTGAGAAGGGGGTAGGAGCCCTGCATACAATCTATCCCTTCCTCACACTGACGGTCTCCTTACCCCTACCCCAGGCACAGGGTTCAGGGGTCCTGAACAACCTTCAGGAGTCATGTCCCCAACTCTGTCCTCAGTGCTATGTGTTTGTGCAGGAATTTGGGTCTCTTACCCCCTCTTGCTTCCTTCCCCTCAGCCTGTGTCCCCAGAAATGCCAGTCCACAGGCCCTGGCAGCTCTACCACAAAGACATAATGATCAACAGCTCCCCAGGACCCAGGTAACTCCTTAGATCCCCCCTGAGGCCATGCAGGAGAGTATAGCCATCCTGGATGAACTGCTAAAGAACCCCCACCCTGCATTGGAAGAGGCCAGGAAAGAACTAGAGGAGGAGGCCAGGCCTTGGTCTGATTCCAGTGTCCTGAGCTATCTGGATGAGCTATGCTCCCAGGAGGACTTTGTCCCAGGTGGCTGGGAGGGTAATGGAGGGTGAAGATGGTCCATGATTATGGAATGACTCTGTTTTCTGTGTCTAAGCTGTGTATATATGCCCATGTGTGACCACTGATACATGTGTGTGTGCATACTTGGGTTGAGTTTCCATGCTTGAGTATACATGTATTTCCCTGTTTATGTTTTTGGCTCCTTTGCATGTGCTCATGTGTGAGCACCTAAACCTCCACATTCATGTGTTGTGAGCAACCATCCCAGTCCCATGCCCTGTGCCTAAGGATGGGGTGTGTTTGCTCCCTCATCCCTCCTCCTCCCTTTAGTGATCCTCACCCCACTCCTTTCTGCAAGGTGGAGACCATCATTGACCCCGGTTCCTGGATTACCTGCTCTTACCAGATGCCAAGTTGGGTCTCTCGACCTTGGCAGAGGGCTTGGAAGAGGAGGAAGAACTCATCCCCTCACAGATGGGGGGCAGGATGCGACTGCAGGGATAGTTCAGGGAGCGACTCCATTGAACCTCAGAGAGAGTAGGACTTGGACATGGGGGTGAAGGAAGGGACCATGGGCCACCAGGAACCTGAGGGGCACCAGCAGAGCTGGGGTTTGTCTATTCCTTAGATGACATGAGTCACATGGGTCACCTCATTCCCCCACATAGCTCATCACTGCACACCGTCATCTCAACTACCACTTTCCCCTCCTTCCCCCCAGCTTGCGGATAAGCAGCTGCAGACCTTGCATGAAGAGCAGTCGGGAAGGCTCATCTTTAACACCAGATGACCCCCAAGGACTCGAGTCCAGATGAGACTGGAGCCAACCACGGTGCCCCAACACCCACCCAGGACCACAGGCCAGGGGCCAGCATTGCCACCTGTGTGCCAACAAATCACTCTGAACACACCCCAAGGCCTGTCTTAGGAGAGGCTTCCTTTTTGGCAACTGAAGTTTTTGACCCCAAACCCAACCAATATCCCCAGCCTGCTCTCCCCACCCTGAACAGCAAGGCTGACCACATTCTGGGACAGGGCTCTCCTGGCATGATGATGCCTGGGTCTACAGAGGGTTCTAGTGAGGAAGAGGAGCTGTCCAGCCTGGCTTTCCTTCTGGCCTTTCAGCAAAGCCTGCAGCCCGGAGGCTTGCCTCTGAGTACTGCAGCCACCCCTGGCCTCCACAACCCTAGAAGTCCGGCAGGTCTCAGGCCTCCACCTCCCTCAAGAAGGGCCATCCAGACCTCTGGCCCTAATACTGTCTCATCTCAGAAACATCGTGTGGGTAGGGGTCCAGGGTCTGGCCCTGCTAAGCAGACCCCAAGACCTGAGGGGCCCCCAAGGATGTGTGGAGTGTACACTGTTACTTTTGTACCTGACAGCCCCACACGCCCTACATTGAGGAGAAAGTGCTTGTCCTTGAGTCCTGCCTGGCCTTTGGCCCCCAATAGCCAAGGGGTTGGGAGGGTCTCCGGCCTCACCCTCCTCAGAGAAGGGCCTTCCAGCTCCCTGGCCCTGCTGCTGCTCTATTGAAAAAAACGTTGCATTTGTGTAGGCCCAGAGTCTAGCCCTGCTGAGCAGACCCCTGGATTTGAGGAGACCACCAGAAAGTGGGGGGGGGGTGTTTGACTATGGAGCTAGATGGCCCCACACTTCCTCTAGAGTCTAGACAGAGGATTTCAGTGTGTGGTGGTCCCGAGGAGGATTAAAATTCCTGGAATCCTGTAGAATAGGGGTGTGGGCAACTCCCTCCTCAGCCTCACCTGGGGTCTGGCTGCCCCAAGAGCCTTGGACTGCTCCTCCCGAACCTTAGAGAGGGTTGTTCTGTGTTGGGGCGGAGGGTAGAAGGGAAGGTGTAAATAGTAAATTGTTGTATTAGTCATAAAATATAAAGTCCTAGTGTTGGGGCGAGGCCTTTTTCTGCATGGTGACTTTACCATTCTGCAGGCAGATCTGAATGTTCAGATAAGGGCATAGAAATAATCACAGTCAGTTGAGTTTCATTGGAGTCAGCTCAGTTTATACCATGGTCCTAACCGCCATGTGCATTTCCTCACGTGGCTTCTATGCTAAGCCTTTTTCTATGCAGCTTCTCTGCTGCTTTTCATCTTCTTTATTTCTTTTTTCTTCTCCATTCCCACCAGGCAACACCTTATATTCTTTATTCAAAATACCCCCCATCCCAGAAGTGGGTAACATTTATGCCTTCTTTGTTATAAAAAAATGAGAAAAGTTATAAAGCTTTTGTTTTCCTGTTCTCCACCAAAGGAGAGAACTCTAATATAATCCAAAGCATCAAAGCTTAATTGTGCCCAATTTCTCAAAACAATCAGCCTTTTCCATATCTTCTACATATCATAAACTTTTTTCCTAACTCCTCTGAACATAAACATTAGAACTTTTCTGCAGATACACTTATAGTTTGAACAGTATTTCCAAGGCAGGAAAAAATTTTCAGTGCAGCCCTGCAGCAGTGCATGAGTGATGGAACTGAGAGTTAGTTAAGCACAAAAGTGCCCAAAGCATATATTTCTTCTGCAGAGTGAAGGCTGAACCTAAACCTGATTCACCGCCCGTTATAGAAATGGAACCAGCACACAGCAACCTGCCATGCTGCCACCACTGGCAGCAATCCAGGGCTCTCTGTTGGGCAGCAGTCCTGTCCCAATGCCCTTTCACCTGGGCCAGCCTGCCAGGGCACAGGGAAGTCATACTATCCTGCCATACTATCCCCTCCTCCTGGCCACACAGAATCACATCTGTGAAGGGCTGGGTGACCACTGGGGTCCACCAGGCTGGCTGCATAGCTAGATTCATTCATATACCAGGTTTCCCCCAGCAACGGGGCTCAATCCTGCACCACCAGGCATTATCTAGGCTGGAGCCCAACCTCCAGTCTCAAGTTGAAATACCTGTTCATGTTAGTTCCCAGGCCTTGCTTGACTTGTGCCTGCCTCAAGCAGGTTTGCAGAAACTCTCCCCCATTCAGCTCTGTTGGGGCCTGGGACTCCCACTTGGAATCTGGTGGCCAGTCCTTACACAGTCCACACATGGGTCCGGGGATGGTTTGGACCATCACCAGAGCTGGTCCAGTGATGGCATTTGGAACACTGCCCTCTGAATGCTGCAAATACTACTGCTACATCTGGATTCCAATTTCAGGTGGTCCCTTCTGGGGATGCACACATCCAAGGCACACAGGGCCCTGAACAAGGAGGGCACAAAAGTCTGCCAGCACACAACAGCCACAAATACTTGCATGAGTTTGGTAGCAGGGCACATGGCCACTGCAAATCTCTGCGACAGTCTCTGGGGTG
The DNA here is from genome assembly GCF_024139225.1 of Suncus etruscus. Classification (NCBI taxonomy): domain Eukaryota; kingdom Metazoa; phylum Chordata; class Mammalia; order Eulipotyphla; family Soricidae; genus Suncus; species Suncus etruscus. The sequence goes on from NC_064862.1 coordinate 28,358,369, forward strand.
TCTTACCCAGCCAAACCCCCAAAACTTGACTTTTCTTTAACCAGGTCACATTCTAGGGTGGAAGAGGAATACTAAGTAGGGAAAAGTCCAATAATTCTATCACCAGATCACACCCTAAGGAGGAGTATGAATATTGTTTAGGGTGGGACCAGTAATCCAACATAGATATTATATTTATATGCATATATAGTTCAAGAAGTATAACATTTTACAAAAACAAATCAGCACTCAAAACTGTTTTACATAAGGACTAAGGGGGTGATGGTGGGGTATATGGGTTGTAGAAAGGGAACTGGAATGGGGGGAGGACATAGTTGGTGATGGGTATTCCCCTGATTCAATGTTAATATTGGCCTAGAATACTACTGTGAAAGATATATAAGCCATTATGGAAAAAATTGTGTTTTTAATCAGAAACTTGCTTTGACTTTCATGTATTATTATTATATCAATTACATTATATTTGTCATGTCACTATACTATGTTATATTAGTTTACCCCATTATGTTAATCAATTTTGTCTCTTGAATAAATTCTTACAATAAAAAAAAGATGTCAAACTATTCTATTTATGTTTACTTTGAAAAAACTTAAATAAATGGCCCATCAGGAAATCTACTGAAATCTTTAGAGGCCCATTTCCTTATATTTCTGATGGGTAGTCCCATGTGGAAATTCCCTTTTCTTCTATTTGGGTCCACATCTGGGATCTTTTAATTCTCTTGCTTTCCTTGTTTCAACAGTATAATGTTCCCAGCCTTCATAGGTTAGAAAATAAGCTTGGGTCTTCCTTGAAGTCATGAGGTAGAGTAAAGATGGAACCATCAAATTCATTGTAGAAAAACTCCTGAAAAGTCAGTGACTGTGATCGCAGGAAACAAGGGTGTACCTAGTTTTACAGGAAAGCCAGGAGGCAGCTTCATCTGCATCTGAACAAATTATCTGAGCTTGTTAAAGTGCTTGAGAGGAGCTATTGCTGTCTGAAGGGCAATAGTCCTACACACTGTACTATCTTTCTAGACCTGTGATCATTCTATTAAGTAGCAGTTTGAAGCAGCAGCATGGAAAGTATTAAGGGCTAGTCATATCTGACTTATTCCTGTCTGCTAGGTACAGGCCTAATGTCTCGCTTTCTGTGCCCCAGAGGCACATGGAGAGATAAGGAAATAGCAGAGGGTTTCTAGATAGGTTTGGAGGTAGTTTGTTGTGAAATGAGCTCTATATGAGCTTTTTAGTTTGTATGTTAGGGGAACACACCCAGCAGTGTCACTGGTTACTCCTGGCATGCTAAAGGAATTATATGGGATGCTGGGGATTGAACTCATGTCAGCAGCATGAAAGGCAAGTGCCCTATACACTGTGCTACTTCTCTGGCCCCTAGATTTTTTATTTTTAAAATTAAACCATTGTAATGTATAGACTTAAAAAGAAGTTGGTAGTTGAGTTTCAGTCATGCAATATTCCATCATCCATCCCTTCACCAGTCTTTCCTGCCACCACCAATTTCCCCAATTATCCTCCCTGCCCACCCAAACATGCACCCAGCCTGCCTCTGTGAAAGACTATTCTCTCTCTATATATGTGTGTGTGTGTATATATATATATATGTATATATATATACATATATATAATATCTCCTTTTATGCACCATGAGTGCAAGTGTTCATATCTCTCCCTTCTCTCTCTGACTCATTTCACTCAGCGTGGTACTCTCCATATCTGTCTATGTATAGATACATTATATTACTTTATTATTTTTAATAGCCCCATAGTATTCAATGCTTTCTTTGTCCCCTCAGTTCTCAGGTACTTAGGTTGTTTTCATATTTTGGATATTGAGAATAGTACTGCAATGAATGTAAAAATACAGATGTCTTTTACTGTGTTTTTTTCCCCCTATAATATATTCCCCAAATAGTATTGCTGGGTCAAGTAGAAGCTCAATGGTCAGGTATTAAAGCATTCATTTATTTCCTCAAAAGCTGATCCAATACACATTCCACCAGAAGTGAATGAGAGTCCCTTTCTCTCTGTGTCCTCAGCAGCACTGGTAGTTCTTGTTTCTTTTTGATGTGTGTCAGTCTCTGTGGTATGAGAATCACATTGTTTAATTGGCATCTCCCTGATGATTAATGATGTGGTGTTGTTTTAGTATATTAATTAAGAGTCCTAGAGTTGGTGTGGGGATGGTGAGGCCTTTCTGGGCTTGACCTGGCTCCTGCAGCCTCTACGGCCTGGCAGGTCTGAAGTTTCAGGGTGAGGGCAGAGAGATTGATAAAACAGTCAGATGAAGTCCCAGGAGTCAGCCAGCTTTATTTCACAGTCCCTCCTCATACAGCCTCTATACTAAGCCTTTTTCTAGCAGCTTCTCCTTCTGGCTCTCTTAGCCTCTGTCTCCCTTTCAGCTGCTTTTTCCAGGCTTTCTAACTGGCTTCCAGGCTGACTAAATCCCTTTGCTGACGCTACTGCTGCTGAATCTGTTGCTGAATTGCTGATACTAAATTTGTTCAATTCAACTAAATCTGTTGAATCTCGCTGTTGATTCTCACTTCTGCCCCACTTCTTCCTCTAACTCTCCTTCATCACTCTCTCCCTCCAAATCAACCTCCTTTACCCGCCCATTCCAGGTGTGGGCAGTTCTGATTATTCAGGTGGAATAAATAAGAAGCTGGGAGAGGGGATACTCACAATATGGAGCATCGTTTCATGTACTTTTTGACCAATCTATGTCCTTTTTTTTGGGGGGGGGGCACACCCGGCTACACTCAGGGGTTGCTCTTGACTCTCTGCTCAGAAATTGCTTCTGACAGGCAGGGTAGACCATATGGGATGCCAGGATTTGAACCACCTTTGGTCCTCGGTCGGCCACTTGCAAGGCAAACGCCCTATCACTGTGCTATCTCTTTGGCCCCTCTATATGTCTTTTTTGAAGAGATTTCTATTCATCTCCACTACCATTTTTTGATGGAGTTAAATGTTTTATTTCCACATGGTATTACAACAAAGACACACCACTGAAATAGAACTAATATTGTGAGACGCATCTCCAGGCATATGATAGTTACATTTTGATAAAGGAGCAAATAAAACTGAAGTGGAGCAAGGAAAGCCTGTTTAACAAGTGGTGATGGGCAAACTTGTCAGTTTTGTGCAAGAAAAGGAATCAGACCCCTTTCTAACACCATGCACAAAAGTCAGATCAAAATGAACTCAAGACCTTCATATCAGACTATGCAGATTTAATTACAATTACTTTGCAATATACTTTTTGAGTCAGGTAACTTGATGCCTTGATTTTACTCTGCTATTAATGTCCCCCAATTATCCCCAATTATTTAAAATCACTTATTTAAAATTGTAGGGAAGCTTTAAATTAATTATTTAAACACCATACTTTACAATCACTCATAATAAGAGTTGTTTCTGGCATACAATGTTTTGACACCAGTATCCCACTATCAGTGTAACATTCCCTCCTCCACCTTTACCCCCAGTTTCTCATTTAACCTGCTAGCCTGCCCCCTGAGCAGGCCAAAATATCTTATTTTATATAGACTATTTTATCTAAGTGTCTGTCATAATGCGGATATTCTGGATCAGTACTCCCTGGCACAGTAGCCACAGGGAGCTCAGAGCACAAAGAATGGGTCAAGAACAATCGCAAGAGAATTTTACATTTCATTCAACTTTGATAAGCTTAAAACAACACAGCTCTTGAGGGGAAAAATTATCTGGTCCCTCAATATTCTGCAACTTCTCGTGGCCCCAGGACCTCCAGGATTATGTCTGGACCCATGACAATGGCCTAGAAAGCCCTTCAATGTCTGTGACCCCTGTCCCTAGCCTCAATCTTATCCGAGTAGGAGGTCAAAGCGCCTGTGTCTTCACTGTGAATCTTTGCCCCAGCACTGTCCTCTGCCCACTATACTCCTTCCACCTCCAGCTCTCACACAACCACCTCTTCACTCTCTGAACCCCAAAAAGTTTCTGTGAAGAAGTCTTCATCCAATTTGTGGGAGCTTTGTGGCCTGGTCTAGGGCTGGTCAAGAGAGATTATGGCCATGTATGTGTACACACCACACCCACCCACCCATCCACCCACACCCAAACACACAATGTTCCACAGGAATTCTGAAGTCTGATATTGGTAGGTGACACCAGGACTTTAGAGTTAGAGACTTGGCAAATCAGAGAGAAAGTCAGGAGTCAGAAAGTCAGAGCACTTAGGAAAGTACAGAGAATGTGGTTCTGCTTGTAATGCTCCCCACATCTCCACAATCTGTGCTTCCTTCATGAAGTAGTTTCTGGTCCTTTTGGTATTTTCCTAAGGAGCAACTGTCTTCTGCCTTCAGACCTGCCGATGAAGGGGTTGTCCTTGGGGAAGTTAGGACCTGAGGTAACCTCCCTGGGAAGGATGGGGAGGGAAGTACAGGAGACAATGCTCCTGGCAGTCATTAGACACACATCCAAGATGCCTTTACTGCAGGCCTTGGGACTTCAGGAGGCTCAGAGAAAAAACTTGGACCATCCATGAGCCTGCAAGATGGTCAGCCTTGGGGCATCCCTTGGAGTTGCCAGTGAGGGGACATGCAGGCATGGGGCCTGGTTGCAAAGAGAAGAGAGTTTGGGGGTGGGTGCCAGTGTGGAGGCTGCAGGAAAGGAGCCACTTCCTGTCCAACCTGCCCCTGGTGGCACTGATGCCACACTGTTGCTGCCTCAGGAGGAAGAGCAAAGGGGAAAATTCCATCAATCATAAGAGTTTCAAAGATCATGATGCCTTCGTGAAGCAGACATGTCAGACCTCCCCATTTCTGGGTTAGTAGTGACCAACTGAATGGGCAAAACCCCCAAGAAAACGTGGACTTTATTGCGTCCCTGAATGGTTACCATCTCTACCTTTATTCAACAAAGAGACTTAGGTCTGGGATCAAGACCACCACTTGGGTCTGAGCAACTTTGTGCTCCAGAAAAAACAAGTTTCTGCACCTCTTTGAGCCTGATTTCTCATCTGTAAAATGGGGTGGTGATAATTCCTCTTTTTCTTTTTCAGGATAGAGCGAGAAATGGGATTCAATGAGTAGCCTTCAGAAAGGGGCTGTGACTGTTGCTGCCCTCCTCTACACCCCCTTTAGCTTCCACTGTGAGGGAAACAATTCATTGAAAGGTTAATAGAACTTAGGGCCCTAACTTCCACATGCAGCTTTATGATACAGGTCACAAGAGATGCTCAAAGTATTCCAAATTTGGAGTTCCCTGACCCTCTTCCTCCCATTCTCCATTAAGTCCTAGTATTTTAGCCTCTTCTAGCACATCAGTGGACTTGCCAACCCAAAGGTACACTGATCTCTGGTGTCCAGAGTTTTATGGGGGCTTTATCATGTATGTAGGACCAACAACATCAGTGATCTATGCACAAGCTAACATCAAACTACCCCCCTTATTGGCCTGAACTTACAGCTATCTTATCGTTACTTGGCATTCCAGTGCTGAACCCAAGATCCCTGTCAGCCATCTGATTGACCTTAAAAGGATATTCTTTCCAGCCAGGAAATTCCAAAGTTTTTTTAAAGCTTCATTCAAGAAACTAGGGACAATGGAGCAGATTTTCAAAATTGGATTAAATTATAAATCTTGAAGGTGCCGAATTCTATATACCAAATATCCCTCCATAAGCCAAGAAAATGTGCTGTCACTCTAAGAACATTTCTCACCAAAGCCACCTTCATGAGGGTTTTTCTCTCCCCCTTAACATGACATTTTGATTTTCCTTCTACTAAAAATATATCCAAATTTCATTGTTTCAACTTATGAATAAAGGCAGACTGGAGATTGATGGTACATGATACAGAATTTCAGAGACAGCAAATAGGATACAAGGCCCCTGTACTGGCATCATTTACACATCATTTACATTATTCATGGCTCTGCTTTTTGAGATGTAGACTATGAACTCATGTGCCTGTTTCATCACTTGGGATTATGATCAACAAATGAATATTCTTCCCAATGATAAATTCTCTCCTGAAACTTCCCTCAATCCCAAGCACTTTTGATCAAACTGATCAAACTCACAAAGATTTCCCCCCCACCAGAACTGGGGCAATGGACCTTGAAAATGTCTTCATTTTTGTAAATGGTTGTTGGGGCAGCATCTGAGCACTGACAGAGAGGAGCCATGAACTAGAGGTGACGCAATTCCAGCCCAGATCTTTGACTAAAGAAAATCTAATCACTTGCTTTGGATAATGATACTAAGAATAAACAATGCTCTTGCGTTGTGCAAAACAATCTCCCCATCATTGATGCTAGCTAGAGTTTCTGTGTGGTGGGCAAAAAGTACTATGCTCAAAGTCAGTGAAACAGGAGGCCGTCAGCAGAACTCATTTAATATGAAGAACATGAGCTCTGTTTTGGGAAGACTGTGTTGACTTGGTCTCTCCAGGCTGAGAGAAGCACACTCCACCTATAGAAGGACAATGTCTACTTATCCATAGAAGGACAATGATCAGCTATCCCAGGTATGATGGCGTCACAGGGTCTTTCTCTGTTCTGTAAGTCTTTGCAATATAAACAAACCCAGATCAATTTTAAAATCAATACACTCAAAAACATTTGTTCCAGCTCCCCTTATATGCTATCTGTTGCATTGAAATACTTTGACTTCCCTGTACATGGAGTTTTTTTTTTTCCCACAAGACAAACAAGACTGTTCAAGCTAAAACAGGTACCCCTCAGAAAATAGTTTCTCCTAACAAGACTGTCCTAGTAGTTCTTAGTTTCTAGATTAATGTTACAATGGCAGTTTAGGAAGCTTTGTGTGATTAAAAATAATTATGAGTGCTATTGACAGCAAAGTAAAGACCAGAGGAATAGGACTACGGATAAGGTGCTTGCCTTGCATGAAGTCAATTCAACTTTGATCTCTGGTACCCATGTAACCCCCAGAGTACAGAGCCAAGAGTAAATGAGCTCTGAGTACTACTAGTATGTCAGAGGTCAGTGTGGCCCCCCAAAAATAAAAGCAAAAGCAAGAGGGCTACAGAGATATCTGTCCAGAAGGTTGTATGTTAAGACAATACACCTAGGGCATTTGGGTTCACCCACAGAGAAAAGAGGGTCAGAGATGATGCAAGTATTTCCAAACTCTGAAAGGGCAAAGCAGTGTTGGATTCCCCAGTTTTTAGTACTTCCTATCTAGCCACTTATGTTGGTTTGTTTTTAAATTAAAATCTATATGACTTTGTTACAGTATTTATTGAAGGCCAAGAAAGCCCTTTTGGTCCTAACATACTGAAAAAGGAGGGTTTTAACCTTTGATGAACATTTTCTTTTCTCTTTTTTCTTTAATATTTTTGGGCCACACCCATATTTGCTGCTGACTCTATATTCAGGGACCACTCCTGGCAATGCTATGGGACTATGGGGTACCAGGAATCAAACTCAGATCGACACATGCAATGCAAGCATCCTATCCACTGTACTATCATACTGGCCCTTAAAATATTTTTTCTTCTCTTTTATATTATCCTTATCAGCAGATGCTTCCAGAATTGAACTCTGCTTTCCAACTTTGTACTAAATGGGAGGCTAGTTTATCTATTTGTCTTTATAATGGAACCAGGTCTCTAAACTTAGTTAAGGGAAACTGAATAAATCTTATTTGATTTCAGCCTCATCTCTAAGCCCATGAGTGCAGTCTCAAAAATGCTTCAGGCAAATTAGGTTTTATAGAAAGGTCAAGATATTAGCTGGAAACCAGAAGACAGGCAACGGAGATGGCACACACATCCCCAACACTATCAATCATGTTCAAAGGGTGCTGGCTGACTTTCTCCTCTACAGGTTTTAACAACTCTTTAAGGTCCACGAAGAAGGGTGAAAATGTATTCCTGATCTTCCCTCCAAATTTCTATATTTACAATATTATAAGTAGGAGTAGTGGATGTTGGAAAAAATGAAATGGAAGAGAAGTAATGAGGAAGATATGAGGGCAGGGTGGATGGTCAGTCCACATTAGACACAGAATGTATGTACGTGAAGATTATGAGAGCCTTTTTGGAGGAACGAAAGGTCACAGACATTGCTTCCTAGAAACAGTTCTCAAACATGAGTGCTGGAAAGGAACCCTGGGTATACTCGAGTCAGACATCATTGCAGAGGTGCAGCAGCCCAGGCACCCGAGGAGGAAAGAGGGCATGGAAAGTGCGTGGGTTGTGAGGTTGGTCTTTCTCTGGCCATAGGTAACAGAACTCCGCATTCTTACCTCACCTTTGAGACTAACCTTATCTTTTCCATGACCATGGAATTACCATCTAAATTGTCCATTTATCTGTTTGCTTTTTATATTTTTAAAGATTAAGACACAAAATATGTCATTTATTTACTCTTTAATGTCTTTGAAACTTTTATTCATCAACAGCTCTCTGTAGCTTTCCCCCCATTCTCCCCTTTCTTTTTCTGATTACTATCTTAAAGGAACTAATTTTATCCTGGTCCTTGAATTCCTGAATCATTAAAAACCCAGAAAATTTCTTTTCAATCCTGATCACCTGGGCAATGCAATAGGGCATTACACCAAATCCCCAATCTGCACCACTACATGGTATTGAGCAACCATGAATGTGCTTGGGAAGGAGGCGTGGGTCAGAAGAACAGGGTCCACCTAGCAGGGCAACCTTCATGAATTCTGACTCTGACCTGGAAACCCCCAACTCCAGATGTTTTCCTTCACTGGTTACCTCTGCACAGGTCCCTCCTTCCCTTCCCTTGAGCTGTCACAAAATTCCAGCATGAGTTTGGCCCAGAAATAGTATTCTCCTTAACTGAACAGAAGGATGGAGAAGTAAAAGAATAACATGGAAGAATACAGAAAAGAGGGAAGATGAGAGCACAGTATCTCACTACTTCCTCCTTCAACTTCAGTAAAAGCACAAAACCCAGCAAACCACTGAGGTGATCAGATATTTCCAGAAAAGGATCCCAAAAGTCAGACCAAGTTTGCAAAAGAAGTAGGTCATGGGAGCCAACCTTCCTGGAAACAGAAACTCACTACCTGCATTTAAAAAATGCAGATCTTTATTTAAGAACCATGTTTACAAAAAATGTTTGTAGTTGGGTTTCAATTATGTATAGAACACATCCCTTCACCAATGCAACATTCCCATCTACTAATACCCTCCATTTCCCTCCTCCCACACCCCTTGCCTGCATTCAAGACAGGCATTCTATTTCTCTCACTCACAATCATTGCCTGCATTTTGAGCAGAGCTGGCTCCCACCTCCAACAATAATTTCCTTTGGAGGAAATACTGCAGATTTATATAAGGTGCCTGTGCAGGCCTCCAGGAGGTCTCATATCTACACTTGAAGTCCCCAGGTTTGAAAATCCTGCCTTCCTCATAATATACATTACAAAACCCACTTAGGAACCCCACAGAGTAGCCTCCAGCTGGTCATTTTAGCAGATACCCCTATCATTGGGGTAGAATAGGGTAATCTGTGATGGTCCCAACCCCCCTTTTTATCTCTGAAGCAGCATATGGAAGAGAAGCACCATGAGGCACTTTCCCATGCAAACAGATGATCTGGACACTTAGTAGTCCAGGTATAAAGATGAGGATCCTTCAGGGTCCATATCCCACTGGAATTGGCCAACACTTAGATCTGATACCCTATGTGGAGGGCATATATGGATCTGGGTCCTCACACTGAGTAAGGTTCTATAGACTTATCATAATGTCAGAATAGGAGAAAATACACAAAAAAGTGAAGGAAGCCAAGGCAATGTCTGTCTGGGATGCAGTGGAAATGTGAGGTGGTTGGTGTCTGCACTTGTTTTATTTCTCCAAAGTTAACTACTATTATCACTGGTTTCATTTCATTTGAAAAATCACTATCTTCTGTCATTTTTTTTCATTAAATGTATACATCAATAATCTAGTTGTTCAGGCACTTCCTGCTTGACTGGCTGCTGGTGGGCCCCTACCATGCACTGCAGCCCCAGCCCTTCTGTGCTGGCAACCTGTCCAGGGCACAGCCAGGATAAAGCATCCCTGAACATGCCTGAACTTCGACAGGAAAGCTCTTTGGCTTCTACCCTGAAGACACTCTTGTAATCTTCACAGAGCTGATGATCACTTGACAAAGTCTTACATATTTGAAGGAGCCTTTAGGATGTCCAACAGGGACAGCCACATCTATATTGCCATCATCTAGGGGTTGCTGTCCATGTGGTGCTGGCCCTCTTTGTCTACATGACATGGAATGAAGGCTCGAGGCAGTGGCATGAAGGCAAATAGTATCAATGTGACTGCCACCTGGGCGAGTGTTAAACTTTTTTTTAAATAACCATAGAAGTTACTAAAGGGTAATCATTTCAATAAAGATGGGAGAACAATGTTAAAATGGATCTTATGAAGTCCTTTGGACTATGAATGTTGATCCTTCTAGTACAAGGTATGTTTTTGTCTAATCAATTTGAACTGTATAAACTTTTATAGAAAGATGAGGGTTTGAAAGGTTTAAGTGGTTGCACACAAGCATTAAATGAGTTCACAGTAGGCTCAGAAGAAATGTAAGTATCTTAAAATTTTCTTCATGGCCTTTGGACTTCCGGATGTTTTGGAATTGCTCCCCTCTGGATGTAGTGAATCCAGTCGGACATGGAACCGGAAAATACTCCCTAACTCTTGGGGAAAGAACTGACCATTTGGATTGGGGAGTTGTAAATTCTTATGGAAAATTGTTCCTGGATTAAACATGAACACTCCCGATCAATTTTGTATTAAGTGAAATCCCTAGTTAGTTGGCCTCCTCTTTCCATGACTTCATGGGAAAACCAGGCTCAGTCATTTCCCATAATGTCAAAGGATGGGGTTCCTGGGAATCCAGGAATTAGCTGCTGGCTACTCAGAATACGCTCTTTATGGGCTCCTTGGAGGAGAGACCAGAGCCACATCACAGCGGGAGGAATCTTTGCCTTGCATTTGGCTGACCTCCCTCTGATCCTGAACATTACTAAATGTGGCCCCAAAACAAAACAAAGAGTTCCCTTCAGGATGGCCTTGTGTTTTATAACAATTCTTGCATTCCAAAGACTGATTTGACAGCAGCATTCAGTCCTTAATTCCTTCCAATCCCTAAACATTAATTGTATGTGGTCCCCAAGTCTCTTGTTAAAGGACAGGAAGAAAACAACTCCCTTGTGTCATCACACCTGTCATCACAACCTGAGTGAGGGGATAGGACACTCTTTTCATCCCCAGATCTCAAACCCTTCCCAGCCTTCACTTCTCAGCTTCAAATTAGCTGCTATTCCCAACTGGCTTCCCAGATACCAATTCTGAGTTCATCCTTGGGACTCTAGGGACATCCATTTCAAAGCCAGGTTTATGAGGTCCCTTTTCTCTCCCAGAGTAAGCTGCAGGCTGAAATGCTGTCCCCAGATTGTAACTCAGTATTTCAGCTAATCTCCTCAACATTCATCCATCCACAGCTGTAGTATGTTCCTCAAAGAAAAACAAACTGAAAGTTGCCCTAGCAATGCAAACTAATGGGGAAGGATTTACAGGTCAAGTCCTGAAGATAGAAGTCATCATTGAAAACCAAACATTGGCTATGAAATACAGAGATGTTTAGGGAGATGAGATGCAGGATTTTCTGTCTGGCAACCATGGGTCTCATCAATGAGGGCAGGTTCCCTTGGTTGACATCCAAGTAGGAAAAAACAGAGGGAGAGCAGTACTTTCGCAAGAAACATAGGGAGACAGAGGAACAAGAGTATAGGGATACTCAGGGACAGATTGAGGGTGGGAGAAAGTGTTAAAAATTAGGCAATCCTAACTTCCACCAGGAGAAGAGCTTGTCATAACTAAAGACACCAAATAAGGGCCGGAGAGATAGCACAGTGGTAGGGCTTTTGTCTTACAAGCCACTGAACCAGGACCAATGGTGGTTAGAATCCCAGCATCCCATAAATGATCCCCTGTGCCTGCCAGGAGCGATTTCTGATCAGAGAGCCAGGAGTAACCCTTAAACATCACCGGGTATGCCCCCCACCAAAAAAAAAAAAAAAAAGAGTAAAGACACGAGGTAAGATTGGAGCTGAGAAAGAAACACAGGACGTATGTCCAGTTTGTCGTGATGACAAACTCCAAGAGAATAGTAGGCTGTTGGCTCATACCATAACTCATAAGGACTGACCAGTGAGATCCCAACTGACCTGTTTCCAGGGTCAATAGAGGATTTACAACCTCATCCAGGACAGGACAGCACATCCCTTTTCCAGCCCTGTTCTCTTCCCCCTCCAGATGAAGCTAAATAAGCCTGCTCCAGACCACTGAGGCAGCTTTGGCAGCCTAAGGAAATAGACCTTGCCCAGCCTAGGAGTGTACCCTCCCAATAAAGAAAGACCCTAGATGGTCAAGTTTGTTTCTGTCTCTGCCTCTTCTATTCCTCCACCTTTCAAGGCCCACTGTGGGACTCAGTGACCTACCAGTGAAATGTTGTGGCATGGAAAAGAAGTTTATAGAGACTGGATAGGGGAAGAAAGACAGGAGCAGATCAACTGTCAAGAATGCAGACAACTGCTCTCAGCCTGCTTGAGCAAATAGTAGACTGTTGACTTCATTAGCACCACAAAAGCACCAGAACACTTTGCTCTTTAATTAACATTAACTGTTCACCCAAGGTTAATCCCTGAAGCCACATTCATGCCTTAAAAGCTGTCCCAAGGGGTCAGGCTTTTAAAGTAGGTGGAAATTCAATACTGACTCCTACTCAGATGACCTGAGGTGGTTGTGAAACAGAAATGATGGCAAAGGAGATTCACAGATTATACTGAAAACATTTAAACTGAAAAGAGCCCTGTGTTTCATGAGAATTTGATGGCTATGGAGCCAGACATTGAGATGAAAACAAAAAATAAGTGGGGAGGGGCTGGAGAGGTGGTGCAGTGGTAGTGTGTTTTGCCTTGCACACGGCTGACCTAGGACAGACTGCAGTTAGGTGCCCCAGCATCTCATATGGTCCCCAAACCAGGAGCAATTTCTGAGCTCATAGAGAGGAGTTACCCCTGAGTGTCACTGGCTTGTGGCCCCAAAACAAAAACAAAAACAGACATTGAAATGTCTGAGAGGAGACTGGGTTAAAATCCTTCTTCAGACTCTGGGACTCCTTCAGTCTCTGGGACACTTGGAGCAAACTAAGTGGAGCAAACCTGGGGGCTAAGAGTGTGGGGAGCTTAACCGTTGGCTCATGACTGAGGAGGACTGAAGGGTCCTTCAGTCAGGGAGCTTAGAGTTCCCTGTCCCAGAAGATTCAGATAGTGCCCCAGTGCCAACTGTCATCAGCATCAAGTGAAAGACTCCATCCAGGCAAGTCACCCAACCCTCTTAATTTCATTGTCATGTCCATAAAATATGGGTCACATAGCTTGTTCTGGGCACCCCAGGAGTTGTTGATGGGAAAATCACAGGAGATCCTTTCTCTATAAGCTGTGACTGAAAAACATTAGTTCTATAGAAAGGCTTTAAGAAGTAGCCTTGACCACGTCATCTACAGAACCTCTTCTCCAGGGGCAGCCACTATGACATTCCTGACTTAACCTCCTCCACATTGAAATGTTCAATTCTTCTGGAGCACTAAGAAAGTGACAGTTCATTGTTTTAGTCTTTTCTAGATTTTTTTTATATTTGTTTCATAAAATAAAATGAAGAAAGAAACCCTATTATCATTTGCAGGCACCCAAACAGGCAACTGAGGACAAAAGGGTTAAGCAACTTTCTAAGGTTCATGTGGCTTTTATGGGGAATTTGCACCCTAGCCAGCAGGCACCACCCTGTTGGTCATATGCTATGTCAACACCTTATATTGCCCACATTGAAACAAAATCATGTCACCACATATTGTGATGGAAGAGTATCTGTGTATATCCCCCATTACAACCCCCCTCCTCTTCCTAAGTCCCTCTTGAATTTACTGACTTCCAGCTCTGTTGATGAGGAAGGAAACCCAAGTCTGACCAAGAAATAAAGTCAAACTTCCCCTGCCCTCAATCAGGCCTAATTCAAATACACTGCTAGTTGGTTCTTTCATTAACTAGGTGGCTCTGGAAGCTTCTGGAGCTTGTTGGGTTGAGTCCCCACATCCACCCTGGTCATCATCTGAGCTTAGTCAGTTGGTGCAGCGACTAATATTGGTGGAACTGTCTTGTGGCAGTTGGTCTGGAACATCCTGGATTCCAAATCAGTTAGGGGATCAGTTAGCTGGTTCTTTCTTACCAGGTGGGCTTACCACCCCCAGTCCACCCCTAAATTAGAAGTTTCACAGAAAAGCTGTTGAGAAACATCAAGCACTAGGGAGGGAGTGGTTGGGGATTTTCTTTTTGAGGGGTATTTGGAGGGTTATTTACAGCCAGCAATTGTCATTCAGGCATGAACTATGTGTAAAAACCTTGGGACGGCAAGATGTGGAGAAGTTAATTAAGAATGGCTTAGGTTTTGGTGTCCAGGACATGACTCAGATATTACAAGTCTCTATCTTTTGGGAACCCACTTAATACCCTTCCTCATACCCATCACTCACTCACTCACTTCATACCCAAAACACTCACTTCATACTCCATACTCACTTCCAGATAAGTCACTTCATACCCAAAACCTTGCACCAAAAAATATATGTCAAGCTTTCACTCTGCCCTGCACTTCCACAATGCTAATGTGAATACTACTAGGAATAAGACTATTTCCCATAAAGTAAAACAAGTAACAGCCCAATATCCCTTTGAGTAGCCTCTCCTCTGATCTCTCTGGAGGCAGATGGTATCAAACTCCTGTCATATTCATCCAGACTTGTAATAATTAAACTATTTATGGAAGTAGCTCTTAAGAGGTGCTAGTCACTTTCCTGCAAGCAGGCCTTGCTATTTGCTAATTTGGGGCCTCCTAACATAATGATATTTTGTGGGTCTTATGAACTTTTTTTAAAAAGACTGAGGATAGAGGTTTAAGTAACCTAAAGCAGGGGTGGCGAACAAGTTCGACACGAAGAGCCAACATTTTAAACTGTGAGAGTCAGAGAGCCACACCACGCTGTGACCTGCCAAAACAGACAAACACTCACACAAAAGCATATAATTTTAACAATAATCTATTAAACACATATTGCATTTTGCCATTTTGAGTGAGGGTCAAAGTCCTGCAGTGATGGTGAGGGTGTGCTGCGTCCTCCACACTAAGAACTGACGGCAAGATGTGACCCAACATGTGCCACAGGGATCCCCCGCTCGCTGGCCCGTGCAACGGTTTCCGAGGGATGAGAGACAGGATGACGCAGCCTGGGGGCGGGACTACGTGCTCGGAGATCTCTCCTCAGAGGTCCCTCCTAGGCAGAAGCAGCAGAACAAAATCCAAACTTGGCCAAGAGCCACGGTATACAAAATCATGATAAGAGGCAAAGAGCCACATTTATTTTGGCCGGGAGCCGCGTGTTCGCCATCCTTGGCTAAAGAGTGCCATGGTTTTTGAGTCCAATTTTAATTACAAATCAGCAGCCATTAATACCCTTAACATAAGTAACTGTGATGTGCTGTCTTTCTACCTGTCTCTTCAGAAGGTATTAATGACAAGAAATTGGTCTGTTGATATTTTAAGTTAACACCAAACTACTAGATGAATCTTTCTACTTGATTCAAAATGTCTCCTGATAGAAGAATCCAATTTGGACCTAGCAAAAATATTATTAACACCTTTTCCTTGTTCTTTGGTGCCAAAAATATGTACAACTTCATTACAAATACAGTCTCTAGTATTCGTGGGAAAAGAAAAAACCCTATAAAATAAATATTGCATATGGGGATAGATCTTCAGGAAACAAAAGTGCCTGCTTTTAGCAATCAGGAACATAAAAATGAGCTCTGTCTACCCAACAGGGTCAAATCTCAAAACAATCAACCTGACTAACCCCCTTCATTAAACTGTTTTGAGAATTCAATCTTCAAATTGACTTAAGAGTAATTACATCAGTTATAATTTATTCAAGGTACCATGTTTAAAGAAACAATATTACATATTAATAACCATATTCTTTCTATGACCAGGTCCTCACAAATTGTGTTCAGGGGCCTTGCAGCTACTCCCACTTGGTCAATGGGGTCAATAAGTTGCTCATACCCTAAGTAATAGAATTTACCAGGGATCCAGTCAGTGATGCTTGATGCTTGGGACCTCCAGGACCACACCCAACAAAGTTCAGGGAGTCATATATATTGCCAAAGCTGGAACCTTGGCATACACCCTAATTCCTGTACTATGTACATAGTACATAGTTAATGACTATAACCATTAACCACATAGTCTTACATATTTGAAATATAACTCATATTTTATAGATTCAATCTTTTGAAAGTATACAATTCAATAGCCAGTTTCATGATTCTCACCATTATCTGATTCCAGAAAACATTTTTATCAACCTAAGATAGTATGAGCGATCACCCCTTATTCAGTATCCATAGTCCTTTTGTTAGTGTGAAGTTACAGAAGAATACTCTTTGCCCAATGTTCCCTTAAAATATTTTAAAGCAGGTCTGGAGAGATGGTGCAGTGGTTGGGTGTTTGCCTTGCATGATGCTGACCCAGGACGAACAGCGGTTCGATTCTCTGATGTCCCATATGGTCCCCCAAATCAGGAGCGATTTCTGAGCACAGAGCCAGGAGTAACCCCTGAGTGTCACCTGATGTGGACCAAAAATTAAAAAGAAATATTTTTAAAGCAGTGAAATATTTAGGGGGCATGTGAGTGGATTTGGTGAGCCCTGTTGCAACAAGTTCTTGGGACGTAGTCAAAGTTCTTGGGTGGGATTTGAAGAGGTTGCTCTATCACTAACCCTAGTCATAAAATACTTAGAGAAGAGAAAGTAGGAAAGGAAATTCTCAAGGGTGGTTTCAGAGGATGCTTGACTTGTGTCCCCTGGATTGAGCACTTTCCTCTCAGCTGTTTATGGAGCCCTCACCCTTCCTGTAATTTAACTATTGTGGGTCCATGCAAGACCAATTACCTGTTAAAAACCATCCAAACGCAGATGGACTCCATCAAACTGATGGTGGTCCATACTCAGTACAGATACCTTAGTGAGTTCAATGAGAAGTTAGTGGAGGGAAATTTGGCTCTACAGGGGACAATGATTTGACTCTTGTACTAAAACCATTGAGGGAATGTAAGGACTTAGCACCTGGGCATCCATCTTGTCCTATAACCACCATTTTTAACCTTTAAATAGACTCCAGAAGTAACCTTTATCCATCAACCAGTGATATGCCCTTTCGAGAACACTCTGGTTGAACTGCAACGCTTATGTGAATGGCTTATCTGCTTCTGTTTATCCTGGTAGAAGGGTGATCTGAATCCCTTTAAAAAAAACTGAGAGAAAGTGCAGTCAGGGCTGCATGATTTGGTTCAGGGACCCAAATGCAGTCACTGGCTAATAAACTCAAAATTTTTCTTATTCTCTGAATCTCCAAATCAGTGACCCACAGCACTAAGTTATTTTCCTGCTTGGATCACATGGTTTATCTCTGATAGCTAATTATCAGTAGAAAAAGATGTTTCACCTATTTCTATATCTTTAGAGGCAAATATGTTTTTGTTTTTGTTTCCCTTTTTTGTGTCATTTAAGCCACAACTGGTGGCTTTCAGAGGTTATTTCTAGCTCTGAGCTCAGAAATTACTCCTGGTAGGCTCTGGGATGCTGGGGATCGAACCTAGTCATCTCCCCGCAAGAAAAAAATTCTCTATCCATTGCTCCAGAACCGAGACATGTTTTTATTTTATATTATTTTAATAAATTCCTTTATTTAAACACGTGGTTTACAAAGTTGCTCCTAATATAGTTATTTTTGGTATTTAATGTTCCAACTCCAATTCTACCACCAGTGTAACAAATCCTCCACCATTTACCATTGTCCTCAGTTTCCCATCCTGCCCATGCCTGATCCTTGCTTGGCAGGTATGACTAATTTAACAATATTAAATTATTATATTATTTATATTAATATTATTTATTGAAATGAATAAAATGCATTTTAGAATAAATGTATTTATATTACTATTATGCATATGTTATTTAAATTATTATATATATTTATATTTTGGTTTTGGGGCCATACCCTGTGGCACACAGGGGTTACTTCTGGCTCTGGGCTCAGAAATCGCTCCTGGCAGGCATGGGGACCCTATGGGATGCTGGGATTGGAACCACCATTGGTCCTTGGTCTGCTGCGTGCAAGGCAAATGCCCTACTGCTGTGCTATCTCTCCACCCCCCTAAATTATTATATTATACAAATAAATGGCAATAGAATTTCTTTAAAAAACCTTAATTAAAAGAAAATTTGTGAAAATTTTCGTATCTTGAAATGTGGTTAATATGTAAAAGTTTACTAAGCTGTTTGTTGCAAGTTGACCCTAATATTTTTAAACAAGTAAGAAGCTCCAGAATACATACCATCCTCGCTGCCCTCCAGTCCAGCAACTTCATAATCAAGGTATCATGTTCTATTTTAATATTTAGAGGAAAAACTGTTAGGTCTTCTACATCAAAATACCTAATTCCAGAGATCACACGGCCTTTGATATTGTCACATTATCTTGGTCACTCTCCAGTTCATCAGTGGAAGGAGAAAGCTGACTGGTCAGATGACTCATGGTAACATTTGAACTCTACTGTAACCTGCTCTTCAAGGCACACAGCACTTCTCAACACTGATATTCCCGTAGAAAATTCTTATAAGTTTTCATCTGTTACCCAACTTTTCCAGGATTCAGTGTTAATTTGGTTTAAAGTTTCCATTATTATAGATGAACTCACTCCTCAATGGACTTAATGTCCAATTTTACATCCTCACCTGGAATCCTGACTGACAGCAAACCCTCCTGATGAAAGTATCCCGGCCTACTTCAGTGTTCAGAGGAAGATCTTTTATGTCCTTGAAGGCAAAAGAACTTCTAAAGATTCCCTGGACGTTCTCAAATCATCTTGGTCGATTGCCAGGAGAAATATCTAATTTGGGAGATTCCCCAGACTTCAATTAAGTCATTATATCATCTTGTTTGTCAGATTGTCAATGGAACAGTTTCAGAAGTTGGGTTCCCCGTCGGAAGTTCTGCTGTGTCCTCTTGCTCACAGTCCTGGGATTCAAACACAGCTTACTCAGATCTAGGAAGAGGATAAACTTTCCTACTTCTCCATCTATAGAACTTTTTAGTCCAAAGTGTCACTGAGACAGAGTAATTGTAGTATATTTATTTGTGATCCATGTTTCTGAATTTGAGCTTCAATCTGATATAATTGAACTGCCCTCACTAGAATATTGCTCTCTCTCTCTTTCTCTCTCTCCCCACTCTTTCTGTCCCCCTCTCTCTTTTCTCCCTCCCTCCAGAAAGCCAGGAGTCTTTCTGCTTCTTTTAAACTAACCTGTGTCGGATGCCTGAGATCTTCCATCAGCCTCACAAGAACTTCGAGTGAACAGTCTGTCATGTGGAGCAACCTCAGGGAACAGTCCAGGAACCAGGCATGTTTTTAAAGTAAATCATGGAATCTGGAGTTAACTTGTCATTTATCCAAATAAATACTATAACTCTAAAGATCTAAAATACCTGGATCAGGTGTCTATGAACTACATTAATTTTAACAATGCCACCTGGCAGCGAAAATAAAACAGTCATACAAAGACTTGTACAGGAATGCTCATAGCAGATTTACTTACAATAGTCCCAAACTGAAAATAACCTGACTTCTTTTCTTATTAGACAAACTAATAAATGTTGGCATCCAAATTATGGAATATACTTGGTAATAAAAAATAAAGTTTTGTTTGTTTGTTTTATGCCCACACCTGGCACTGTTCAGGACTTACTCCTAGCTCTTCCATCAGGGATCACTCCTAGAAGAGTTCATGGGATCATACATGATCCTAGGGATAAAATCTGGATTGGCCATATGCAAGGCAAGCACTCCAACCTGATGTACTATCCCCCAGGCATAAACAAATGTTTTGTTGTGTTTAAAATATTTAAATTAGGAGGCTGGAGTGGTAGCACAGCTGTAGGGTTTTTGCCTTGCATGCCATTGACCCAGGATGGACCCAGGTTCAGTCCCCAGCATCCCATATGGTCTCCCAAGCCTGTCAGGAGTAATTTCTGAGTGCAGAGCCAGGAGTAACCCTGAGCACTGCTGGCTGCGGCCCAAAATCTAAAACAAAAAGTTTAAATTAACCAAACAAAGGGCAGCTACAAACCTGGAAAGATTTCTCTAGACTCATTTCTCTTCTCTTACTTAGGGCACTCATGGGTATGGCATTTGTAGTCCTCTGGGTTAGGTCTCTCCAAATGTACTCTTCCAGCAGGTGGAGTGTTGATGAGGGAAGAGAGGTGCTTTATAGTCACAAGGTCACTGCCTGGAGGGTTCCCAAGGGAACTCTAAACAGAGAGTGGCAGCCCACAAACCCAAAAGGCTAGATTGGATTCCTGCAGGAGATAGCCCAACCACCAATTTCCTGCCCCAATGCGACTCTCTCTCTCTCTTTCTCTCTCTCTTCTTTCTTTCTCCTCTCTCTCTTCTTTCTTTCTCCTCTCTCTCTCCTTTCTTTCTCCTCTCTCTCTTCTTTCTTTCTCCTCTCTCTCCTTTCTTTCTCCTCTCTCTCCTTTCTCCTCTCTCTCCTTTCTTTCTCCTCTCTCGCTCTCTCTCTCTCTCTCTCTCTCTCTCTCTCTCTCTCTCACCCCTCCCTCCCACCCCCCTAAACAGAAGGAGTCCCAGAGTTCAAAAGTTCAAACTTCAGAGCCCTGCTACACTTTTGCATGGGATCCCCTATCGAAGGACACTTCACTCAGGAAAGGCCATGAGCTCAGTTGCACAGGTCCAGGCAACCTGCATGCCAATGCACTGCAGAACAGAGCAGGGGCAGGACTAGGTAATGTTGAAAGATATTTTAAAAGAAGTATATGGGTGTCCTCTTGCTCCCAATGGTGCAGGCTCCCTCAGCAATAGTTGCCAAACATTTAGAAAGGAAATGAAGGAGAAAAAGAGGCAGAAAATCCAGAGTCTAAGAGAGCAGGCTTTGGGAGATGCCCTTTTACAAGCACTAAATCCTTCCTGACTCTTGCTTTCAAACAGAGTCCAGGTTCGAAGGGATTTATTTATTCCTAAGGCCAGCAAACAGAGGAGGTAGCTTAACACACACCCACATTTTGCCACCTCTTTGTGATTGTTCAAACTTCAAGTTGGTTAAGGGAAGGGGTAAAAGTCGACCTGAACCTTCCAAGGTCAATCTCAGTAATGCCCAGGAGGCCCTGAGGGGTATTATAAGAATTTAGCAGACAAGAGATGGAAACTTCAGAGAGAGAAGAGACAAAAATGTGTCTTTATACAGACATACCTGGTTGGCTTGGATAAGCAAAGTAGCATTTCACTGATTTGCCTTCCAGGGCACAGAAAAGGTTTAGAGTTTTCAGGGGAAGCTCTGTCTCCCCTGGCTAATTTCATGCTTTCTGTCCCATGCAGGGTCCAGGTGTCTTATTTGGAAAGCAAGTTTCTGTCTCTTGCTGTTCACAGAGAAAGAATTGTGTGAGCGAGATGAACTTAGAAAGTTGGCTTTTATTTATCCCAGCCAAAAAGGGCCCATAAAATATTTGAGTGGATAAAAAAAAAATTGGTAATAATCCTTTGTACCTTATCTGGTGTGATGAATTGGGGTGAATGAGGATTTTCTATTTTTTAAAAGTATATCTTTGCTTAAACACCATGATTACAAACAGGACTATAGTTAGATTTCAATCACAAAAAGAACACCTCCCTTCACCAGTGCAATAGTCCCACCACCAATACCCCTAGCTCCCTTCTCTCCCATCCCCTACCTGTATTCAAGACAGGCATTCTACTTCTCTCACTCATTAACATTGTCATGGTAGTTGTTAGTGTAGTTATTCTTCTAACTGCACTCACCACTCTTTGTGGTAAACTTTATATCCTTAGCCGGTCCTTCTGGTCCTCATCTCTGAGCATTATTACAATAATGTCTTTTATTTTCCTTAAAACCCATAGACGAGTGAAACTATTCTGTGTATGTCTCTCTCCCTCTGATTTATTTCACTCAGCATAAAAGTTTCCATGTGCAGAGGATTTTCATTTTTGGAGAGTAAGGGAGCTACACTTAGTGGTGCTTAGGTCTTACTCCTGACTCTGCACTTAGGGATCACTCCTGGCAGTCTCAGGGACTATAAAGACTACTGCAGGGGTCTCAAACTCGCGGCCCTCGGGCTGTTTGCAGCCCTCGGTACAACATTTTGTGGCCCATGGCCTTCCAATATCGCAGTATTCGCGATTATTTGCTTACCAAATAATCGCAATAAAAATCGCATTAGTAAGAAAAAAATATCACATTAAACATTCGCATACCCTGAGCAGTTCCGTTCGGACTATGCAAATGTTTAGTGCAATTTTTTGCGATTTTCTTTCTTACTAATGTGATTTTTTATTGCGAATATTCGGTAAGTGAAATCCCTTATGCGACCCTGCCTCACCCCGACGTTGCCTCCTTCGGCCCCCAGGTAAATTGAGTTTGAGACCCTTGGACTACTGGGAATAAAACTCACTTCAGACACACACAAGGCAAGTTGCCCTATCCACTGTACTATCACTTCGGCTCCTGATTCAAGTTTCTGCCTAACTAACGCAGCCTTGAGAGGCCTGATTCTCACTTCCATGCTGAAAAGTAACCTGTCACTGACTCTTGATAAATGATGAGGATGACAAAATATATTAAAAAGCCATCACATAATACAACAGCAATAACACTGACAAGACCAGCACATGTTAGGGCAGATGAAAGACTAGGAAACTTAGAAGCACAGTTTGGGGGTTCAGGGATGCAGACAGTATAATAGACATGACCTTGAATCCCCTTTTGGGGGTTCAGACCTTCCTCCTCCATATCTCACCTGTAGGATTCTCTAGTCCAATTTTTTTGGGGGGGTGGACATCCAGTGATGCTCGAGGGTTACTCCTGGCTATGTGCTCAGAAATCTCTCCTGGTTTGGGGGACCATATGGGACGCTGGGATTCAAAACACCATTTGTCCTGAATCAACTGCATGCAAGGCAAATGTCCTACCACTGTGATATTGCTCTGGCCCCTTCTCTAGTCTAATTAATAATTCCCCCTTGTGTGTGTCTGGTCCAGTTTTCACCCTGGTCCTCTTATTATATGAGGCTTCTTTTGTTTTTAACTTTTAGCAGAAACTCTTATTTTCCTCCTATTTTATCTAGAAAATTTAGGTTTGAATCTTTTGTTAAGGGCTGCACACACAGGCACATGCATGTGGTGCACATACACACACACACACACACACACACACACACACACACACACACACACACACACACGCTTGGCCCCTATCCTCAGTTATTTTCTATCATTCTGAAAATGAGCTCAAAGGCCAGTCCTCAGCCTGTATCTCCTTTTGATCACATCTATTCTCTGTGTCTCTCAAGGACTTTCTACATCATTATCTGATCATTTTCCGTCATCCATGCTGCTCCCTTTATGAGCTGTTTCCTTTCTTTAAAACCATTGATTTATTCTCTGTATTACTTCTACCTGCTGTTCTATTTGGTAGGAAGGTTCAAAGGCCTGGGAGCCCCACCTGGGATTGATGACTAATAGAGCCCATAATTCAATGCAAGATGATAGTGCTCTTGGGTCTTGTGGTACCAGAGTGATCTGGGTCACCCCCAGGATGCGAGGGGGCCTCTGGTAGTACATAAAGCCTGCCACTACACAGAGTCCTCTAGGATTGTACCTGGTGACGTCAGGGAACCATTTAGTAGCAGGAATCTAGTAGGTCTAGAGTGTGGCCTAACTGCTGTGCTAGCTAATGACCTTTCCCTTTTCCTTCACTGTTTCCCTGTTGACAACCATTGAGGACTAATCTATAAACTTTGTATAAACATTTCTTGCATTCTGTTACTTCCCTCCCCATTTCTTGCAATAATGGTCAGTCATTCCAACATGGGACCTTCTGAGAATGAAATGTAGTTGCCAAGAAGGTCACGATTTAGTGATATAAATGACATATATAGTTACCACAAGAGACAGTGGAAAGGAATCAATAAAAAAAATGATGCAGTGGAGACTCAAGGTAAGGGAACTTTAGATTAGGGCCACCTCATCTCCTACCTCCCAAAGTATAGTGCCAGAGAAGTTCTAGAGCACGGGGAAAATTGAATAAAGAGGCTGGATGGAGCTTGGGTTCATGTAAATTTAGAAAACATATTCACAAAGACTCAGATTTAGAAATAAGTATGACTATTTAAGGAGAATCGAATCAAAGGTAATGCATTATGCTATGCTATGAAAAAACATTTGTGGACCTGTTTGCTCTTGATTTAGGTTTCTACATTTGTGATCTTCATGATAACTTGGAATTCAACCTAAGGTAGAAATTCTAGGTGTCCAACAACAGCCACAGAACTTCACCCAGCCAAGTCACAACTGCACAAATATCAATCCAAAATGAACCCCAAAGCACATGGCTGACCCAGGACTGTCTGACCTCAGTTTGATCCCCAGCATCCCATATGGTCCCTCAAGCCAGGAGTGATTTCTGAGTGCATAGCCAGGAGCAACCTCTGAGCATCATCAGGTGTGGCCCAAAATTCCCCCCCAAAAAGAATCATAACTCAGAGACTGCAATTTATCTGATCATAAAATTTGTACAGAATTTCTACTATGCGGACCAGAATGATAGCACAGTAGCAGAGTGTTTGCCTTGCACGTGGCTGACCCTGGGATGGACCCAGGCTCAATCCCTGGTATATTATATGCTCCTCCGAGCCTGCCAGGACTGATTTTTGAGCACAGGGCCAGGAGTAACCCCTGAGCTGCCAGGTATGACCCACCCTCCTATCCCCCACCCAAAAAAAAAATTCCTAACATGCTGGTGCTAGCTGTAGCTGTGGGCCAAGAGACTGCATAGAATCTTATCCTTCAGGGGAGCCACTACTTTTCTCCTAATGGCCCCTCCCTTCAGAGGCCTCTTTGTCCAAAGTACGTATGGCTGGTTCTGAATTGTCTCTGAGTCACATTGTCACATTCCTCAAAGCCTCTGCTCCAGTTATCTGCAGTGTGAAAAATGAACTGCTCTTGGTAGAATAAGTTCAGATCATGCATGGATAAGTACCAGGAAACACGGAGGATTTGTAGGGCTCACTGACAAAAGGGCAAACAATATCATTTTAAAAGAGCAAGAGATTGCAGTGAAGATTCTCTCAACAGGCTTAATAGCACATGCTAAGATGTCCAACATCATCTATCACTAGCACTATGTGATGCAACTCACAGTGACATTCCCCTTTACACCCACTATGATGATTAAATAAAGGTAAGTCTTGGCTTAGAGACAAGAGAACTTTATTATAGACATGAGAATCATCGGGGTAAGCCAAGAGTTGGGGAAGGGTCTAAACAAAGCTTCCTGCTCCAATCCTGAGAGATGACTCAGAAAACTCCTATACTCCAACCACTCACTCATGACCTTTCCTACAGACTTTGCTCTGCTCTGGCCTTCCCTGAGACCTGGGACCTTTCTGTTGCCGACAAGTCTCTCGCAAAAGCCCATGAGAAGCCAGCATTAATGAATCAGGTGCCTGGTCTGCAATGAGATCCCCAGATATTTCTCCGGAAAGGTGGCCCACGCCAGCTGTTGAACAAAGGCTGATTACATCTAACCTGCAAAATCATCTTCCTCTTTAGCAGCTTCTCAGTACTCCAACATCTCTCCCATTTAGTGAAAATAATCACAGGACCCAATTTAAGGTGATGAGACATAAAGGGGAATTGGTAGGGGGATCTCTTTGACTTTAGCTCCTGGGATAAAAAGACTAAGTTGCAGTTAACACTGCCCCCTTTCAGCTTGCTCGGATACTGGACTCATTGCCACACTGCAGCCAGGTGTGTGTGAACCACACCACAGGAAGGTGAGGACACTTAAAATTGTGTGAGGCAGGGGCCGGAGAGATAGCACAGCGGTGTTTGCCTTGCAAGCAGCCGATCCAGGACCTAACGTGGTTGGTTCGAATCCCGGTGTCCCATGTGGTCCCCCATACCTGCCAGGAGCTATTTCTGAGCAGATAGCCTGAGCGCTGCCGGGTGTGGCCCAAACACCCCCCCCCCCAAAAAAAAATTATGTGAGGCATCAAGGAGATAGCTCCGGGGTCAGGGATACATGTGGTATATTTGCAAGGATCTGAATTTGATTCTAGGACTGCATGGTCCCCCAACCATTGTGGGGTGTGGCCTTAGGATTGCTGAATCTAATTGGCATCTCATTCCAGGCCCTCCATTGAACAATCTAGCCCAGTTGGCCAAGTAGCACTGTGAATGACCCCCAGCTTCCTGAGTACTTGCAGAGAGTCTCACCACCACCACTACCCCCAAAACACATGAGTATGTAGGCCAAGGAGTACAAGTCCTTACAACTGGCAGAAATTGTACACTGACTCCCCCCACCCCTGTTGAACACTCCTACACAGAATGTAGGAGCACCTCCACTAAAGAGCTCAAGCCAGGGGATCACAGAAGCAAAAGCTGATTAAAGGGGAAGGACACTGGGTGAGGACCACAGCCAAGTGTACAAGCAACAGGAAACTATGTGTGACTAGACGTGCAAGCACCACAGTGAGATGTGTGTTCTGTGACAATCAGTCATGGCAACAGGAAGAATGGAAGGAAGCAGAGAAGAGACTACTGTAGGCATGGTGCTATTTGTCTTGGGCCAATCAAGTCTGACCCAAGATGGCACCTCCTTGAAAGGACTGGCCACAGGCAGGGGTATTCTTGACTGTAAAATTAGAGGCCTCAGTTTCCCTTGACAGATGCTGTGAGCAGCTCCATGTTAGCTATCTCCATTCCACATTTTAAACATTTTAAGCATTCCAGCAAAAGTCTGGTCTCTTTCTGAGAATGGGAAACTAACCATTTCCTAAGATCATAGAATCTGTCCCAGATTTTAGGCTCACAGAAAACTAAGAGAAAAGAGAAAATACCCAAACAAATGGCCAAATAGAGAACCCCAAAGTCCTTAAACTAGCCAGACTGTTCTGTAAAATCTTCTCATTCTCTGTAACAGTCTTATCACCTGACAAGACCCAGTTTTTCTATTAAAAACAAAACAAAATAAAACAAAATGAGCCAGACTCCACTTTGCCTGATACTAAGCTCCTCCCTGGCTGGGGAGTTTCTTTTGCTTCTACTTTCCAATAAATGTCTCTACTTTCTAACTCTGAGTCTGAGCATCTTTATTACTCAACACTTTAATCCTTGAAAATATTGAAGAATCCAAGGACCATAGAGGGACATGGATGTCTTGCATCACCTGTAAAAATTCAATTTCATTAGAAGGAGGGTAGAGGACAGTTATCAAGGTAGCAACTGTGTTTATTTAAGGAGAAGGGGAATAAAGCTGTTTGTTTTGGCTTCCTGGGATGTTGGTGGCATTCGTATTGGACTGAATGAGAGGCAAGGCAAAAGTCACCCAGGAGACTATACAATGGCTCCTGGAAGAAAATGACCAACTGATCCATTGTATCATTGAATATCAGAACAAGGGAAGGGCAAATGAATGCTTCCAGTAAGTTCCCCACGCCTGCCCTAATCACCAGAAAGCCTGTCCTATGATGCAGCAGCTGTCTGGATCTAGAAATCTTGAGTGATGGATCCTAGAAAGCTCACTTACTTGCCATGCATGTATCTGCCAGTACCAGCACGTGTTGCATAGAAATCTTATTTATTTGGCTACATCACAGATGCCAGTCCAGCCAGCACAACAAAAGCAATGGGATAATGTACCAGTTGACTAGCTATGCAGAATCATGGCATGCAATCCAGTTCTATGAAGGAGAGATAGGATCTTTCCAGGGGTCTCAAACTCAATTTACCTGGGGGCCGCAGGAGGCAAAGTCGGGGTGATCCTGAGTGCAAAGTCAGTAGTAAGCCTTGAACATTGGGGGGTGTGACCCAAACAACTAAAACAAAACAAAACAAAAAAAGATTCCTCTAGGGCAGGGCCACAAAATGTACGGAGGGCCGCAAACGGAGACCCCTGATTCCAATCAGCTGCTTCACATGGAAGCTCTGTGACTCTTTTTAAAATGTAAAGAAAGTTATGTATTTTCAACAAAATATTTATTTTAACAATTAGGCATATTCTCTCACTTAAGTTGACTCGAGTGTCCTCTTTCCTGAAACAGGCTGTTTGAATAACAGACATCCTGAGCACTTTTTTTCTGTTGTTTATTTTGGGTCTCACCCAGCAGCACTCGGGGGTTACTCCTGGCTCTACGCTCAGAAATCGCTTGTGGCAGGTTGGGGGAGGGGCGGGCATATGGGATGCCGGGATTCGAACCACCGTCCTTCTGCGTGCAAGGCAAACACCTTACCTCCATGCTATCTCTCCGGCCCCCATCCTGAGCATTTTTTTTCAACTTCTTTTAAAAATATGGAACGCTTCACGAATTTGCGTGTCATCCTTGCGCAGGGGCCATGCTAATCTTCTCTGTATCGTTCCAATTTTAGTATATGTGCTGCGGAAGCGAGCACCATCCTGAGCATTTTTTATTTTTATTTTTTTTTTTTGTTTTTGGGCCACACCCGGTAACGCTCAGGGGTTACTCCTGGCTATGAGCTCAGAAGTTGCTCCTGGCTTGGGGGACCATATGGGACACCGGGGGATCGAACCGCGGTCCGTCCAAGGCTAGCGCAGGCAAGGCAGGCACCTTACCTTTAGCGCCACCGCCCGGCCCCATCCTGAGCATTTTTAAGCAGTTTTTTTTTTTTTTTTTTTTTTAGTTACACCCTGAAGAGGAGACTGATGGGTTGCACCGATCTGCAGAAAGTGGGTAGGACACTGGGCTGAGATTGCTGAGCTGATATATGACTGCAAGCTTCCCACCCCACCCACCCAACCCTGAAGTCTTTTTCAGGTTGTTTTAAATAAAGCTTCCTTCCCACAATAAAAAGAAAGGAAGAAAGAAAAGAAAATGAAAGAAAGAAAAGAAAAACAAAAATAAAAGAAGAAAAGAAAAGAAAGAAAGGAAAGAAAAGAAGAAAAAAGAAAAGAAGAGGGGCTGGAGAGATGGCATGGAGGTAAGGCGTTTGTCTTGCGTGCAGAAGGGCTGTGGTTTGAACCCCGGCATCCCATATGGTCCCCCGAGCTTGCCAGGAGCGATTTCTGAGTGTAGAGCCAGGAGTAGTAACCCCTGAGCGCTGCTGGGTGTGACCCAAAAACCAAAAGAAAAAAGAAAAAAGTAAAAGAAGAAAAGGCAGGAAAAGAAAGGAAAAGAAAAGAAAAAAGAGAAGAAAAGAAAAGGAAAAAAGAAAAGAAAAAGAAAAAGAAGAAGAAGAAAAAGAAAAAGAAAAAGAAAAAGAAAAAGAAAAAGAAAAAGAAAAAGAAAAAGAAAAAGAAAAAGAAAAAGAGGAAAGGGGAACCGGGCACAAGACAGAACTTGAGTTAAGCGACCGGCCTCTATCATTGGGGTGGCTGGCTGCGGGGTGCGTGGCGACACCTGCCGGCAGCCTGGCCGCACTGCAAGGCGGTGCCCCGGGCCTTCCCGCTTGGCGCGCGCTGACGCCACTGCGCAGGCTCCGCCCCGCCGCTCGCCCAGCCGGAGCCCGAGCCGGTGCCGGAGCCGGAGCTGGAGCCGGGAGCCCAGGCGATCCCAGCCGTGCAGAGCCGAGCGGAGCCGAGCCATGGCTTCGGGGCCCACGGGGAAGGGGGCGCGGGGTGCAGAGGGGCGGCCTGGGTCCAGCCCCCGGGCCGCGCTCAGCGGCCCGTCTCGTCCTACAGAGGCGGAGACCCGGCAGAGGCTGCTGCGCAACGTCAAGAAGGAGGTAGGTGGGTGCATGGGGTTGGGGGGTAGAGGTAGTCCCGGCAGAGGTGGCCCCCGGGGTAGAGATGGCACCGGCAGAGGTGGCCCCAGCCGGCCTCGGTGGCTCTGTGGGTCTTCCTCCCCTTCTTGGGCGCTTGCTACCACCCGCAGGGCTCCAGGTGGCTGACCTGGGGGGAGAGGACCCCGGGGGACCTTGGGGGGGCCTGGTCTGGAAGGCAAGCTCGTTCTGCGCTGCTGCCAGGGTCTCTTGTTGTGCGGGGTGGAGGGCTTGAGCGTGCCTCTTAGGACCCCCCGTTGGGAGGCGGCAGCAAATGGGAAAGGCTCCTTCATCAGAGGACCTGCAAGCCCCAGTGGGGGACTCTGGGTAGGGGTCTCCTTAGCAGGCCCAAGTTGGGAAAGGGAGAGGGCTCCCGGGAGTAAAGCCCTCCACGCCCCCCCCCCCCCAGTTCGTAGTCCTTGGAATTACGCAGCAGCAGGGGATCTGGGGGGGGGACCCTATGCCCTGGAAAGGCCCCGCAGCCCACCCTAACCTGGTGCCAGCATGAACGCTCACTCACCTTCGTGCAGGTGGAGGGGAGAATAGACTGCCCCGTGGGACCCCTCTGGGCCCTGGGGCCCCCTCTGCACCTCTGGGCCTTCAGGGAGTCCTTAGGGGAAAGTGCTGATGGTTTCCAGCGGTTCTTCTGGGTGGTGTGTGTGTGTGTGTGTGTGTGTGTGTGTGTGTGTGTGTGTGAGAGAGAGAGAGAGAGAGAGAGAGAGAGAGAGAGAGAGAGAGAGAGAGAGAGAGAGAGAGAGAGAGAGAGCATAGAGCATTTGTGGTTGTGAGTGTGTGTCCCGCTGGAGAGGGCCCGGGGTGTTTCTGAGGCTGCTACCGTGTTTGTCTGTGCCTGTGTGAATGAACAGGCTGGGGTGGTTGGGGTAGCACAGTGCGTGAGGCTGTGATGGCGTGTGGGATGCGTGAGTCCAGGGTCGTGTGTGCACCGTGAGTGAGGCCATGATTGTGTGTGACATGTGATGCCAAGTCTGTAAGATGGTGAGATGTGATGCACAGAGCCTCGGTGTGAATGAGTGAGGCCGTGAGAGTGTGTGTATGTGTGTGTGCGGCCTACCTTCCTCATGCCACCCTGACCTCTCTGAAACCCTGTCACCATGGGTCTGCTTGTCTCAGTGTGCCCGAGTATAATGGGGGTGCCACCATCTGGCACCAGTGTTCCCAGGGCCCAGACAAGCCCTCCACAGGGTGCAATAGACAGACGGCTCCAGGGGCTGACTCTGCACAGTGTGTGTATGTGTTGGGGGGGGGATGTCTGTCTGTGACACACCCAGGATGGGCAAAGAAACACCCCCAGAGCTGCTTTCCCATCTCACCTTTCTGAATGAAGCGTGTAGCATCCAGATGCTGCCAAAAGACCCCGAAGGTTTGAGCTTGAGCTCAGCCCTCACAGAGAGCCCTACAGAGCCCTGAATAGACGTCGAGGGGCTGGAGATCCCACGGCAGGTGCTTCCCAGAACCACATAAGCTTCCCCGAGCACAACTAGGAATGAGCCCTGGGCACAGCTAGCTGTGGACTCGACCCTTCTTCCCCTGTACCGTCAGACACAGAAATCCTTCTGGATCATGTGTCCAGCACCCTGCCCCTCCCTGCACCACCCCATCTCCAGGTTAAAAACTTGTCTTCTGGGCCGGAGTGATAGCACAGGGGTAGGGCATTTGCCATGCACGCAGCTGACTTGGGACAGACCCAGGTTTGATTCCCAGCATCCCATATGATGTCTCTTCCCCTCACACATACCCCAGCCTGCCAGGAGCGATTTCTGAGCACAGAGCCAGGAGTAACCCCAGATCGCTGCCAGGCATGACCCCAAACAACAAAACAACAAAAAAAACTTGTTTTCTTTGTTGAGCCAAACCTGTTTGGCCTCTGAGCCCCCCAAGGCTGCCTATTTGAGGTTCCAAGCGTCAGGTGAAAGAGTTAAGTCAGTGAGGCCTCTAGGGGGCAGTGTTGCCTCCTCTGGCCGGGCTTTGACTGGGGCACCAGCCCAGATCTCCCCACCAGTACCTTGGACAGGGCCTGGTCCTCCTTTGAGCTCCCCATGCCTGGAGCAGAGTTTCCTGGGGTCTACTTCCAATCTGGGCCTGCCATGTCATCTTCTGCCACCTCCTGAGTGGCTGGAAAGTCTTCTTGGCATCCTACTTGCTGCTTGGTGAGGCCGAGGTGGAACTTGGCACCCAAGAGCAGGGGGTCCTCAGGCGCCCACCTACCACCTGAGGCAGGATTGGGGCTTCCGGAGTGGCGGTTCTAAACCCCACATCGCTTGGTCATGGACATCTTTGCAGTTGTAGCACCCATGATCAAGAGCTACTCTGTGTGTTGCAGTCTGTGCCCAAGAAGATGCCCAGGTCAGAGACAGAGAAACTGAGGCTTGGAGACAAGGTGTGAGTTGCTCGAAAGCACAGAGCAATTTCCGCCTTCTACGGAGGAGAAATTGGGCCTAGAGCATCCGGGGTGTTTCAAGGAAATGAAATGGGGTCCAGTGTTGTGTCTGTGTGTCCCCCTTTCAGCATGGGTGCCCTAGGACTGGTGGCAAGTTCGTGCTCGCTACACCTCCTCTCTCCTTCCCATCTGTCCATGTCTGTAGGCTAGCCCCATACCCCAGAAGTAGAATCTGTCCTTAATGGTGGAAGAAATGCTTGCCTTGAAATCTGGGAGTATGGAAGGGCCAAATCATGTCTCTCCTCTCTGCACATCCCCACCAGACTGAACCCCACCTAAAGGCCCTTTGCACCCTTCTTTCTGGAGCAGTGCCTTACCCATCCACACCCACACGAACCCAGGCAGGTCACTGAAACCCCTGCAGTCACTGAGTCTACAGAGGTTTGGGGGCTGCGAGGGGGCCAGGATAAGCCAGTATCCACAAGACAGGCCACAGTGGCTCTCTGGAGAGCCAGAGAGAGCACCAGGGCTTCTCCCTAGCACTTTATGGCAACTGAGCACTGCCAGGGGTGGCCCTAGTGCCTCTGGATCACTATGGGGCCTGGCCCCTAGTGCTCTTAGTACCAGTGTCATGGAGAACATGGCCCTGGAGCCAGATGTGGGTGTGGCTTTTGAGTACCACCAGCCTGCAGGCCGAGAGATAGTATATAGCAGGTTAGGTAGGTGCTTGCTTTGCACAGAGACAACCTGGGTTCTATCCCCAGCACCCCATAAGCCCAGAGCACTCATGCATGTGGGGGGTGGAGGAAGGAAGGTAGGAAGAAAGGAAGGAAAGAAGGAAGGAAGGAAGGAAGAGAGGGAAGGAGGGAGGGAAGAAGGAAGAAAGGAAGGGAAGAAGGAAGGAAGGAAGGAAGGAAGGAAGGAAGGAAGGAAGGAAGGAAGGAAGGAAGGAAGGAAGGAAGGAGGAAAGGAGAGAGTAAGTTAGTTGCTCAACCAAACCCTGGTTCTGGTGGACAAGTTATGCCCTGCTCTCCTGGGGCTGACATTCTAGTGCGCTAGAGACCTGACGGGTGCCCCGGATGTAATTGGGAGGATAATTAATGGCTGTGCATAAAGGGCTGAAGGAGAGGCACTTGGTGCCATGAAATACAGGACAGGGAGAAATGACCATGTGCCCAAGAAGGCTTCCTGGAGGAAGCTTCATTTCAGAAGGCCTTGCAGGTGAAGGAATAGGGTGACAAGAGATACAGGGCAAACCATCTTGGCTCAAGGAATGGTTTATTCAGAGACCTTGTGGCTAGAGGGTGGACAGGGATGTGGCAAGAGCATATCTCAAGAGAGACACTGTCCCCCAGTTCTTTATTCTCTAGTCAGCCTGGTACCATCAGGGCCTGTTTTCCTCCATGGAAACCCAGTCCTGACTCTTCCTGATCTCTGCCTGCCCTCCTCCTCTCCCTGCTCCCTTTCCTTTTCACTGCCCCCACCTCTTAATTTGGTTTCGCTGCCCTAGCTGGGCCTGGCTTCCCGTTGCCTTGACAGCCGTTATTAAAGGCGCCACGCCTGTGATTGGCGCTGAGAAAGGAAGCGAAGTGACTAACTGCCTTGTTTTGCTGCCTCTGGCTGAGCCCGGGAGGCTCTTAATTGGCAAGGGGAAGGCAGAGAGCTGGTAGGTGGGAAGAGAGAGCTGCAGGCCCCCCAGGTTTCTTCCGCGAGACAGGCAGGGCCTGAAGAAATGACCTTTGGCTGTGCAGATCACAGCTAGCATAAGAGGCACTTCGGGGCGGCAGCATTGCTGCAGAGCTAGATGTGGGGGTCCAGAGACTCCCAGCCCAGGTGGGGATAGTAAGGAAAGAGCCGTAGAGGGGCCCAGGCATTTCTCTCAAATTCTGGGGCTTTTTTTTTTTTTTGGTTTATTTCACGGAGTAATGTGCTTTGCAGCAGCTTCCGACCTTCCTACCGTTTCCTTTCTTTCTTTTTTTTTAACTTGATTGATTGATTGATTGGTTTGTTTTTGGGCCACACCCAGTGCTCAGGGGTTACTCCTGGCTCTGATCAGAAATTGCCCCTGGCAGGCTGGGGGACTATATAGGTTGCCGGGAAATCCAACCGGGTCCCTCCCTGGTCAGCCTCGTGCAAGGCAAATGCCCTACCACTGTGCTATCTCCAGCCGCCCTTATGGCACACTTATGGTCCCTCCTCTCCCCACTTTACTCGAAGAAGTTTTCTGCTTCCGACTGGATGGAGACAGAGGGAGCCTTTTGCCCCCAGAGCGTTGCCACGTAACACCTGGGCTGCAGAGTCCAAATTCCAGCTTGAGATGCACAGTGAGCCCTGTTTCAGGGACATTAAGAAGGTCCTGGGACCTTCAGACAGTTCCAGACCCTGGTTTGTCATCTGAAGGTGACCCAGGCCCTAGCACTGTCAAGTCCCTGGGACCCCTGCCTAGGGGGTCAACAGGGGGTGATGGAAGGAAAAGCAGTGGGGGACTTCCTCTGCAGGGCCCCAGAAATGGGACTGGGAGATCCCTTTGACTTGTCACTAGTTTGCTTCTCCTGGCAAGCAGGCCCCAACTGTAGGTGGCCTGGAGCAATAGTTATAATGGGTGGGCAGCTGCCTTGTATGTGGCCCACCTGGAGAACTTCCCTGGTATCCCATATGGTCCCCTAAGTGCCACCAGGAGTGATCCCTGAGTGCAGAGCCAGGAAGAACCCCTGAACACTAATGGGTGTCACCCAAAACCAAATAAGCAAAAAAGATCTCTCTCCCTCCCTCTCTCCCTGTCCTCTCCTCTTTGACTCTCTCCTCTTTCTTTTCTCTTTCTCTCATCTCCCTTCTTTCTTCCCTCTCTCATCTCTCCTTTTTTCCTCTCTCCTCTCTTTCGCCTCTACCCTCTCTCCTTCCCTCTCTCCCTCTCCTCCCTTTTTCTCCTCTCTCCTTCCCTCTCTCCTCTTTCTTCTCTTCTTTCTCTCTCTTTTCTTTCCCTCTCTCCTTCCCTCTCTTTCTCTCTCCCTCCTCTTTCCCTCTTCTCTCTCCTTCCCTCTCTCTTCTTTCTCCTCTTTCCTTTCTCCTCTCTTCTCTTTCCCTCTCTCCTCTTTCTCCTCTCTTTCTCTATGTCTCTCTCTCCTCTCTCTCTCTCTCTCTCTCTCTCTCTCTCTCACTCACTCACTCAGGAAATTTCTGAAACTGCCAGCAACAGGGGTCGACCAGTTAGCCAATTCTATTCTAGCAACTGTGGCTGCCGAGTGAGCAGCACCCAACTCCGCTCCCACTCACGTGCTCTGGTGATGCAGATGGTGTGATGAGGGGTGGGGGGACAAGCAAGCGACAGACAGAATGAGACAGCTCCGGAAGTGACAGGTCTGCTGAGCAAGCTGAGCTGGAAAGAGTGGGAGGAAGGAGGCAGGGAGCAGAGTGGGGGAAGGAGGAGGAGGGACCATAATGTGCTCTAAGCATGTTCCCTAGAGGGCCCAGCAGGTGCCCGTGGTGTGATGGCCATAGGGCCAGAGACACAGCAAGAGGAGGAAGAAAGGAGAGGGCTGGGGAGGGCCTTGTGAGTCTTGAGAGAGTTTGGGCTCACAGCCCCCCATGCTGTCATAGAGCCAGGGGGGTCCCCAAGTTTCTAGCTCTCTGGACCAATGCAGGAGTTCTGGGGCAGATGTTTTGCGGTTCCCGAAGGCTTGTGATTTTGGTTCCGACTAGTTTGTATGTTTGTGTGGTTCCTGGGGTTGTTTCAGACTTGGGATGCTGGAAATTCTCCTCGTGGCTGAAGCAGCCACAGCTGCGTGGAGCCTTTCACGTTCCCCCCACCTGCCAGCTCTCTGATCACATGGCTTCTGGAACTTTGTTTTTATTTTTATTTATTTATTTATTTACTTATTTATTTATTTTCATTTTTGGGTCACACCTGGCAGTGCTCAGGGGTTACTCCTGGTTCTACATTCAGAAATCTCTCTTGGCAGGCTCGGGGGACCATATGGGATGCCGAGATTCGAACCACCATCCTTCTGCATGCAAGGCAAATGCCTTACCTCCATGCTATCTCCCCGGCCCCTGTTTAGAAGGTGGTGGGCATGGGAGGCCTGGTTTGGTGCTGGGGGTCACCCATGAGTTCTTGGGGTCCCCCTCTATCTATGTGGTGGCAACTCTGCCTGGTTGCGGAAACTTTCAGTAATAACTCCCTGAATCTTCTGCTTTCTAAGCTGGGCAGGCCACAGCAGGACCCAAAGCACCTTCAGACCTCCCATTTGGCCACTACAATGATCTTGCCAATCTGGTACTTCAGGCTTATTAAAGCTCTGAGAAGCAGCTGATAAGATCCTGAAATTCTCCCAAGCAAAACATGGGTTCTGCAAAAGCTTTTCTATGGAAATAAAAAATGTTGTTTTTGCAAAGCGACATCTATTTTCACAGGGTTAGTTCAATGAACCTGGGGCCTCACCCTAGAGAATCAAAGCACTTTCTGTACCAGGCAAGAACTCAAAGCACACAGATGGCAAATCAGCTGCCTCTTGGCCTGGAGGTGGCAGGGGTGCAGCTGCGGACTAGGGCAGGGCCTCAGAACCCTCATCCTTATTCTGTGGGCAGTGGGGCTTGGCCACTGCCTGCCTTGGGTGCGCATTACAGCCTTGCCCTTTTGGTAGCTGCACAAACCTGCAGCCTCGAATCCCTGGTGTAGTGAAGGTGCTGTCCTCTCTGCATTCTGCTGGCACTGCCAGGCATATCTGGTATCTAAGGAGAGATCAATGCCACACCTGGTCACCAGTGAGTACCAGAGACCACAGTCCTCTCCCCACATCTGGGCTTTTGGTGCTGCCTGCACGGTTTCCTGCCTGCCCTTTGTGAGCCACAGAAGCCTTGGAAACCAGAGAGAGGGTTGGGGTTTCCAAGGGTGAGAACCTCCATGGGCATTGGGGAAGCTGAGCCCAGATCTAGCCAACCTGGGTTCAATCTCTAGTATCCCATATGGTCCCCTGAGCACCTTTAGGAGTAATTTCAAGTGCAGTATCAGGAGTAACCCCGGAGCATCAGTGAGTATGGCAAAAAAATATCAAAAGGGAAAAGAAAGGCTAAGCAAAGGATGCATTGGTTTAGGGGTTCAGGAAGTTTGGGCTGAGTGCCAGCTTCAGGTTCAGGTGTATCTTGGAGCTTCTGTGTAGCTGTCCCTGATGTCTGTTCTGTGTTGACTTTACATTTGTCACTGCTTGATGCAGAGGTTGAGGGTTGCCCAGCAGCTCAAGGGCACAGTTTGTCAACTGGACATCTCAAAACTGCCCATACTCTCTGGAGGTTGGATTAAGCCTGATGATTAGGTCTTGTGGGGTTCAATCTGGGTCCTGCACTTTCTCTCCCCCACTCAGTCTCTAGCCTAGAGCAGGAAGGAGAATAAGCCCCGGGAGAGTGAGGGGAGGGGACATGGAGTGTAAGATGACACCCAGCTATTAACTCCAAACAAAGGCTATTCCCCCAATTTCCTCTTTCCTTTGAAAGCCTAGCCCTTTGATATGTAAAAGTCCACTTGGATCTTACTTCACCCTGCCCTGCCTGGTTGAATTTTATACTGGGTTAATAAAGAAAGAGCAGTTTTGGCTTGGCATGTGCAGAGACAATGAGAGGCGAAAAGTAGAATGACTCCATGACTCTCCTGACTGGCTTGGTTTAGTAATCCTTCACGGATACCCTATTTTCATCAGACCTGTCTGCCTGGGGGTAGAAATATGTTCCATGGGGTGATTTCACAATGTGGGGATTTTACAGTGGAATAGAGTACTGGTGAAATGACCAGATGGAAAGGGCAGGCACAGCCAGAAGTGTCCCCCAATTCTTCCATCCTGAGGCTGGCTGGGATCAACTCTGCTTCCAGGTGAGGTCAGGGATTTCTGCAGAGCCCCAAGAGTACTGTCCATACTGTACCTGTTCTGTGGCAAGAGTGCCTTCAGCTACCATCAGCCCTTCTAAGGAGTCCATAGCCCAAATACCAAAATACCATGGAGAGTCATTCTACAAGACACCAAGATACACACATGAACACACTAGTTGTAGATTGGGCATTCTCAAGAATTAAATGATTCCTCCTGACATCTCCAACCATTATTATAACAACCCCATTGCATCTATTGGGCACCTGCTTTGCCCCAAATTTGCACGGCCCATGTCAGGTTCTCATTACATGTTTGACTGTACATTCAATCAGTGAGAATGAAATAAAATTAAAAATATTTCCGGAACTGCAGTAGCCATGTTCAAGTGCCATCAACTACACATTATTTGTAATATCGCGTTGGGCAACAAGTTAAACATTTTCAGAAAATCCTACCATGTTCTTTTGATTTGTTTTAGTTTTTGTTTTGGAGTCACTCCCAGTAGTGCTCAGAGTTTACTCCCGACTCTACCCAGGAATCACTCCAGGAAAGCTCCAGGTGCTGGGATTGAACTCAGGCAAACTGCGTGCAAGGCAAATGCCCTTTCTGCTATACTTCCATTATCATGTTCTAACATTGTGGTAAATGCATAGGTATAGATGTATATATGTTGGTCTTTTAGAAAAAGGTAATGTTGTGAGGGAATATCTGAAGTTTTGGTGGTACAGGGTGGGACCAGATCACTGTGTGGTGGTGATGAGGATGGAGCCCAGATTGGAGCTAGGATTAACCCCAAGAAGGATCAAGTGATGGGCCCAGGGATGGAGCCCAGGAAGGAGCCTGGATGGACCCAGGAATGGAACCCGGGATGCAGCTCAGGATGAAACTCAAGATGGAATCAAGGATCAAGACTAGGATGTAATCAGTGACAGAGCCTGGAAGGAGCCCACGGCATCCAATATGTGTAGTGCGTGCTCTGCTCTGATCCACATCCCAAACTCCCAACATATTTGGTCTTAGTTTTGTTTTGTTTTGAGGTTCACACCTGGTGGTGCTCAGGGCTTACTTCGGGTTCTGCACTCAGAAATAGCTCCTGGCAGGCTCAGGGGACCAGATGGGATGCTGGGGATGGAACCCTGGTAGTCCTGGGTCATTATTGTGCAAGGCCTACCACTGTGCTATCACTCTAGCTCCAACATATTTGGTTTAAAAGGGTTTGAGGCCAGGTAGCATTTATGGCCCCACTTTATAGATAGGTGAGAAGTGAAGTGACAGATCAGTCCCATCACCCAGTAGTGAGGGGCAGGCCAGCATCCTTATTCAGTTTGGAGAAAGTGTTTGCGGCACTCCTGTGGGTGTGGCTGGACTGGATGGTCCATGTTCTGCTTAACTTTGTGTCTTTGTGAGTACATGAGTGACTGGACAACATGGTTATTCCCATGTCTATGTCTCTGCATGTGTGTGTTTCTGTGTGTATGACTAGCTGCCATGCTTGATCCATGTTCTGTGTGTGTCTGTATATATGTGTGCACTGGATGGCATGCTTTATCCATCCATGTTCTGCATGTGCATATGTGTGTGACTGGCTGGAGTTGGTCCATGTTCTGGTTAGTTTAAATTATTTGTGTGTGTGTGTGTGCGTGCGTGCATGCTTGCGCGCACGTATGGAAGCATGCATCTTTGGGCAGCCTTCCCGAGAGTCAGCCCACTCCAGATTCCACGTGTACCCTCATACCTGAGGTTGTGGATGTGTAGAAGTGGGAGGTGCTGCCAAGCAGCTGCCACACACAGCGGGCAGGTTTCCAGGGTGTGAGCTGGGAATGTAAGACTCGCACCATGGTCCTGGGGGAGAGTGGGTGTAAGTGACTGTCCCCATGCGGGGAGAGAAGGTGGGGAAAGAGGGTAACAGAAGCATCCTCATCCTCATCCTCATGGCTCCATCTCCTCCAGCAGTCACCCACCGCCCAGGGCACATTGTCTGGAAGTACCTTTTACTGGGGAACCCCCATTGTGAGCTACTGAGCCCAGCCAGGTGGTGGAGTTGGCAGGTGCTCCCAGGGTGAGGAACAATGCTTCCCTATTTATAGCTGCAGTAGATTACCAGAGGTACTTGCTCCTCCCTCAAGTCCAGCAGCCTGCGGGGCTAGGCCAGGCAGGGTGCGTGGAAGGAACAGGAGGGAAGATCCTTGCAACCCTCCCCACGCAAAGTGACTCTGTGATGCTGTGTCTCCTCCCTACTGCCACCCTTGCCTGGGTGATGCTGCAGAAAAGCCAGTGGCAGCCTGGCTGGTGTCTCTCTTCCCCGGACTGGGGCAGGTGTGGGCGGCTGCCTCAGCTGTGGGTCTCCAGGCACTGCTCTCAGGAAGAACCTTCTGCCCTCTCCTGTACCCGGGAACTGAGTCCCTCCCTTACATAGGCCTCTGCCCAGCCCCAAAGCCCACCACAGGCCACGAGACAACCTGGAGTTCCCTGGGTAGGAGGTTCTGAGTGGGCTGAGAGGCTGGAATCCTGCCCAGTCAGTCCTACACCAGGTTCAGGAAGGACAGGACATTTCTCTGAAAGGACACAGACAGTCTCTGGCCAGTCACAAGGCTGCTTGCTGGCTTACCCCTTGGGCTAACCCAAGGGTGGGGTGACCTGTGCTCCAGAGCTGCCCTGAATAATCCTGCCTCCCTCCTACTCCCCATAAATCCTTCTGAGCCCTCCTAGCTCTTCCCTCACACCTTACCCAAAACAAATAATATAGTTGCCAGCTCTGTCCACTTGCCACATTGTCCCTGCTTCTGTCTCTGCTCGCATCAAATAACCCAGGTGCCAGGACTCCGCGTGTGCCAGTTTGCGCCAGCTTGGCTGGTATTGGGGTATGGGGCAGACCCAGAGAGTCCTCTTTGGCCCGTGTCCATGTCATCTCATCGCGTTGTTCCTTCCTTACCTCTGGCAGTGTCTGTTCTGGATTTCTGCAGAAATTCCTCAGATTAAGTTTAAATCCAGGCTCCCCCCCATTAAGTCACCTCCAGGGCCAGGGGCTTCAGACATGGCAGGTGGGGACCCCGCTCACTGCAGCTGTAGCTGTGACCAACACCTCGCTTGACACCTGGGGTGGAACCCCAGACCCTGGCAGGTGCAGAGT
This sequence comes from Suncus etruscus, assembly GCF_024139225.1. NCBI lineage: Eukaryota > Metazoa > Chordata > Mammalia > Eulipotyphla > Soricidae > Suncus > Suncus etruscus. The sequence goes on from NC_064862.1 coordinate 28,399,728, forward strand.
TGGGCCCAGATCTTCCATGGAGAGGGATGTGCAGGGAGCAAGGATGGTGTGGAGAGGGTCGTCCAAGCATTGTGCCTGGGATCCCGCTTGGGCAGCCTGAGGAGGTAGTGCACTACCATCCCCATCTCACAGATGGGGAAACTGAGGCTGGAGGTGTTCTTCCCAGTGCAAGAGCTATTTGACCCACCTTGGTGTGTCCCCTCCACAAACATACTGTCATTTAAGTGTCCCCTTTTCTGTCCTGCCCAGCATGCAGGGCCCAGCATGCCGGGTCCTATTGGTCCTACTTGGCTTTCATCTCCTACCCACAGACCTGGAGGGACCCCTGGAATGGAATAGACAGTCTCCTACCTCTGGGTGGGACACTCTGTCAGCTTCTGCCCGACTCCTATTGCCTCCTTCACCGGCTCAGCCTTGTTTGGATTTTTTTTTCCTTTGGAATGGTCTGGATTTAAACTTAATCTCTCCCACTCATGAGCCCTTTCCCAGCTCCCTCACTGATTGCCTTTTTGTATGTGTGGGGAGAGAATTGATGAGGATTTTTAGGGGAGAAGTCACCCTGGGCAATGCTCAGGGGTTATTCCTGGCTCTGCACTCAGGAATCACTCCTGGTAGTGCTCAGGAAATCCTTTGGGATATCGGGATCCAAACTGGGTTGGGGTTGGATACAAAGTAAATGCCCTATCCACTGTGCTACCTCTCTGGCCTTCCTTTGCACTCTTTGCAACTGGTCCCTTGTTGGCCGCCACCAGATGTATCCTTGCCACAGTGCCACACTACCTCGAGGGCCCTTCGGAAGGCTATGTTCTGTGTCTGTGACCTTAGCTGAGGGTGGCTTTCTGTCTGCTCCCTCTGCGGCCCTCCTGAGATAAGGGCACCCGTCCTGGCAGATCCATGCTCCTGCTTCTGACCTCACTTTGATTCACTCACCCTTTGGGACACCTGCACCTTAAATACTGCCCCAGTCCAGGCACCGGAAGTCAGCACAGGAACTGGCAGGGGCCGATGGGAGCACAGCTTGCAGGACCAAAGAGCCCAGGAGAGCTTTGGAAGCAAGAAGGGCAACCTAGGAAGTGGGTAAATTGAGGCCCTGAGGGAGAGACCAGATCATGGGCCCTACTGTCTGTGAGCAGACAGAGTGCAAAGCTCATGGACTCCTGACATGGTCCATGGTCCCAGCAGGGAGCAGATGGGGAACCTGGCAGGCTCTGGACTCAGCATGGGGCAACATGAGCAGGTGGCCCCTCATCAGAGCCGCTGTGAGGGGACAGATGGTCACCTCTGAGGGATAGGTGACATGTGCAGGGTGATGGCTATGGACCTGCTTCAGCAAGGGCCACAAGGACCAGCAAGGATTGCGTGCCTGAGTTTTTAACCCAGAGCTGTCCCCTGGCACCCAGTCAAGACTCGGGCATTCAAATGCTCAGGGGTCCCACAGGCCTAGTCAGGGCTCCGAACCACAAGACCCCCAACACCCCCATGTCAGGCTCCTGTGGTAGGCTCAGGCTGTCACCTGCTGGCTGCCCCTCTTCCTCCCCACCCCCTGATTTTCCACCACCCACTCCTAGAACTTGAAGGAGCATTTCTCCATAGGTAGCTCTAATAGCCACACCAAAGACAGGACAACAGAGGCCTGGTATGGCCTCTGTCCTGGTCTGTTGTGTAGGAGGGAAGCTCAGGTCTGGCCATGAGGCTGAGGGAACCCTGAGTTCTATACTAGGGTTTGCTTCCCAAGCCACTGCAGCGGGGCTGGGGCTGGGGACACACAGACAGACACACACTGCCCACAACCCTCTGCTCTGTCCCCAGGTGAAGCAGATCATGGAGGAGGCTGTCACACGGAAGTTTGTGCACGAGGACAGCAGCCACATCATCTCCTTCTGCGGTGAGTCAGGTCCCAATCTGGAAAGCGGCTCCTCCCTCAGTGAGCTGCCTGGAGGAGGTGGCATCTTTGAGTCAGGGTTCCCCCACATTACTTGTGTTTGACTTGGAACTGCCATGAGCAGTTTGAGACACAGGATATCTGGAGAAGAAGCTAAGGAGGACCCGTGCATGCAGGAGACAGAATCCATCATGTCTTAACCTCCTGGCACCAAAGAGCAAAAGGTAGATGGGATAGTCAGAAAAGTGGAGATGGGGCCTGAGTGATGGCACAACGGGGAAGACATTTGTCTTGCACACTGCCGACCTGTGTTTGATCCCCAGCACATGGGGATTTTCATATGGTCCCCAAGACTGCCAGGAATAATTTCTGAACATAGAACTAGGAGTGACCCCTGAACACTACTGAGTATGGGCCAAAAACTAAAAGAAAAGGAAAGAAAAGTGGAGGAGTGAGAGCCAGCGACATCCCAGGGACTCATGCAATGGCCCTACTGGGCTACAGCCCAACTTCTACCTCCCTCCAGATCTAGAAATGCCCCAGCTGCTGGCTTCCTCCTGCCCTTTTTCTCTGTGGCTAAGCAGTTCACACTGCGGCTCCCCTGACACAGAGGGGTTCAGCTCATTATTGGGATGTGATCTGAGGAAGAGTGTCTCTTGCACCATCACAGAGAACTTCATGTGAGGTTGGAGCATCACCAAGTGAGGGGCAGGCGGTAATTACCTTCTCAGGATCTTGGCCCACAGACAGGCCTGTCAGTTATTGTCCAGGGACCCTACCATGCTGAACACATGCTGTGACCCAGAAGGCCTTGGACATCATCCTCAACACACACACACACACACACACACACTGCCAAGAACCACATCTCTGTCCCCAGACTCTTTTTTTAAGTGTCATTTAAAGACACGGTTATTTAAAGACATGCATACGTGTAACTTATTTTTATACAGAAAATACATCTGTGCATGCATATGTAATACTGGAGTATGTGTCTGTAAAGATCTATATCTAGTGTGTATATAGAATCTCCAACTTTTTATGCTCTTGGACATTTTTGTATGCACACAAAATTATTGGTGTCCATTTCAGGATTTGCTAGAATGCCTACCAGTTAAAGACTTAGGGTAGGGGCCAGAGCAATAGCACAGTGGATAGGGCGTTTGCCTAGCACGTGGCTAACCTAGGCTCGGTCCCCAGCATCCCATATGATCCCCTGAGCCTGCCAGGAGTAACTTTTTTTTTTTAATTTTTATTTTTAATTATGAGAACAAGGATGCAAAGAAAGAGGACAAGGTAAAGTTACAGTGGAAGGACAATCACCCATAACATAATTCTCAGAAGTCCCCTTGCTGATATCTTAACTTTGAAATTTCAGCCAAAGAACATTAAGACAGAATCCATGTACAATTACTTTGTCCCTCAAGTCCCCAGATTGTAACACATTATAATATTTCTTAACAGCACACAAGACAATCCAAAGCCATAAAACTTACATAACTCCTTAAACATTACAGGCATAGTATTTTCTTACATTTCCATATACATGCATATTAGCTTAAGTTAACCTCAAATTTTAAGTGAGTTCTTTTTAAGGATTAGAGTCAAAGGAGCACAGTAAAAATGGTGTTAGAGTGGCAATTGTTGTTTGCATAGGCCCACCAAAATATGAGGGACATGGAAAGAAATAACCTTGGCCTAAATACAAAGAGACCCGACCCCTGAAGTTTCCTGGCACAAGACCAACTCTAGTCTCCAGGCAAGCTAGATCGTCCAATCCAAGACATTGTCTGTAGTGCCAACACACTTTTATTTTTCACACAGTCTCTGTTGTTGGTATCATGTTTCTGTATTAAAGATCCTGGAATCTGCATATCCTACATTGAAGTCAGGATGTGGAGCATCCTCTCCTTTCACCTCACAATCAAAGGGCAATGCAGGGAGCCCTGTCCTGTAAGCAGGTCGTTGTTGTTGTTAAGTCTTCTCAGTTTTAAGGGAAGTCTCTTTTGAGCAGGTCGATGTCTGAGCAGTGTAGGGTCTTCTGTGGTAGAGGACTGCTTCCAGGTGATGTTATAGACCAGCCTGGATGTTTTGTGGATGGCTTCCCTGGTTCAGGGGAGAATGGAAAATGCCCTTTCTTCTGAGGTCTGTGCCAGGTCGTTATGTCAATGTTCAGGGTGTAAGGTCCCTTTGCACTACAAGATTTGTGTGTTCCAATCTCTATTAGATAGGATCTTATTTGTATGTATAGTATTTTCCCATTTTAATGTGCCTATGCAAATAAGAAGCAATGCCACGTGGTGTTATTGTCGCATATGGGGGCCATAAGAGCAATTCCAATTATTCCCATGATATGGTTCAATCATAAGCATTAAACTGGGGGACTCTTTCACCAAAATTCCTCGTTAAACAGCTCAAAAAAAGAAGATATAAAGTGGTTAGAATCGTCACTGTATAAGACAACATTTAGTGAGAATTATAGCTGTCAGAGAAGAAACACAAAATATTCTAAAGAAATACGTGTCCATTATATGTATCTTGAAACAGTTTGGGTTTGTCATACACAATGCACAGTTTTGGACTGTGATTAGGATTGTACACTACTAAAGTTAAAAAGAGTAATGTAGGTTAGTGACGCTTGGGAGGGGGTTAGAGAGTTAAGGAGTAAAAAAGAGCTTCGTAGGGGTGTGGGAAAGGGCAGAATGCAAAATGAACATTCTGTATATGCAAAACATAACAAAAGAAACAGAAATACTCTTAATACATGAAGTACGCGCGGGGGCCTATGGCTAGCTGTCCTGCCCAGAGCCCCCAACATACCAGTCAAACACTCCAGAAATCCTGGCATGCGGAGTGTTCTGAGCCCAGCCGTGCCTCTGTAGTTTTTGGATGCCTAGGGAGGAATTTCTCACCCCCTCCCCCCAGGGCCCGATTAACCAGGCGTGGCCCTGAAGACCCGCCTGGTATGGGGGGAATCTTGTTTGCCTGGACTAAGTGGTCAGCCCAGGGGTCCTATGGCTAGCTGTCCTGCCCAGAGCCCCCAACATACCAGTCAAACACTTCAGAAATCCTGGCATGCGGAGTGTTCTGAGCCCAGCCGTGCCTCTGTAGTTTTTGGATGCCAGGAGTAACTTAAAGACAGGGCAGAGGATCCCAAACTTACTTGGCCTACCAGATCCTTTTCAGAAAACAAAACAAAACAAAAAAAAACTCCAACCCTTCCCTGAAAAAAAAATCTACCCTTTTTTTCCCACCATCCCTCGCTTTGTGCTCGGAGATCATATGTAGTGCTGGAGATTGAACCTGGGTCAGCCACATGTGAGGCAATGCCCTCCTGATGTAAAACAAATGGAAAGTGTCTCCCCAGCTTCTCCCACCTGTCCAGATGATTTCCATGTCTTCCATCTTCCACTCTACAGGTGGCATCACCCGCTTTGGTAAACCATGACTTAGCAGTGGACTCGAAAGTGACTTTTCAAAACTCATCAGAATTCTCAGATTAGAGTGTCTTTGTCTCCATTGTTCCAGGGTCAGAAAGACCCAAGCCAGTAGCACATCCAGAACCCGGGGCAAACTGGGCCCAGCATACAGGGTGTACAAAGGAGAGCCAGGTTGACAGCAGTGAAGGCCCTAATACAGGTCTCACCCTGAGTCTGTGAGTTAGAGCCCAGGCCTTGGGGGTGAGGGAGGTGGAAGGTGGCGGCCCCTGGGTTTTCCCCTGCAGTGCTCTCACCAGCTCAGTGGTTCTGGGTTTGCCCAGTGTTCTGGGTGATGCCCTGCTCTGGGCCGGGTGGGGAGCCAGGATCAAGGGCCCTGATGGACTCTGTGTCCTTACAGCGGCCGTGGAGGCCTGTGTCCTGCACGGGCTGAGGCGGAGGGCGGCCGGCTTCCTACGCAGCAACAAGATCGCAGCCCTGTTCATGAAGGTGGGCCGCAGTTTCCCGCCTGCTGATGAGCTGAGCCGAAAGGTCCAGGACCTGGAGCAGCTGATTGAGAGCGCGTGAGTGTGGAGAACAAGGCCAAGAATTCCCCAGCTTCCCCTTCCTCACACCAGGGTCTTTGCACTGGAGACCATGCCCCTCCCACACACAGCTGATTCCTTCCTTGTCAACACCCAGGAGTCTCCCCCACAGCTGGGACACATCCACACCCTCATTACGTTTCTTTGTCTTTTGCTGTGTGTTTTTCCATGCTTTGTCTTTACCAGGCTCTGCACTTAATATTTGTTTCTTGTTTCTGTGGTTGGTGCCTGCCCCAGGGGCACCCACTTCTGGAGCTCCTCCCCTCCTGTCCCTGACATTTGGGATGTGCCCAGAGAACAATGTATGAGCAGGTGCTTCCCATGCCCATGCTAAGTGTAGGGGAGCCCAAGCTGGCAGGCCTCAGGATGGCACCTGGTCCATGTGCCAGGACCCACACTTCGAGGACTGTGAAAGGCGCCAGGTAGATCATCTTGGAGTTGTCCGTTTCTATCCGGGACACATGTGCAGCCTTCTTCCTCCTCCCCCTCCTCCTCTCCTCTCCTCTCCTCTCCTCTTCTTTCCCTTCCCTTCCCCCTCCCCCTCTTCCTCCTTTCTCTCTTCCTTCTTCCCCTTCCTCCTTCCCTTCCTTCTCCTCCTCCTTCTCCTTTTCTCCCTCTTCTCCTTCTCCTACTTCTTCTCCACTCCCTCTCCACTTCCTTCTCCCCTCCTACTCTTCTTCCTCCCCATCCTCTTCCCCCTCCCCGTCCTCCTCCCTTTCCTCTTTCTCCTCCTCCAACTTCTTCTCCTCCTCCTCCTCCTCCTTCTCCTCTTCTTCCTCACCTCCCTTCTCCTCCTCTGCCATCCCTTCATGTCCGGACTCCACTGCTAGCCTCCAGCCTTCTCCTGCCTTCACCTGGTCAGGGATGGGAAATAGGTGTCACCTCCCCGTGGTGCATGTACTGCTCAGTGGGTAGTGTTCTACGGCTCCAGAGCTGTCATTGGGCTTCATGGGAAATAGGGTGTCTGTTCCAGGCCAGGGAAGTGGGGGGGGGAGGAAGGGAGGGAGGGAGGGGGTGAGAGAGAGAGAGAGAGAGAGAGAGAGAGAGAGAGAGAGAGAGAAAGAGAGGAGAGAGGGGGAGAGAGAAGGGGGAGAGAGGGGGGGGGAGAGAGAGAGAAGCCATGTGTTTGCATCTTTGCCTCACCAGCCACTCCAGTGTCCCCACTCCCCCCTGCCCTCTGTGCCCTGCTGTCCCAGATCTATTAGCCAGAGCAGATTGTAGCTTTCAGTCGGGCATTGCCAGCTTTCTTTTGGAACCTGCCCTCCTGTCTTCCACTCCCTTTCTTGAATTTCCACATGTTTCTGATGACCTCTGATGGGCCAGAGTTCCCTGGACCTCCCCTAATCTGGAGAATGGTTCTTAAACCCCTGGCCAGATGGTTAGAGCCATCACTCCCTCCTCTAGCCCTGAGCATGTAGCCAGGCCATCAGGTATAGACTCAAGGAGGACCTGTGCTTTGCCACCTGATAAATCCCCAGTGAGGTTTTCCCCTTAGTATTTATTTTGTTTACTGATGGAATTGCTGAGTCTGTGCCCTCAAGACCCCAGTGTGAAGAAGAAAATCAGGCGGAAAGTTAAGCGGCAGTGTTCCCGTGTTCCCTCAGTTCAGGAAGATCTAGGAGGGCTTCTTGTAGGAAGAGATCTTCTCACAGTAGACCGAACAAAGTGAGAAGTCGAGGAATGGAGTGAAAGGAAAAGTACGTGTAAGTCACAGCTTGTGGGAAAGGCAGACAAGGGCCCTGCAGATATGTTATGGGGTGAGGGCCAGTGGGAAGCAGATGGCAGAAGAGGTGAGGGGGGGAACCGGGCTGCAACATGTGACAGAGCCCTGCCTATCATTCCAGAGAACCTGCTTCTCCTGTTAGAAGCCACAGGAGGACTTCAACCTCAAGGCTGTGCTTGGTCAGTGCTGCCTCCCAGCAGAGAGCAGAGAGATTGAGAGGGAACCAGAAGCCATAGGGAAACCTGACTCAACTTTCAGCCCTGGGCAGAAGTGCCTGTCAGACCCACCTCTTGAGGATTCACTGCCCGTTATTAATTTGTTTTCACCTCTCCCCCCAGGCTGGGCTCTTCGTGGACTCTGGCTTACTTGTTTCCCGCTTCCTTTCCTAGAGAGGTCCCGTGCGTTTCCATTTTGCACTTTTTTGGTCCCGTTGACTTCCCTTCCTCGGTGATGATCACATGTTCTTTCCCGGTTTGAAAGGCGGAACCAGATCCAGGGCCTCCAGGAGAATGTGCGGAAGCTGCCCAAGATGCCCAATTTGTCCCCACTTGCCATCAAGCACCTGTGGATCCGTACAGCCTTATTCGAGAAGGTCCTGGACAAAATTGTGCATTACCTGGTGGAAAATAGCAGGTGAGCTGGAAATTCTGGACCAGGGATGCTTGGATTTTTTTAAACAGGGGTCCTTAGTCCATTGGAACTATGGCCAAATTCACATGCACATTGAACATATCTTATTTTGATGTAAAAAGAAAAAAATGGGAACAAATACGATATTTAAGATAAAGAATGAGTCAAGTTAAATCAACAAACTTACCAGCATTTCAATGGGAACTATGGCCAGCTTTTGGTCAGCCATAGTTTGAGGACACCCACCCCCCGTCCGAGACTGGGAGAAGTTGAGAGACAGAGAGGAAGGGAGTCGGAGAGTGCTACGCAAATCCCACACATGTGCATTGTGTGTGGAGGAGGAGGAGTCGACAGCTAAGCAGGACAGGCAGCAGTGGCATAAAACACCTGGCAGGCTGGATAAATATCCTTGGCAGGCCATAGTTTGAGGACCCTGTATCCTCTAGAGGACCCTTAGGTCCTTGTGCTGCTGCCCTCTGCCTTCCCCTACCGACGCTCATGGAATTACACCCTCTCACGCACACCCTTGGTTTGAAAGATATTTCAAGGTCTTGATTGCAAACCAGCCTAACTCAGAGCCTTGGGAAATCACATATTTAATAGGAATGTAGTTTTCACATGTAGGGGCAACATAGGAACCTTGATCTCTTGATGATCTTTCTTCTGTGTCTTATCCCCGACGGTCCACTTGCTAATTACGTATCCTCATGGGAACTTCTTAGCTTCTCTGAGCCTCCTGGTCTCTTGATAAATTGGTTCGTGCATTTCTGCCACTCAAAAGAGGAGGTGAAAGGGATTTAGCAACTATGCAGCCTTCTGGAAATGCACAGTTTCACTTCATACATTATTTTCTCTAGTAGAATTAGCTGACATAAAGGCCTTCCAAGATGTATCGTCTTGGCACGAATTTATTCATGCATCCACTCAACCTATTTTTAGAAAGCACCTATTATGGGCCAGGCTCTGACCATGTGTTGGAAACACAGTGGTTTGGGAGTTTGCTGTTGTACTTTATTTACCTGAGCAATCTGAAATATCTCCTGGCCAGCTGAATTCCTTTCCAGCCAGAGAAAAAGGGACCATCTTCTTTCCAGTATATGAAAGTAATGGTTTGACCACATCTTTGATGGCGGGTATTTCCACTGTTTTCATTATATAACACAGAAGATAACAAAAGGCTGTTCTCTTGGAGCTCCCATTCCATTCCAGCAGGCAGAACTGCAGTTAGAGTACTTCGTAGGAGTCATTAGAGCAAGAGCAGCTGGTAATTCTCCTCAGGCATGGCAGGAAAGATGAAAGATGTGACTGCCAAGCATCCAGTGTGATGTATCGATAGGTCAGCATTAACCATCAAAGCAGGTGGGGGAAAGAGACTTCTCTGAGGCAACAGCAGAAGCAAAGGCCCAGAGGCAGGAGTGAAATAGAAAAATTCAGATCCTGGCTCCCCAGTTAACACCCTGTCCTTTCAGCGTGTCGTGTAGCAGCAATGTCTGTTGCTTTGGGTCCAGGGCCTCTGGAGTTCCTGCCTTTGTTTACTCTGTGCCCTTGTCCTCAGCATATGCCAGGCACATCCCCTGCTGCCTCATTTGGTCAAGTGGAATCAGTCATCAATCTAGCAGCCCTGCCCTCGGGTCCGGCTTTAGTTTAATTTTTGAATTTTAGCTCTGTAGCACCCCCAGCTGGCCGGTACTCAAACATGCATTTCCTTTGCTCTTGCTAGCAAATATTATGAGAAGGAAGCTCTCCTGATGGACCCGGTGGATGGCCCCATTCTGGCCTCTCTGCTGGGTAAGTGACCGGGTGCTGTGCACACCCGCCGGATTCCCAGTCTCAGCATGTAAGGGCCAAACCTAAGGGCCCAGATCGTCTGGCCCAAACCCCTCCTTTCAATTGTACCTTTCCCTTGTTCCTGCTGTCTTGGCTCTTGTTCTGATTGACCACCCCTTAGCAGGACCCTGGGTGTTCTAGATGTCTATGGGGTGGCCCTTGGGTGGTGGTGGTGGTGATTTCTGGGGGCTCTGGATTCCCAGCACCAAATGCTTCGCAGTGGGGCCCTGTGCTCTGGAATACACCAAGATGAAGACTGCGGATCACTTCTGGACGGATCCCTCGGCTGACGAGCTTGTCCAGAGACACCGAATCCACAGCTCTCACCTGCGACAGGACTCGCCCACCAAGAGGCCGGCCCTTTGTGTGAGTGGCAAGAGTGCTGGGGTTTTCTCTCTCTCCTCTCTCTCTCTCTCTTTCTGTCTCTTGTTCTCTCTCTTTCCGACTCTGTCACTCTTTCTCTCTCTGTCCTGACTCTTGCTCGCCTTATCTCTCTGTCTCTCTCTTTCTATCTCTATCTGTCTTTCTGTGTGTATCTCTCTCTCCCAACTCTTGCCCTCATCCCCCACCTTCCCTCTCCCTGCCAGATTCAGAAGAGGCATTCGAGTGGTAGCATCGAGTCCCTCTCTGCGCGGGACTATGTGGAGTCCCTGCACCAGAACTCACGGGCCACCCTGCTCTATGGCAAGAACAACGTCCTGGTGCAGCCGGTGAGAGTTCTGCCCAGATGCCTCCCATGGAGGGGTGACTCCAGCTTGGGGATTCCCTCTGACTCTAAGGAACTCACTCATCTATTCATGCTGCTTCCCCACCTGACAACTGTCTCATTCATCTGCCAGGATTCTCCATCTGTGCCTCCATTCTCCCGTGTGACACCATTTATGGCAGTTTGTCTAGATAAGGGTGTAGTCTTCCATAATTATGTACATTCCTCAATTCATCCTGTCACCAGAAAGTGACCCTCTTCCACCATCCCTCTATCCAGTGCATCCATTCTTGCATCTGTCTATCAGTGTATATCCATTGTCTACCTACCACCCACCCATCCTTCTCTCAATATCTCTGTACATCCATCCCTATATCCACTCATCTATCCATCAGATTCTGGTCAGCCAGATGGTTCTCCTCCAACCTCTGAGCCCACCCTTCCCCCTAGCTGGGCATCCACCCTCCATTCCTTCCTCCATCTGCCTGTTTTTAAATCTGTTCATAAACTATCCATGTCCATCCTGTCATTGACCTTCCAGTCCATCTCTCCAGCCTTTGGTCCACCAAGGGCTGTCCTCCCTCCTGTTGTTACTCACTAGATCAGCAAACATGTCTATTGGACATGCTCTGTACTAGGTGCTTGGAGAGACCAAGAGAACCGCCTTCACAGCTAACATGATCAAAAACTTAGAAAGATCATGTACCGGACTAAGTGCTTTCTCTGGCCTCAACTCGTTAATTCAGTGCATGAACTCATTGCATTCTTGTCATTTAACCTTATCATGACTATTTGTGGGGGGGGGGGAAATAGGGGACATGGAATGACCCAAGGAGTAGTAGTAGCCTTGAGTGTAATGGGGGAGGGGGCAGTTTCACTTTAAATGATATATTTTTAACAGCAGGGAGTGCCAAGGAATTTTGTTTTGGGAAAAGGAGTTTGCAGGTCAAGAAAGTTTGGGAACTTCTGTCATAAAGGTCCCCTAGATCCTTGAGCTTCCCTAGAACTATTCCTTCTAGAGAAAGAGCAATGGATCCTGGCCCTTGGGCAAGTGTGGCCTTCCACCTATTTGTGTAGATAAAGTTTTTTTTTTTTTTGGTTTTTGGGCCACACCCGGTAACGCTCAGAAGTTGCTCCTGGCTTGGGGGACCATATGGGACACCGGGGGATCGAACCACGGTCCGTCCAAGGCTAGCGCAGGCAAGGCAGGCACCTTACCTTTAGCGCCACCGCCCGGCCCCGTAGATAAAGTTTTATTGCTTCACAAGTTTATAGATTGTTTCAACTGTTTGTTGTTATTTTGTTTGTTTGTTTTTTTGTTTTTTGGCCACACCCAGTGATGCTCAGGGGTTACTCCTGCATATTCGCTCAGAAATTGCTCCTGGCTTGGGGACCATATGGGATGCTGGGTATCAAACTGCAGTCCATCCTAGGCTAGCATGCGCAAGTCAGCGCCTTACCACTTTCGCTACCACTCCGGCCCCTGTTTGTTGTTATTTTTGTTTGCGGGATACACTGGCGGTCCTTGGGCCTGATTCCTGGCTCTATGCTCAGGGATCACTTCTAGTGGGGCTCAGGAGACTGGGGTGAGACTGGGCTCAGGGGTGCTGAGGACCAAACCCAGGATGGCAAAGCCAATGTCCTCCTCACTGTACTGTTGCTCTGGCCCCTGACACTCTTAACAGTGTCATCTGTCTCCACACTGAGCCAAGTGGCTGAGGCTCAACTCGTTTGCCCAGCAGATTCCCTGACTGGCTCTTTCTAGACCCATTTGCTGGGTGATGGAGAGCGTGAGCTGGCCACTTCTCCTGTATGCCTATGTGCCCTTATCTCTCAGGACATGGAATAGAACTCCTCTCCTGGCATTGGAGGCTCTTTGCTGGGTGCTTGGAGCCATACAGTGTCTGGGTGAACGCAGCCTTGCACTCATAAGTCCCGTTCTTTATCACTAGCATGATTCCTATGGAGGTTTTGCTGGTGTTCTTAGTGCCTCATTATGCTGTTCCTTGCCTGTGTCCACTGTCACTTTTCAAGCAAAGTCTCCTCTCCCTCAGGCCACAGACACTAGTATCCACCCTCCACAAAGACTGCTACAGGCCTACCTGACACTGAATTGAGGCAACCTTGAAGAGTTGGTTCTGGTTATGCCCACCCTCCCCACCCCAGAGTCATTTGCATTGGGGCCCTTGTTCCCTACAGCACTGCCACCAGGCCTGATCGTGCCCCTCCTGTTCCTCCACTCCCCCTTTTCTCCACAGAGGGATGACATGGAGGCCGTACCGGGATATTTGTCCCTCCACCAGACGGCAGATGGCATGACTTTGAAGTGGACCCCCAACCAGTTGATGAATGGGTCTGTGGGGGACCTGGACTATGAGAAGAGGTAAGTCAATCTCAGGGGCTGCTGGCTGTCCTCAGGATCCTGCCACCCCTGCTTTGTTTCTTGGTGGGGTTGCTGCTGGGGACATATGCATGTACTTTAAGAGAACTCAGGGTCTTGGGGGGACTTCAGAAAATGATGGGATATGTCTTGGGGCATGAGGGATGGGCAGAGCATTAACCCATTGGGGAGGAACCTTGCAAGGCTCTTGTCAGCCCAAATGTGATAAATGACTCTGGTCCCATCAAACCAACCTGGTGCCTGGACACCAGTTGTGCTCCACCTGCAGGCCCTGAACCCCAGCCCGAACAGGACAGGCTGGAGGAGGACGCAATGGAAGTTATGGTGTCAAGCTGAGGCTCACCCAGACATTTCAGCTTATGGAGTCTTGGCACTAGTGGGGGCAGCTATGGTCCTTGCTGTGTGCCCCCTCTTCTAGTCCAATTTTATTTCTCTTGGGATTGGAGTCTTCCCTGGCAGTGCTCAAGTCTCACTCCTGATTCTGTGCTCAGGGATTACTCCTGGAGGAGGGACTCAGGCCAGACATGTTCCCTGCCAGCTGTACCATCCCTTCCGCCCTAGTTTTACTGTGAAGGATTAGCAGTGTAAAATTGTGCAGAATTTTTTTTTTTACTTTATCTAAACACTGTGGTTTACAAAGTTGCTCATGATACAGCCGTTTCTAGCAGTTAGTGTAAGTTAGGCAGAATTTGAGTAGCTATCACTCAACCCTAAATTTTCTATCCCCTTTGTCTGTCTTTATTATTTTGAAATGACCATCGGAGCATCTCACTTGGGAAAAAATATACAGGGGTGGTGTGTTTGCGCATGCACTTGCGTGCGTGCGTGCGTGCGTGCGTGCGTGCGTGTGTGTGTGTGTGTGTGTGTGTGTGTGTGTGTTAAGGACTCACTCAACAGGGAACACAACCAGAACTATTCTTTTATTTGTGGTCCATGTCCGGCAGTGCTCAGTCAAGCCTTACTCCTGGCTCTGCATTCAGAGATCAACCCTGGTAGGTCTCGGAGAACAATTTGTGCTGCCAGGGATCAAATCTGGGTCTGCCACATGCAAGGCAAGTTCCTAACCTGCTATACTGTCTCTGCAACCTGCAACCCGACCTCAATATTATGTTCAGGTTAATGTGAGTCAGTGGAGTCAGTCACTGGTGCCACTGTCCGCTGGCAACTTTCTGTGCAAAGGTAGCCTTTGCCCTTGGAGAGGCTTTTGGCCATAGAATTTAGCTCCAGCTGGACCCCAGAGGTTTTTTGTTTGTTTTTGTTTTAATCCCAAAACCTTGCCAAGGAACTATCTAGGGTGGGAGGCCATGATGTTGACTTGGAATCTTTTTTTTTTTTTTTTTTTTGGTTTTTGGGCCACACCCGGTAACGCTCAGGGGTTACTCCTGGCTATGCGCTCAGAAGTTGTTCCTGGCTTGGGGGACCATATGGGACGCCGGGGGATCGAACCACGGTCCGTCCAAGGCTAGCGCAGACAAGGCAGGCACCTTACCTCTTGCACCACCGCCCAGCCCTTGACTTGGAATCTTACCTCAGTTGCTTCACTGTCACCGTTGGAACTAATCCACGCCCCCATCACCTTCCAGCCAAGAAACTCTGAACTCCTCCATCTCATTTATAAAAGTGCAGCCAAAAACAAAGCAAGACTAAGAGGCCAGAGCGATAGTACAATGGATAGGGTATTTGTCTTGCATGTGGCTGACCTGGGTTCTATGCCCAGTATCCCATAAGGTCCCACGTGGAGTGATGTCTGAATGCAGAGCCAGGAGTAAGCCCTGAGCACTTCCAGTGTGGCCCCCAAACAAACAAAAATTGCAGCCATTTAATGCTCATGCTGCCGACTATCTACCAACTCTTATCTTCCAGAGCATGGTTCCAGAAAAACAGGGTCCTGCCCAGGTCACCTCCCCCTCCGCACCTTACCACACCTGCCACAGGTTCCAGCAGGGAGCGTGAGTGTCCAGCTCCTCATGCAACAGTGTAAGGAAGTCCAGGATCTGACTCAGTCATTCAATATTGGTTCATTAGCATTGCCCAGCACGAGTTGTTCTCTCAGAATGTTCTCTGAGCATCTAGCAGACACGAAATTCTCCTCATTCCTGTCAGGAGCAGGAGAATCCTGGCAGTGTCACCCTGTGTGAGGGACATGCTGCGCAAGCTTAGGGTACGCCCTCCTGCAGAGACATAGCACGAGAGGGACTTGGCTCTGAAAACACGTGTGCGCATAGACCATCTCCACAGACTCGCACTCCAGGGATCCTGGCCAAGCCTGTTATGGTTCCAGATAGCACAGGAAGGGCCCTCAGAAGCTACTCCAGTTCCCTCAGCCCACAGCTAGGGAAACTGAGACCCAGAAAGTGCAAGGACTGGCTCAGTGCTGCTGGGGCACTGGGACTTGAACCCTGCCTGACCTTGGTGCCTATGTGGGTTGGGGTTCCCTAAGAAGTGAACCCCAAGTCAGGATGTGGGAGAGACAGATCGGGGGAGCACCTGGAAGCAGAGCATGAGGCATGGTGGTCTACCCATCACAAAAAAAAAAAAAAAAAAAAACCCAAAAAAACAAAAATACAAAAAACTGCCTGGAGGTTGGGGACAAGTCTCTAAGCTTTTGCCAGGTTAGCAGAGAGACCTCGGGCTGCCACGGGCTGTTGGAGGAGCCTCACAGTTCACGACCTCACATGCTTCCTTTCTGGCTGGACACAGGGAAAGAGTGACCATAGCACAAATGTGTGGATAGGTTCAGAGGTGAAGCTTTGAGACCCATGTGTTGCAGATTTTACGTTTAGGTGTCCAGGAAGCCTGAGTGTGGATGCGGCCACACCAACAGCCCCAATCCTGTGCCCCCTCTCACCCATGGCCCACTATGTTCTGCTTCAAAAACAAAAAAAATGTCCATTGAGCCCTTCTCATCTGATTTCTGTTTCACCCTCTCCAGAATGCAGGGAAGAAATGGGTTGACTGAAACTTTTAGGCCCCACTGTGGATTCAAGGGTGAGGACTGATAATGTTGGTGCCCCCAGACACGTGGCAGCCTAGAGTTAGTGGCTGTTTGACTCAAGACTCTTTAAGGGGCCAGAGTGACCATGCAGTAGGTCAAGGGCTTGCTTTGCATGTAGTCAACCTGGATTCTATCCCCAGCATCACATAGGGTCCCTCAGAAACCAGAGTTGATTTTCTGATCTTAGAGCCAGGAGTAAGCCCTGAGCACTGCCAAGTGCAGCCCAAAATAGACACAATTAAAATTTAAAAAAGAGAGAGAAAATAAGACTTTTAGAGACTCCAGCAAAACTCCAACTGACTTCATCATTGACTCACCAGAACTAGTGACTAGTCCAGGGTCAGAGCTCAGGCCTGGTGCCTTCAAGGCCCAGAGGATGGGAATGAGATCACTTCCTGCCATTGGCTCTGTTTTTCTCTCTGTGGACTTCCTGCTCTGCACCCTACATCCATCTGCATGCTTCACCTTTGCCACCCACCATGCCTTTGACAAATAAGACTGACTCTCTCTCGCTCTCTCTCCACCATGAGTGCAATAGTGGACTCATTGCTGGGCCCTGGGTCACAGGACCATCCCTGCATCTAACTCTGTAGGAATGGAATCTGCTGATTGGACTTATTAGATGCATCCATTCCTGAATCCTGGGCCCAGGACTCAGGAAGTCAGTCCCCACCAGCTGGTGAGGGTGAGAGTCCATGGAAAATCGGGGTGCTGAGAGGAGGGAGAATCTGGGGAGACTGGGACATGGATGGACACTGCTCACCGATGGGTCCCAGTGACATGAGCAGAGATGCCCAATTGGTCTTCTGGAAGATGATCTCTTCCCATGCTGGGCTAGGCAGAGCTTCCTGTGGGCCTGATGTTTCCCACCCCTCTTCCAGCGTCTACTGGGATTATGCCATGACCATCCGCCTGGAGGAGATTGTCTACCTGCACTGCCACCAGCAAGGTAGGGATTGCATAGAGCATGAATATGGGATGTTCCTCCTGGAGCCCCTTATTATCTCCTTTTGCAAGTGGCTTCACCTACCTGAGTCATCCCTTCTGTAAAATGGGAATCACAGCAGAACCTTGGTTCTGGATTTCTGGGAGAATCATCACCTAAGCTTCAGGTGCTCGGTGCGTCTGTGTTGTGCCCGATTCCAACAGGACTTGTGCTCTATCCTAACAGGCCTCTTGCAGTTGTTTCTCTGCTGCCATGGCCCAGGGTTAGAAATTCAGTCAATTTCAGTGTAGAGGTGAGGAAGCAGCTTAATACAATTATAACAGCCCATCATGGCTCGACCTTGAGTGGGGCATCTGGGCATCTGTGATGCCAAAGTCAGTCTCTAAAGGTCAAAAACTGGAAGTTGGCCCTAAAATGTTTAAAAGCAGCATGTTCAGGAAACAATTTGCTTAAAAGCCAAGAGTCTGAGACCAGAGAAGGACTGGAAGGTGGTAGCACATGTGCCTTACATGCTTGAGGCCACGATTTTGATCCCTGGTACCTTGTGATGCGACTGGATGTGGTGCTGTGACCCATAAACACAAAATTCTGAATTGTCAGGCCTGTTCTGGGGGCCAGGCATCTCTGAGGGTGGCTCTGAACCCCTAAGCTTGACCAGGGGGAGGCTTCTATTTAAAAAGATTCCTCAAAGGAGGGTACCTGAGCCTATGGTCCAGGGCTCCCAGAACCTCAGAATGTCTCTGGGTGATCCTGGGAGGATGTGTTTGCTGGGGAGACCTCCTCACCCTATCATTTATTCACACCCTGCTGGTCTTTCCTGACTGGGCCTCGTGAGCAGTGGACAGCGGCGGGACAGTGGTGCTGGTCAGCCAGGATGGGATCCAGAGACCGCCCTTTCGCTTCCCAAAGGGCGGGCACCTCCTGCAGTTTCTGTCTTGCCTGGAGAATGGGCTGCTCCCTCATGGGCAGCTGGACCCCCCGCTATGGTCCCAGCGGGGGAAGGTGAGTGTTCATAGGATGTTTAGGAGCAGGGAGGCTACAAGAACGGGGTCAGGTGGGGAGAGGGCTCCTTCTAACCCCTCTTCTGGGCCGTGAGGAGGTTTTGCAGGTTTTCCCAGAGTCCTCCTTCCCTCGGGTGCTCTGGGGTTCCTGTGTGCCAGGCCCTTGTATTGGGACATTTTCCTCCAGGGCAAAGTGTTTCCTAAACTGCGCAAGCGGAGCCCACAGGGCTCGGCCGAGTCCACATCTTCGGACAAGGAGGAGGACGAGGCCACAGATTATGTGTTCAGGATCATCTACCCTGGAATGCAGCCTGAGATGGGTAAGTGACCCCGTCTCTTGGCCCCCATTAGCTGATCCTGCAAATGGCTCCATGTACTGGAAACAAGAGGATGGGGTTGGAGAGTTCATACTTACCTTGGTGCCCTCCATTTCCTTGCCCAGCAAGACAAGGTAGGATTCGGTTTCAGTCATACAATGTACAATACTCTCACCAGTGCACATTTCCTGCCACTTGTGTCCCCAGTTTCTCTCCCCCTGCCTGCCTCTGCGGCAAACATTTTTCCTCTCTCTTCTCTTTCTCTCTCAATCTCTTTCCCTTTTTCCTTTTAGACACTCTGGCCTGCAATATTGTTATTAAAGGGTATTATGCATATCATTTTGTCTCCTTTCAGCACCTAGTTCTTGTCTAGAGTGATCATTTCCAACTATCATTGTCAGTGACCCCTTCTCTGCCTTAACTGCACTCCCCTGCTAATTGTGGCAAGCTTCAAATGGACTGGTCCTCCTGACCCTCATCTCTCTTGTCTCTGGATATTAATACCATATTAGCAGTTGTTTGTTTTTGTTTTTAAATTTTTTTAAATTTCTTTAATTTTTTACAAGTTTTTCACAGTTGTATTTCAGCAACATAGTGACAATGAATTAGGGCCATTCCCATCACTGTTGTTGACCTCCCGCCATCATAGTTCCCAGCATGCATCCCAGACCTCCACCCTTAGTCCCCTAGACTGCTAGCATAACAAGTCAATTTTGTATATTGCTTGTTATACTTTGGGTCTCTTGATATTACTGTCGTTGACATTGGTTTGGGTATTTAAAGATGACCACTTTTTATTTTCACATTATGCTCCTGGGGCATTTGGACCCTGAATCCCACTCACTTTTTTTTTTTCCTTTTCTCAGTTTGTAGGGAAGCATATAAACACGAGGCAGAATTACCAAATGATGTAAACAAACAAAACAACAAAAGAAAACAAACCCCCCAAAAAGGCAGGGGCCCCTATCTAGAAGTTATAAACATAAATAAGATTAAAAGAAAAGAGAAAAAAGCATACTATTATTTTTATTTGTTTAATTTATTTATTATTTTATTATATTATATCCCAAAATGAGTGCAATTGTACTGTCCCTTTGCCTCTCTCATTTCTTCATTTTTAACAGCTATGTAGTATTCCATTGTGTAGCTATACCACAGTTTCTTTATTTGCTCCTCTGTTCTGAGGCACTTGGATTGTTTCCAGATTCTGGCTATTGTGAATAGTGCTGCAATGAGAGAGCTTTTCTGCATTGTGTTTTTGGGCTTGTAGGGTATATTTCTAGGAATGGTATTAAACTAAGATGCTTCTGCACCTCAAAGGAAACAATGAGTAGGATACAAAAACTGCTCATGGAATGGGAGAAACTATTCACCCAATACCCATCTGATAAGAGATTAATATTTAAGATGTATAAAGCACTGGTAGAGAAAAAAAATCTAACCCCATCCAAAAATGGGAAGAAGAGATGAGTAGACATTTCTTCAAAGAAGAAATACAGATGGCTAAAAATCACATGATAAATGCTTCACATTATTAATACTCAGGAAATGCAAATCAAAACAACAATGAAATGTCACCTGATACATCACAAAGAACAAGACAACCGGGCCGGAGAGATAGCATGGAGGTAAGGCGTTTGCCTTTCATGCAGAAGGTCATCGGTTCAAATCCCGGCGTCCCATATGGTCCCCCGTGCCTGCCAGGTGCAATTTCTGAGCATGGAGCCAGGAGTAACCCCTGAGCACTGCCGGGTGTGACCCAAAAAAAACACAAAAAAAAAAAAAAAAAATTAAAAAAAAAAAAAAAAGAACAAGACAACCAGTTAATGGTGTGGATGTGGGAATAAGTGAAGTCATTCACTGCTGATATGAATGTTGACTGGTTCAGCCTTTTTGAAAGACAACATGGATATTCCTCAAAAAATCTAGAAATTAAGCTTCCATATGACTCACTTGCTCTTGAGGAAAACCCAGCACCACCTACTTCTGTAGGACACTCCTCCCTCCATTCCTGACTCCTGGCTCAGGTTGGAGCATTCCTGTTAAGGGGGGGGGACCCGTCCTATACCTTGTGGAATACTGAACAGCTTCCCTGCTGTTGCCCTCTCATGCCAAGGTACAGTCAACTCTGTCTCAAGCCCCACACACAGCTGTGAGAACCAGACTTGTTTCCAGACCTCACCCCGTGTCTCTGGATGCACAGAGGCCCACGCTGAAGCACTGGGTTTCGAGAGATGAACATAGCAGGTCTGGCCACTGAAGTTGCATCTTCAAAGAACTTCCTCCTCCCCAGGCCTCCTGTCCCAGTCTGTAGAAGGAGGGTGAAGGCAGCCCCCTCCCGAGAAGTGAGTGCGATTGTTCCTCTTCCGCAAGATTGTGAGAGAAGTAGGTGGGAAAAGAAACAAGTTCCTTGCAGGATTGATTAGGGACAATGATGCCAGGCCTCATGGGCTTCCTCAGCACATATAAACATCCAAAGCAAAACACCTCAGAGGAGGTGCTGGACATGAGAGCATGTGGAGCCAGGTCATGAAGGGTCAATGGGAATTGGTCCTTCTACTCCCACTGTCTCAGTCTTCTTCCCTCATCCTTCTTTTCTCACCAGTGCTTTTATTTTTTAAACAAAATTCACATTTTAGGTTGAGATAAACTACACAATATTGATTTTCTTCACCAAAAATAACAGCAGTATTTTCATATTATTCCTGGAAACTCATAAAACAATAATTCTTAGAGGTTTTCTAAGTTTTGCTTATAAATCAAGACAAGGTAGTAGATATAGTCATGGAGAAAAGACAGAAAACAAGTCAGTTGTTAGTACCCAGGCATCTGATCCTCTCACTTTTGATTTTTGTGTCTCAAGTTGCTCTCAACCCCTTGGGCAGCACATCCCCTGTCTCCATGGGCCCTGCCTGGATGGTGGTTCCAGTGGGCCGGTCCGTGCTGGTGGTGGCCAGGGACAGCCAGTGGGCACATGCCAGATGGGATGCCATTGTCCTCACAGCCAACCTGAAGCAACATCCCCCCAGTAATGTCTGGGTTCCCCCACTCACTCTGGGCTGGGTGCTGGACACTTCTCTGCCATGTTGTCATTTGAATCTCAGTCCCGCAGGGGAGATAGACCAAGAAACCTTCTGACCCTCTTATGCTGGGCAGCCTGCACCTGCAATCTAGAATGTTCTAGATTCCACTATGTAGGGATCCCTCGGTATTGTCTGCCAGAAGTGATAAGGGAGGCCAGAGGTGGGGTCAAGCTTGCCATGCACAGTGAACTGCTTGGTGATTTCCTGAGTTAGACTAAGAACTGGGGATGAAGGAGTTTCTCTAGGGTCTTTCTCAGGGGTTTACCTGGGTATTTCTTCGCCAGCTCCTTGGCTCATCACTCATTGGGTATCTGAGTGACCTCAAGAACCTCATTCCTGGGGACTGGAGAGATAGCACAGTAGGCAGAGTGCTTGCCTTTCATGCAGTTGACCCAGCAGCGCATATGGTCCCCCAAGCACTGCCAGAAGTGATCCCTGAGCACAGAGTCAGGCATAAAAGCTCTAAGACCCACCAGGCATTACCCCCAAACAACAACAAAAAAAGAATCTCATTTCTGTAGGCAGCTTCCTACTCTTTCATGGACCAGAGTGGGCTGTGAGATCTGGTAGTGTGTGGGTCTTCCGCCTGGCCCTCAAGGAGGTGTGACTTCAGTGCCCACCACTTCTTTTAGTCTGCCAGACAGGGCTTGGCAAACTGACCCATGGACCATATCCAGCCTCTTTCTGGACAGATGTTTTTGCGATTGGAAAAAATGGTTTTGACCATTTAAGCAATTGGAAAACAATTTTTTTGGAAAGAATTGAAGAAAGTATAGTTTTGGGACAATTGCAAGAGGAAACTAGATTTTCATCTTAGTGACCAATTCTACATTGATTGTTTGCATTTTCTTTATGATCCACAGCTGTGGAAGCAAGTGGTCATGGTAATAAACAGATAGTGCACAAAAAGTGAAAGCCTTTATTTTCTGGCTCTTTGTAGAAGGCTTATGTGAAGCCCTGACCTAGCAGAAGTGACTTTTTTCCCACCTAGAACAGCCAGAAGACCAGGAAGGTAATGTGTATGTCACCAGTATGTTCTGTAGTGCTGTGACACTGCAGTTTTCACAAAGCCAAGAAAGAAAAGCAGAAGGGAAACTGTTAATGCTATACTCAAAGAATAGTTCCTGGCCAGGAGTCACCATCCAGCAGAAGAGGGATCATTTATACCCACCCAGTTCTTGCACGTAGCTGCTTAATGCCAAAACTGAAAGGCACTTAAGGAATTTTATCTCCAGGAGATATTAATGAAATAAGTCCGAGGTGGGACACAAACAAATGGCTTTTTACCAAGTTCCCCCCCTTGATTCTGGGGGATTGATAATCTGTTAGTGGGACAGCAGTGTGCCTCAAAACCAGGGACAAGGGCTGAGCAATAGTATAGCTAGGAAAGTGTTTGCCTTGCACGCACTGACCCGGGTTTAATCCTTGGCATCCAGTTTGGTCCCCAAGCACTGCCAAAAGCAATGCAAAGCCGAGAGTAATTCCTTAGCATTGCTGGGTATGGCCCCAAAACAAAACCATCCAAGGGGAAGTGATGTGCCCTTTGACCCTTAACCTTGCATGCCTTACCTGATCTGCTGAGTCAGGCTCCCTTCTTCCCACAAGATCCTCATAACTCTAGCTTAGCAGACTGAATGTCCCTTCTCCACAATTCCCCAGGATCCTTCCCTTCCTGGCAGCACCTTTCAAGGACAATTCAGTGACAACATGGCGAGGCTTGGTTTCATGCTCTGGGACTGGGTCTGTTCTCTCTACTCTGGTGTTGCCCTATTTTGCCATCTCTCTCTATGCCATCCATTCTGCTCATCTGCTAGGTGTTCCAAATCATGGTGGTGGCTGTCACTGGATCAGGTGGGCTCAGGGCCTTGGGTTGGACTGTGATCACAGTGGTTCTCGCTGCTCTCACGTTTAGGGTCTTTTCCTTTCTGTGCTGGTCTGGGGGAGAGCATCTCGCTTGGGTAGGGAGGTTTCAGTAACCTGTGTGGGACTTACAAGGCTTGTCCTCTGCCCCTTCTCTCCACCACAGTCCCACAGGACCTGATGGATGTCTCTGTGCACAACCTTCCATCTCTCTGGCAACCCGGCCCCCGGAAATCCTCTTGCCCATCTTGCTCACAGGCCAGCTTAGCTGAAGGTGGTTCAGCCAATGGCTGCAACCATGAGAGGTAAAAGGGACTTGAGCGGTGGATGGAGAAAGCTGAGAGTTTACAAAATAAAAAAAGCAAAACCCTATTGATATGTATTTCTTTTCATACCCTGAAAAAATCCAGAGAAAGTGACTTCAGGTACAGCTAGATCCAGATGCTCATAGCTAGTACCTCTAGTACTAGTAGCTAGTAGCTCTGCCTCTGCTTGCCCCTTGATGGTGTCATTCCCAGTCAGGCCATTCCTAGACAATGGCAAAGATGGGGTCTTTCTGGCTTAGGAACCCAGGCAGGAAACAAGAGGGTCTGTCTCCACCAGAAATGGCAGGTCAGAGTTGCATGGACTCAAGTTAACTCTCACAACCATCTTACGATATCACATCCTACACAGATCAGCCACTCTTTTTTTTTTTTATTAATATCTTTATTTAAACATTTTGATTACAGACATGATTGTGGTTGGGTTTCAGTCATGTAAAGAACACCCCCCTTCACTAGTGCAACATTACCATCACCAATGCCCCAAATCTCCCTCCTTCCCACCCCACCCCAGCCTGTATCTAGACAGGCTTTCTACTTCCCTCATTCATTCACATTTTTAGGATAGTTCTCAATGTAGTTATTTCTCTAACTGCACTCATCACTCTTTGTGGTGAGCTTCATGTAGTGAGCTGGAACTTCCAGCCTTCCTCTCTTTGGCTCTGAAAATTATTGCAAGAATGTCTTTTATTTTTCTTAAAACCCATAGATGAATAGATCAGCCACTTTTTAGTCTTTGGGAACCAGAGCAGTGGGAGCAGGGGTCTCAAACTCAATTTACCTGGGGGCCGGGTGATCGGGGTGATCCTTGAGTGCAAAGTCAGTAGTAAGCCTTGAACATTGGGGGGTGTGACCCAAACAACTAAAACAAAACAAAACAAAAAAATTTCCTCTAGGGCAGGGCCACAAAATGTTGTACGGAGGGCCGCAAATGGCCCGCAGGCCGCGAGTTTGAGACCCCTGGTTTAGAGGGTATGATCCCTGTTGTAGTAGCAGAAGAGGGTCAGTGGTGTTTTAATCAACAGAGCCCCCAGATCCCCTTACTTAGTTAGGCTCCTTTCCAGGAAGGCCGAGCCATGTGCTTTCATCCTTAATGTCTCTGAGAGGTGTCACAAGTTCTCTGAGTATCTCTTTCTGTCTTGCAGAGCTCCCCTCAAGCTTCTCTGCGACAACATGAAGTACCAGATTCTTTCCAGAGCCTTCTATGGATGTGCGTATGAGCCTCTTTGTAGGTCACTGTGACCTCAGGGCAGCATCTCTTGAGTGTCTGCCCTATGGCTGGCTGTCTCTGGGGAGAAGCTGGCCCTGGGCTCCCTCTCTAGAACATTTTCTAAAATTATCCTGATTGCACTAATGATTGTCATCAAACAAGTAAGGAAATGAAGACCTACAAGGGCAAAGTGACTTGCCCGCGGTCACACAGCTGTTCTACACCAGAGCCAGGGCTCTGGCCACGGCTTTCCTGGATTCTTGAGAATCCAGCTCTGCTCTAGTGATTCTTCGCAGATTCTCAGGCTTCACAGGGCAGAGGACATGGGGATGTGTTTCTAGGAATTCCAGAAAGATGCCAGTTCCTGCAGGAGGGATCTGGCCACCCCCAAGCTCCTGGAGGGGTAGGAAGATTATTAGTCCCCTGCAAATCAAGGGTTCTGCCCTTCCTGTTACCTTTCATCCTCGGTGCCCATTGAAGGGCCTGGCACACTCAGATCCTTCTGAACCCCCATGGAAAAGTCTGAAAGAAAAGGTTGGGAATAGAGACAGGTTTTAACTGATGTTGTCTCATGATACGTTTCATCTCTGATAGAGACACAAGGTAGGGGCCAGAGCGATAGCACAACAGAAGGTTCTGGTGACAGGTGGCAGGAGTATAAGTCCCAGTCCAGACTTCCCAGCTTTGTGGCCCAAGCCAGGACCTCATATCCCTACCCATTAGAAGTACCTACTTCAAGAGGTCAAGCACAGGCTTACCCGGTGCAAGTTCTAGGGTTCTATCTCCCAACATCACAAGCCCCCACCCCAGCATGGCCAAATAGGGCCCAGTTAACTTCCAAGGACCACCAGCTTGAGTATCTGCAGTAGTATGCTGCCCCAACCCTGAATCCTTTTAAAATATTGACACACACACACACACACACACACACACACACACACACACACACACACACCATGGTCAGAGCAATAGTACAGTAAGTATGACATTTACCTTGCATGCAGCTGACCTGGGTTTCATTCCCATTATCCCATATGGTTCTCCAAGCATAGCCAGGAGTTATCCCTGAGCTCCACTAGGTGTGGCCTAAAGCAAATAAAAAAATTTTTTTACCTGCTTCATAGAATTGTATTGAGGGTTAAAGGATCTCTAGGAAATGCTTCCAAGCACATAGCTTATAATCTGTAATATGAACTAATAGCTCATCACCACCATCATTATTCCTAGTGTTGGGATGGCTGAGTCCCAAATTGTATCTGAGAGTAAATGATGAGGTGATGGAGCAATTCCAAAAGGAAAGGATGAGAGGCCAGAGCAATAGTGCAGAGGGTTGGGCACTTCCCTTGTACACAGTCAACCCAGGTTCAATCCCTGACACTTTATAGGGTCCTCTGAGCATCGCCAGGAGGGATCCCTGAGTGCAGAGCCAGGAGTAAGCCCTGAGCACTTCCAGGTGTGTAGCCTAATAAAATAAAAAGGGAAGAACAATGGTCAGAATGATTGTAGGCTGGCATGGTACCTTTGGTCAGCCCTCTGGCTGCCCAGAATGCAAAGGCACAGGGTGGCAGACTGGGGGCATTTCTCTGTGGGGACCTTTATGAATTTAAATCAGGTTCCTGCTGCATCTCCCTGGCCACTGAATTCCAGGACTTCCTCATCCATCCAAGTTTAGGGGAGTCATCCCCTTTTTCTTCTGTGTATGGGTTGAAAGCACCTGGAGGCACCATCAGCCCAGGGAGTGGGTGACCCTCTCCACTTCTAGACAGGCTGAGAAAGGCCACAGTGGTTCCCCAGGGCCAGGGATGGAGCTGGTGAACCAAAATCAGAGGGAGACTCATCCCTTCCCTCCTCTGCCTTATGTAGAAAAGGAGGGTGATGAGAATTGTCTGGGTCCTGAAATTTCACTCAGATTCTCAGGGGACAGCTCTTCGGAGAGTGTGTGAGGCCAATGACAGGGTCTCAGAGTATCAGACAATGGAAGATGATGCTGACCCTCTCCCCCAGGGCTTGCCTATTGCAGACACCTGTCCACTGTGAGGACCCATCTCTCTGCCCTGGTCAACCATGTGATCGTGTCCCCAGACTTGCCCTGTGATGCAGGGCATGGTCTGACAGCCAGGATCTGGGAGCAGTACCTCGAGGACAGTGCGGTAAGGCTCGGCCTAAAATTGGGGAGTTATGGGGACAAAGGAGGGTGCCATCTATCACCTGCCTTGTTGTGGGGACTCAAGACAGATAGATCAAAAAGCTCTGTGCTTTTGATATTCCAAAGCCCTTAGGACAGGCAAGAAGGCTGGAAAAAGCCTTTGTTCTTTCTCCAGCCAACAGAGAAAAGAGTCTGTGTGAAAGGGGCATACTTGTTCCTCAGAAGCCCTGCCTGGGAATAGTTCATTGTCTTCCTCTTTATCAGATATCCCATTGGTGGAAAAATGTCTCGGGGCCACCCCTAACTGCAAGAGTAGGGGGCCTGGAAAGTGGATTCCATAGGGCTCACCAGCTGATAGCATGAACTGCTGATGAAGAGTTGGTGGCCCAAGCAACAAAACAGTTCTCTGTCTTAAGTGGCTTTGACAAGATGCTGTGCACAATAGGAATCAAAGTTCCCAACAGGGACAAAAGAACGGCTGGTTTGCAGTTGTGGATGGGCTGATCTGAGAGCTTTAAGAATTGCATTTGGCGGGCCTGGAGAGATAGCACAGCGGCGTTTGCCTTGCAAGCAGCCGATCCAGGACCAAAGGTGGTTGGTTCGAATCCTGGTGTCCCATATGGTCCCCCATGCCTGCTAGGAGCTATTTCTGAGCAGACAGCCAGGAGTAGCCCCTGAGCAACGCTGGGTGTGGCCCAAAAACCAAAAAAAAAAAAATTGCAATTGGCGCTTGACGTTGGAATATAAAGAGATGAGCGGTGGGGCTAGAGCGATAGCACAATGAGTAGGGCGTTTGCCTTGTATGAGGCCAATCTGGGTTTGATTCCAGGAAAGTTTGGGGGGTTCCACTTACAAATGAAGCTAAGGTAAAGAATTGGTCCATATGACTTTGCTCATTTGTGCCATGGTCTCTGATCTAGATCTGAGAATTGGGACAACTGAGGCACAGAATTCAACCCTGGTTTTCTGATTTCTGACCAAATTCTTTGCCCCACCCCCATACCCCCTACAGAGCTATGAGGAGCAAGAGTTGCTGCGCCTCATCTACTACGGGGGCATCCAGCCAGAGATCCGCAAGACCGTGTGGCCCTTCCTCCTGGGCCACTACCAGTTTGGAATGACGGAAACAGAGCGGAAGGAGGTTGGTTTTCTGCTGTGGCCAGTGGGGTCTTTGTATCAAAACTGTGAACTCCAGTAGGGCTGGGGACACTCCAGATTCATGTTGAACCACACTGGGGCTGGGGTATACAGGGTAACAGGAAGCTGAATCTGTGACCCTGGAATCATCTGATTCTTCTGTCGTAAAAATAAGAGTAAACCACTGAATGTTTTGAGATGATGGTCGATTCATGTGCAGCTGTATGAAATATTACAGAGGAATCTTGCATCTGCTTTAATTTCTTGCTATGTTAATATACTATCTATCTTGCAAAACAATAGTGCATTATTGTATTGCCTTGCCAGCACACCAGTGGGATTCACACTTCTGTTTTACTTGTGTATGTGTTCTGTGTTCTACAGTTTAATCACACTTGTAGGTGTGTGCACTACCATCATATGGGTTCCCATGGGTCCTCAGAGGTCTGTAGGAGACCTAGAATCACTCTAGGTAGCCCTGTGGAATTAAAGAAATGCCTCATCTCCAGCCTTTCTGTCCTCAGTCGCCCCCATTCTGCTCTCTAGTATTTGCCTGGCACCTTTTGGGTCTACCTGCATCATCAGTTTAAAACCTTTGTTATCTGGGGTTGGAGAGATAGCACGGAGGTAAGGCGTTTGCCTTGCATACAGAAGGATGGTGGTTCGAATCTCAGCATCCCATATGGTCCCCTAAGCCTGCCAGGAGCGATTTCTGAGTGTAGAGCCAGGAGTAACTCCTGAGCGCTGCCGGGTGTGACCCCAAAACCAAAAAACCAAAAAACAAAACAAAAAAAGCACCTTTGTTATCTGGACCAGAAACAGGCTTCCTTCTATCGCATAAACAGTGGCTATGAGATGAAAGGGTCAGGGTGATCCACCCTTATGTTCTTGGTTCCTGGCCACATACTGGACATGAGGCATTCTCAGCAACTCTGCTGGGTGACACCAAGATAGAGGAAGAGCAGCTTGCATGTCCTGTAGCCCTTGTTTGATAACATAGTGGGTGTTTAGCAAATGTAGTGAGTGAGGGAATGAATGAATGATGGTGCAGGGAGAGAAGGAAGGTAGTAGACAGGGATGGAAGCTTCTTCGCCCAGTTAGTCCTTGTGGCCCAGAACATAACCTGACACAGTTGGAACTCAGTAACTATTCGAGCGTCTGTCACAATACATAGGAAAGGGTAGAGGAAAAGCTAAACAGAACTAGCATGGCACATGTCTGTTAGAACTCTGGACACTAACTCTACTGCCTTTGTGTGAACGTTTCCTGGATGTAGGGTTCTTTGTCAAAGCGGGCCAACTTCCTGGAGACCCCAGCATTTCAGACCTTGTCTCTGTCCTGGCAGGCGGATGAGCAGATTCATGCTTGCTACGCCCAGACTATGTCCGAGTGGCTGGGCTGTGAAGCCATTGTGCGGCAGAGGGAGCGGGAGTCCCACGCAGCCGCCCTGGCCAAGTGCTCGTCAGGGGCCAGCCTGGACAACCACCTTCACCGCATGATGCACCGGGACTCCACCGTTAGCAATGAGGTGATGGGGGGCACACCTTAGGTGGGTGGGGATACAGTGTGATCCCACCTATGAGGGCTGAGGAGGGAGGGCTGGGTGCTCAGAGCTTTGAGACAATCACCCCTCACTTCAGGGTAGCAGGTAATGTTGGCATGTGACAGATCTGATCTCAAACCCCAGCTCCACTTCTCTTAGCTCTTGGGCTTAAGGCCAATGTGAAGTGCCCAGCACGTTCCCAGATCTTCACTCACTCAACAGCTGCTCCTTGAAGGCCTTCCCTGTGTCTACTGCCTGGAAGGCCTATAATGCTTTCTAGCTATGTCTATCCTTACATAAACCCAGCAGCTTGAAGCAGGAGCTCAGACAGAAGTTGATTCTCTTATCAGGCACTAGTTACTATAATAGTATAGCAAACAAGATCCCAAAGTAGTGATTTCCAAAATACATTGATATTTTTACTCCTGAGTCTGGAGTTTCAGCTAGGGACTGTCGGTGGCTAAGCCGAGTCCATCCATCTCGGCCTGTATAATTGGGTCTGGCACTCTGGTTTCAGCCCCTGGCAGGCTAGTCAGGGTGTGAACTTACTGTGAGAACAGATCAGAAGGTGGGAAAGTGGAACCACACAGCCACAGGAGAACCCATCCATTGGCTGAACAGGGTACATGTCCAAAGGCAGCTTCTAATGAGGCAAGAATGAACTAGAAGTTAATGGGGCAAAAGGCATATAACGATGTAAAAAATTAAGACCTTGATACAGAGAGCTACTGCGAGTTGAACTAAAGTATTAGTCAGGAACATCAAGTACAGAATAGTTCAAGGTGGGGTCTGGATTTGTAGGCAGGAAGCTGAGGCCCTGAGAGGGGACAGAGATAAGCACAGATTTCCTGGCTCCCAGCCTAGTAGTCCCCCTCCTGATCTGTGCTACACTGGCCAAGGGTGACCCCTGAGCATCCAAAGATGTGGGCAAAATCCTTATCCCAATTATTAAGTGTTTCCTACAGAACAGGATGCCATGGTCTCACCCATGTTCCATCTCGACCCTTTTATCTCAGTCCTCCCAGAGCTGCAGTTCTGGCCGCCAGAACGTCCGCCTGCAGAGTGATTCCAGCAGCAGCACACAGGTGACCTTTCCCAGACCCGCCACCCCATCCCCTGACCTACCAGAGTGATGGGTCAGGAAAGTCTTATTTTGTGGACCAGCACAAACCCAGTTTGGCTCTGGCTCTCCATCATCCCTGTTGGTCCTCCCTGGAAGCAACATCACTATCATCAGCTTGCTGTGTACCTTCCAGACCCTTCTGTAAGCCTTTATATGTACATGAGCCTGTCAACATTAGGAAAAAATACAGCAGCCTTTTAGATGGCACCATAAAGGCCATCTTTCATATTGTTCAACAAACTTTCTACTCATTTAGTGACACGAATGTTAACTCCATCTCACAGAATCTTAAAGCAAAGTACAAAATGTGGGTTAAAGGAAGACCTACTTATATGTGTCTGGACTTGTGTTTATTTGCCAAAACCAATGGCCAGTAAACCTAAAGCAGATTAAGATGAGAACCCACAGGCATAGTGAGAGGGGGAGAAAGACAAAAGCCACATTTCTTCCAGCATATCTTCTTACCTAGTTTTGACTTTCAACTGAGGTCATTTTTAATATGGTTTAGGGCAATACAATCAAAAATATTTGAAGAGAAATACATATAACTAATAGCAATTGAAATTGAGAACAGAACTACAGAGAGGAAAAAAATTCCCCAAGTGGCCTGGGAACATGGTCTGTCTGATAGCAGGAAAGGCTCCAGGGAAATGTCCAAAAAGTCTCTGGAGATTTCCTCATGATAGCTCCTGCACATCTAACTCTTTCTGAGAAAGTGGTGCAGACTGATTCATCACATGAATGTGATGATTTACTAACTTATTCCTTACCATGTAAATGGAGGAATTGTGTTTTTTATAAAGGTTTGGCAGTAGGTCTTCTTTATTTTTATTTTATTTTACTTTATTTTATTTTGGTTTTTGGGTCACACCAGGCAGTGCTCTAAGGTTATTCCTGGCTTTGCTCAGAAATCATTCCTAGCAGACTCAGGGGACCATAGGGGACACCGGGGATCAAACCCAGGCCCATCCCGGGTCAGCAGAGTACAAGGCAAATGCCATACTGCCGTGCTATAGCTCTGGCCTCAGGAGGGATTATTTTTTATATCGTTTAGTTTGATGGAAGTTAGTTTCCTCCCACTTCTGCTCCATCTGAGTCGGTTCCACTGTCCTTTATTCATTCTGACCATTCTCTGCACTTCATACATCACTGTCTTCCTTTGCTGTCTAGCCATGTATTCCCCATTGCATGCTCCATGTTTGAACCAATCCCCTGTTGATGGATATTTCGATTGCCTGCCACCACCACGGACGCCCTAGTCCATCTGTGTCTCTGTGCCCCTCGTCTTCAGGTGTTTGAGTCCGTTGACGAGGCGGAGCAGGTGGAAGCAGAGGGCAGGTCCGAGGAGAAACAGTCCAAGATGCCCAATGGGAACGTGGCGAATGGCCCCTGTTCCCCGGACTCAGGCCATCCTTCCTCCCACAACTTCTCCTCCGGCCTCTCCGAGCACTCGGAGCCTAGCCTGAGCACAGAAGACAGTGTTATGGACGCCCAGCGCAATGCCATGCTGGTGCTGCGGCCCGGGGACAGCAGCGTGGATGACGGGCAGAGCAGTGAAGCCACCACTTCTCGGGACGACGCCCCTCGGGAGGAGCTGGCTGTGCAGGACAGCCTCGAGAGCGACCTCCTCGCCAACGAGAGCATGGACGAGTTCATGTCGGTCCCAGGAAGCCTGGATGTCGCCCTGCCTGAGAAGGAGGCCGGTGCCATGGAGGGCTGGGGCAACCGTGAGACCGAGAGGCGCGGCCATGCTGACAGTGAGGACAGCTTGTCAGAGGAGCCCGAGATGGAGAGTCTGTACCCCGCCCTGGCCTCGCTGGCCGTCACCCCCTCTGCCAACAACGAGGCATCTCCTGTGTCTTCCAGCGGCGTCACCTACTCCGTAAGCCACCAGGATGCTCCTTGGCCAGGTTGTATTGTTGGCAGCTGCTCAAAGATGGGCTTAGCCCCGAAGCTCAGTTATTCAAAGCAGCTCCCCCAGACTGCACCCCCAAAACAGGCAATGCAGTTCTAGAGTTGAATTAAAGCAATGCACTTTTTGTTTCTTGGGTATTCTCTCTCTCTCTCTCTCTCTCTCTCTCTCTCTCTCTCTCTCTCTCTCTCTCTCTCTCTCTCTCTCTCTCTCTCTCTCTGTCTCTTTGGTGTGTGTGTGTGTGTGTGTGTGTGTGTGTGTATTTGGGGGGGCTACACCAATCCAACAATGATCAGGTGTTACTCCCAGCTCTGCACTCAGTAATTACTCCTGGCAGGCTCGGGTTGAATTGAAGCAATGTACTTTTTGTTTCTTGGGCTTTCTTCTCTCTCTCTCTCTCTCTCTCCCTACCCTCTCTCTCCCCCCCACCCTGCACCTTCTCCCTCTCTCATCCTTCTTTGTTTTTGTTTTTTTTTTTAGAATAGCAACTTTTATTTATTTATTTATTTATTTATTTATTTATTTATTTATTTATTTATTTTTTGGTTTTTGGGCCACACCCGTTTGACGCTCAGGGGTTACTCCTGGCTATGTGCTCAGAAATCGCCCCTGGCTTGGGTGGACCATATGGGACGCCGGGGGATCGAACTGCGGTCCTTCCTTGGCTAGCGCTTGCAAGGCAGACACCTTACCTCCAGCGCCACCTACCCGGCCCCTATTTATTTATTTTTGTGGTGGTTTTTGGGTCACACCCAGTAGTGCTCAGGGGTTATTCCTGGCTCCATGCTCAGAAACTGCTACTGGCAGGCACCGGGGACCATATGGGACACCGGGATTCGAACCGATGACCTTCTGCATGAAAGGCAAAAGCCTTACCTCCATGCTATCTCTCCGGCCCCTCTTTGTTTTTTTTTTTTTATTGTTTATTTGTTTTTGGGCTACACCCATTCAACAATGATTAGGCATTACTCCTGGCTCTGTACTCAGGAATTACTCCTTGCAGGCTCGGGATCATATGGAATGCTGAGGATCAAACTAGGGCAGGATGATATACAAGGCAACCACTCTATCCACTGTACTATATCTTCAGCCTCAGTTCCTTTTTTTCTAAGTGGTTTTCAGATATTGTTTTAGGGGTTTTATTTTCCTTGGTTTTTGGGTCATACCTGACAGTGCTCAGGGATTACTTCTGGCTTTGTACTCAGAAATTGCTCCTGGCAGGCTTGGGGGACCATATGAGATCGAACCTGGGTCCATCCTGGGTCAGTTGCATGCAAGGCAAATGCCCTACCGATGTGCTATCTCTCCAGCTCCTCTAAGTGTTTTTCAGACTTCACAGTGAAGTTTCTCCTGTGTCAGCACATAGTAAAAAATATTCCAACTAGGCAAGCATAATGAGCATCTTGCTTTCGATGCAGGCCCACCCTCTTTCACATATTTCACTTTTTTTATTTTCCAGAAAGTCCAACTCCAAGGGCTGCAATGGATGTTTTCTAAACAAGAAACTATATTCCAGTGTCCCTTGAAGAACTTATTTTGATTAAAGAGGCAGGTTCCCTTACTTCAAGAGCTCAATGCTCAGATGAGGCAGGCTGCAAAACCCAGTTAGCCACCCCTCCTCCTCCCAGTGCCTTCCCAAAGGGCAACCAACAATACTCATTTATTTGCCATCTATGCTAGTTTTTGCTGCCTTGTCTACAAACTACAAACTTGTATTGCTGCTTCTCAATCTTTTTTTAGTTGTTGCTTTCACATTAGACATTCTCTGTGGATTCTCCTCATTATGAAAAAAAGAGTATTTTGTCTGCTGCCTTCTCCACTCACATACTCTCCCTATTCTGGTGCAGGAAGCTTTTCTATCCCTATCTATCCAACATCAATACAGTAGTTTTAGTTAGATCACTATCCAGTGTTTATGTTATTATAATATAGAATGCAGGTGGGAAGCCGTATTTGTTCTTTCCTGAGAAAATTTTTCCTAGCTGTGTTTTCATTTAGTATTTTGTTTTTGTTTTATTTTGTTTGGGGCCATACCTGAGAGTGCTCAGGGTTTATTCCTGTCTCTGTCCAGGGCTTCTCTCCTGGACAGGCTTGGTGGAATATATGAGGTCTTAGGGGCGAAGCCAGGTCAGCTACATGCAAAGCAAGCACCATACCCATTCTGCTATATCTCCAGCCCCTTTTCTGTTTCCTTTTTCCAAGTTTTCAGTGTATTTTGGAATTAATTGACCAGTGTCCCCAGTTTACCTCCTGCCCTCATCCCTGCCTGCCTCTGTGGCAGGCTATGATCTTCTCTAGCTAGCTAGCTAGTTTGCTTTTTAGACACTATGAATTGCAATATTGTTACCGAAGGGGAATCATGAATATAACTATCTCCTTTCAGCACCCAGTTTTTGCCCAGAGTGATCATTTCCATCCCTCTAACTGCATTCCCCCACTTTTTGCGGGAAGCTTTCTACCATGAACTTGTCTCTATTGTCTCTGGATATTATTACATACTGTCTTTTTTTATATTCCACAAACAAGTGTGATCATTCTATATCCATCCCTCTTCTTCTGACTCATTTTGCTCAGCATAATATTCTCCATATCCATCCATGTATAAGCAAATGAACAACCATTTTTGAGGGTAAAGATCTAGTTCTCATCCTTTATACCACAGTGTCCTGTGGTATTAAAAAAAAAAAAAAGTGTGGGCCCGGAGAGATAGCACAGTGGCGTTTGCCTTGCAAGCAGCTGATCCAGGACCAAAGGTGGTTGGTTGGAATCCCGGTGTCCCATATGGTCCCCTGTGCCTGCCAGGAGCTATTTCTGAGCAGACAGCCAGAGTAACCCCTGAGCACCGCCGGGTGTGACCCAAAAACTAAAAAAAAAAAAAAAAAAAAAAAAAAGGTGTCTCATCGGGATTACAAGAGCTGTGTACCAAATAATAAAAACCTCATCATTGAGCCACAGGGCCCAGGCAGAGGATATATTCAGTGATGCCAGAGTACAGTTAGGAGCTGTGAGTGGCAGACGATGGTGTAATTGGTCTTTTCTCCCCTCTTTGGGCCACCCAGCCTGAGCTGCTGGACCTGTACACAGTGAACCTGCATCGTATCGAGAAGGACGTGCAGAGGTGTGACCGCAACTACTGGTACTTCACCCCCGCCAACCTGGAAAAGCTTCGCAATATCATGTGCAGGTAAAAGGAGGGGGGACAAAGGGTGCAGATCTCAAGGAGAGTGGATGGTGGCGGGTGCTGAAGGGAACCAAGCTCTGCAGCCTCCCCACACCATCTTGACTCTTACTCCATCCCACACTGACAAAACAGCAGTGACAGTCATAGAGAGCACTTATTAATCGCCCACTGTATACCAGACACTTCATACCTGATCCTTTACTGGCATGGTATCCCTGAGGCCTCACAACAGATCAAGGAAATGTCCACTTCTATATGGGAATAGACTGAGGCTTGAGGACCTGTGACACAGAACAGCTGGTAGGGTATTTGCCTTGCATGTGGCCAACCTAAATTCAATCCCCAGCATTCCAGATTTTCCCCCAAGCCCATCAGGCGTGATCCTTGAGTGTAGAGCCAGGAGCACAGCCGGTTGTGCCATGATTCCCCCTCCCAAAAAAACCAGTCTCAGATAGATGCCACCTTGCTCAAGGTCCTCTCCCAACTCCCTAAGCTGTCTAACGTCTGAGCAGGAAAACGTACCCACCTCTCTGTGTCCTAGAATCTGTGCTCTGTTTCTTTAAGCCAAGATCTGGGCCTACACGTTTGTCTTCATGCAAATGATGTGATTGGTTTTTCTTAAATTGTGAAAGTGGCTGATTAAATATCTACATTAAGGATGTAGCTCAACTGGTGGAGTGCATGCCTTGCTTTGTATGTGTGATTCCTTAGCCCTAGCCCTAAATCCACCAAGGCTGCTGAGTTTATAAGGTTTAAAGAGAATCTTCTCCTTCCAGACCCAGATCCAGGCTTCATATCCAGTGCCAGTCGCCCAAAGAAATGCTAACTGCTAACATGTCCGCAAACTTTATATCACTCACACTTCTTTCACACAGCTTTTTTTTTTTTCATTTTTTTCTATGTGGGATTATATACTTTCAATTATTGTTCTATGATTTTTTATTTTTTACTTTATTTTTTATTTTCATAACCCAGCCCCTGCTCTGTGACTCTAACCTAGAAGTTTGCAAACTGCGACTTTGACTCGGGGCCCAGCCCACCACACATTATTTGGTAAATGAAATTTAATTAGAACCTCAGCCATGTTTTGTGGTTGCACCCAGACAATTGAGTGGTTGGCCTACCAAGCTAAAAATCAAAATATATTGGCTTTTCAGGAAAAGTTTACTAGCTCTGCTCTAACTTCTCCTTCGTTCTAACTAACTTCTCTTAATGTCTTTGTCCTCCAGTCTCCCATGCTATTGTTGCCCTTCAAAATTTAGTCTCTGAAAGACAAATGTCATTGATTTTAATATTAGCACATTTCTTGGAGCAGACCCATAGAACAGTAGTAGAGGGCATTTGCTTTGCACATGGCTGACCTGGGAAGGACATGGATTCTATTTCCAGCATCCCACATGGTCCTCTGAGCCTGCCAGGAGAGATTTCTGAGCACAGAGCCAGGAGTAACCCATGAATTCTGCCAGATGTGGCCGAATAATCTAAATAAATAAATAAATAAATAAATAAATAAATAAATAAATAAATAAATAAATAAATAAATGCTTTTTAAAAAGAAGACATAAGAATACCATTAAAATTATATATTCCTGGGGCCGGAGAGATAGCATGGAGGTAATACGTTTGCCTTTCATGCAGAAGGATGGTGGTTCAAATCCCGGCATCCCATATGGTCCCCCGTGCCTGCCAGGGGCGATTTCTGAGCATAGAGCCAGGAGTAACTCCTGAGTGCTGCCGGGTGTGACCCAAAATCCAAAAAAAAAAAAAAAAAAAAAATCAAAACCAAAAAATTATGTATTTCATTCAAACTAAAAGCACTGGGGATAAGGAGGCTAGATGACTTTTGCTTGGTTCTGACATTGGGAAGCATAATAGAAGGCATTATAGAAGGCCTCAAGGTAGACCTAGAAAACTCTTACAAAAATCAGAGGAACCAAAGAAATCATTGGGGTTAAAGACACAATCCTGGAGCCAAAGCAATAGCACAATAGGTAGGGCATTTCATTTACCTTGCATGTGGCCGACCTGGGTTTTATCTCCAGTATCCCAGATGTACCCCAAGCCTGCCAGGAGTGATTTCTGAACTCTGAGCCAAGAGTAACTCCTGAGTGCTACTGGATGTGGCCCAAAAAACAAAAACAAGACACATTACCTGGCATAAGTTTGTCTTGGCTCAAACCCTGCCTCTGCTTGTTATTAGGTACATGAGTTGACCACATGCCATTGACCTCTCTGTGCCTCAGTCTCTTCATCTTTAAAATGAACTAATGGTACCACCTTTTCATTTATTGAGAATGCCATGATGTAATACATTCTAGTAGGTGGAAGATACAACAAATACTCATTAGTAAGGGGTTCATGGGGACCCCTGATTGAGGAAACTGCTTGTACAGAGGCTCAGGGGGCATACTCGGGCTCTTTCTGTGTACAGAGGTTAGTGTCTCCACATTGCTGGAAAGGAAGGTGTATTGGGAAGGGATCCTTAGGCTGTGAAGAGTAATTGGGAGGAAGCTTAGAAAGGCTTATTATCCCCCAATTAAGGAGTCTGGACATTTTCTATCACTCAGGAGGGAACCTGTGAAAGCTTCAGGGTGTGGCCCAGGAGCTGGGCTTTTGGAAGGTCACCCTGATGACTAAGCAGGGAATGTTTGAAGAAACTCATGCTGTGGGCAGGAAGTTCATTTGAAGGAGTTTCCAGGGGAGGGCTAGGAACAGCTTCAAGATGGAGAAGGGAGGGGCCGGAAAGATAGCACAGTGGTAAGGCATTTGCCTTGCAAGCAGCTGATCCAGAATGGACAGTGGTCGGAATCTGGCATCCCATATGGTCTCCCGAGCCTGCCAGGAGTGATTTCTGAGTGCAGAGCCAGGGGTAACTCCTGAGCGTCGCCTAGTGTGACGCAAAAACAAAACAAAAGATGGGGAAGGTACATCACGGGCCTCTGTGTCTCGCGCAGTTACATCTGGCAGCACATTGAGATCGGCTATGTGCAGGGCATGTGTGACCTCTTGGCTCCACTGCTTGTAATCCTGGACGATGGTGAGTATATATCCACGTCAGCACCAGGAGCACAGCTCCTTCCCGAGGTAGGGGCGGGCTTGGCCTTGCTTTGTGCATCCACAGATCCCTTTAGGAGCTCAGCAGATCTGTGCGGTAAACATAGACAGGTCCCAGCAAATGGACATTTTCCTCTTGCAGCAGCCTGCTCAGTCTTCACTTACCCATGCAAGCATATGAAGTAGCTGAATTCTTTTCTAATGACTTCTCTGTAAATTTGCACTGTTCTAAAAAATGAAACATGGGGGAAAAAAATGAGATCCTACTATGCTATGGCTGATCTCCTAACTAGCATAATCCTCCATGGTGGTTATTAAGAGATTATATTAAGGCGGTTATATTAGAGGGGAAATTTTCTCAACTATTTTCTTAAATAA
Source organism: Suncus etruscus (assembly GCF_024139225.1). NCBI lineage: Eukaryota > Metazoa > Chordata > Mammalia > Eulipotyphla > Soricidae > Suncus > Suncus etruscus. The sequence goes on from NC_064862.1 coordinate 28,439,127, forward strand.
TGTGAACCAGATTTCTTTATTCCTAACTTCTCAGAACATTTATTTCTTTACCATGGTAGAGGAATTAATACTCTCTGGGCAGCATTTTCTAAAGTTTTTTTTTTCCATTTTCTAAAGTTTTTTGACCCTTTCTTTACATCAGCTTAAAAATGTGCTGTCCACAGGTTGTTCCCATCATTAAGCATTCACTTCTTAAAAGAAAGACTATTCCAGCACCAATAATGTGGTAATTACTCATTCATTTAGGTTGAAAAGGGGGGCCAGAGCGGTGGCACAGCGGTAGGGGCGTTTGCCTTGCACAGGTCTGACCTAGGATGGACCTTGGTTTGATCCCTGGTGTCCCATATGGTCCCCCAAGCCAGGAGCAATTTCTGCGTGCAGAGCTAGGAGTAACCCCTGAGTGTCACAGGGTGTGGCCAAAAAAGGCAAAAAATAAAAAATAAAAAAGATTGAAGGGCCCTCAGGTGGAATGTTCTTGTCCTCTATTACACAGATGCTTCCCATCTGACTGGTCTTCATGGCCGTCTCACAGCCTGAAACCATCACTCTGGCTTGAGGGCAAAGTAGGTTGACAATTTCTCCCTCTTTTCCCAGAGGCCCTTGCTTTCAGCTGCTTCACAGAACTCATGAAGAGGATGAACCAGAACTTCCCCCATGGAGGTGCCATGGACACACACTTTGCCAACATGAGGTCACTAATCCAGGTATGATCTGGCCCTCTTCTATAATATTAGAAAAATCCCAGCTTGTTACCTTGGACTTAGAATCAAGGTAATAAGCCAGACCTGATTTAAATCACCTCAATACCTTAACCTTAAGCCCCTTGACATGATTCAGTCAACCCAGCTTAGCCCAGCTGGGTTGAACTCAGCACCTCAGTTCAGTTCAACCTCTAGATTGAGGTGGTTGTTTTTTGTTTTTTTGTTTTCAATGGAACCAAAACATTCAGTTTAGCTCCATTTCAACTCAGCTTTTGACCACTAAGAGTCAACAGGGGATGGCCCTTTCCTTCAAAGTAATATTGGAGTATATCATATACACATATTATTACTGAGCTCTGGTTTGGGGGCCATAAAATGAACCCTTTTTGAAAGGTGAAATCAGTGGTTTTTAGAATCCTCGGTTGTGAACCTCTCCTTGCCTTCTAATTCCAGAACGTTTCCTGACAGAAACGTTGAAACATTCCTAATAGCTCCCTCCTCTCCATCTACTGACAACCACTCATCCACTCTTCAATCTCTGTATGTTCACCTCTTCCAGACATGTACTATAAAGGAAATAACTCAGCACATGGCCCTGTATGGCTGCCTTCACTTGTCATGTTTATAAGGTTTATCCATATTCTAGTATATGTGAGAACTTCTTTTCTCTATATTATGCCAGAGACCAAACCTAGGGCAAACTCAGCCCTAGAGCTCTACCCCTATTCCCTTTATTCCTTTTCATCACTGAGTAATGTGTCATGGCGAGAATAGGCCACACTTTGTTTTAGACCATTCAAGTAGTCCTTTGGGGGAGTTATGAGGCCTAATGCTGCTTTGTACAACTGTTGTGTGTGTGTGTGTGTGTGTGTGTGTGTGTGTGTGTGTGTGTGTGTGTGTGTGCTTCTCTGTCTTTAGGGATATTTCTAGAATTGGCCTTGTAAGGGTACCATTTGACATTCCCTCCATACACAAGATTCTCATAACTCTACCTCCTCACAGAGACATTCACTTTGTTGGCTGTCACCTCTGTGACAGTCCTTCTGGTGGGAATAAAGTGCTACCTTGCTATGGTTTGTGTTTGCATCTCTCTCAGGATGGATAATGAGCATCTGTCCTGTGCTTGTGGTTGCCCATCCACCTTCGTTCCTTGGAGAAAGAACTGGGTTCGGTTGAGATAGCTTGGTTTTCAGTTCACACGAATTGAAATGCACAGTGTCTGGTCTGGGGTTTATGTTGCTGTCCCATCTGCTGTAGTTCTTTCTCAGGAAGCTGCTACCCACCTTTCCTTTCTCTGGCAGATCCTGGACTCGGAGCTTTTTGAACTGATGCATCAGAATGGGGACTACACTCACTTCTACTTCTGCTACCGCTGGTTCCTGCTGGATTTCAAACGAGGTGCCCACCTTAGACAGGAGCCCAATTCTGAGACTCAGGCAAGGCTGGGCTGCCAGAGCAAAGCCAGTGCAGGGAGGAACACCCGCTGATTGATCTCTGCTGCTTGGGTCAGCCCCCTTCTCTTAGAGTGACCCTTGGCACATGGGTTCTTGCTTACTAAGGAGAAAATGAAGGCTAAGTAGTCATTTAATTTAGAGCCCTAACCTGGCCCTCCTTCCTCTCCCCTTAAGCCCTTCTAAGGCCGAGAACTCTGAAGCCCAGGATGCTGTTTCATGGGCACCATAGAAGCAATGTGTCACAGTGCATTGCTGTGGTGCAAGTCCAGAGTGATGCTAACCCAAACCTTTTCAAACCTCTGTGGAGGTGTTTACCGGTGCTCAGCCATTTTGATATGTTGTCTCCTCAGCTCTTTATAGCTATGGGCATCACCCACTCTCAGACAAGGAAAGAAAGAGGCTTTGTAGAGGGAAGGAAACTAGCCCAACACCCAAGAGCTAGGATAAGTGATGAACTGGGATTCTGCCTGCGTGGGACACAGGAAGCCTTTCTCTGAGAGCCTTTTCTCTGTACTAGACTCAGAGGCAAGGGTCAGCTCTTCCTGTTTGCATGGGCTAAAGTGAAATGGGAGGCAAAATGAGAGGGGAACCAAGTCCAGAGGCTGGGCAGGGACAGGATGACATTCGTTAGCACTGCCCAGGCTCACGTCCTATATTTGCAGGATGTTCAAGCTGGACACTTGGAGGCTGGAGCAATAGCGCAGCAGTAGGGCACTTGCCTTGCCTGTGACTGCCCAGGATGAACCCGGGTTCGATCCTTGACATATCATATAGTCCCCTGAGCCAGGAGCGATTTCTGAGCTCATAGCCAGGAGTAACCCCCGAGTATCACCGAGTGTGGCCCCAATGCCCCCTCCCAAATAATTAAGTGGGACACTTAAATTTCAGCCAGTGTACCTCGTGTTTCTTATCTCAAGAACTTGGGATTTCTGATGGTTAGAGAAATGACAGAATCAAGTCTCCACTGCCCCAGGACCAGGGAGCAGAGGGCAGTTGGCTGGACATGATCTGGGTGTGACTCCCTCCCACTGGTGTGCAAAATGGGTGTCTGTCCCAACAGAACTCATCTATGATGATGTCTTCTCCGTCTGGGAAACCATCTGGGCAGCCAAGCACGTCTCATCCGCCCAGTATGTCCTGTTCATCGCTCTGGCACTGGTGGAAGTGTACCGTGACATCATCCTGGAGAACAACATGGATTTCACTGACATCATTAAATTCTTTAACGGTATCCTCGGGGCCAGGATCTCACCCTTGGGGTGTGGGCTTCTGGAGAGACCCCTACAAGGGAAGGAGATAGACTGAGACCAGACAGTGTCGGGGGGAGGGTTAGACAAGTTTTGCTCTTTCCTTATGACAGTTTCCACATGTGTGCGTTGGCATCTTGCAGGGCTGAGGAAGTATTTTCATAAAGACCTGGCAACAAGACCTGGGAGCCACCAGTGTCTCCTTGGGTCTTGTAGGAAGCATGTCCCTGAGAAGGTGGTATTCTGGCCAGGAGATATTGAGATTTGAAGGTGCAGGCCTATGCTTTGCTCAGGGCACTGCTTCTAGAGTTGGGCTATACTGGTGGCCCATGTGTAACCAACGTGGGATGTGGAAGGGGGCTCATGACACGTTGCCTTCTGCTCTTTCAGAAATGGCCGAGCGACACAACACCAAGCAGGTCCTGAAGCTGGCCCGGGACCTCGTGTACAAGGTCCAGACACTCATTGAGAACAAGTGAGGCCCAGCTAAGCTACCACCCACCGCCCGCCTCGCGCTTTTCCTCCAGGCCGGCCCGGAAGTGGGGTGCAGGCATCTGTTCAGGAGCATGAATTTGTGTGCCAAGGGAAGCTGCCCCAGTAGCCAGCCATCGGGTAAAGGGCCGAGGGCTGGCCTTCCAGTTAGTTCTGCCTTATATTTCCTGTCTCACCAAAGATCGCCAAAGTCTGGGGTTTTTCTCCCTGATGGGACTTAGGATGGTGGTTTGGGAGGAGTCTCTGTATTTGTTTCCCAGCATGACCATCTGCCCTCTGTTTCTCCAGCTGCCTTGCAGGTTCAACTGGGTGGAGAAGGGAGAATTTTGGGGGGAAACAGCCATTGGAGGCAGGTGTGTGGGGCTCACTGCAGCGTCTAAAAGGAGCCTCGAAAGTCTAGCAGGAGGCTGAAAGCAGGGTTCCTCTTACTATTTAAAAAAATGGGTCAGGGGGCCAGAGAGATAGCACAGCGGGTAGGGTACTTGCCTTGCACATGGTCAACCTAGGTCAATCCCTATCACCCCATCTGGTCCCTAAGCCTGCCAGGAGGGATCCCTGAGCACAGAGCCAGGAATAAGCCCTGAAAACCACCAAGTGTGGCCCCAAAACAAAAATTCAAAAATATGGGGGTGGATAATTCTGTTCTGAGGGGACAGTCCTGAGTTATGGGATGTCAAGTTGCCTCCTGGCAGCCACTTCCAGGATGTCAGGAACCCCCTCTCCATCCACACCAATTGTGCCAACTGAAATATCTTAGGCCTTGTAGAGGTTGGTCTAGTAAGGAAGAGGCTCTGGCTTGGAGCAGGGGTGCTATGCACATCCCTCCCCATTCTCTGAATCCTTAACCAGCATCCTGGGGACCTCTCTCTGGGATCCTGATGGTCCCCCTGTGCTGGCCGCTCCACCTTCTGCTCCAGCTGCCCAGGAGAAATTCTGTTTTCAGGGACGGTGCCTCTGGAGGGCCAAAGGAAGTGGCATCGGCCAGAGAGTTGCTGAGAGCCTCTTGTGCAGTAAGAAAGCTGGTGCAGCTTTTGCCCCTAAGTGCCCTTGTGCTTTGTTCATTCAGGACAGTGAAAATGAGGAAGGAAGATTCTCCCCTGGGGCAGACCAGGGGTGGGGGAAGCTGGGGAGGTGGGAATCTGGAACTACAGTCCTGTGGGGTCTCCACGGGGGTGTGATGAGACCAAAGAAATCAAGTCAGTTGGTTTGTCTGTCTACTATGACACCAACTTCTGTTGAGAAGGCTTGGGCATGGGGGGAGCCAGTGCAGTGGGAAGCCCTCCCCCAGAAATGTGAGTTTAGAGAGGGCTGAGACCCAAGGCACTCTGAAGCATTCCAAATAATTCTCCAGTCCCAAGCCAACCTTCAGTGGGGAGAAGTCTACCCCTGCCCACTAGCCGAGGTCTTTCCCTTAGCTCCAGTGCCCCCCACCACTGCTCCTGAACCCCACCTTCACTCCCATGAGGCCTCATAGGCAGGATGGACATGGCCAAGAGGGCCCGTGCCTGCACAGAGTGCCCCGTGCAAGTTGCTCCCCTTCACCCTGGTTCCCAGCTTTCCGCTATGGGGAACAGTCTGTGATTGACCCCTCCAGGTCTTTGTTTTGCCCCCCAGCTGTCACACCAGAGCCGTTACCTTTGCCAAACCCAAGTCCCAGAATGTCTGGTTTCTAGTTTATCCTGTTGACAGGCTAGTCACAGAACACAGCACAAGACCCCCCTCTCCAACCCCTGTCCAGAGACGTACCCGTGGTTGTGATTGGAACAACTCGTACCCACTCAGCTCTCTGTGCTGCTTCAGGTCTCCACACGCCATGTGTCCTTGTGTCCTGGAACCAACTGTGTGGAGATGTTTCTGTCTATGGGACACCCTCCCCTTTTTCTCAGTGTTGCCAGCATCTCTTCTGTTTACTACAGAGTTGTGTCTATATAGAGAGACTCTATTAAAAAAAGATGTGTGTGTATGTGTGTGTGATCTCAGTTATTTTTGTTGTTTTCTGTATTCTGGGGACTTTTATCTCATTTGAAAGGGCCCTGAAACCACAGGTATCATCTCATCTGCACCCAGGGAGAGAGGCACAGACTGGTGAAAACTGCCTGGTCGTGCCCCAGATGTCTAAGGCAGGTAGATTCCTTCTCTTCCTCTGATATCAGTTAGCTATATTACCATATGATGGTGTGTAAGAAACAACCCCAAGCATTGTGACTCAGCATGATGTGATCCTGTGGGCCAGACCCTGGCTGGACTTCTTCATTTCCTCTCTCTGCTTAGCCAGCTGTCTGGTTGATGTAGTAGGGCTATGAGGAACATGGGGTTGGTGTCTCTCATCCTCTAACTGGCCTGGGGACTTGAGGAAAAGTCTCCTGCAGTTCTTCATTGAGATGGCAACTGTCTGTGCACTTATATTTTATTATATTCCAAATCCTAAAATTCAACTCCCTCTAGGTTTCAAACTTAATGGAAAGTCAGGAGCACTTGTACAAACACAAGTAATGATTTAAAAAAAAAAGACCTAATTTGGGGGGCCAGAGCAATAGTACAATGGGTAGGTCATTTGCCTTGCATGCAGCTAACCCAGGCTCAATACCCAGCATCTCATTAGTCCATTCAGTACCACCAGAAATGACCCCTGAGCACAGAACTAGGAGTAACTCCTGAGCACTGCCGGGTGTGACCCAAAATCAAAAAATAAACAAGACCTATTTTAGGCCAAAAATTCCACTCAGTAGTAAAGTGTGTGCTTTGCATGTGTGAGGCTCTGGTTTAATTCTTAACATTACATGACACCCACCAACCCCCCCCCAAATATTTCTGGAAGTGACCCCAAGAGCATAGAAGAGTAGTCCCAGACACACGTCTTCACACAACAAGAAATATTTTATTAAAATGCTATTTCCTGGGCTGGAGCAATACCGCAGTGGGTAGGGAGGCATTTGCCTTGCATGTGACTGACCCAGTTTTTATCCCCAACCTCCCCTATGGTCCCCCAAGCACTGCCAGGAATGAGCACAGAGTCAGGAGCAACCCTCGACCACCTCTGGGCCTGGCCCAAAAAATACAACAGAAACAAGTTATTTCCTACCGAAGCTTTCAAGCCTAAACACTGCTCTTGTTAAGAAGAAAATTGCTAGGTTGGACAGATTGCACTTGTCTTGCATGTGGCCAAACCTAGTGTGGCCCAGCACTGCCATGATTTCCCCTAGCCCTGAGCACAGTGAGGAGTAATGCTGGACAGAGCATTGCGTGGTGTGGCACCACAACCAAAATAAGTTAACTACCACTGTGTTTTGAGAGTGTTAAAGGTCTGCCATCCTGCATCAACATTTCTACTTGGACAGTTGAAGTACAGAACAGAAGTAGGAAGGACTCATTGTACTAATTAAAATAGTTTCCTATATTCAACTATTCGGAGAGCAAAGATTTAGGGTTCCAAATCTGCCTTTTCTTGACTGGCCATAGGTAAGTGATTTAACCTCTCTGAACTTCAGTTTTTAGTGGCGAACGAGGTATAAACATAGCTCTTGGTTCTGGATTCAGTTCTGGGCTTGCCTCTCTTGGAGACCCTCTGCCTCTGGCATTTCTGCAAATGAGTTTCTGGTTGGGAACTCAGTTTCCTTGAGTTCTCATCATATTCCTGACTCGAGGAAGGGGAGTCTTTGAAACATCAGAGACTAGAGTTCTTTTTTAAAAGAAAATTTATTTATTGAATAAATAATAAGAAAATTGTTCCTGATTGGGTTTCAGTCACACTGCTTGAGCACTCATCTTAGAAGCCAATTGTGACCATCTCCCTCACTGGAAGGAAGAACACAAGGAGGGAGGGAGGTCACAAGTTCTTGGTCACAAACACTGATGTAGTTGGCAACTGATTCTACCAACTCGAGAAAAGGGCCCCAATCCCTGTGCTGGTTTCAAGGCCCCTAGGTACCTTAAGTCCTTAAAGATCTCAAGTAAGGTTGCAGGAAAGAACACTTTGATTCTTTCCATTGTTATTTTTTGTTTGTTTGGGGGCCACACCTGATAATGATCAAGGCTTATTCCTGACTCTGTGCTTTGGGATCAATCGTGATGGGCTTGGGGAATCATCTGGGATGCCATAGATCCAACTTGGGTCAGCCAAGGCAAGCACCCTACCTGCTGAATTATCACTGGTTCACTTTGTTGCTTTTTAAAGTGCTTCATGATTACAGAGACACCTGCACTTATTACACTTCGCTGGGTAATATATGATGGCAGTAAGAGATTTACTCATGGAAATTAGGGTGAAAACCCCAACCTTCTGAGGTTTTCTTGGATTCTAGCTGTAAATGGATTATCCTTAGACAAATTGGATAAAGGAAATCAACTCAATAACCTACTAATAGAGAATTTCTGTGGATGTGAAATTTAAGGGAATAGGTTTGACCTAAGATATTTATCCTGTAGTAAGACCAGTGTGAAAGAGATTGGAGAAATGGGAACAAGAACACGGAATGACCTTGTAGCTGTTAAACGCTCATTTATCTTGTTTCCCCAAGGGAAAAAAGGGAGGGGGAAGAAATATTCAATGTGGACATGGGCTTTTAATCGCAAAACAATGCAACTATTAAAATGTTAAATGAGGGCCCGGAGAGATAGCACAGCGGTGTTTGCCTTGCAAGCAGCCGATCCAGGACCAAAGGTGGTTGGTTCGAATCCCGGTGTCCCATATGGTCCCCCATGCCTGCCAGGAGCTATTTCTGAGCAGACAGCCAGGAGTAACCCCTGAGCACCGCCGGGTGTGGCCCAAAAACCAAAAAAAAAAAAAAAAAATGTTAAATGAATTGTTGATTAAAACGATTTTAAGTGGCAAAACCAAATATTCAACAAATCTAGAAGTCTCTTTTTTGTTGTTTGTTTGTTTTGTTTTTGGGCCACACCAGGTGATGCTCAGGGGTTACTTCTGCCTCTACGCTTCGAAATTACTTCTGGCTCGGGACTATATGGGATCAAACACCCTACTGCTGCGCCACCGTTCCAGTCCCCACAACAAATACTTTCAAAATAAACCAACCCCTTAGTGCAGTCACTTTGACCATCAACAACACTGTAAACTTTAACATTCTTATAACCATTTTACCCAAACCATAATAAAATAAAACAAGAAATTGAAAGAGGAAAGAAGGACCAGCTCTCCCAAGATCAGGAGCTATTACAGTGATTAAAGCCTGTTTCTTCCATGTGGCCAATTCCAGGTGGATCTCCAACCCCACTTGTTACCCCAAGCATGCCCAGCCTTAAAGGACAAAGCTCTGGAAGGGCTCAAAGCACAGCAGGGCTGGCCCCTGCTATTCTTCCACAAGGGAATCTGGACAGAAACACACCCTCAAGTCCTTAGTAACATTGAACAAAAGACAGACTAGTTGACAGTCTCTAGGAGCCCCCTTTTCCTTGCTGAGCACTGCTTGAGAACATTTCTCACAACCCCTCCCCACAAAAATTCCTTAATCTTAAGATTTGATCCATCACTGTGACCCCCATTTGTAAGGATTCTTGTAAGGAGGTCCGTAGGGCTGAGCATAGATAGATGTGAGTTTGGAGAGGGACCCCGCAGTTCCCATTTAGTTCAATTGGCAACAGCAGTGACTGCAAAGACTAAGGACACCAGGTGGGCAGAAAAGAAGATTAGGGAAGGGCAAACTCATCCGTGGGACAGGCAGCATCTGGGGAACACATGGGCGTAGCTCAACGTGGGGCAGCTGAGCGCCAGGATCCTGGAGGCAGCCCCAAGCTTTAAATTGACTTTGGAATAGACTCTCCCGCTCTTTGCTCTGCCCACGGAGTAGAGGAATTTATGGCACAGCCAGGCTAATCCTACTTCTACGCTTCACCCCTAGTCCTGAGACTAGCTCTGTTGCAGACTCGCTCCTGAAGTCTCCCTCTTGGAAAAGAACCATTCGCCTCTAAGTCCTTGGCACCCCAAAGTTCCATGTTCAGTGTCCCTGGGAACTTAGAGCTGCAGAGCTAGGTGCAATGCATAGCACTCCCAGCCACCAAAGGCCAAGAGGAGAAGTGAGGTAAGTGAACCATGACAGCAGGGCAGGGTGGGAAGATAAGACCGAGTGGGCTTTTCTTTTTTGGGGGGAGGGGGAGGGAACCTCTTTGCCATAGCTTCTCTCTATGCCGTTGGGATGCCAAGGAGGTGCAGAAATCCAGCACACACCTGGTTCCTCTTAAAAGAGGCTGGTCGGGGCCGGAGAGATAGCATGGAGGTAAGGCGTTTGCCTCTCATGCAAGAGGTCATCGGTTCGAATCCCGGCGTCCCATATGGTCCCCCATGCTCGCCAGGAGCGACTTCTGAGCATGGAGCCAGGAGTAACTCCTGAGCACTGCCGGGTGAGACCCAAAAACCAAAAAAAAAAAAAAAAAAAAGAGGCTGGTCACTCCTGTGCCAGGAGCAGAGCTGTGATCAATGTTTTTTCTTCTGTTCCTTGGACATAGCTCCAGGTACTGGGCCGCTCAGAAGAGCCAGCCACTGTTGTTGGTATGGTGGCCATATAGTTCATAACTTGAATGTCCTGTTCTAAAGAAAAAGGGGCTCAAGTCAGTGACATGGGCTGTCTAATTTAACAGCAACGACCCCTTCCTCTCCTTTCCAGGGGCGGCTCCCCGGTATCTGGAAGGGCCAGGCACCCAGCCCGCCGCAGAGCACGCAATCCAGCCACCCCAGAAGCTGAGGCATCTCAGCCTGCTGCATCCACAGTAGCCTCTGACTCCCCAGAAGCCCCTGAAGCTACAGCACCTCAAGCCCCTTCTGCACCCCTAGTCACCAATGCACCCGAGACTTCTGTAGCGCTTCCAGTCTCGGCTGCACAAGGAGCTGCTGATGCACCACCAGGGTCCGCTGTGCCCTGGTCCTGTGCCAACGCGCTTGGATCTCGCTTCTCTGCAGACAAAGCAGGATCTGGAAGGGCCAGGCACCCAGCCCGCCGCAGAGCATGCAATCTAGCCACCCTAGAAGCTGAGGCGTCCTGGCCTGCTGCACCCACAGTAGCCTCAGGCGCCCTTAAAGCCACAGCACCCCAAGCCCCTTCTGCACCCCCAGTTGTCAATGCACCCAAGTTGGCTGTGGCCCCTCCAGCCTCGGCCGCACACGGAGCCACTGAGACACAACCCAGAGCTACTGTGTGCTGGTATTATGCCAATGTGCTTGGTTCTCGCTTCTCTGCAAACGGAGCCTGGAATGTCGGGGGAGCTCCTAGAACATGCACAACCTATTCGGGGCGCCTACATTTGGGCTTAGTGACCAGATTCATCACTGCCCCATCCCAACCTTCAAATGCTGATGGTGGAGCTGCTGCCCCTGCTTCCTTTCCCTCTCTGCCCAGAAACCCCACTTCTGCCTACCGAGCCTCAGGTGCAGCCAGCGGGGATGCCATGGCTCCTGGAGCCCCCATGGTCCGGAGCCCTGTCATGTGCATTTTTCTTTTTGCAAAGAATTGTCTCTGCTGAAAAGGAAGAATCAATTATTGGGTCAGTTTTATGCATGTATGGAGTTGTCTCCCAATGGAAACCACCAAATATATATTATTTATTCACTTTTGGTTTGGGGCCATACTCAGGCACTCAGGTATCACTCCCACCTCTGCGCTCACTGAACTCACTCCTAGCAGGGGCATATGGGATGCTGGGAATTGAACCCAGGTTGGCCGCCTGCAAGGCAAATGCCCTACTACACTGTGCTGTCATTCTGGTTCCCCCCAACTAAAAAAATTATTTTTAATGTTTTAAGTCCTAAGGAAAGTTGCATAGGGTTGGTGGGGCTTCTGTCTGCCCAAACAAAGGCTTTCTTCCTGGGTCTTGGAAATGTTTTGGCCTCTGTCAATGGCTCCTCTTTGGAAGTGACATCAAAATAGACATCTCCATCTAAGTACTTAAGAGTTTGTGTAAAATAAAAGCCTTCATCTTATTTTCCCTTCTGTCTGATTGCTGTTCTGTTCTGACTGATTTTGCCTCTGTTTTCCCAGCAAAAAATCCAAGGCCAGGAGGAGGCAGGGCTCTTGTGAGGATACTCATTGCGGGGGGTGGGGGGGGGGGTCCTCTCACACCTTACAAACCTATTGTTAAGTCCAGGAGAACGATGCGCCGTTCAAAGACACCAAGACCACAGTCTCATGCAATAGCAGGGGGTTTGTTTATTTTCTTACAAGCATGCAGGGGCTGTGCTAGAATCCAGCATAAGCCAGAATCTGCCAGCCCTGAGCCATGAGCTTACAAGCTGTATATAGTATTTCAAACAATAGAAAGGTACAGTAGATTGATTGGCTTTAGGAAGTACATGACATCTGGCATTTGCTCAATCACATTTTTGCAAGGTACAGGTGCAAGCTTACAGGGTTAACATGACCAGGTTAAAACCATGTAGGAACAGAAAGAAAGTTAAACTATAACTGGGTCTACACGTTCCCACAATTGTGAAGGTAGGGGAATGATTTAAGGCGGTCAGGAAACTCAGGGGAAACTTAAGTTCCCAGAATTGTGAAGGGGGGTAGGTATCAGGGCAGTCAGCAAATCCAGGGGAAACTTTTCCTTTACACTATTTGTTCTCTGTAAAGATGGGTTCTCCTTTTCTGCTCTACAGCCTGAAACCATCTTTTCAAATTCCCAGACTTTTATTCATAAATTCTACATCATGAGGCAAAAGAAACCGCAGACAAGCTCACCTCTTGCCCTTAGGGTCTTCCTATCTCCTGCCCCAGGACAGAGAAACTATCACTGCCTCAGATTTTTGTTTGTTTGTTTGGTTGGTTTGGGGGCCACACCCAGTGGCGCTCAAAAATTACTCCTGGCAGACTCAGGGGATCTATGGGATGCAGGGATCCAATCTGGGTCAGTGGCATGCAAGGCAAAAGCCCTACCCCTCAACACACACCCCTGTGTGCCTCTGAACCTGCCCTTGAACCCAGTTCTCTCTTCCTACACCTTCTCAGCTTCTTCTGAAGGTGTCTGCCTTCTAACTTGTTTCCTTCCTGTGCCCCCAAAATGTGGAATTTCCAGCAAGGGGAAGAAACAAAGACACACTGGTAAGAACAAGAAGCATCCCAGTTTATTGTGTACTACTGGTACAGGCCCAGCAGAGTCACCTCCAAAAGCTGAGCACCCCACCCACCCCAAATTTGTGCTATCCGATGAGTGCTGGCAGTGCTAGAGAGAAATATGCAGGGTCAGGATAACACATGACTTAGCTGGAAAGAGGAATGTTCAGGTCTACCTTCACGAGACAGGGCAGGTGAGTGATTTGACACAGCCCAGTCTGGGGAAGACAATACATCTGCCTGCAGCCTCCCCTCTTCAAAACCAGACTTCCTGGTTGCCCCCTTCAATCTTGTGCCTTGAGTGACTGCCTTTATATGATTTTCACCTGTGGCCCCTTGGAATTTATCCTGTGGGCCCATCAGGGCCTTATGAGCCCCAGTTGAGAAATGATGCTTTCAGGTATCTCTTCTAAATCTCTACCTCCACCCTTACCCCCAATTCTGGCCAGCCCACTGTCCTCTCCCACTTCATTCTCGTCTATCACTGAGTTTGTTCCCATTCAGTTGAAGACTTTCTTAGATCCCTCTTCTCTCAATCTTTGGCTTTCTCTTTGCTGCTCATTGAAGTCCCATCTCTCCACTGATGGCCAGTTCCCTCTTCATTCCCTCTTCACCCCATTGCTTCCCCTAAAAGTGTTCTTGTCAGTTCCCCTAGCTCTTCTTGTATCCTCCATCTAGTTAAATCCATAAGCCAGTTCCCTTCAAAAAGGTACTAAGAAACAAGGGACCCACTTCTTTTTCTTTCGGGGTGGGGGGTGGTCACACCTGGCAGTGCTCAGGGGTTACTCCTGGTTCTGTGCTCAGAAATCTCTCTTGGCAAGGGGACCATATGGGATGCCGGGATTTGAACCACCATCCATCCTGATCTGCTGCACGCAGGCAAATGCCCTATTGCTATGCTATCTTTCTGGCCCCAAGGAACCCACTTCTCTGAGTGTTTAGGGGTAAAATATCCTTGGGTGTTCAGGTCATGCATCCTCCTGAGTGTTCCTCCTCTTCCTCTGGCCACTGTGGTTAACTCCCCATTGCATGTTTCTCTTCCTGCCCAAATCTAAGCCTTGAATTTTGTGTGTGTGTGTGTGTGTGTGTGTGTGTGTGTGTGTGTGTGTGTGTGTGTGTGTGTGTGTTGTCAGAGATTGAAATTTTTGTAAGCTGGCTTTTTTCATTACCTTAAACTGAGTCCTGGCTGTTAAGTCTCCTATTTTAAAAATGTATTGAATCTGACAACCTGCCTCTGAGAGCTACCCTCTGATCTAACCAATGCCATCCCTGGGGGAGACACAACTGTGCACTCCCTCATAGACCCTTTGTCCTTGCCCTGGTCTCATCTTCTTTTTATTTGTTTTTTTTGGGTCACACCTGTTGATGCTCAGGATTTACTCCAGGCTCTGTGCTCAGGAAATCGCCCCTGGCAGACTCTAGGGACCATATGGGTTACTGGGAATCAAAATGAGGTCTGTCAGCGTTGGCATGTTCAAGGCAAATGCCCTACCACTGTGCTATCGCTCCAGCCCCATGGTCTCATCTTCTATCTATTCTCAGCACAGGATAAGGTAAACCAGATTTTGCATTTCCTTTCCCCATGTCCTGGAAGGAGTTTCATTTCCTCCATCCTATCTCTCCATCTTCTCTTGCATCTCTTGCCCTGTTGGTTTTACTCTGGCCAACCCTGGACCTTTATCCTTTCTTTGAACATTATTTCTACCTAGGGATCCATGTTCTCTTTCCTCCATTTAAAGCTTGTATGGCCTTATTCATTTATCTCCTTTGAGTCTTTAATTTAGTGCCAGTGTGCTCACTGAGATCCCTGTTTATGGCTACAACTCCAGTTTACTCTGCTCTTTTTCTCATTCCTTCATTTCTTACTATGATACTAATGTTTGTTTTTTTTCTGCCACTGATGTGAGTTTTTCAAGAGAAAGTTCTTTGTTTCATGCCTTTAGAGTGCCTGGTAAGATGTGTAGTAGCATGCCTAGGTGAGCATGCCATAGGTTTTGCATAACATGAACATGTGGATCTCATTGTTTTTTATTTCTCTCAGAAAATATCCAGCTGCATCTAATGGGTCAAATACGACCACCTAGTCAATCTGATCCTAAATACCAGACAATGCAAGAGAAAAGATTAATGGTGGTACCTGGACAACCAAGTGGAGCAGAAGAAACATCTCAATCTTAGATAAGAAAAGGTCAGGGGATGCTTAATACTTGAGGGATAAAATCTAGACAGAGATTTGGTGTTCCCATGAGATTTGGCAGGCTGGAAAGAATATGCAGCTTGCAATGATTTCCTTTTCTGCAAGGAATTGTCTGGCTATCCATCTCTCCAATATGTTAAGGTTTATAGTGGGGAAAGGATGGAACTTATTGTTCACTAGCCTATTTAGTATTGGGGGAAGGTGTAACTTCTCTTAATCAGCACTTGAATGGGCCCCACTCCTAGTGATGCACACCCAACTTTAAAAAAAATATTTTTAAAGAAAATGCATCACATAGTTGACATAACTGATCATAATACATTTGTTTCAAGATGACAGAAAGCAAAGTTATTAAAAAATAGAAAGAAAAGGTGAAATATTTGTGAAAATTATTGTATCTCCAATAAAGTCATTAATACAATAGCAGAAGGTTACCCCACCCCCAACTTCTGACAAGTTTAGTGCCTGAGGCCTGAGATATTTGGGGCCTCCAGGACCATGCCTAGCAGTGCCCAGAGGCCTCCAAGGATGCACCTGGTGATATGTGGCTGGTCATGTGTGCCAGAAATTAAACTGTGGCTGGATGCATGCAGTCTTACCCCAATACCATCTCCTCTGGACCCAAGATCATGCTTTTGTATCAGGCAATGCTCAAGGGCTACTTTGGCTCTGCACTTAGGAATTACTCCTAGCACTGCTTAGGGGCTATATGGGATGTGATGTGGGTCAGCCACATGCAAGGCAAGTGCTCTACCCATTGTAGTATCACTCTGGCCCCCAGAAGAGCATTTTCTTGGATGTGTAAATCACTGTACTGAAAGACTGAGCAACTTTTGGAACATCTCAGTGACACTGAATCAGCCTCACAGGTGAAAGACTATTATGTGAGTGATCACAAGCTCAGTTGGCTCAGTTTACTAATTAGATGCAGATCTGATTAAGTTTTATTATGATAAGGCTTTAAATTTGATGCCATACTTTTTATATGGGGTTGGTTTCCCTTACTATTATTAGTCTCTGAGGACTAATGATGAAATTCAGAGGTGTATCACCTATGTTTTCACCAGGATATTTATGTTTTATATGCAGATCTTTAATTCATTTTGAAATTTTTATAATGTTAAATAGTGTTCTAATTACTTTTATTACCTTCCTCCTTTCTTCTTTCCTTCCTTGCATCTTTCCTTCCATCTGCCTGTCTCCCTTTTTTTCTCTAATGTGTCTGTTCAGTTTCTCAGCAACAACTTGTTAACAAGTTGTTAATTTGTTAAAAAGGCTTTCCCTTTTTGGGGGGATAAGTTTTGGGTCATACCTGGTGGTGCTCCAGCTTATTTCTGGCTCTATTCTTAAGGATCATTCCTGGCAGGATTCAGGGGACTGACTATTGGGATGCCAGGGAATCAAACTCAAGCCAGCTGCATGCCAACTTCCTAGCCTCTGATGCTTTCCCTTCTTATACTGTAATTTTAAATCTCTTGTCATAAATTTAATGATGACATGAGTGGTTTAGTTCTCTATTCTTTGGGGGGAATGGTGCTTTTAAGCAGTACTCAATTTAATACTCAGTACCCCAGATAATCCCCCAAGCCCATCCAGAAGTGATCCCTGACTTGAGAAGCTGGAATAAGCCCTAAGTACTGCCAGGTGTGTCCCCCAAAAATTGTCTAGTAGATTTCTGTATGTTGATTTATTTCCTATTACTTTATTCTTGTATAATTTCTAGAAAATTGGGGGGTGGTCTTTAAGTGTGTGTGTGTGTGTGTGTGTGTGTGTGTGTGTGTGTGTGTGTGTGTGTGCTGCAAACGAAATTACCTGCAAACGATAATTTCACTTATTTTTAATTCTGGACTTGTGTATTTCTTGCCTAATTATTCAGGCTAGAACTTCAAACTCTGTTGAACAATAATTGTGAGCGTAAACATTTTTATATTGTGCCCAATTTTAGGGGAAAACTTCCTTTTTTATTTATCCTAGAGAGCGGTCTTAAATATAAATTTGTCATATATCTTTATTATGTTAGGTTTTTTTCTTTTACTTTCATTTTTTTAAAGCTTATCATAAATGGTAGTTGGAGCTTGTCAGATACTTTTCAGCTTCTATTGGTTGTATGATTTTACTGTTCTAACAATCCTTACCATCCTAAAATGAATCAAGTTTGGGGTGAATGATTCTTTTGATACATTTCTGCATTTGATTCACTCTGACTTTAAGGATTTTGCACTCATAGAAACAGATATTGGTTTATTGCTTTTATGTTTTGTTTTGTCTTTTATTTTGGGTCTGGTCATTTTGGCCTCGTAAATTATGGTTGAAAACATCCCCTACTCTTTGGGGTGCAGGGGCAATATTTTGTGAAGGAGTGTAGGGAGGATTTTTGTGACTTTTGGTGATTTAACGTGTCTTGGTGTAGGCTTTTTTGTTTATTTTTAAACCACACCAGGTGGTGCCCAGGAGTTACTCAAGACTCTGCACTTAGAAATCACTCCTAGCAGGTTCAGGGAACCATCTTGGATGTTGGAGATGGAACCCAGATTAGCTACGAGCAAGGCCCTGCCCACTATGCTATTGCTCCAACCCAGATGTAGGTATTTTTGAGTATAGATATCTAGGGCAAGCTATCAGTTTTCTGGATGCTAGTGGTTTTTTTTTAGGTCTGAGATTTAGCTATTATTTGAGTTGGACCTTTCTTTATCTTCTCTCTTCACTCCTTGTATATCTGTTTCCATTAGTTTCCTCTTTTAGAGTCTGATCATTTTTTAAAATGTTTATTCATTTTCCCACTCTTATTTTTCTCTCTTCTATTTGAATTATTACTAGAATTTTATATTCAAGTTTAATTTTTTTTTTTTTTTTGGTTTTTGGGTCATACCTGGTGGTGCTCAGGGTTTACTCCTGGTTCTGTGCTCAGAAATCACTCCTGAAAGGTACTGGGGACCATATGGGATTTGAACCACTGTCCGTCTTGGATTGGTTGCATGCAAGGCAAATGCCCTACCGCCGTGCTATTTCTCTGGCCCTGCTTTTCTTCTTGTTCAGTTTTCATTGCAAGAATTAAGTGAGAGTAAGATAAAAGCAGCTTTTAATGGGGACAAAAGAGATAGCACAGCAGGTAGGGTTCTTGCCTTGCATCCTATGTGGTCCCCTGCAATACAGTCAGGAGTGATCCCTTAGGGTAGAGTCAGGAGCAACTCATGAGCATTGTCAGTTTGGCCCCAAAACCAATTTTTTAAAACTGTATTTAAACTAGGTGTAAAATGTGTTTTCTATCTCACAAGGGCATCCTGGGCTCATGTCCTTACTGTGTACATGTGCTGCCTAGGTACATGGCATCTGAGCACAGGTCATTGCCTACATCTCCCCTCTCAAGATGTATACTTTCATACTTCCATCCCTTAACATTTGGCATGTGTACTGGGGCTCTCTCCTCCTTTGGAAAAGTCTAAATTCTCTCTTAAGTGCAATACTATTTCTTTCCTCTTTCTCTCCTCTTCCTCAAAATTTCTGAATAGAACTTTCCTTTACCTTTTTAAAAAATGTGTTTTCATGGGGCTGAAGTGGTGGCGCAAGCGATAGGGCATCTGCCTTGCACACGCTGACCTAGGATGGACCACAGTTTGATTCCCCAGTGTCTCATACGGTCCCCCAAGCCAGGAGCGATTTCTGAGCACATAGCCAGGAGTAATTCCTGAGCATCACCGGGTGTGGCCCAACAACCCCCCCCCCAAAAAAAAAACTTTTAAAAAATGTGTTTTCTATCAAAGAAATTCAGATACTATTGTTATATGACCTTAACAAACTCAAAAAAAATATTTTTAAAAGTCATCTTTTTTTGGGGGGGGGTCCACACCCAGCAGAGCTCAGGAATGACTTCTTGACTCTGTTCAGGGATCACTCCTGGTGGGTTTGAGGGATTATGCGAGGCACCAGGAATCAAACCCAGATTGACTGCATGCAAGGCAAGTGCCTTCCCTGCTGGTCCTAGAAGGGACCTCCTGAAGAAAATCATTATTGTAATGTAATTGCAATATAATTTAAATGCAATGTAGTTTAATTGCAAATACCATTGGCCACTCAAGGGTTGAATTCAAGGCCTATTAGTCACAAAAATCCCTTGACAAACTGCTTTGTACTCTCAAATCCTGGCCTGCAACTTGGAAGTTTAACTCTGAATGAGTCTTAGAATGCAATAAAAGAAATGGTAGATGGGCTAGAAGCCAGTCCAGATGGCGCTTGCCTTGCATGCCACTGATGCCATGTTTGATCCCTCGCACCCGATATGGTTTTCTGAGCAGCACCAGGAGTAATTCTTTGAAGACAGAGCCACAAGTAACCTCTAAGCACCACTGAGTAAGATAAAAAAAAAAACAAAATTAAATAGTATATTTCATGACTTAATAAAAATAATAACTTTGAGGCTGGAGCGAGAACACAGTGGCAGGGCATTTGCCTTGCATGTGCCAACCCTGAACAGACCCCGGTTCGATTCCCGGCATCCCATATGGTCCCCCAAGCCTTCTAGGAGAGATTTCTAAGTGCAGAGCCAGGAGTAATTCCTGAGTGTTGCCAGATAATGACCCAAAACCTAATAATAATAATAAATAAATAATAATAATGTTAGTTCTATGTTGAAAAACAATTTCATGGCCCTTTTTCCATAGTACTCTATGTATACAATAAAGTGTAGAACAGTTGAGGAGGTGTAGAGAACCTATTGCTTTGAGAAAAATCTTTTCATGTTCCTAATTTGGGGGAAAGCTTCTCCTTTTTTTTTTCCCTGAAAAGCAGCTTTAAATATAAATAACTGCCGCTTGTCTGGTGATCCATTAGTGACCTTTTGGCATATTTTTCTTCCTAAAACAGCATTACTGTTTACTTACTGGTGGAGTTGGTGGATAGTAGCATGCTTAATATTTTGCTTCTTTACATTTCTTTATATTTTGCTTCTGTATTTCATGTTTTGTTATAAGTAGAGGAACTTGCACTCATGTCCCAATTCCAGGCTGCATTGCTGCAGAAGAGGTCCATCAGTGGGGTTTTCCAGGACTCAGAGGTAAACACTCAGCAGTATTTAGAACATGTAAAAGATTCTAAAAAGAGGTATTTAGCCATTAATCAATCCATCCTTATTTCATTCATTTAAAAAAAAGTTTATATCGTGTTTTTCTTTTAAATCAGAATATCTTTCTATCATCACTATAAGTAGAAGTAATTCCCTTACCACAAATAGTTTTAAAATAATGTTTTACTTCTGTAAAAATGAATGTTTAAATCCTCATAGGGGGTTGGAGAGATAGTACAGCAAGTAGAGCGGTATGGCATTTGCCGTGCATGCAGCTGACCTGGGACAAACCTGGGTTCGATCCCTGACATCCCACATGGTCCCTTGAGCCTACCAGGAGTGATTTCTGAGTGCAGAGCCAGGAGTAACCCCTGAGCACCTCCAGGTGTGACCCACACTCGCCCCCCCAAAAAAAAGTCCTGATTTCAGTGCATGGAGTGAACATTCAAATGACAAGAAAAACACAAAAATAGATAACCAAAAAAAATAATATCACAACTGGTCATTTTAACTTAACAACAAATAAAAATTCAGTAAGGGGACAGAACCTGGAGATATATGTGTAATTTCGATATGTCGAGAAATAGTCACAATAACTGTTAGTGATTCAAAGTAATCTTCCCCCCAAAGCAGAATATTATGGGTTCACCCCATTGTAGTAGGCATCTTCCAGTAATTTGAACCCCTGGAACACTAAATTTTGATTTTGTGGCATTTCCTAGTAGGTGAAATAATAGTTATTATGCATCATGAAAGCTGTCTGCAGTAATGTAAGTGAAGTCTTCTAGTCTGTATATATTGTGTTTTCAAAAATAAAGCATTTAAAATAACAGATTTATATTTTACTGAGTCTTTGACAGACTTCTCAACTAGTTTGAAGTGGACCAGCGTGGTGCCATACATAATTTAGAGAATAATATTGAGACATATAATTGTTTTTGCCTAATAATGCATAGTTTTGGTCTTACCTTGTTCATCCACTTGTTTGCTTTCTGTGAATGAGTGAACACAGATCATGTCCTTCTCCACCGGACTTATGAGGCTAAAATCCATAAACTTGGCCTGTCCATGGTCAGATACCTTAATCCTAAAGCACTGAGATACCCAGATAGGCCTCCTCTGGCCTTATCAAACCTGACTTAGAAGTGATTCTGGTTTTCTTTGAAAACTATAAAACCCTGCTCCAAGAAATAAGAGAGGACACACAGAAATGGAAACACATACCCTGCTCATGGATTGTCAGGGTTAACATCATTAAAATGACAATACTCCCCAAAGCATTGTACAGATTTAATGTGATCTCTCTAAAGATACCCATGACATTCTTCAAAGAAGTGGATCAAACACTTCTGAAATTCATTTGGAACAATAAACACCCTCGAATAGCTAAAGCAATCCTTGGGAAAAGGAATATGGGAGGCATTACTTTCCCCAATTTTAAGCTGTATTACAAAGCAATAGTTATCAAAACAGCATGGTATCAGAATAAAGGCAGACCCTCAGATCAGTGGAATAGGCTTGAGTACTCAGAGAATGCTCTCCACACATACAATCAACTAATCTTTGAGAAAAGGACAAGAAATCCAAAATGGAGCAAGGAAAGCCTCTTCAACAAGTGGTAAAAAAAAAAAAAAAAAAACGAAGTGATTATGGGGCTGGAGTGATAGCACAGCGGTAAGGTGTTTGCCTTGCATGCAGCCGACCCAGAATAGATTCAGGTTCGATCCCTGGCATCTTGTATGGTCCCCTGAGCCTGCCAGAAGCTATTTCTGAGTGCAGAGCCAGGAATAACCTGAG
This sequence comes from Suncus etruscus, assembly GCF_024139225.1. Lineage (NCBI taxonomy): Eukaryota > Metazoa > Chordata > Mammalia > Eulipotyphla > Soricidae > Suncus > Suncus etruscus. The sequence continues at coordinate 28,461,127 of NC_064862.1, forward strand.
CACTGCTGGGTGTGCCCCTCCCCCAAAGTGAGTCTGATTCTATGAGTGAGTGACAGGGTGGCTGTAATGAGAAACATCCCTCAATACTACCTGGAACAAGGCACAGGGCACTTTATTGCAGTGTGTAGAGAGCTTCCATCTGCAGAATCCTTGAAGATTCCTTTGGATGTGGTGTGCCAACCCTCCATAAAGAGAGTGACAGTGATCATTCGTTCTCAATTGTAAACTAACTTTCATTGTGATGAAGAAACTAATGACACCATATTTTATATTGAACAACAAAGAAGAGTTGTAAATCTTTTTCAGGAACATTTTCAGCATGCTGAGGTGACCAGGCAAGAATGGTAAGTCACTTTTTTTTTGTTTTGTTTTGCTTTTCTGGGCCACACCCAGCAGAGCTCAGGGGTTACTTCTTACTCTGCAGAAATCACTCCTGACAGGCTTGCGGGCCCATATGGGATGTCAGGGATTGAACCAGGGTCTGTCTTGGGTTGACTGTAAGCAAGGCAAATAACCTACTACTATTGCTCCAGTGATAGCAGGATATGTTAAGATTTGCCTGGCTCGTCTTAAGAGAGAAAAAAAAAGTGGTGTGGAAGGGCCTGAGCAATAGCACAGTGGAGAGTGTGTTTGCCTTGTATGTGGCTGATTTGGGTTCAATCACCAACATCTTATATGGTCCCCCAAGCCTACCAAGGATAATTTCCGAGTGCAGAGCCAGGAGTAACCCCTGAACACCATTGCATTGCATATGACCCAAAAGCAAAAAAGCAGGAGTATTAAAAATTATATGAGTAGATGGGGCCAGAGCAATAGTACAACAAGTAAGGTGCTTGCCTTGCATGCAGACAGCCCAGGTTTGATCCTCAGCATTTCACCTGGTTCCCTGAGCACTAGCAGGAGTGATTCTTGAATCAGTACAGAGCCAGGAGTAACCCTTGATCATTGCCGGTTATCGCCTCAAAACAAAATTATATGAGTAGATAAATTGGATGATAGATTTTTTTCTGTTTTCATTTTCTGTTGGAAATATACATATCCATTACATTTCTTCCAGAAATATAACAAATAAAAACAGCAATCTAAAATCCTTTCATCTAAAAATTTGGAAATGGAATGGAATAATAGCAGCATTCTAAGACCCTTTCTTTGTTACGGGGGAATGTTAGAACTTCTGGTTCATTTCAGTCTGTCAACAAATTGAAACCAATTAGAAAAGTATGGGGAAAAAAACAACAAAAAATAAAACATGATATTCCTATCAATAGATAGGGGGAAAGGAAGTGAAATCAACACTGATACAATCTTGAAGGCAAGAATGGGTTAAGGAAAATATGACAAGCTCAATACGCACACAAGAAAAATGTAAGATGAGATTCAGTACTCATAATACATAATGTAAGATTAATATGTAAATATAAAAATATGGCTTCAATATATTCTTCAATAGATTGGCTATTGAAGAACAGAAATCTATTGGCTTTAACAGATTCTCGGGAAAAGCTGATATTCCCATCCCAGAATCTCTTAATTAAATTATCCATGACCACCTTGATTATGTTCATTTTATGTTTCTGCTGCTAGGCCTTAGCATGTATGTTTTACCATCTAAATCCCATGAGCAGCATTACCTGTGTCAATGATTTAACTGTACCTTACCTACAGGCTTTGTCAAACACTTTCCCAATGGTTAAATAGGCTGGTAAGCATGAAGAAAACTCTGGAAATGGGATGGATTTGGGTGAATAAGTGTCTTTTTGGATATTGTATCCTTTCTCTTCTAAAACCAAATGGTGCCCACATGTTCTGTATTCTAGGTATAGTTTTTTTGTGAGTCAGAGCGTGAGAGAAGGTACTATCAGTCCCACTCATTATAATGTCACCCATGACACCATTCAGCCCCCATGCAAGACAGAATCTAACCTACAAACTATGTCATATGTATTATCACATCTAAGTAAATAATTCCTTTTATTTAATGATGTAAAAAAAAAAAAGACAGGTTATTTTTTTCTTTGAGGTACTGAGGAAGGGGAAGAAGAGGAAAAGGATCAGAAAGAGTAATGAGTAAAGTGCTCAAGAAAGAGCACAGGCTTCTCCAAAGGTGCAAAGAGCCCCAGTACATAGCCCAGCATGAAAAAAGGAAAGTTGGATTGGATAAAATTAAAAAAAAGACAAGTCACATCTTAGGAGGGGAGTTACAGGTGACATGTGATTGGGCACCATGTATCCAGGCAACATGTGCCTTTAAAATTTACTTAAATCTTGGGGCTGGAGAGATAGCATGGAGGTAAAGGTGTTTGCCTCGAATGCAGAAGGTCTGTGGTTCAAGTCCCGATGTCCCATATGGTCCCCCTGAGCGTAGAGCCAGGAGTAACTCCTGAGCGCTACTGGGTGTGACCCAAAAACAAAAACAAAAAAACAAATTACTTAAATTTTAATTTTAGCATTTTCGTAAGTTTTTTGTTTGATTTTGTATTTTAGTTTTGGGGCCACAACTGGCATCGCTCAGGCATTACTCCTGGCTCTGGACTCAGAGGTTACATACTCCTGGCAGGCTTGGTAGACCAATGGGATGCCGGAGATTGAACCTTGGTTGGTGATGTGCAAGGCAAATGCCCTCCCGCTATGCTATCACTTAAATCTTAATGCTGATTTTCCATCATATCCTTTAAGATTGCTCAGGAATGAGTTCTTATTTTGAATCTTTGATATCTCAAATTCAGGGAAGGGGGTGACTGGCTCAATAGTACAGGACACTTGCCTTGCACACAGCCAATCCAGGTTGGACCTCCAGCATCCCATATGGTCCCCCAGTCCCTGCCAGAAAAGATCCCCTAAGCATAGAACCAGAAGTAAAACCTGAGCACTTCCACATGTGGCCTGTGTGGTCAACCTGGGTTTGATCTTCAGCATCCTATATGGTCCTCCAAGCACCTCCATGAGTAATTCCTAAGCGCAAAGCCAAGAGTAACCCCTGAAGCACTGTTTAGGTTGTAGCCCCAAAACAAACTTAGGATGCCATCACCAGGTGTGGCCCATAAACCATAACAATTTTATTTTAATTTTGGAGGCCGGAGTGATAACACAGTGAATAGGACATTTGCTTTGCACATGATTGACTTGGGGTTGATCTCCAGCGTCCCATATGGTTCCCTGGGCCTGACAGGAGTGATTCCTGAGCACAGAGCCAGGAGTAACCTGAATGCAACCAGGTGTGCCCCCCCCCCCAAAAAAAAACCAAAAACAAAAGACAAAGCAAACTTTTTTTTTTTTTTGGTTTTTGAGTCACACCCAGCAGCCCTTATGTGTTACTCCTGGCTCTGTCCTCAGATATGGCTCCTGGAAGGCAAAGGGGACCATATGGGATGCCGGGATTCGAACCACCGTCAGTCCTGAGTCAGCCGCTTGCAAGGCAAACACCCTACCGCTGTGCTATTTCTCCAGCCCCAAAGCAAACCTTTAAAATAATTTTAATTACCTTAGGGAAAGAGGGTGAGTATTAACTTGTTTTGTTTTGTTTTTTGGGCCACACCCAGTGATGCTCAGGGGCTACTCCTGGCTACGCTCTCAGGAATCACTCCTGATTTTACATTTTCATGAAAAGAAACCCAGTCAAATCTTTTTTTTTGGGGGGGGGAGGGTCCATAATCAGGAGTGCTTAGGACTTAACTCTTGGCTTTTTGCTCAATTGGGATCACAAATACTGTCTATTCTAAAAGTTATTTTATTTTTATTTTATTTCAGTTTTGGGGCTACACCGAGTGGTGCTCAGGAGTTACTCCTGGCTCTTCATTCAGAAATAATTCCTGGCAGGTTTAGGGGACCATATGGAATGCTGGGAATCGAACCTGGGTCCATCCCGGGTCTGCCACATGTAAGACAAATGCCCTATCGCTATGCTATCTCTCTGGCCCCTAAATGTTATTTTAAAGGGCGATCAAATCTATGATTTAACATTTACATCCCAACATGGGGACCTAAGTAAATGTGATTCAATTATTCTTGAATCAACCCAGAGACTGAATTCCTGTAGTGACTACCAACGAGAAGGTTGTGAAAGCTAGATGTTTTGAGATTTAACTGTTAAGTGATCTATGTGCTTTCTCATGCTGCTGACTACTGAGACATGTAGCATATTTTCTTTATTGAAGAGAAATCAACATGTGCAATCTTCATTTAAATAGATTACAATAATGGGCCAGAGTGATAGCACAGTGGTAGAGCCTTGCACACAGTCGACCTGAGACTGACCCAGGTTTGATTCCTGGCTTCCTATATGGTCCCCTGAGCTCACCAGGAGTGATTTCTGAGCACAGAGCCAGGAGTAACCCCTGAGTGCCACTGGAGTAGCCCCAAAATAAATAAATTACAATATTTATTTCTACTTCTGCAGGTACTGAGAAATGCATTCATAATAGTCATTGACTTTTTCCAGACACATAATTTAAGGCAATACTATTTATTTCCACAGAGCTGGAAAGATGATAGAGTGGATAAGACACTTGTCTTGCATGTGGCTGACCCAGGTTTGATCCCCAACAATCCATATGGTGTCCTGAGCCTGCCAGGTGTGATTCCTGAGTGCAGGGTTAGGAGGAATTCCTGAGCACTGCCAGATGTAGCCCAATTTTTTAAAAGGTATTATTTCTAGGTCAAATTTTATTTCGACTGAGACCAAAGTGATGATAGTACAGCAGTAGAGTTCTTGCTTTGCATGCCACTTAATCCCTAGTACCCCATATTGTCCCCTTAGCCCACCAGGAGTGATCTCTGGTGAATCAGGATTAAGTCCTGAGCCCAGCCAGATGTGGTCACCCCCTCAAAAGAAAAATAACTTGATGGGGCTGGAGTAACAGCACCACAGGTAGAGCATTTGCCTTGCAGACAGCCAACCCAGGTTCGATCCCCAGCATCCCATATGGTCCTAAGCCTGCCAGGAATGATTTCTGATTGCAGAGCTTTCCAAAGTAACCCTCTGGGTGTGGCCCAAATAAACAAACAAAAAACTTGAGTTACTTAGATTGACTACCTGAAGAGACATTTAAATCAAGACAGACATGGCAGTTAGCGTGAATTAAATATACACAACACACTGCTTGGGATCCATAGCTCTTTGGAAAGAAAGTGATAGTCAACACAACACAGTAATTAAGGGTGTTGATGGCCAATGGCTGAAATCAAATCCTATCTGAAAGCCATGGAAACCTTGGAAGGTAACAAGCTTATTCGATATTTCAATAATATAGCTATAGAGCCTGCTGTGTTTTGTTAGGGATCCCCAGTAAATAATAGGCAAGGCCTACAGAAAGGTGATTGGTATATCCTAGGAGCTGCTTACATAAGGGTTTAGTTCTTTTTTTTTTTTTTTTTTTTTTTTTTTGGTTTTTTGGGCCACACCCGTTTGACGTTCAGGGGTTACTCCTGGCTATGTGCTCAGAAATCACCCCTGGCTTGGGGGGACCATATGGGACGCCGGGGGGATCGAACCGCGGTCCGTTCCTTGGTAGCGCTTACAAGGCAGACACCTTATCTCCAGCGCCACCTTCCCGGCCCAAGGGTTTAGTTCTTAAATGTCTGCCTGAGTAAGCAGGAGTATGGTACTTTTTGCCTCAGAGAAGACACCAGGATGGCTAAACCACAGAAGGCTGAACTTTTGACTTGTTGACACTGACATAAACTGTGTTGGAGCTCCTGGGGGGAAAGCCTTATTTCTAGTGATGCACACACATTAACACTAGGGAACGAGTAGAATAGAAGTATGAGCTTATTTTTCTGCTGCTGGATATTAGCAATATAGAGTGGTTTGGTCTGAGTCAGCAGACCAAGAGTAATGGTTGTGAGGGGGGTATTTATATGGTTCCCTCTGGATAGAAACCCATGATATCTGGGTCATGCCCTCAATACCCAAACCAAAACCTTTCCCCCATTGCCTTCATCACATTCTCTAGCCCCAAGGTTTCTTTAGAGATAGACCATGGACAAGTGGTGGTGCCTGGCTAAAAACAATGATTCTTAGCACTACAATTCACAATCCATGAGCATATATATATATATATATATATATATATATATATATATATATATATATGTTTAAAATATACTATTTTGGGGGCCGGGCGGTGGCGCTAGAGATAAGGTGCCTGCCTTGCCTGCGCTAGCCTTGGATGGACCGCGGTTCGATCCCCCGGCGTCCCATATGGTCCCCCAAGCCAGGAGCGACTTCTGAGCGCATAGCCAGGAGTAACCCCTGAGCGTCACCGGGTGTGACCCAAAAAACAACAACAAAAAAAAAAAAAAACAAAAAAAAATATACTATTTTGACTCCAAATTAAGATTCCCCCAAATGACCAAGAGGATCCAAGCATGTGCACTTCTCCCCTTCCTTACTTCCCCACTCCCCTTCCCAGCACTTATTGGTCTCAACCAACAGCTTTTCCATGCAACTTCCTGGTAGGCTGATTCCACAACTGACTCAGGAACCAGACATTCCAAACCAACTGCCTATATAACAGTTTCTCAAAGAACTAGCTCCACACTCAACCAACAAGCTCAGAGGAGAGCAGTCTATCAGTTAGTTGGTAAAGAGGTTGACTGACTTGGGGTTCAATGAACAGTTAGCTGGGAAAGGAGTTGACTGACCTGGGGTTCAATGAACAAGCTTGATTAAGCTCCCAGGACCTCCTTTTTGAGGAAAGATTCCACTAGAAGAGTAATGGAACTAGACCTGGTTGAGAGCAGGCAGTGACTGCACTGGGCTAGCTCTGTCTTTCCTCCGCAAATACAATCTCTGACATGCAAACTACAGTCACTTCTGTTGACTCTACTCCCTGATTTTAGTTCCCTTTAATTATTTGCTTAGTTTAGCTGTTTATGGCTTTGCCCTTTTACTTGTCAGACACATTTTGCTGCTGTTGGGGAAACAAGTAGATTGCTGAGTTGTTTTATGTTGTTAGTTTTTTAAATAGTTTTTATTGAGGCCAATGTGAATTATAAGTCTTTCACAGTTAAGTTTAAGATACATAGTGCCAGTGAATTGGGAGCAATCCCACCACCTGTGTTGACCACCCGACACCCCTATTCCTAGCATGCAACCCATACCTCCACCCTTAAGCCCCTGGACTGCTGATGTAACAGGTCCCTTTTGCATATAGCTTGTTGTGGTTTGGATCTGGTGTTTTATCAAGTCATAAAACCTCCAGCATAAACTAGAAAACCAATAGTAAAAAAAAATACTGGGGGAATAAGGGCACAGGCATTAAATGGCAAGTCATAGGAAGAGAGATGAGGAAGCATCATCTTCCTTTGGGGTTGCTTTAAGAAGAAATCTTTGGATGATAATGCAAATTCTGTCTCCCTTTGGTGACCAGGCTTAAGTCTGTGCCCAACCATCATCAGGGGTTAAAATCTGCCATCCAAACACAGATGCTGAAATCTTGAGGGTGGGAAAGTACAGAAATTTGGATCAAGAGGTGGTGGGGAGTGGCTTCCTCAGGCACTAGAAGGTGACCATGAATATGATCCATTGTACAGGGAGAAACTATAGTTCTTTTTTTGTTTGTTTGGGGTCACACCCAGCAGCTCTCAGGGGTTACTCCTGGCTCTGCTCTCAGAAATTGCTCCTGGCAGGCACGGGGAACCATATGGGATGCCAGGATTCAAACCACTGTCCCTCCTGGATTGGCTACATGCAAGGCAAATGCCCTACCACCGTGCTCTCTCTCTGGCCCTGCATCTTCACATTTTGCTGTAAGATCTTCGGTCTAGGAAACATGGCAGCCATCATTTTCTCTTAGAATTTAGTATAAGGACCTGGGCTGTTTTTCTGCTGGGAAGAATATTGGGTGTGGGTGGAGTCTTCTGAGTTTTGCCTGGCAAGAGGGGCATGAGGGTTTTCAACCCAATTCATTGGCCATATTAAGTTCAATCATGGAGCTGGGCTGTTTCAGTTGGAGGGTGTTGGATGTGACTGTGGATTGCTATATATTGACAGAAAAGGGAGACCTAGTTCCCCCATGCATTCTGAAAAGGCTCCAGAGAGTTCAGTCCTCATCAGACTGTTTAGGAAGAATCAGTAGCTATCATTTTCTTTTGGAGCTTAGTCAAGGGGTTGGGACATTTTCCTGCCAGGAAGATAATGCCCATAGTATTTTAAGAGAGGCTTGGTGAGCACATCTACCTGCATGGAAATTGTGGTTCCCCTCTCTACCTTTTTTCCTACTCAAAACCTAAAAAAGTGGAATGGGGACAAGATCAAACTATTGAATCTTATCTAGTAATATAGTTAAACTAACAGCTTGAGGTGTTCTCAAAGGGGTTGGTGGTGCAGCATTAAGCCCAGTATTGCAGGTAGATTTTTAGTGCTGGAGGTTATTTCACAAAGCAAGCCATCTGGAGTCATGCAGACCCGCAATTTCTCTCCAAATGATGCTGCTATCTGGGGTTGGTGGACAGCAACGTTAACTTTTGAATAGAATCTCCATGAAGGAGGGTCTCACGACATTCTTGTTTTGTCTTGTATCCTTCGTCCAGTCACACAAAATATTGGTCACCCCAGTGCTTTCCTTGATTTTGTTGCTTTTCCTGAAGGTACTGAAAGATAGGGGAGGACACGGTGATATCATGCATTTACTCACCTTTCCTTATCTGTGTCAGCCTTTCCTTGAGTCAGGGGAGTTATTTCTGGGCCAGAATCACACTGGAAATATTTGGCAGCTGGAAGGACTAGAAAAATGAAACTCTGCAAAGGCACCCAGGGCAGGAAAATACCTCAGATTTCATGAGGGTTCCCCTACTGTTTAGATCCAGCTCTTCTGACTCCCAATCCAGCTTCCTTCCCAAGCACATTCATAGTTTCTCAAAACCATCCAATGGTGAAGACTGGGGTCATGGGCCATGTGTGAATTAGGCTGGAAAGAGATTTTGTAGACTTTGAAGATCCAGAACCACGGGATTAAATAAAAAAAAAAGAAAGAAAAGAAAGAAAAATGGCGAATGAGGAAGAGCTACAAAGAGGGCGTTGTGCATAAGGAGGACAGATCTAAAGAGAAATTGAAGGGAAAATAAACAGCATGGTCTGTGTCTTAATCTTCAGTATCAGCAAAGTAAGGGATAATTATAGGGCTGTAATTCGGTGGTCTTGGGGGAGACAAAGGGGAGTCTCAAGGTTGAGGAAAATTCAGGTCCTGCTTCTAGCAAGCCTGACCTCAGGACCCACTGTGTCTTTGTGTTTACTGCTCCCACTGTGCTGAAGATGGTGCATTTCTACAATAAGGAAGGGCTCTAAGACCTCCAGACTCTCAATTCCTCAAATTCAGTGACTGTCACAAGGAAACAAAGTCTGTGTCTTCCTGCTCCTCCAAGAAGGCTCTCCCTTATAGCTTTGTGCATGATCTGATTACTCTCTTCCCTCACCTCTTCATTACGTCTCTTCATTTCTCTCTTGATTAGAACTCATTTCAAGTCTCCTCGAGCTCCATTGATTAGAATATCTGATGTGAGGAATTGAGGTTTGTGGGAGACTGCTCTAGCTTGCACAAAATGGATGCTATCAACCTTAGCCTCTATCTCTGTGGAAAGTTCCACTGAGCTGCATACGTGACTGTCGGCAGGTTCTTAGCCCATGAGCAAATAGGAAATCTTGCAACAACATAGCCCCTTGTACTAACCACAGGACCATGAGGCCAGGGATAAGATAATATTTCCTTATATGGCTCTGATTCCGGTTGAGCTAAAGATGGCTAGGATCAGTCATTGAGTCATGCCTCCCCCTTTTTCCTTTCCCATCTCCTTTGGGCTGTGCTTAACAAGACACACACTATCCTTTTTCCCTTTTTGGCCAAATACCTGTAGTAAGCATATAATTGGTGAAAAGCTTGTTTGAATTGACCAATGCTTGTATGCCCCATAAGTTTAATGTTTAGTACCTTTATTCATTTTTGGTTATGTGCCTATGCTTGGAATATAATTGGATAAGAGATGGTTTGAAATGACCAATAGTTTTTGAGACATACTTCCCCTTGTGTAAAAAATATATATAAGCACTTGCCTGCTTAATAAATTGCCTTTGATCAGATAAAAGACTTAGGCCTTCTTTCTAACCTCTACAGATTTTTCCCATAGATATTTCGGATCGGGTCAGCTTCAGTGAACCCACGAATAAGTTGCGGCATTCATCCCCTTCACCCTGCTGGCCGGGGTCCCCAGAAAGCCGCAGAGGTTACCAATAGACTTGCCTTCCTTCCTCCTTATGGAAGTGTCTTTGGGCCCTGTAGAAGAGGACTAATGCCAACTCCACATACTGAGCTGGCACTGACATCCTTTTCCCATCTCATTGTTCGCAATACACGTGATTTCCCTCTCTATAAAATCTGTTTTACCTACAGTATGCCTTAGCTAAGTTTGGGGACTTGGTCCTATTGAAACAAGTAGATAAAATATTTGAATAATAATAATAAAAGATTTGATAATTTATCAAAGTTTCATAAATAATAAAAGATTTGAAGGCAGGGTTAAATTTTGGAAGTTGCTGCAGAATGAGGGTGGCCAAGTATATAAAAAGTATATAAAAAGTTAACTGGAAAACAGAGCAATAGCACAGTAAATAGTCCTCTTACTCAGGTTCAGTCCCTGGCACCAATATGATCTCCTAAGCCTGCCAGGAATGATCTTTGAAAATAGAGCCAGCAGTAAGCTCTGAGTACCACAGATGTGCCCTCTTGCCCCCCCCCCCTCAAAAAAAGATGTGAATTTAAAGGCTTGGTGGTAGTGATGTTGATAGTTTGTTATTTTATGGATAAAAATGCTTCCATATTCCTCATTTTATGCTGAAACAAAAAAAAAGTGGTAATCCTATATTACAAATAAATAAAAATATTCGCCTTCCCTTGGGGCCAGAGCAATAGCACAGAAGGCTTGGGGTTTGCCTTGCATGTGGCCAACCTAGGTTCAATCCCTGGCATTCCATGATTTGCCTGTAACCTATGTGTGCTTATATCCAGAAAGTACCTACAAGCCTTCCAGAAGTAATCTCTGAGTACAGAGCCAGGAGTAATCCCTGAACAACACAGGATGCGGCCCCCCAAAAAAACAAACAACAAAAGATACTTACCTTCCCACTCTATGCTTCTCCTATAGGGTCTAACATTAAGGGCTGGTTCATACCTGTGAACTTGATGGTTCATAAGGTTCATCCTTTGAGCTCGGATTCAAGGGACTCACATGCAATGTCTAGAAGCAGAAACAAGAAGGTGACATGTGGCCCTTATCCCTTCCTTTTCCTATTCCACTTGATGCCCTGCTGGCTCACATAGCACCTCACTTTCTAAAATGTGAATTTTCATTACCTTACCTGGGCTCAAAGTGTCTTTTAATAAGGCATCACAGTCAATTGTAAACTTTGGAATGAAAGGCCCCTCTTTCTTTTTTTTTTTTTTTTTTTTTGTTCTCTGTTTTTTTTTCTTTTTCTTTGCTAACTAAAACTTCTCTGCTTTTATTAATTATGACAACAAAGATGCAAAGAGAGAGGACAGGGTAAAGTTACAGTGGAAGCCCAATCACCCATAAGCAGAATTCTCGGTAGTCCCATCGATGATATCCCAGCCTTGATCTTTCAACCAAAGAAAATTAAGAAAAACAAAACTGAACCCATGTACAATACAATTAATTTGTCCCTCAAATCCCCAGTTGTATTACATACTATTTCTTAGCAGCACACAATATAATCCAAAGAGATTAGACTTATGTAACTCCTTAAACATTGAGGGCAAAGTACATTTATCTTGTTCCATGCACATGCTTACTAGTTTAAGTTAACCTCAAAAGTTTTAGTGGGTTGTTTTTCTTAAGGATTGGAGTCAAGGGAAAGTAGTAATAAATGGTGTTAGAGTGGCATTTGTTTGCATAGGCCCACCAAAATATGAGACATGGAAAGAAAAATTATGGTCTAAATACAAGGAGACCCTACCCCTGAAGTTTCCTGGCACAGGACTGACTCTAGGCTCCAGGCAAACTAGTTTGTCCAATTCAAGTCATCGTCTGTAGTGGCAATACACCTTCATTCCTCACATAGTCTCTGTTGTTGGTATCATGCTTCTGTATTAAAGGTCCTGGAGTCTGCATATCCCATATTGCAGTCAGGATGGTGCAGAGCATCCTCTCGTTTCATCTCACACTTAAGGGGCACTAGAGAGAACCATGTCCTGTAGAGCAGGTCATTGTTGTTGTCAAGTCTTCTCAGTGTAATCGGAAGTCTCTTTTTAGGAGGTGATGTCAGACCCTTGGTAGTGTCTTTCCTGGTAGAGGACTGCTTCCAGCTGTTGCTATAAAAGACCTTGGATGTTTCGTAGATAGCTTGCCTGGTTCTGGCGTGAATGGAGGATGCCCATTCCTCTGAGGCCTGTGCCAGGTCATTCTATCAATGTTCAGGGTGTAAGGTACATTGTACTGAGATTTATTAGATAAGAACTTATCTGTAGGTATAGTGTTTTCCTATTTTAATGTGTCTATGCAAAGAAGGATCAATGCCATGAAGCGTTATTGGTGCATCTGGAGGCCATAGGAACAAGACCAGCAATTTCCATGACATAGTTCAATCATAGGCATCAAACTGAGGGACAGTTCCACCAACAATCCTTATTGAACAGCTTACAAAGAAAAGACAAGATGAAAGTGGATAGAAACATCATGGTAGAAGAATATAGAGAAAGTTACACCATTAAAGAAAATATACATGAAATATTCAAAAGATATATGTGTTTAATTTATGTCCTTCTAAATAGTTCTGGGATTGTTAGATCCACTGTATGTCTTTGGTCTGAGATTAAAACTGTGTATTATAGAACTTAAGAGGGGTAAATCGGGGGTAGTGATGGTTGGGAGGAGTATACGTTTGCATCATGTAGACTAGTATGAAATTGCCAGTGACAGCATGAGTATAACTGACAAACTATCTGCCACCCCACAGATCAAACACCACCCCCCAAGCCAATCTCACGAGCTCAAGCGCAACCCTAGGCCAATCTCCGCAGCTGGCCTGGGGGTGGGGAAAACCCAGGGTGCCCCATCAGGTCCTCCCAGAAACCCACCTGGAGATCCGGAGGAAAGGGGGAGAGGGGGGTTGGGTGACCCAAGTCCAGGCCCCCCTACCCTAGGCCGGGCCAAGAGGCCCCTGGCACATACGGAGGTCTGCCAGGAGCCAGCCCGTGCCGGCTGAAAATCCTGCCCCAGGAAGGGAGGAAAGCCCTCCCAGGCCCAAAGGACCAGAGCTCAAGACCCACCCTATGCCAATCTCCGCAGCTGGCCTGGGGGTGGGGAAAACCCAGGGTGCCCCATCAGGTCCTCCCAGAAACCCACCTGGAGATCCGGAGGAAAGGGGGAGAGGGGGGTCGGGTGACCCAAGTCCAGGCCCCCCTACCCTAGGCTGGGCCAAGAGGCCCCTGGCACATACGGAGGTCTGCCAGGAGCCAGCCCGTGCCGGCTGAAAATCCTGCCCCAGGAAGGGAGGAAAGCCCTCCCAGGCCCAAAGGACCAGAGCTCAAGACCCACCCTAGGCCAATCTCCGCAGCTGGCCTGGGGGTGGGGAAAACCCAGGGTGCCCCATCAGGTCCTCCCAGAAACCCACCTGGAGATCCGGAGGAAAGGGGGAGAGGGGGGTCGGGTGACCCAAGTCCAGGCCCCCCTACCCTAGGCCGGGCCAAGAGGCCCCTGGCACATACGGAGGTCTGGAAAGGCCCCTCTTTCAACTAACTTTTTTTCCTTTCCTATTTCTACTGGATCATTATATGCCTCTCCTCTGTCACACTATCAACATGTACTATAACAATGGAAATACTGAATTAGATTAATGTAACCCACAAAACCAATATCAGAAGTGATGCAGGAGAGCATTCTGTGAGGGCTCAAATGTTCAAAGTTGTTGAATAAAGCTGACACTGGCATGCATACTGCTCACTAAGGCCATTGAAATGTGGTTCATACAACCACACAACTGATGAATTTTCTCAATTGATGTTGAATTCACTGAATTAGTAATCATGTGCATATCTGGATAGTGGCTACCAAGCAGAACAGCTTAGTATTTGAATCCCAACTAAGATGTCTGTGCCCTACTTGTTTTTGTAGAGTTGGTTGCTAGCCTAATCTGATCATCCATTGTAGGCACCTTCTGGATATAAGTGAACATAGGTCACAGGTGTAATGTGACCCCTAAGAATGCTAAAACATTAAAGTCAACGCCAGATTTATGAGTGATTCTCAAGATGGCTTCTTGGTATAAGAAGAGTGGAGAATACCCAGCACTGCTGTGTGGATCTAGGCAAGAATAGTAGATGCAGAAAGAGGAGGGTAGAGCATTGTTTGGAAGAATACCTTTACCCTAATCTAAATTACACACAGGGGAAGTGCCTTGCCTACTGTAATAAATGACATATGGACAAATCAAGGAGGGAAACTTTTTACTGTAGATTCCAGAACAGAAGCTATTTATTTATTGGATATTTATGGGAGGCCTGACAAGGAACTGAACACTGGGAAAAAATACAAATGGAGGCCCTATAAAATTGGTCTGTGAATGACTCCTGTTTCTGTTTCCATAGAAGAGAGTGAATATGGGACATGGGGGGGGCACAGTTTGGAATAATAAATTGTGCTATTCAGTCACAAACTCACAAACTATCAAACTCATGTTCTCTTCATAGTGTAGGAAAGCGGCAAGGACAACCTGACCTGCCTCCAATCCCAAACTGGGACTGTGCCCTGCCTCTTCATTGTCATTAAAATATTTGCAGCTCCACTGGCTCCTGGTGGCAAAATCCTTGGAGAAAATTATTTTGGGAGATCTAGATTATTGTTGTTCAGAAATGGAGTGGTTGTTGGGCAGCTTCTTGGAGAGGAGAAGTAAAAACTGGTCAATATGTCCATGTGAGGAAGTCCACTTCTCAGCATTTACTGCCCCTGAATAAACCCTGTATAGAAATTCATTCTTTCATGCCTCTTCTTCCCTGACTATAATTTTCATGAAGGAAAGTGTCTGATGAGTCACAGATGGAAAAGCACAGAGCAAAAAGAAAGATGCAGACAAAAATATTCCCCTTCTGTTCTTATTCCACCATTATACTTTTATCCCATTTCATTCCAATTGAAAAGAGCCAAAAGAATCACTGGGAAGATGCCATGTCTGAACTTGATGACAAAACTGTACTGATCCACTTAATCTCCTAGCCTTGAAATCTAATACCTCTCTCCCACCTCATGGTCCTTGGGTACTCTCTGTATCTTCTTTTTCCCTATCTATATTTCCCTGCTTTGAGTAGGCCAAAGTCCTGGGCCTGTTGTATCCTATGAAACCAATTAGGAAGTTACCTCTGAACACATATTGCTTTTGCTTTTGAAAAGCTTTATATTAACATTTAATCACACACCATCTATGTCTCCTCAGCTGCCATTGCAAAACTGATCTAGAGAGTAAGGACAGTCTTGTTCTGAGAAACTGGTTTCTGGTGAGCCAAGTCATGATTATTTTATTTTGAGCAGTTTCTTTTATTTTGTGTTGTGAAAAAAAATTGTACGTACATATGTGTGTCTGTTTGAGAGAGAGAAAGACATGGATATTTAGGGGCAAGAGAGACAAAAGAGTGGGGAAGGCATTTGTCGTGCGTGCATTTGACTCAGTTTTCATCTCCACCATTGCCTATGGTCCCCTGAACCCTGCTGGAATTAATCCCTGAGAAATAAGCCCTGAGCACAGCTAGACATGACTCCCCTACCCCCAAACACAGACAAAAATTATATATGCTGGCAATTCAAATAATAAAATTCCTTCTATTATATTTGTTTAAATAGCTACTTTTTATCAGGAGGCTCCAACTGCACAGAGGATATTGTAGACCAAGAGGTCAAAATTTTTTAGTTACTACAGGCTGAAAACAGTTTGTAGGTAGAGCCCTCTGCATAAAGGGACAACTTCTTTAAAGTCTGTGCTGCAATTGGTAAATTAATAAATACCTGGACATGTTTCCTTGCAGAAACTTAAGAAACAAAGACCCAATAATTTGGAAGTGTGCCCGCCCCCAACACACATACAATATTCTCTTATTCTTACCAAAGCAGAATCCATGGACCTCACTGTCTCAGTCACTGTTGTTCCACGGCTTCACTGTTCATTAAACTGTTCTAGTGCAACAACCCTGGCAAGCATCTGTTGGAAACTGTTTGGCATAACTAAAAGCCCTTTTTACTAAAATCAAAATGGAGTCTCTGAAAGTCTGAGCAAAAGTGCCTACGTGACAATTAGCAGGAGCTGCCAGCCTGAGCAGCTAGCAAATGTGGCCTTTGCCCTTGGACCTAAAGAAAAGAGGAGTTACTGCATACCTCAGAACTAGGGGAGTCGACCACAGGCACCAAGATGTTCCCATAAAGATAGAGGCTGGTGGGCCTAGGCAGAGATTAGATCTTATACTTTGTTGCTCTAACAACTTGGGCCTCATGATTGATGAATGCCAGTCTCATGATGTACAACCTTGTTAATTTTGAAAAAACAAGATGTGCCTGTGGAAAGTTACAATTATTCCAAGAATGCCTTGCCCCTTTCTCTTTGTTTGGCCTGACTATAAAAGGCTTACCCCCTCCCAAAATAAACGGACTCTTGATAGGAACCTTTCGCCTTGAGTCTCTTTATTTCCCAGCCCCTCTTTTCTTTCAGGCCGGAATCCTCTTCATGACTCGTGAATAACTGTTGTAGTCTCCAGCCTCTCCCGAGGGTCGGGAGTAGGGTTCCTGGGGGGCCGCAAGCATCAACATATGGAAGACTTGTTTTCAACTACATAAGAGCTTTCCTATTATTTGTATCATTAGTTGAAGTCAACGATTAGACTATCTTAGTTGGTCAAAGATGAACTGGAATTGTCCTATCTCTACTTGGGAGTGTGTGTGGCCCAGGGGTTCCTCCTTTCTCATCAGTCAGGTCTGAAAGTGACCAGTGCTTCACAGAACAGGCTGCAAAATGAAATTGCACAGCTCTGGGGCTCTAGCTACTTTCTAGGGGGAATCTGTCTGAGGCCTTTTTGATTAAAAGGGTTTGGGATTGAGGGAAGGTGGAGAGAATTCTCCTTGAGCAAGAATACCTGTTTATAAATGATGTAAAGGAGCAAGGATAGGATTTTACTATAATTCAGCAAGACACCCTCTATTGTAGGGAGGACCAGGATCATCACCATAACTGATGACAAACTCAGGGAAGTTCAGAGGGTCCCTCAAAAAGCAGAACCAGGAAGATTGTTGGAGGTCGAATGTTGCCTATATAAGGGCCTGGTTCCCTATTTGCTGGCTTTGTAACTCTTATTAAATGCAATTTGCATCTTTTGTTATATACGGTCAATCAAAATGGCATGAAGAGGGATCTTAAGAAACCTTTGTAAGGAGTTTTGAATATATCAGTGGAAAGTGAAATGAGCTATGGCTACCTTTAGAATTAGACTAACTGCATTTTTCTAGCTTAATGAGCAGTAATTGATATACACATTCTGTGCCTTATTAAAGGTTTACAATGCGAAGGGAATTCCAAATTAAGAGCTTCTATGCCCTACCCTCCAGATTCCTGTAGACTAGCCTTTTCAGCAAATGAATGTGCTCACCAAACCCAAAGTTGCACTGAGCTCTAGTGCTCAGAATTTTGAGTGGGACTTATGCAGGGGTGACCAGTTAAGTTACTGGCCTTTTAAATGAAGCCAATTTCCAGCCTTTATCCTTGAAGATCAGATTTGCCCAAAGTTGCAACCATTTTATCATATGATTGGTCTTTCACTTGTATCCTGAGGCTACTTAGGGGTCATGTTAGACATCTCATTGGCTTTATAAAGCATTATTTCCACTCAGGAAATTCCAAGAATTTTTAAAGTTCTGTGCAAGGAATAAGGGACAGGGAACAGGTACTATCTTCATTTTATTGTGATACATTTATCGATGGGTATGCAATGAGAAAATAAAAAACACTCTTAACAAAGAGTTTTGAACCCTTTATACTTAGATGAAAGGGTGAAGTCTGTACAACCAAGGCCACCGATAACTTTGAAATCTGACAATCTGGATGGGAAATTGCCCCCAGCCAGGGAGGTTCACTGTGGAGTCATTCTAGTTATATTCTTAAAACTATGGACCAGACTGACTTTAGTAAAGTTAAATAGAACCCCAGTAATGTAGCAATACCTTTTGACATATTTTAGATGATAGTAGTCTAGCACAAGGATTGTTGTTTTAACTGTGATACAGATGTTGGCACTGAGATGTATGGGGACAGTGATCCAAAGACTCACTGGTACTGTTGCTGTGTCTATTAAAAGAATTTACACAATATGTAAAAGCTTAGGTAGTCCTGATCCTTTTGTATAGGGGAACAATTTAAGAGAGGATAGAACACACAGAGATTGACTTCTCTCAAACGTCCGTTGCTTTCAAAAATTCTCCATATAGAATCAAATTTGCAGTAGAAGTAATGGATTCTGAAGCTTTGGAGTTTGTGTTTGGGTGGACACTCTGAGGTACTGGACAGGGGGTAGGGCAGAGAATATGGAGGCTTGAGTCTAACATCGTCAGAACTTGTCCTGATGCATCCTTTATAGAAAAATCATGCAATATCCTGAGTTCTGTGTCAACAGTGAATTATCAAACCTGAGGGGGCTTGTGATAATCCTGAATGACTAGTGACTTGCTCAAAATAGGAGGGTAGCCTAGGGACTCCCCCACAAAAAAATGTGACTGGTGTGAAAGAGTGTGTTCTTTACTTTTAATATAACTGAAACCCAACTACATGATTACATGTTTGTAACCTTAAATAAAGGTATGTATTTAGAAATGGGACTGTCATTTGGCATAGCTAACCTTGTGGCCTACGGAGTACTTCACCCATTAATGGTGTTCTGGTACAAGTGGCTCATGTCAAAATTGTGGAGCAGCAAGCCCACCTAAGGTGGAAAGAAAAATGCACAGACCCCCACAAGCCAGGGACATCTGTTATTTTACATTGTAAGGAGGAAAAGATACATGTGTGTGCCCTTAATCACACCAGACAAACCCACAGACACCACACCCCTATGATACAGGTTTCACTATGGGCACCTTATAAAGAAGCTTGTTCACTTCAAGAAACAAGGCACTCTTCACCAAGAAAACTGCTTTCTTTTGCTACATGCCCACTTCACTCTGTGCAATTGACTTTCCATACCCACTACTTGGGGAAAATAATCCCATGGCTATGGGAGGAGTCAATAGAGGGTTCATGTACAAAACCCTGGGACTTGGGGGTGAGTTGTTTCTCCCTGCCTTCACTGGGCGTGGCTCAGTTCCCAGTACACAGTAGACACCTTGGGTGCTGTAGGGACTGAATTTCATTTCAGTGGCTGGTTGGCTGTGAGCCCAGAGAAGTATTGCAGAGGACACCCCACACTGGCCAGGTCATTTCTCGGGGGCACTGCAGCCCTGTCAATCTCTCTGATTCTATGCTTAGTGTTCTTGGTAGTATCTCCTCTGGGGTATTTCCTTCTGATGATACTGGAGTGGAACTGAGGAAGGGAGAGGGCACCCCTCAGCCCAGTACCCTGGGGGGACCACCCCACTAGCAGAGAAGATTCAAACTAGGCACCCTTCCTCTCTGAGCCCACTTTCCCATAAAACTGGGCATGGATGTTCCTGGCAGTTGGGGTTCTGGACATGTGTGTATCCTATGGTAAGCACTTCCTTGGGTAAGCGGTACCCTTGAGGTACTGGACATTGTCTCAGCTCTACTATTGAACAGATGAGAAACTGAGGCCCAGAGAAAAAGCAATGACTTCTCCTGGGTTTTTTATGGTTCCTTCGGTTGTATTAGCCTTTCCCTGTACTTAACTCCAGAACACACAGCAGCAGAGCTGGACCTCTGGCTGCACCAGGCCATGCCTCCCTGAGGCTGATGTAGTGGTACCCAGGAATAAAAAATAAAGATTGCGGCCAAGGTGATGGAAGAGAAAGGAGTTTGTTTTTGTTTATGCAAGCCAGGCAGCATCTCCCTGGGGCTGACATGGTAGGGGTTGATGGGAGGTGAAGGGTGGAAAGCAGCAGTCCCCTTTGCTGGAGGCTTCTCATTGAATCCCATTTCTCACTTTATCCTGATAGAGTGAAATGACCCCATTTAACAGATGAGGAATTAGGCTCAGAAATGTGCAGACCCTTGTTCTGTCCAGAGTACAAAGTTGCTCAAACTCAAGTGGTGCTCTTGACCCCAGGCCCAGGTCTCTTTGTTGTGACCATTCAGGAACACAGTGAAGTCCATGCTTTTTCTGAAGTTTCTCCCATTCAGTTGGTCTCTCCTACTCCAGAAGTGGTGCTGGGCCATCATCTCTTGGTTTTTCTTCATGTTCTTCTGATTGGTTGAGTCTCATTAATGCAGCATCTGAGCCCCAAGAGTGGTGTAGGTCCCTTTTTTCCCCCCGACACCGTATATACCCATGGAGATGCCTCTCAGAGTAGCCAAATCATATACAGAGAACCAGCATGCTCTCTCCCCAGGGGCTCACAGGGCTGCTGCACCAGCCCCTGCCTGTTTTCATATGTACATATGATGTCTGGTAAAGTCAGCTCTCTGAGCTTCCTAAAGCCCCGAGGCCTGATCTAGGGCTCTAGACTCTCAAGAGCCTATAGACTGTGCATCTACCAGCCTAGAGTGCATCCCTCACATCACATCTGCCTCTAATGCCCCAAGGAGAATCAGTCAATCCACTTATGTCAAGCAAGGCAGGCTGCTCCCCCAGGAAAGGTGACTCCTATGGGGGTAGCAGCCTCTCAAATGGAAGCAAAGAATGTGGATAGAAAGTCAGGGGGCACAAAGATCCACATTCTTTGTATTGCTGTGCTCCATGATGGGAGAGGGCTCTCTCAAATCCTCCAAGCTCTTAACTCTTACCTCTTCTAGGTCTCTGAGGCAAACACCCCTCAAAAACCCTAGGGATCACTAGAGTGTGGGTGTGTCTAGCCAAATCCTAGACCATGCCCCAAAGCTCCCACAAAGTGGATGAGGGCTCCTTCAGAGAAACTGAATGAGCCCCAGTTTTGGGGACAGAGAGTAAAGAAGAAGTGATTGGTTGTATGGGAGCTGGAGATGAAAGAGTGTTGTGAGTGATGTGGGGGCAAAAGATCACAGTGAAGACATGGGCACTATGGCTTCCAGGCCCCTTGTACATCGGTGAATTAGGTTGGGGCTGGGGGTGGGCACAACAGATACAGCAAGACTCTGTAGGCCATCCTGGAAGTCCTGGGGCCAGGAGATGTTGACCAGGTCAGCTTTTCCCTCGAGAGCTGCACTGCTAAAAGCTCATCAAAGTCCAGTGAATGAAAAATGCACCTACAATGCCCTTGCCCAGTTATCAGTAGTCCTAGCTCCCTATGGCTACTGTGCCAGGCAGCACCAATCCAGAATATTCTCCTCATGGCAGACTCCTCTAGAGACTGCCCTGTGCTGAGACCTGTCAGCTGATCAGAGATTAAGATCATACGTGATTCTTATGTAGGTATATAAGAAGTCCATAGATGATCTTTATGTAGATACAAAATTTAGTCTTGAGGAAAACACATGGATTTTCCAAATGCCGTGCTGCCTTCACACACTTCTATGTTCTTCCCTCATTCTCTCTAACAAAAAGTTTAGCAAGTGAATTTCCCTCCTCCATTCAGGTGGCCTAAAGAACACTTTATGTATCATTTAACAATTGCTGGAACACACATCTTTGCAATCCCAGCAAAACATATTTGAAAAAAGTTTGCCTTGCGCACTGTAACTCCACCCTGGATTTAGGTGTACCTACCTGAGACCCGCCCTTTTCTGGGAGGGGTCTTGGGAACTGGATATTAGGTGTAACCTTACCTGCAAGACCCCTCCCATTCCAGGGAGTGGTCTTGGAAGGTTATATAAAGCCTTTGACCCAGGGGATTAGGGTCTTTGCCCCTTTTGGCTTTTGGCTGGCTCGAGCTTCTGGTCTTGGCCAGCATGAAGGTGAAAGGAAAGATGGCTGAAAGGAGTTAAGATGCAGGGCCAAGAATAACTAGTGCTTGAAAGGTTATGATGTAGGCCACACACATGTGGTGGATAGGGTATGAATAAAGCTGATGCTTCCTGATGCCTGTCTGTGAGTGAGTTCAATACCCGTCGCTTTCCTGAACCCCAGACCCGCCGGTAGATGGGGGATGAAGCCACGTGGCCGGGGCCAAAGGACAAAGGCCTCCATCCTTCACCATCCACTTCCATCCACCACCATTATTAATTATTTTTTTCCATTATTAATTATTTAATACAACAGCGCACAATTAACCTGGGTTCTATCCCTGGCATCCCATATGGTTCCTGAGCCTGCCAAGAGTAATTTGAGTACAGAGCCAGAGCACTCCTGAGCACTAGTGTGACCCCTAAAAAATATTTTTAAGAAGGGATTGATGCTTAACAGTGTGATATTTTTTTAAGTTAGGATGTTGTCAATTTGTTTCTATTGAGCCACCATGGACCCCCAGACAAAGACTACTTGACTAGGAATTCAGAGGACACTGGCACCAGATAAGATAAGAGTTAAGGCTCTTGTCTTGGGGCTGGGCGGTGGCGCTAAAGGTAAGGTGCCTGCCTTGCCTGCGCTAGCCTTGGACGGACCGCGGTTCGATCCCCCGGTGTCCCATATGGTCCCCCAAGCCAGGAGCAACTTCTGAGCACATAGCCAGGAGTAACCCCTGAGCGTTACCGGGTGTGGCCCAAAAACCAAAAACCAAAAAAAAAAAAAAAAAAAGGCTCTTGTCTTGCTTGCAGCCTCCTCTGGTTGAGTTCCCTGCACCACCTGGACATCTTAGCACCGTCTTGACCAGCAAGGCTGAAGCATTGATCCAGAAGTAATTACAAGCTCTGCAGGGTGCAACTCTAAACACCCCACCCTAATCCCACCCTTCAAAAAATATATGTAAGAAAAAAACTCCTGTATCACACTCTAAGTGTGAGCAGGCTAGAATTCTGGCACCTCAGCTGGATGTGACAGCCAACTGTAGTGACAAGGTGTTGGCTCACCCCCAGTGACAGGCACCTACCTGCTGGGGGCCTTGATGGGGAGTCCAGTGATCTGGCGTGGTGGGTGCCCCCAGAAAGATGGTTCATCATATCTCTGTGGATATGAACTCTGGAGTCCTATCCACCCACACCACAGTGATCTTACTTTATTCTTGCAACAAAACAAAGCATCACAGGACTTGCCCTGACAATGAGTGGAGAGGACAGAGAAGGAGAGGGGCACAAGCCAGCAGAGCTCTGGGGAGGTAGCGCTGGAAACTCCAGCTATGCAAAGCACCCAGTTCCAGAATAAGGGCTTGACCCCACAAAAAGGAGCCCTAGCAGCAACCCTGTCATGGAGCCTCAGCATAAGCCTCACATGGAGCAGAGGCCTTGAGAAGCCAGATCCAGAGCCAAGGAGACCTCTCAGCAGTTACAGGAGCCTTGTCCTGCAACCCCACCCACCAGGTGCAGTTGTTAAGATGCGAAAACACTGGAAGTGCTTGAAGTGTTTGGCAGGAATGATACTCTCATGGGCCAGAGCACTGAGAGTCCAGAACCAATGAGAATCTTCAACCACTTGGCACCAGCAAAAAAATGAAGGCTATATCAGGAGGTAAGCAGCCTCACACTCTAGCTTAGATTTAGAACCCCATCTGGTGGGCTTTTCAAGAGTCACGTTAGAAGGGAGGGATGAGGCACCTAGCTCGGTTCTTTAACTCTTGAAATGCTTCCTAACCATGTGGCAATTTCTGCAGCCTGGGAGGCCCCAATGCAAGAAAAGGAATTCTCCAGCACCAAAAGCATGGATGGTGCCTACACATCCATGGGCCATTAAGTCATTGTCAGAGAGCTCAAAGCACTAGGAATCATGGGTACTATGGTTAGCAAACCATGAGGTCTGGTATACATGTGCCTCAGCATTTCATAGGTTTAAGTAGAGTTCCCAGAGGTGGCATGCTCAAGAAAGAGATGACTGTAAAAGCACTGTTTGTCCTTAGGAAAACAGTCTGGATGAGAAACAGGACAAAGGGACAAAACTAAGAAACAAGAAGGGAAGAAAGTATTAGAGAAATAGATCGGGTTTACTTTGTCCAATTGTTTGGTCAAGGATCTCTCAATGAATCAATTTTTTGTTTGCTTTTGGCCACACACTGTGGTGCTCAGGGGTTACTCCAGGCTCTTCCCTCAGAACTTATGCCTGGCAGAGTCAGGCAACCATATGGAATGCTGGGAATTCAACTTGGGTCAGCTGCGTGCAAGGCGAACGCTCCACCTGCTGTGCTATTGCTTCAGTCTCAGTGAATTCATTTTAGATTCTGACTTTGATTTGAGAACTTCATTCTGTCAAATAAAATATATTATTAAACTGATAACAATCTCATTTTTATGAGAAAATCTATGAAGACAAATCAGAATAAAATGGTTCGAGTATTCTTTTTTTTTTTTTTTTTTTTTGTGGGTCACACCCGGCAGT
The DNA here is from genome assembly GCF_024139225.1 of Suncus etruscus. NCBI lineage: Eukaryota > Metazoa > Chordata > Mammalia > Eulipotyphla > Soricidae > Suncus > Suncus etruscus. The sequence continues at coordinate 28,485,648 of NC_064862.1, forward strand.
GCTCAGGGGTTATTCCTGGCTCCAGGCTCAGAAATTGCTCCTGGGCATGGGGGACCATATGGGGCGCTGGGATTCCAACCGATGACCTCCTGCATGAAAGGCAAATGCCTTACCTCCATGCTATCTCTCCGGCCCCAAGGTTCGAGTATTCTACAGTATGTGACTGAAGACCCATTCATCCTTGCACATAATTATATCGTTTTCATGGGAACACTGAATACAATTATAATGAGTGCACAGGTAAGCTTTACACATTGTTCTTGGTAGAGGACAGAATTTAAATGGGGATGTTCTATGGGGCCGGAGAGACAGCATGGGGTAAGGTGTTTACCTTGCATGCAGAAGGATGGTAGTTCGAATCCCGGCATCCCATATGGTCCTCTGAGCCTGCCAGGAGTGATTTCTGAGTGTAGAACCAAGAGTAAACCCTGAGCACTGCCAGGTGTGACCCAAAAACCAAAAAAAAAAATGGGGATATTTAAATGAGACAGTGTGTGCTATTAGAAATGAAACTCATATCATGCAGGAACCTTGTCCCCCATCCAATGGATGTTCACACCTCAGATATTCTTTAATCCATGATTCTCAGTAGGTAGACAACAGGAAAATGTTCACTCCAGACAATAAAAATGGAAGCACTAGTGTCAAACATAGAAAAGATCTCAGGGGAAGAACCAGGGTCTTGTTTTTTACAACACCCATTATTCTTGAGAATTAATGGAAACCTAGTGGAAATGTATGTGTCCTAGTGTCCTAGTGGAAATGGTATGTGGGAAGAGAATAGAGCTCCAATATCCAACTTGCTTCCAACCTTCTGTAATGAAAGCAAAGGCCAACTCTGAGACTACTTCCTGGCAGGCTAGTCCCAGAATGGAAAGAAAAAGGTGTTTTTGCTAATTTAGGCACAAAACAGTATAATCGTCCTTTCTGTTCCTCTTCAAAGCTCTGTTGAACACAACCATCTTTTGTTTTCCCTCTGACATATATAAAATACTTTTTTCAGAACAGGTTGGCGACTTATCTTAACATAATAGTACCTTCCAAAGACCAACAAAGCCCAAGCCATAGAAACAGCTAGAGCATGGACTAGGCTATATGCCATGAATAATATTTAAATCGATCGTCAAGAGTGCATCACTTCTCCTGTTCTGCCAAGACTTCTTTTTTTTTCGTTTGCATTTAATGGACACAGTCTTAGAAACATTACAGAATAAAAGCCCAGACATCTTCAGTCCTTTGGTGATGAATGCACATTAGCAAATCTATGTCTTGTCCTGATTCACTGTTGTAAAAGCGTGAGCAGAGGCTAGAAGTATCATGTGGATTGTTGTGAAACGTTTAAAAGCAGTGGCTCTTTGCTGCTTTTATTCATTTCCCCCATCATGGTTTAAATATAGAGCACTGTGAATGAAGGTAGTTGTCAGGGTTAGCTGCAGGGGTGTGGGTGTTTTTCTTTTTTGAGGGGGGAAGTAGTTTTAAATTTTTGGGGTTCCTTTCCCCCTTATTATGGTGATGCAATTGCATTGGTTAAAAGCAGCTAACCAGGTCTTTAGAATATGCTCTCTAGCCAAGTCTAACTTCATTTAGACACTGTAGATGGACAAGCTTGATTGTTCAAACCAAAACGGGAACATTAAATGAACACCACAGCCCTCACATGTATAGTAACCACAATTTAAACCTAATTATAACCCTCACCTCAACTAATAATATTTAGAACCAGTTAAGTAAACTTAAAGAAAATAATATATTTGGAGATATACAAACATTAAGACTGGATTACAATGATATAGATAACATGAACATTATTAACAAAGGAAAGAACAAACATTTAACAAAATACCAGCAAAGAGAATCATGATACTAAGTGATTTTATAACAAAACAATTTAAAAAGAAATAAAACACAGAAACATTTTCAAATCTATCATGAGACAGTGTCTCATACCTAATTTATAAGGCATTGTATCATATGAAGATAATTTGCTTTATCAAAATAAATATGACATCCTCAAACTACTACATTAATTGTAGCATCAAAAGGAAATAATTAAAGTCCATAACTGGTGGAATTATTTTTTTTATTGGAACAATGGTTCAAAAATAAAATTCAATGTAGGAAACATATTAACAGTGAACTTTGGGCAATGGTGAGCTAAGGACATGTCACACACAGAGATGGTTTTTGCCTCATTTCTCCTCTGCCTGTGTCACTGTGGGTTAAACATTGTTACTCCCATTGTCATGGTTAGCCCCACAGTTATAATCAGCCTTATTCTCTTTCTGGATGTTCTTGATAGTCAAGAACTGATCCAGGTTTGAACTTGAGCCTAAGAAACTATCAGGGATCCCATCTCCCTTGGATCCTACCAAACCACTGGTGCCCTCAAGCATTATAAACCGGGTGGCTTTTCCTGGACTCTACTGGTACCATTTCACCTTGTATCTATCATCTATCATAGTCACTGCTAAGGGTATAGGGGGATTTACTGAGGTTTTCAGGGTGGCAGATGCAGAAGGTGACTAAGTCAGGGCAGGCTGAGAGAGGGATCTTGAAAACATAGGCACCTATTAAGTACTTTAAGAATGGCAGCAATAGGCCCGGAGAGATAGCACCATGGCGTTTGCCTTGCAAGCAGCCAATCCAGGACCAAAGGTGGTTGGTTTGAATCCCAGTGTCCCATATGGTCCCCCGTGCCTGCCAGGAGCTATTTCTGAGCAGACAGCCAGGAGTAAACCCTGAGCACCGCCGGGTGTGACCCAAAACCAAAAAAAAAAAAAAAAGAGAGAGAGAGAGAGAGAGAATGGCAGCAATAAATAAAAAAAAAACACTTCTGAGTGGAGCAGTCATTTTTATGTATTTTGAAATTAAGATAAATAAACACCCTCACCTGTGCAGTGAAGAAGGCTGCGAAGAAGGAGTGGATTCCAGACCATGGTGCAGACCTGCAGAGCTCTGCTGAGACAGATCTACCCAAGGTCTGTTATACCTACAGACTCAGGGCGAAAGGCCCCTCCATGTAAATGTGCACCTTCCCTCTAGCCAACTAACCTCCCTCCTGGTCCCTTTGTGCCCTCCCTATGTCTTGGCCTTACATCTTGTAGCATTGCCTCTGAGAGGGTATGGCAAAAAAATACTCATGGGACTAAACAGCAACCAATTGATTTAGCTATTCCACTTCTAGGTATCTATTTCTTTCCTCAAACTCAAAAGCAATATAAAAATATATGTGCAAACCAATGTTTTTGCTGAGTTGACTGAGAACTGAGCAGAGTGCAGCTGGCAGGTGTTTGATTCACTAGTCAACAGCCTCCTACTCAACCCTAGGCAAAGGTACCCAGCGCCCTCTGCTACACAGAGTGAGAATATCTATGACCAGAAGATTGGTGACCAGAATCAAGTTCCCTGCTCTGTAGGAGATTGACCTCTTGCAATTTCTCTACATGGGCAAGAAACAATCCCTTCCCACACTGAATTTCCTATTTTATCTTTCTGTGGTTTTTTTCTTCAAGCCTCCACTGCCATCAACAAAATTCTTCGCAGGAAGGAGATGCCTCAAAAACCACAGAGAATTGAACATGAAAGTTCAGAAATGAAATTGGTTCTCTACCACTTCAGTAATGCAGATTTTACATTTTCTACAGAATTTTTACTAGATATGCCCGATAAAGTGTACAAAATACCATTTATTTGGAGAACAAATGAAGGATATCCTGGGACAAAAACACCAAGTATGCACCTGGAAGGATACACCTCTGAAGTAGGACAAATAATCAATTTAAGGTTATTTTAGGACCAGAGAGGCAGAGTTATCTACTTTTAAGAATAGATATTCCTAAGTTTTCTAATATAAAGACTATCTGAGGAGGTGACTGCTCAGAGTGGGGCTGGAAAAGGGACCTAAAGAGCAGTCTCCAGAAAGCACATTTGTATATGAGTCCTAATTCAGAGATGGGACTAGAACAGAGCAAGCTGCATATTCTAAACAAGACTATAGGAGAAGGTAGCAAGAGATTTAGATTCAGGGCAATCTTGCCAGGATAATGGTTGCTGCATGGGAAAAATGAGGATGCAGTGTTTGTGTTGGAGTTGTACCACATTTGGCTATGCTTAGGAATTATTCTTGGCTCTGTTCTCAGAGAACTTTTCTGGCCTTGGTTGATGGGTAGAAGGTGGTATGTTTGGTGCTGGGGTTGAAATCAGGACTCAGCCACATCAAGCAAGCATTGTACTCAGAATGACAAAAGCCAAGGACAGAGACAGTATTGAAAACAGCATAATCAAAAAATAAATTTACATATTATGTAAAATTTTATAAGTTTCACAGCATACTTATTAACTGAGAATCGAGGAGTCAGGATAAAATGGTAGGACGTAGTTTAAAAAAGAAAGAAAAACAATTTGAAATAAATTCTTTATCAAGAATAATCTACCCAGCTAGATTATCATTCAGATTTGAAGGAATAGTACAGAACTTCATGGACTGGTAATGATTTAGAGATGCAAAGTGCTTGTCTTGCCTGTAGCTGACCTCATTGGATTTCAGGTATGTATGGTGCCACAGCACCAGAAGGATTTCCTCCTGAGCACTGAACCAAGTCTAATTCTTAGCAGTTAAGAGAATAGCTCTATACCCAACTCCAAAATATTACTGAGATCCCTCATTTAATATTCATTTGGGGAGGCCTCCAAAGTAGTGCTCAGAAGGTCTAGTTGCCACAGCCAATGATAATCTGCCAACTAAGGTCAATGTTCAATGTTAGGTCCCCAAGATATTGCTGTTCTCTGATTCAACACTATTGGGGCACCAAGGCCATTTTTCCGGGGCTACACTATTTTGCAAGAGATGACAGAGCTGGGGATCTTATTTCTGCCCTTAAGGTGAAGCTTGCAACTGACCCTGCCTTACTTTTAATTCTTTCTCAATAATGGGATAATGGTTCTTTCTCTGAAACATTTGTATCTATTTACTAACAGTTAATAAATTCTATGTGAACTATTCTGAAGAAAAACCATATTTTCAGGAAGTAAGTCTCAAGGTTATTTATGACAATAAAAATTAGAATCATAGGATATACACTTAAAATAGTTTCAGCATAACATTCAATGTTGCCTTCCAGTTCACACCTAACTTCTCCCACAACAGAGGCTCTGTTTCCTTTTTTCCTTCACCAACAGAGTTTCCTTTTACCTTCACCCACCCCTTTTGAGATGTAAAATACCCACCTGGGCTTGATTAGCGTGAGATAGGAACTTTGATCTGATTTGCCTGCTCTTCCTCTCCGCCATGTGGATTAAACCTGTTCAATAAAGATTACTGAGAAAGTTCATCGGTGCACATAAGGCCCAGGAGGTTGGAAGTCCCCCGATTCTGCTTTAGACCCATTCACCCAGGGTTGGATTATGGAAAGTGGAGCTTTTCCACCTGGCGCCTGAACAAGGACCTAAGAACAGAGACATCAACACAGGTATGAAAATGGTGCATGGGACACTACGTGGTCCTCTGGTGGATCATCACAGTGACTGACATTGGACATCGACCCTTTATCAGAGTGGCGTTGTACACGGCAACTCTTTCTGAGCAGCTTCACATTGTTCTGGTGTGTTTAACTGCATTTTTCGAACTGGACTGAACTAGCCATGCCCAAGAGCTCTCTACTCTCTTTTTCATGTGGGTCTATTGTAGGAGATGGTGACTCACAATAAAGTTGCTCACAACTTTTCGTGGCAATAGGATAAGGGTAAGGTAACTTCAGTAAGGTCAATTTATCACTGTTTATCACTGTGTATAGGCTTGACATTATGCATGTCACCTAAAAGGTTCCTAGGTACCGAGGTTCAAAGGACTTCTTAGTGCTGGTGTTCATGGTCATGCCTTTTTCTTGCTGACTGACACCCTCTGTTTTCATATAGCCTGTACTCAAGGCAAAGATCCTAATGCATATGAATGTTTAGAAATCGGGATCACTGAGACCTACCTTGTGGTTATTACAATTCTGCTGTCTCACACCAAAGCTCATTACTTTTGCATGGTTTTCCTAAACCCTGTGCTTGTCTTTGTCTACACAAATATTCACTTAATGTGGTTTGATTTATTTGGTTTGACAAAAAGACAAACGGAATGTCATACCACATATCATACTCTTGAGAATAAGGTATATAAGGGAAGCAGTATTTAAAGTTCTGGAAAAATTTGTTTCTTTCATTGTTGCTCCAGAGATTTCTTTTTCTTGCTTTCCATTTTTTTGTTTTTGTTTTTTGTTTTTGAGTCACACCCAGCAGTGCTCAGTGGTTACTCGTGGCTCTACACTCAGAAATTGCCCCTGGCAGACTCGGGGGACTATATGGGGTGCCGGGATTTGAACCACTGTCCTTCTGCAGGCAAGCCAAATGCTCTACCTCCATACTATCTCTCCGGCCCCTCTAATTTTTAAAAAATCAGCCTTGTAATGAAAAGACTATAAACTGCTTTTTCTTGTAGCACCTGGTGTAGTCAGGCATAGAGGATATGTTGAGTCTGGGGTTTATGTCCCACTTCCCCACCTGCATCTGTCACTGTGGAAATGGTTGCTGAACTCACAGAGCACAGTAATACTCAGCCTCATCCTCAGCCTGCGCTCCTGTGAGAGTGATGGCAGCCTTGTTTTCTTGCAGGGAGCCAGCAAGGACACCTGGATGCTTAGTAGTGGTTCCACCTATTAGACCCAGTGGCACCCGCTAAGGCTCCTGTTGAACCCAAGTGACACAGTTACTGGTGGTAACAGGCCCAGCACTGAAGCCACAGGTGAGTGTGACTGTTCCCCCAGGAATCATAAACAGCGATGGTTCTTGAGTTACCACATTCTGGGAAGTGACCCCTGGAAACAGATGAGCGACTAAGATCAGAGTGTGAGACAAGGTCGTAATGGCACAGGATATCCTTTCCCATCTGTTCCCACAAAAGAAAATTCCCAACCTGTGCAGTGAGCCAGAGGAAGAGCAGGAGAGGAGCCCAGGCCATCGTGCAGACACCACAGTGCAGATTTCCCAAACTTTGCACCCCAGTTCTAACCTCCAAACTCTCCTTATGCAAATGAGTCTCTCAGATTTTGATTAAATTTTTGATTAAATTAACTGAATTGTTCTATTTTACATGAATATGTCCTGAAGGTGCATTTCACTACTGACATTGGTTTCCTACGGCCTGGTGCATTGCGCCCTCTGGTGTAGACATACACTCCTGCAAGTGGACCTCAGTGCTTCTTGCTCTAGGAATGGAGGTTTTGGATCTCTAAGTCAATTTGTGCAAATGTGCCTTTCCTGTGCCTTACCATCTCCAACCCACAAGCAGTTTCTATGCGATATATATCACGCTGACACCAAAAACAGGCGGAGATTTCTCTTAAGAAGAGACATGAGAGACTTTTGATCCATGGTGAGAATTGACTCAAAGAACCGCCACAAATATTAGTGAACCAAATTCAATAATTCACACTGAGAAAGAAAGATTTTTTCAGATTGCAAGGATAGTTTATAAAACCCCCTCTTCATAGATTGGAAGAATTTATATGCCAAAACGACTTCCCAAAAAAACCTATATAGGTTCCGTACAGTCCCAATTTAAAAAAATGGCATTTTTGAGGGGTACATAGAGCAAATACTGTTAACATTTATATGGTGGAACCAGAGAGATATTAGTCAAGACTAATGTCTTCAACAACATCTTGACTACTTTGCTAATAGTCTTTTCAACTTTACTTTCCCCCACTTCTTTGGTTTGGGTTTTTTTTTGGGTGGGGGGACTAGAGGTGTCTGTGCTCAGGTTTTTTTTTTTTTATCTGGTTCTATACTGGGGATCACTGTGGCTGCCTCGAGGGATCATATGGGGTGCAATTGATCAAACCTTCATCAGCCATGCACAATGCAAACAATTACCCACTGTGCTATGTCTCTGGACTTGCTTTTTCCTCTTGATTTTATCTTGGACAGTTATTTGTGCAAAAATGTAATCATTACTTCTAGAGAACTGCAATTGCAATTACCAGGCAGAATGTAACTCTTGTTTAGTGTGTGTGTGTGTGTGTGTGTGTGTGTGTGTGTGTGTGTGTGTGTATTATAGAAATAAAACTCTATGACCAACTTGACTGAGTGTCATTGCCTGCTTTGAGGGCGCATATTATGAAGAAACTTCTGCACTCAGATCAGGACACTTATCTGGGCCAGGAGGACAGTCCCTACTTTCCCATTCAGCTGTGTTGTAGTGAAGCTGAAAGCATAGTAGTAAAATGCCTCATCTTTAGTGCATATCCCTGTGATAGACAGAGCACCCTTAGAGTGTGTCAAAGAATATTTAAGGATGTCATGGTGATTCCTTCCTTGACCTATGCCCCTACCCTTGCCCCAATGGCAAATTTGAATTAGAACCAGTTCTTTTGCTCTTTGCTTCCATTTCATTTGGGGGGGGTTAGTTATTCCCCTACTATGCTTCTTTATATCTCACTCATGAGTGAATTCTGGGTCTGTCCCTCTCCCTCTAGGTATGTCCCATTCCCTCTTATTCATTTTATTCAGCATGATACTTTCCAGCTCTATCCATGTGTCAACAAATTGCATGATGCTGTCTTTTCTTATGTCTGATCAATATTCTACTCTGGATATGAACCATAGCTTTATAATCCAATCATCTACTTACAGACACTTGCGTTGTGTCCTGATTTTACCTAGTGTGAATAGTTCTGTAATGAACATATGGGTATAGATGCCTATTCTGCATGGTATTTTTTTGGGCCCTTATGTTATATTCCTTAAGTCATATGGAAAATCAATTCCTAGCTTTTGGAGGGATGCCCATACACATTTTTTTTTTTTGGTTTTTGGTTTTTGGGCCACACCCGGTGACGCTCAGGGGTTACTCCTGGCTATGAGCTCAGAAGTCACTCCTGGCTTGGGGGACCATATGGGATGCCGGGGGATCGAACCTCGGTCCGTCTAAGGCTAGCGCAGGCAAGGCAGGCACCTTACCTCTAGCGCCACCGCCCGGCCTCGCCCATACACATTTACAGATTTTTAGCATATACACATAACTATATGATTTTTTTCTCCGTGTGTGTTTTATTTAAGTTTGTAAAATAAAATATCAGACTATACCTATTGCTGGTGAGAAGGTGGAGTAAGGGAAATCTTAACTTCTTCTGGGTGGGGGGTATAAGTTGTGACTCTATTATGGAAATAGTAAGGAGGTTACTAAACATGATCTACCATAAGAAAAGGGTAATAATAAAAGGAAATAAAAATGGCAACAGGTGCTTCCTCCAAAGGCTAATCTGAAACTACATCCAACGCAAATATTGGTTTGGAGAAATTTTAAACACTGACATAAAAAAGAATAGTTATTCTTTTCCCCACATTTGTGATTTTTTTATGTGTTTGTGATGTGAACTTTATCTGGAACAATTTTACATGGATAGGAAAAATGCAGACATTTTATAGGTTTCTTATATCCTATTTACATCAAATCATGTATTGAATGTAAAAATTTTTTTTGGTTTTTGGGTCACATCTGGCAGCACTCAGAGGTTACTTCTGGCTCTACACTCAGAAATCGCTCCTGGCAGGTGCGGGGGACCACATGGGATGCCGGGATTTGAACCACCATCCTTCTGCATGAAAGGCCTAACCTCCATGCTATCTCTCCGGCCCCTGAACGTAAATTTTACAACCTAGCACCCTTGATTGCAAAATAAAAAACAAGTTTATATTCATACTATGATTCATACAAATGAACTTTATATATATATATAAAATAAAATTTTTTTCATTAATGCATTCTTGAGTTCCTGCATGGAATTTAAGTATTATCACACTGCAGTTATTTATTATTCCTCTTTTAATTCCTGTAAACTAAATAGTTTTAATCCATTATTCTTCCTTTCTTTCTTTCTTTCTTTCTTTCTTTCTTTCTTTCTTTCTTTCTTTCTTTCTTTCTTTCTTTCTTTCTTTCTTCCTTCCTTCCTTCCTTCCTTTCTTTCTTTCTTCCTTTCTTCCTTCCTTCCTTCCTTCCTTCCTTTCTTTCTTTCTTTTTCCTTCCTTCCTTCCTTTTTCCTTCCTCCTTCCTTCCTTCCTTCCTTCCTTCCTCCTTCCTTCCTTCCTTCCTTCCTTTCTTTCTTTTTCCTTCCTTCCTTCCTTTTTCCTTCCTCCTTCCTTCCTTCCTTCCTTCCTTCCTTCCTCCTTCCTTCCTTCCTTCCTTCCTTCCTTTTTCCTTCCTCCTTCCTTCCTTCCTTCCTTCCTTCCTCCTTCCTTCCTTCCTTCCTTTCTTTCTTTCTTTTTCCTTCCTTCCTTCCTTTTTCCTTCCTCCTTCCTTCCTTCCTTCCTTCCTTCCTCCTTCCTTCCTTCCTTCCTTCCTTCCTTCCTTCCTTCCTTTCTTTCTTCTCTCTTTCTTCTTTCTTTTTTTTTTGATTTTTGGGTCACACCCGGTGCTCAGGGGTTACTCCTGGCTCTGTGCTCAGAATCGCTCCTGGCAGGCTCAGAGGACCATATGGGATGCTGGGATTTGAACCACCATCCATCCTGAATCAACTGGGTGCAAGGCAAATGCCCTACCGCTGTGCTATCTCTCCAGCACTCAATCCATTATTCTTAATGTCTTTTTAAGAAAGACTATGTGGTATTTAAAAAAAAATATGTAGAATTGGGGCCGGAGAGATAGCATGGAGGTAGCGCATTTGCCTTGCATGCAGAAGGATGGTGGTTCGAATCCCGGCATCTCATACGATCCCCCGAGCCTGCCAGGAGCAATTTCTGGGTGTAGATCCAGGAGTAACCTTTGAGCGCTGCCGGGTGTGACCCAAAAACAAAAACAAAAAAAATGTGGAGTTTAGAGGCTGGAATAATAGCACAGCAGTAGGTCATTTACCTTGCATGCAATAAACCTGGGTTTGACCCCTGGCATCCCCATCCCATCTGACACCCAAGCCTGTCAGGTGCAGTTTCTGAGTGCAGAACTAGAGTGCTGCACTAAGCGCAGCTGGGTGTGGCCCAAAACCAAAATAAAAATATAATCCAATGCAGAATTTAACATGGATCTTTCCTCTGATTACACTAGGATTCTTTGTTTAGAAAAACATTAACTAAAAGGTGATTTATTTATAACTTAGCACACAAAAGGAAAAGAAATGGTGATGGAGCTTAGTGCTAAATTTGCATGTTCTACATACATGAGTTCAATCTCTGAGTTCAATAGAATTTTTATTCACTGCACTAGACTTTTTCTATATAATGATCTTTTACCTTATAATATACTAATTATGTTTTACATAGGCTCAAATATTTATTTCCATCATATATTGTGAAATTATCTTGCTATGTTCCTGATTCATTTTACTAAAGTCATTAATATTTTTTGTCTTCTTTTTCTGAGTGCAGATTGGTCAATTCTCTAGAGATTTGGTAAAGAATTTTAGATGTATTTTGTATTTGGTTGACTTGTCTTCTCTATTAGTTTTAATATTTGTGATTATTCAAAAGAAACTAGAAACCACATTTGGGGTGGTGTAGTGCACCCAAGCATGCTTAAGGCGGTCCCTGGTCATAGACTTAAAAACCCTGACAATCACTTTGTGGACCCATTCTAGAAAAATAAAATCAAATTTACATGAGTTGGTCTTAAGTAACATTTAAAATTTTTGTTTGTTTTCATTTTAGAGCCACATCCAGTGGTGCCCAAGCTGTCTCCTGACTATCAAGTCAGGAATCATTTCTGGTTGGTTCAAGTGGTAGGGGAACATATGGGATGCCTGGGATTGAACCCAAGTTGGCTACATGCAAGGCAAGTGCCTTACTGATGTACTGTCGCTCAAGCTCCTAATATTTAGTATTAAGGAAATGGAAAAAGAGGTGCTTTTTAAGAATCCTAATGAATGGCGTGGTCTTAGAAGTCAGGTTCTAGTACGAAATGGCAGAATCTGTCTTCTCAATGAGTAATTCGTGACTAACATATTAATGAGGAAAAAGTAACAAAGTGACCTCAGAAAGGTGAAAGGTCAAGTATCATAAGAGTTTACCCCACTGCCCTCAGCTGGCAGGTCCAACAACCCATAATCGGAGGACATTACAATGACCCTGACTGACTACAGAAACTCAAATGCTCCAGACTGAAATGTTCTTAATTATACATCCAAAACTCTCTTACAATATTTCTAACAAGAAACAGGAGAGAAAGCACTCTAATAGGGTCACATGGAAGTAGTGGTGTCTCACAGGCAATTTTTATTGTGGTTCAATTCTGTCACTTTTTTTCAAGTAGTAGTCTTTGTCCACTATAACCCTACATCCCACAGTGTTTCAGATGTTGTGACATATGAGGGGATAGTATGAGAAACAGCAACAAATACCCCTGGTGAGGCACCCAATGGTGCTCCTTAGGATGGACACAGGAGCATGGGGGTAGAAAAGACTGAATGGAGCTCTGAAGTGCAAATGGATCTAAGTTTGAGTCACTCTTTTTCTGGTCTGGGAATGGGTATCCCTCCAGCAGAGGTCAGGTTAGTGCCAATGACAGAATTGTAGGGTGATGCTGACTGCTGGTGGCCTTGGTGAACAGGGCTGTGGAATATGTAGGCTTTTTTTGTTTTGTTTTGTTTTGTTTTTGTTTTTGTTTTTTGGCCACACCTGGCGATGCTCAGGGGTGACTCCTGGCTGTCTGCTCAGAAATAGCTCCTGGCAGGCACGGGGGACTATATGGGACACCGGGATTCGAACCAACCACCTTTGGTCCTGAATCAGCTGCTTACAAGGCAAACGCCGCTGTGCTATCTCTCCGGGCCCAAGAATATGTAGGCTCTTTAAAAAAAAAAAATCCAGCACCTCCAAACAGAACAGAGAATACCTGGGAATATAGTTATTTCTTAATTTAAGACTTTAAATTTGGGACCGGAGAGATAGCATGGAGATAAGGCATTTGTCTTGCATGCAGAAGGACGGTGGTTTGAATCCTGGCATCCCATATGGTCTCCTGTGCCTGCCAGGGGCAATTTCTGAGCATGGAGCTAGGAGTAACCCCTGAGCACTGCTGGGTGTGACCCAAAAACAAACAAACAAAAAGAGACGAAATTTGGCCAGAGAGATGAGTAGGTGCTTGCCTTGCATATGGCAGGCCTGAGTTTTATTTCTGGCATCACATGTGGTCCCTAATTACTGCAAGGAGTGACTCTAGTAACCCCTGAGCACTATTGGTGTGGTCCAAAGACAAGACCAAAAAAAGAAAGCCTAAAGTTTTTTACTATGTGTCAATTCTTGAGACTACACACTAGTTGTATATCCATGTATCTATTTAATAACAGGATGTAACAAACACTTAGCTTAAGATTGAGTCATTTTCACTCTTATCATGTTCAATTTAGATCACTTAGATCAGTTTTAGTATTCTTGAAGCATCTTACTTACTTTCTTTTTTTTCTTTTTTTTTTTTTTGGTTTTTGGGCCACACCCGGCGGTGCTCAGGGGATACTCCTGGCTGTCTGCTCAGAAATAGCTCCTGGCAGGCACGGAGGACCATATGGGACACCGGGATTCGAACCAACCACCTTTGGTCCTGGATCGGCTGCTTGCAAGGCAAACGCCGCTGGGCTATCTCTCCGGGCCCGCATCTTACTTACTTTAGTTTAAACCCAGCCTTTGTCTGCTCATTGCTCAAGTTGAGACTGTTTTGTATGTTCCAATAAGCTGCTGAGAACCAGGGAAGCGGGTGGGTTTTTGTCTCCCTTCCTTGCTTCTCTGCAGCACAGTGCAAGCATTGAGGCTGAGGTCCCACGCTGTGCAATAATAATCAGCCTCATCCTCTGGTCTGAGCCCAGGAATGGTCAGGGAGGCCACACTGCCTCTCCTAGAACCCAGAACCTGTCAGAAATCCCGGAAGGCTGGTTGTTGTCCCTGGCCATCACAGTTTTGGGTATGTGACCTGGATATGATTGTCTCCTTTATCCCCAACATTGTTATTGTTTCCAGTGCAGCTGAGTGTGACCATCTGTCTGGGGGAATTGGTGACGCTTGGCTGTTGAGTGAGTCCTTCTTGGGCCATAGACACTGTCAGGGAATGAGATCTCAGCCAAGGAGAAGAGTGAATAAGATGAAATGCATGAAACAAGAAGAGCAGGCACTCACCTGTGCAGGAAGTGAAGAGTGAGGAAGAGAGGCACCCAGGTCATGATAGGACCTCCAACTCTGAGCTCTAAAGCTTTGCTATGGATAGAGAGGTGCTGCCAACCTTCTCTTAATATCCCCCATATTCACATCAGGGTGGAGTTATATCACTCAAAGAAGCCCTTTCTCTATGTGGACACACAGGTGACAAGATGAAAAGGCAAAGAATTTGGGCTGTCTTCGCCTACAGAGAACCCTTCTTCACTGTGATGTTTGGGTAATGCAGGCCATTCATGTGTAGGTTCATAATGCAAAGGGTCCACACCTGCCTGGAGTCACTTATGATGATCTCATATTGGAAGTGATTATCTCAGGTTTATCCTGAACTGTTCAGTTCTGTCCTCACCTTCAACATACTTGTCATGTGAATGACACAAGAATAATGGTGCTGTTTGCTTTACATATTCCTCTGAGTCCTTAGTTCTGACATGAGTGAAATCAGCTTGCCTCTGTGCCAGCCCTGTCATTTTGGGAGACCCTGGACCAGGCATTTCTGCCACCATGGACAGGATGATGTAGAGTGTCTCCTAGGAGTGATTCATTGTGAAATCTTCCTAAGATCAGACACATTTTCAGATAATCAGAATACAGAGAAACCTCATACTCTCTGTGCTGCTGATATGGGTGACAATCATCACAGAACAATGACAGGAGTGTGTCCGGACTTTAGAACTTCCTTCTGGGAATAGTGTATGAACTGTGGTTTCATAGTTCACACAAAAATGATTCTATTCTCAAACGAAGCCCATAGATTATCTGAGGTCATCATTCCTCAGGAGTCAGGATTTGGGTTACCACCATGAAGATCTGGAGCCCATATATGAAATAAAATCCAGTGTTGCTGCTTCTCCATGAGAAGAAAATATTTATAGCTTGTATAGAAACCCTGACACTGAGGGTCAAAGAGTGTGTTCCAGGGCCCGGAGAGATAGCTCAGCGGCATTTGCCTTGAAAGCAGCCGATCCAGGACCAAAGGTGGTTGGTTTGAATCCCGGTGTCCCATATGGTCCCCCATGCCTGCCAGGAGCTATTTCTGAGCAGACAGCCAGGAGTAACCTTTGAGCAACGCCAGGTGTGGCCCAAAAAAAAAAAAAAAAAAAAAAAAAAAAAGAGTGTGTTCCAGTGATACTAACTGAAGGACATAGACTAAAAGAGATGAGAGCCAGAGTCTCACCCACAACATAGGCTAAGAGATAAAAAAAAAAAGCATATCCAGGTATCCTGCTTTGGTCTCCCTGATGCAGAATTTTGTGACCTGAACAGCAGGAAAGGTGAGATGCAGAGAATATGGGTCAAGTTGTGATACAGATGCCTCCAGAGCTCTCTGTTCCTATGTCCCAGCTGATCAGCCTCCCTGACTTATGAAAGTCGGAGCCCTTTTATCCAAGGATAACCATTCTCCTGTGAGTCCAAGCCTCTCTTTAACCAAAGTCTCAATATTCTCTGTCTTGTTTTAAAAGCCCAAAAGCTACTGAACTTTTAATGTGGCTTACATGAAGCGTTGCAGGAAGGAGATTTTCCCAAACTTTGGAGCCCAGTACCAACCTCCAAATTCTCCTTATATCTCCGTCAGCAATGGAAGTGGTGATTCATGCAAATGAGCCTTTCAGTGTTTGATTAAATTAATAGAGTTGTTCGACTTTAGATGAATGAATGTCCTGAGGGTGCATTGCACTACTGAGATTGGTTTCCTATAGCTTGGTGCATTGCGCCCCCTGGTGCTCATTGATATAAATGCACTCCTGCTGGTGGGCTTCAGCACTTTGCTCAGGAATGGAGGTTTTTGATCTCTAAGTAAGTCAATTTGTGCAAATGCCTTTCCTGTGCCTTACCATCTCCAACCCACAAGCAGGTTCTATGGAATATATATAACTTTGACACCAAAAGCAAGAGAAGACTTCTCTAAAGAAGAAACTTTCATCACTTGGTACCTCTTCAAGGAAGTCTTCCTTAGTTAATGTCTTCCACCCACTGGGCCAGGTATTTCCTGGAACATTTTCTTGCAGTCTGTGCTCATTCCTAACCATAACAAATATCCATTGAACTGTCTGGCCCCCAAGCCTCACTACACATTGCATGAGCCTGAGACAAGATTATATCTTACTACATGGTTCCAACAAATTTAGCAACCATCTGTTAATGTGTGAAGCCCTATGCTAGGTGCAGGAGAGGTCAAGACACGTGACCTTTACCAGGTAGAAAGCTGGTGCAGAAAGATGCACAAAATAAGCAAGATATTTCAGGTGAATGAGAAAATATCAAGCAAAGTGAAAGGAAGGAGACTCTCAGGAGAGGAGCGCTTCCTTATGGAGAAATCATTGACATGTGTACAGAGCCCTAAGAAGTGGAAGATTGAGATGGAAAGATCTAAGCAAAGAGAATTCCAGGCAGTGTGTGTAAACCTGGTGAAATGAGCTGTAGAAAACAAGGAACTGACTGGGCAAGTGGGAGATGAGCTCAGAGAGAGACTGTGGGCAGAGTTTTATATGATGGGGAAGGTCTGTAAATTCATCTAAGTGTAACAGACAGTCACAGGAGAATGAAAAAGCCAGTCTGAGTGGCATGATCTGATTTCAGCTTTCTCAAAGAAGAGGAAAAAAGGGGTGAGTGTACAGGTTCTTGGGAAGAGGGAAAGACAGGAGAAGGGGATGTCAGGGTGCCATTTCTTCCCCCTATATTTCTGACTTGCTAACGAATCAGGAAGAACAATGTCTAATCTTTGGGATGATGACTGATATTTCTCCCTCGAGACAGGCCCTACACCCAGGTGTGCTTTTTTCATTACCTCCACAAACATGTCTGGAGAGCTTGCTATGCAACATTCTATTTACCTGCATCTGCCTGCATCTCTGGCGTCAGGCCACTGCCCCTTCTTGGACACAGCCCTTTGTGGGGCAGGGCCCAGGACAGAAGTGAATTGAAGGCCAGCAGGAGCCAACCTCCTAGAAAGCTGGCAGCTAACACCTGTGGGAAGGGGAGGTAGGGCATTGGCTAGGCTGGAGTGCTATAATGTCTTTTCCCCTTAAATTTCTAAAAGCTTTATTTTCTTTAAATAATTGTTTTTACTGAATCACCTTGAGATACACAGATACAAATTTGTTCATGATTGAGTTTTAGTCTCACAGTGTCCCAACATCCTTTCCTTCACCAGTGCATACTTTCTGCCACCAATGTCCCTAGTTTCCTTCCCACCCTCCTCCTTGCTCTCCTCTTCCCTGCCAGCCTTTGTAGCAGACATTTTCCTCCTCTCCTCTCTTCTCTTAGACATCATGATTTGCAATATTATTACTGAAGGTATTATACATGTCATTTTACCTCCTGTCATAATGTGGTAATAATACCCAAAGACAATTGAGACTAATGCAAAGAGGACTGGTTCATGGTAGGAAGCTTGCCACAAAAAGTGGGGGTGAGGGGAACATCTGTTTCATTTTAGCAACTGGGTGCTGGGAACCCCATGAGATCTGTGCTACTCTAATCCCCTTTACATGCAAACAAAGGGAGACCCAAGGTCCAGAGTCATGAGTCTTAGGGCACACAGGTAAATAAGTGGAAGAGACCAAATGAAGGGGGCTGGAGTGATAGCTCAATGGATAGGGCTTTTGCCTTGCAAATGGCCAACACAGATATGATTCCACAGCATACCACATTCTCCCAGGCCTGCCAGAAGTCATATTTGAGTGCAGGAGTGAAACTGAGCACAGTTGTATATGGCCCCCAAACCGAAATGCCCCTTTATCCCCTAAAAAAGAACCACCACCACCAAAATAAAAAGAAATAAAGAAAAATTTAAAAAATGATCTAAAGTTACATCCACCAATTGCAGGCTTGACTGAGTTTTGGATGCACGGCAGACCACCCATAGCCCTGTGTAGGTCCCCTTCTGGAAGACTGTGATCTTCCTCAGGGGCACAGGCTGAGAAGTCCCTTTGTCCTCATTTTGGTCGATGCATTGAAATAGAGACTTTCAGCAAGCTAAGCTGCTGTTTTCAGCCAGGATGCTTCCAGAAGGCCAGGATGGTTGTGCAGGTTCTGTACTGAAGAACTGTGGGAGATGACTTTGAGGATCCTCACAGGCCAGTGGGGATGCAGAGTCTCACAGCAGGGGGCAGTGCCACACTCTCAAGAAGGGGCACCACAGCTTAATTTGAACAAAGAGGTTAAGAAGGGTAGGCAGCTGCCTGTGGAGTCTTTTCCAGTTGGTTAAGATGCAAGTAGCCAGACCCCATTGGAGAAAATCACAGCCAGAAACTGAGGAAGAAAAAAGCTGACATTTCAGGATAATACCATATGTGGTTCTGAAGGGCATATCTTTTAGAAAATTTGGTCCTCAGTTCAACACAATTGGCAGGTTCCCAGACCCAGGAAAACCCAGAGCATTACTAATCTGCCTTGGTGGGTTGAATTGGACACCCCCTTTCCCACCACGGGTGTTTGTGTGTGTGTGTGTGTGTGTGTGTGTGTGTGTGTGTGTGTGTGTGTGTGTGTGTGTGTGTGTGTGTGGAAGAACCCCAGACCTCACCTTCCAGGCAAAGTCAGGAATCTCCTCCAGGGACCAGTAGGCCCCACATGTGTGTTTCCATCCATCACCTGGAGACCAGCAGCAGTAAGTCAAGATGCATCTCCCTTTCTTTGATATGGGTTCTTCTACTTTCCCTGAACTCTGTGGAGTTAACATCCTGTCCTACAACGACTGATCAACTGCAGGCATTAAAATGAGAGGGTCCGGGCCCGGAGAGATAGCACAGCGGTGTTTGCCTTGCAAGCAGCTGATCCAGGACCAAAGGTGGTTGGTTCAAATCCCGTTGTCCCATATGGTCCCCGTGCCTGCCAGGAGCTATTTCTGAGCAGACAGCCAGGAGTAACCCCTGAGCATCACCGGGTGTGGCCCAAAAACAAAAACAAAAACAAAAACAAAAGAGAGGGTCCCTACTTCAATGTGTCTTTCCCACATTTCTAGTACATCATCTTGTGCTCCTCCTCTGCAAGCTTCCTACCATGTATATTGTCAACAATGGTAGAAAAAAAACATTGAGTTAGATGGTCTGTGCCCAGTTTTCATTGCAACTAGAATATACTCCAGCTACACTGGACCCTGCTGTCAAACCCTTTTGATCAATGCTTTTGGCAGGTGAACTGTCACTGTTCAGAAAAGGACGATTAGGCATCTTCTTGATGGTGAGAGGAAAGCTGGCCCATACTTCTTGAAGGAGATGTGAAGGAAACACTATGTCAGTACGCAGAATAATAGGTCTGAGAGCTCCTCTCTGGCTGAACCCTATAACCTTTTCTTTTTGATCTCTTCCACCCTGATTCCAACTTTGGTGAAGTTCTTTGTGCTTGGTAAGTCACTAAAGATTGAGATGACAGAACTGAAGTCCCTCATGCCACAAGATGTCTCTGCAGTTCTCACTCTCCCCAGAGAGTGTCCCTCTTCACTACCATGGAGAAAAGGTATGTTGGCATCATTGTGCAGGTGATGATGGCTGAACTTGGTATAGCTGTACTGATTCTTTTGATATTTAAAACTGGAGAATCCAACACTGCTTTGCCTTTTCAGAGTTTGGGGACACTTGCATCATTTCTGATCCTCTGTCCTTTCTCTGTGGCCATAGGTGCATTCTCTGTTACCCCATCCCCTATTCTTCTTGTAACCTTACCTGCTAATAGACCTCCCATTTCTGGGAGGGGTCTTTGGTAGGTAACATAAAGGTTTGGCCTGAGGGACAAAAGGGGGATTTGCATGGATGGAGGATGGAGAAAGAAGCAGGAGGAGATTGCTGAGGGACAAGGTACAATACAGGGATGAATAGGAATCCAGCATAAAAGGTTATGAGAGAAGCCACACATGTTGACTAGGCATGAATAAAGCTGATATTTCCTGAAGCCTGCCTGTGAGTGAGTTCTCTACCCATCACTATCCAGAAGTTGGGGACCGCTGGCTGGAGAGGAATTGGATACATGTGGTCCTGGGCTGGAGGAAAAAGGCCTCCATCACCATCCACCACCATCCAAGTTCATCCAAAGGGCTTTAATGCCACATTCTCAACATGCAACTTACAGGGCAGATATCTCTGGACCTCTCTTGCTTTTGCTTTTATTTATTTTGGGGGCCACACTGACCTCTGGCATACTAGTAATGCTCAGTGCTTATTTACTCTTGGCTCTGTAATCTGGGGATCATAATGGGTACCAGGGATCAAACTTGAATTGACTGCATGCAAGGCAAGCACCTTACCCATAGTCCTATTCCTCTGGTCTGTTACTTTTGCTTTCAATAGTACTCATAATTATTTTTAATCACACAAAGCCTCCTAAACTGCCATTATAACATAAATCTAGAAATGAAGAATTTTTAGGACAGTCTGGTTAGGAGAAACTGGTTTCTGAGGGGTGGGTAATGATTGTTTTAGCTTGAACAGTCTTGCTTGTTTTGTGAAAAAAAATTCCATATACAGGGCAGTCAAAGTATTCAAATTCAAACATATAGCAAATAAGGGAAGCATGACCACATGGGATGACCAGATTCGAACCAGCGTCCTTCCTGGGTCTACTGCGTTCAAGGCATGCTATGCCATCTCTCCGGTCCCTGTCTGTCTTTTTTTTTTTTATATCCTGAAATGCATGAGATTATTCTAACCCTCTCTTTCTGATGGTTTCACTCAACATATTAATCTCTCTATATATATAAGCAAATACATGACTTCATTTTTCCTAACAGCTGCATTTTCTTGAGCCATTCAACAGTTCTTAGGCACTTAGGTTATTTCCAGATTCTGCCTACTGTAAGTTGTACTGCCATGAACATCAAAATGCAGAAGGCTTTTCTGCATGGCATTTTGGGGTTCCTAGTGGATATTCCTAGGTGGCTAGGCTTTTATTTGCTGGAGAATGTCGTGTGTATTTTTATTAAGGTGTTAGGGTTAAAACTGCCATAAATATGTCATGTTGGTTTCAAGTGTAGTGTATCTGTGTAGAGAAAGTTATTTCTGTGATATCTTACCACATATTTTACACATATTTTACACATATTTACCACATATTTTTATCTTAATAAAATATGATAGTGAAAAGACATCACAAAATATCAAAGGGAGATCATTTCTACAGAATGCCTGACAGTGCTCACTTCGGCAGCACATATACTAAAATTGGAATGATACAGAGAAGATTAGCATGGCCCCTGCACAAGAATGACACACAAATTCGTGAAGCATTCCATATCTTTAAAATAATGCCTGACAAAGTCTCTTCAAACGATATCACCAAAAGATAATCAAAGTAACTATCATGGATTGGAAGCGATTTAAACAGAGTATAACAAGCTGCAATTTGGGAACCCAAATCTGATCAAGAAAATGGGGCAACATCCAAATGGTCTCTATAGTTCCAAATAGCAATATCTCTCAAATTAATGTGTTAATTTGAAAACTGTACAATTTTGTAAAATGTCAATACTAAGAGTAAAATATGGTGATGCCAGTTGCCTTTTTATATTATCTTATGCATATTTCATTCATGTATACAATTCCACTATATGCAAGTTTTTTCCCTACTCTCAATTTTTCAGAATAATTTCCTTACTCCATGTGGTGCTCATCGGTCCAGACCAGACTAGTGAATGAAAACTCCTTTGAAGTGTCTCTCCTATGCCAAACATCATATTCGAGCCTACTTGTTTGCACTTTACTAACTTTCAGTCCCAGTAAAATATTCTGGGACCACCTTGTGCCACTTTTCCCCTAATACTGGAAGCAACTGTACTCCCAGAAGCTGAAGTTGCCACAAAGATAAGAAGTATTAAAAGTATTAAAAGGAGGGGGGGGGGGGATTTGCTTTGCATGCAGAAGGATGGTAGTTCAAATCCGGCATCCCATATGGTCCCCCGAACCTGCCAGGAGTGATTTCTGAGCGTAGAGCCAGGAGTACCCTGAGCGCTGCTGGGTGTGACCCAAAAACAACAAAAAAAGAAGTATTAAAAGGTAAGTAAGGGCCCGGAGAGATAGCACAGCAGTGTTTGCCTTGCAAGCAGCCGATCCAGGACCAAAGGTGGTTGGTTCGAATCCCGGTGTCCCATATGGTCCCCCGTGCCTGCCAGGAGCTATTTCTGAGCAGACAGCTAGGAGTAACCCCTGAGCACCGCCGGGTGTGACCCAAAAACAAAAACAAACAAACAAAAAAAAGGTAAGTAAGGATGCTAAGTGTGCTCACTGCTACTGGAATTTTCTTGCTTCTTTTAAAGATGTTGACAGGAGACTGAGGCAGTAGAGATCGGACAGCAAGTAAGGCATTTGCTTTGAATGCAGCCAACCCAAGTTTCATCCTTGGCACCACCTATGGTACCTGAATGTTGGCCAAGAGTAATTTCGGGATGCAAAGTCAAGCTTAAGTGCTGAGCATCACCAGATATGCACGAAAAAGCAAAGTAAATATAAAGTGAAAATCAAAAATATGCACCCATGTACATTTACAGAGGCATGCTAATAAAGAGGTGGATCAAATATTTACAGAAGCATGTAAAGACAGCAGTGCAACATACACTGAGAAAACGCATTTAATCCTAAGAATCATTGGTAATCATAAAATGTAACTATTTTAAGTTTTGGGGTCACACCCGGTGACGGTCAGAGGTTACTCCTGGCTCTGTGCTCAGAAATCACTCCTGGCAGGCTCATGGGACCATATGGGTTGCCAAGGATTGAATCTGGGTTCGTCCTGGGTCGGCAGCGTGCAAGGCAAATGCCCTGCTGCTGTGCTATTGCTCTAGCCTGAGGGTCATCCTTTTAATAAACCCCATCATAGTTGAGACTTTGTCAGACACAAATTCAAAACATATAAGCTGGCTTGAGTTCCAGCACATAATGAAACACATTGACCAGCATTGCTCCTGCTAACATGCAATAGAAATCCACATTAGAAACATACCACAGAGGAGAACTCATCTACTCACAACCTGCCTAATGGGGCATCACAGATAGTTCTATGTTGCATGCTGAAAAAATTTTAAAGAAAGTTGTACTGTCTAAATGATAACATTAAGGGACCAGAAATATGGGCGGAACTGAGTTTTTTTGTTTGTTTTTTTGGTTTTGGGTCACACTCAGGGGTTACTCCTGGCTCTACGCTCAGAAATTGCTCCTGGCAGGCTCAGGGGACCATATGGGATGTCGGGATTTGAACCAATGACCTTCTGCATGAAAGGCAAACGCCTTACCTCCATGCTATCTCTCCGGCCCCATGGAACCGGGTTTGATCCCCAGCATGGTCCCCAAGCCTGCCAAGAGCGATTTCTGAGGGCAGAGCCAGGAGTAACCCCTGAGCACCAATGTGTGTGGTCCCAAAACAAAGAGAAAAAAAAAGAAAAAGGAAACAAAACAATTAAGAGTCCCCCCCCCCAAAAAAAAAGTTTCCCACCTAAGACTGAAGGATAGGATACCACAGCTGAGCATACCAGGAGTGATCCTGAATTCAGATCTGGAGAAGGCCTTGAGCATACCAATGAGGCCCAAAATAGCAAACAAACTAATAAACAAACAACCCCCCCCAATTAAATAAATAGAAGTCAGTTAAGGGGCCGGAGCAGTGGTGCAAGCGGTAAGGCGTCTGCCTTGCTCACACTAGCCTAGGATGGACTGTATTTCCATCCCCTGGCATCCCATATGGTCCCCCAAGCCAGGAGCGATTTCTGAGCGCATAGCTTAGAGTAACCCCTGAGTATCCCTGGGTGTGGCCCATAAACAAACAAACAAAAAAATAAGTCAGTTAAGTCTGGTGACCTGAACCTGACAAGGATGTGGAAGCTCTGAGTCCCCACACTGTGCCAAGTCCTGAGGTCCAGCTCTAACCTTATGGGGGTCCTGGTCTCTGAGAATGTCCCTAGAGGCCTCAGAGGTTCCCCACAGAAGGCGATTTTTGTACCCAAAGGGAGGTTTAACAATATGTTTGGTTTTGTTTGGGGCTTAGGGTCATTTTCAGCAGTGCTCAGAGCATACTCCTAGGCTCTGTGCTTTCGGGGGTGCTGAGGATTAAACCTAGGTCAGCTGTGTGCAAGGCCTGGCCTTACCGCTCCTACCATCTCTCCAGCCTGGTGTGGCAATGTCTGGAGACATATCTGGGTTGACAACCAGAGATATGTACTAAAAACTTGTTTTATAGAGTTCAGAGGTGCTTCTTCAGTCCTTGGACAGGAAGGTTCTCACAACAAAGAATCATCTTGCCCTGAATGTGGCCATTGCCAAAGCAGAGGCTCCATCCTTGAATAAGAGTAAACACTGTTTTTATTTTTTTTTTATATTCACGTATGGTTCAAACAACCAAGAGAGACTGGGTTATTCAGGAGTGGTTATTATGAATGGAGTTGTAATTTCAAATAACACATACCAAGGCCTTGAAGGCAGCATCATGTTTTCTTTACATCATTCACAAATAGCAATTTTTGGGGGGTTTTTTTGGGGGGGCACACCAGCAGTGCTCAGAGGTTACTCCTGGCTCTGCAGTCAAAAATCGCTCCTGGAAGGCTCGGGGGACCATATGGGATGCTGGAATCGAACCCAGGTTCATGCCAGGTAGGCCACATGCAAGGAAAACACCCTACTGCTATCCTCTCGCTCTGGCCATATAGCAATTTTAACTGATAAAACTGACATCCATGAAATTGACCATTGCCACTACTACTTTTATTGAGGCTTGATTTTGGGGCCACACCTAACTGTGTTTAGGGATTACTCTTGGTGGGGTCTGAGGGCCAGATGGGGTGCTTGGGATCAAACCCAGATCATCCATGTACAAGGCAAGCATCCTACAGAGTGCTATAGCTCCAGCCCCTGATAATTTCTTGACTTCCCAGCGTTGCAAGGTTTATAAAATACAATCTGTTCCTCATTAAATGCCTAATGGCTCATGCCATCCAGCAATTCTCTAGTACCAGGATTCAACAGATGATTTAGCTAGTCTTTGACAAAGGCAACAGAATGAGAAATGAACTTACAGTGCTCAGAGAAAGAGTGTCTCTTTTTATGGGCTCTCTCTATTTGTCACACAACCCTTGTCTCCAAGACTCTGGGAAGGGAGGAGCCTAAGGTGGCAAAGTCAGATGTTTTTTCCAGGAACCAGCAACCCTAGCCAGCCTTTTTCTATTTGGTTTTTTGTTTGTTTGTTTATTTGTTTTGGGGCTACACCTGGTGATGCTCAGAGGTTAGTCCTGGCTCTGTATTCAGGACTTAGTCCTGATGGATTGGGGGAGCCATATGAGATACCAGGAATCAAACCCAGGTCTGCCATATGCAAGGCAAGCACCTTACTTGCTGAACTATTGCTCCAGTCTTTCTATCCAACTTTTCACATTTTTTCATACCTGACTCTAATCTATGAGCCTCCGCTCACCTTTGTTCTTTCTTAAATAGAAGTTGTAGAATTAATGACTTACTCAGGGGTCAAAACAGAGCATAAGATCCTGAGTTTTATCCCTGGCACTGCAAATTCCTCTTGAGCACCACTGAATTTGTCCCTGGAGTCACCCCCAGCATTGCAGGTCTCAAACACTGAAACTTCTAGCCCAGTTCCAATGCAACTTCCAATGGTGTAGTCCCCTAGAACCCCTAAATACTGTTTGGGAGATACCAACTAGTAATGAATGACCAGTTATCTCTATACAAAGTGAAGCTGAGTTCCATTCATGTCAGACTTATTTACCATTAGTGTACAAGAATTCTAACTTCTCTCCATCCCTCCCAATGCTTGCAATTCTGCTATTGGGGGGGGGGGAGTTCACACCGGTTATGCTCAGGGTTACTCCTGGTTCTGTACTTAGAAATCACTTGTGGCAGGCTCAGGGGTCCATAGGATGCCAGGGATTGAACCGAGGTTGGTCGCATGCAAGCCAAATGCCCACCTGCTGTGCTATCATTCTGGCTCCTATCAACTTTAGTTTTAACAGTAGTAGCTATCCTGTTGGGTATGAGGTGGATTCTCACTGTAGTCTGATTTTCCTTTCACTGTGGCCAACCACACTTCCTTGTTTTTCTATCTCTATGGCTCCACACTCTGACCATTTTAGCCCTTGGAACTGAGACATGGATTTCATGGTATTTCATGTCCCTGAAATACCACGGTTTTGTTTATTTGTTTGTTTTTGGGCCACATCTGGTGATGCTCAGGGGTTACTCCTGGCTCTATGCTCAGAAGTCATTCCTGGCAGGCTCGGAAGATCATATGGGATGCCTGGAACGTCCCAGGTCAGCCGCATGCAAGGCAACCAACCGCCTTACCGCCGTGCTTTCATTCTGGCCCCCTGACATACCATGTATTTAAGGTAGATTTGATGGGCTAAGTTCCTGTCTTTTATTTGGGTTTTTGTGCCACACGGGAGATACTAAGGGTTTATCCAGCTCTGCACTCGGGAATTACTTCTAGTTTGGCACAGGGGACCATATGGGAAAACAGGGATCAAATCCAATTGGTCATATGCAAGGCAAATATCCTACCCATTGTGCTATTGCTCCAGCCCCTGTATTTTGTTTCTAGGTTACACCTGGTTGTGCTCAGGTTTAATCTTGGCTTGGTGCTCTGGGATCACTTCTGGTGATGCTCAAGGAACCATATGCAGTGCTAGGAATCAAACGGGGGTCTGCTGCTTGTAAGGCAAGCACCTTAATCCCTGTACTCTCCCCACCCCCAAATGTGTGCTTTTTGTCTGTCTTTTATTTTTCTCTTAGAAACATAGAAAAAGATACAGTAGTCTCTTCAGTCTGAGAGTCAGAAGCAAGAGATGAGTACAAACATTTCAAAGTTATCATCTGAACACATAGCTCTGCATGTGTTTCTGCATGAGTTTTTCTTCCTGGACTTGACAGAAGAAGGTATATGATTCCTTTCTACAGAATCTATCTGTTCTGGTTCCATCCCATACCCCTCATCTCATCTGCTGCTGCTTTCTTTTTTTTTTTTTCTTTTGGTTTTTGGGCCACACCCATTGACGCTCAGGGGTTACTCCTGGTTATACGCTCAGAAATCGCTCCTGGCATGGGGGAACATATGGACGCTGGGGGATCTAACCGTGGTCCGTCCTAGGCTAGCACGTATAACGCAGATGCCTTATGCCCTGCGCCATCGCCCCAGCCTCATGCTTATGCTTTCTTAAAGAGAAGGGGAGTATTCTATCACATTTATTCTTACACTGGCACAGTACTATTTTGTACATGCGACTTGTTTCTGCACCCAGATTATGACAAAGGTGAAAATGCAAATACAAGTATATTTTATACCTTATATTTTATACTTTTTCAAATGCCTACCTATTATAGGATGGATATACCATAGCTACTTATCGAGGGAATTTCTTTTCTGATCTAAGTAAGTCAAGAAATAATGGAAGTACCTTGTTCAAAAGCTCTGTTCACACTGTCAGTCAATTCTTTCTGCTTAACTGCAAAAGAAAAGCATTATCTTCACTTTTTTTGGGGGGGGGAGGGTTTGGGTCATACCCGGCAGTGCTCAGGAGTTACTCCTGGCTCTACGCTCAGAAATCGTTCCTAGAAGACACAGGGGACCATATGGGATGCCGGGATTTGAACCACCGACCTTCTGCATGCAAGGCAAACACCTTTTCTCCATGCTATCTCTCTGGCCCCTATCTTCACTTTTCTATTTAAAACAGTCATGATTTGAAGACAATACTTTGTCAGCTGTGACATCAAAACCAATACAAAGGCCCTGGGATACAAAAGGGCTTTTTGCATGTGACACAGGTAAAAGAATTTGAAATAGCTATGTAACAAGAGAGATGGTGGAGAGGGTGGTTGCAAAATAGGAAGAAGTAGAGGCCAGATCATGCAAGACTTTATAAATTAAGATGAAGAGTTTGGTCTTTTGGGTTGGAAAGATAGTACAGGATGTAAGGCAAAATGCTTGCCTTGTGTGTGATTGAGCACAGTTTGGTCCCAGGCACTGTTCTGGGCACCCATAGGAGGCAAGCCTGAGTACAGATGCAGGAGTAGCCCTAAGCATTGCTAGATGGGTTCCCCATTATTTTGAGCCCCCAAAAGAGTTTAGTCTAATCTGAGAAGAATGGGGAACTAGTTAAAATTTTTTTCTTTTAGTTTTGGAGATAGATCTACCAGTGCTCAAGGGCCAACTCTCAGCTTGGTGCTCCTGGCAATGCTTGGGAGACCAGGAAGTGCCAAGGATCAAACCTGACATTCCTGTAAGACCAAGGATAATGAGAGATCTGGGTTTCTAAAAGGTCTCATGATGACAGACAGCATATGACAGTATATATTAGCTGTGACTTAAAACGACAGCTAGACTGATCCAGCCACTTTTGCTGTTCAGGTGAGAAGAATGGTAGCCTAGAACATGACAGTGAAAATGAAGCTGGGTGGGTGAACTTGAGACACCTGAGGTCATCTTTTCAAGATTTGGTGAGAGACCGGTGAATGGTACCTCTTAGGACTTTAGATGTGTGCAGCTGGATTGTGTCATTCTCTTGGAAAAGGAACATTAGCAGAGGGCCAGGTTCTTGAGGGAGTGAGGGGGATGCTCGTGAATTATAATATACAAATGTCACTCAGGCCCATGTGTCTCTTTTTGCTCAACTATATCTACTCAATGCCATGACGGTGCCTGATAAGTTTGGGCATAACATGAACATTTGTGAAAGCATAACTGCATATAGCTGGAATAAGAGCCCTGAAGTCTTTCTATACAGCAGTTCACTGTAAGGTGGGGGACTGAGTCACATCTGGAGATACTGAGGGGTCACTCCTGGTGGTGCTTGGGAAACCGCATGGGGCACCAGGATTTGAACCAAGTTTCTCCATTTGAGAAAAGATGTGTTGTATTTCTAAGGGCTTGGCAATCTTTGAGACTAAACTCTGTCAAGTACTCAGCATTTCTTGGGGGAAGTGTGTTCATGCATTATCTTACTGGTTGTTGGGTTTTGGGGGACTTGGAATTGTGCACTCCAGGGCACTGGGGGAAGGGGCATTCATGCTTCATCTCAGTTAATCTTCAGGATTAATCTACTTTTTTTTTTTTAGTTTAGAAAATGGGCTAATGAGATTGTGCTCCACCTATAGACTCTATGAAGATTTGATCCAGGTGTTTTTTTCCAGATCTGTTTTCCTTTAACCACTCCTCCT
The DNA here is from genome assembly GCF_024139225.1 of Suncus etruscus. Classification (NCBI taxonomy): domain Eukaryota; kingdom Metazoa; phylum Chordata; class Mammalia; order Eulipotyphla; family Soricidae; genus Suncus; species Suncus etruscus. Next base: position 28,514,960 of record NC_064862.1, read on the forward strand.
CTGTAGGTATTTCTACAGTTTATGCTAAGTTGTTTTTTTAACAGTGGGGTGTGTGACCATTATGTAAAGCTTTTTTTTTTAAATTGTGCTGGTATTACTAAAAAAGAAAAAAGAAAAAAAGGATGTGATGAGTGTTGATGATTATGCAATAAAATACCTAGTATCTTTTTCTACTAGTGAGGCCAATTGTGGTCTGAGCTCTTGAATCCTTATAACTTATATTATAATCAGTGATCACAGCTAACGCCTGATATACTTATTGTCTTTTGTCATTTATTCACAGAGAGACCTTGCACTCAAAAAGCAGAACAGGACAAAGCCAGGTAGCCATAGAGCTGTAGATCTCGGAGTGGCTGACTCCTCTGAGCCCTCTTCCTGGTGGGCTCTAAAAACAACAGAAACTGCATCTGGAAAGCTGAGCAAATGCAGTATGTGGGACTGTGTTTACTATATTTTCCATGAGAAGTAGAGGGAATAAAAAATGCATTTTAAGGGACCAGAGCGATAGCACAGCAGTCGAGCAGAGCTTTTGCCTTGCATGCGGCTGACTCTGGACAGATCTCGGTTTGATCCCCGGTGTCCAATATGGTCCCCCAAGCCAGGAGTGATTTCTGAGCGCATAGCCAGGAGTGTCACCTGAGTGACACAGGTGTGTCCCAAAAACAAAAGAAAAAAGAAAGGAAGGAAGGAAGAAAGAGAGAGAGAGAGAGAGAGAAGGGAGGGAGGGAGGAAGGAAGAAAGGAAGGGAGGGAGGGAGGGAGGAAGGAAGGGAAGGAGGGAGGGAGGGAGGAAGGGAAGGAGGGAGGGAGGGAGGAAGGGAGGGAGGGAGGGAGGAAGGAAGGGAGGGAGGGAGGGAGGGAGGAAGGAAGGGAAGGAGGGAGGGAGGGAGGGAGGAAGGAAGGGAAGGAGGGAGGGAGGGAGGAAGGGAGGGAGGGAGGGAGGGAGGGAGGAAGGAAGGAAGGAAGGAAGAAAGGAAGGAAGGAAGGGAGGAAGGAAGGAAGGGAGGAAGGAAGGGAGGAAGGAAGGAAGGGAGGAAGAAAGGGAGGAAGGAAGGAAGGAAGGAAGGAAGGAAGGAAGGAAGGAAGGAAGGAAGGGAGGAAGAAAGGGAGGGAGGGAGGGAGGAAGGAAGGAAGGAAGGAAGGAAGGAAGGAAGGAAGGAAGGAAGGAAGGAAGGAAGGGAGGGAGGGAGGGAGGAAGAAAGGGAGGGAGGGAGGGAGGAAGGAAGGAAGGAAGGAAGGAAGGAAGGAAGGAAGGAAGGAAGGAAGGAAGGAAGGAAGGAAGGAAAAGAAAATACATTTTAAAACTGAGGCTAAAGGGCTGAAACAATGATATTACAGCCGGTAGGGTGCTTGCTTTGCACCCTTGCACCCTTGCTTGGGGCTCAATCCTTGGCACTCTTTATGGTCCCTAGACCAGGAGCAGTTTCTGAGCACAGAACCAGGAGTAAGCTGTGAGCACTGCCTGGTGTGTGTTTTATGAATGTGGCCCATAAAACAAAACCAAAATTTAAAAAATATTAAAATAAGGTTAAGGGAACTTGAGAAATAGTACTGGGTTATGTCATTTACCTGACATGCATCTGACCCCCTTTCGGGGGGCTAGAGAGATAGTACAGCAGGCAGTCCAGGTTCCATTTCTGGCACTCCACATGGTCCTCCATGCTCTGCCAGGAGTAACTCGTGAAATTCACTGGGTGTTTCCCAAACCAAAATCAAAACAAACAACCTAGTGACACATGTGGTCCCCCACTCCTACCCCCAGCACTTCCAGGAGTGATCCCTGAATTCAGAAACAAGAGTGAGCCCCTAGCACAGCTGGGTACAGCCCAAACTCCCAACAAAACAAAACATTAAAAGTTAGATATTTGGTTCAGTAGAACTTGATTTACGTAGGTGAGGCCCTGGGTTGGATTCTGAGCACTGCAAAAAGAGAAAAAATTTAGATTAGAAACTTAAATGAATAGACTTTGTGTTATGCTGGGGACTAGCACATACAAGGCAAGCTCCTTCCATAGCTGCTATGCTATTTCACTGGCCTTCATTCTCTCTCTCTTTTTTAAATTGAGTCACTCTGAGATGCACAGTTAAAAAAAATGTTGGTAGTTAAATATCAATCATAGTGTTCCAACACCCTTTATTGGTTTTCACTTCCTTCCACTACTTTGCCCAGTCTCCATAAAAATTTTTGTCCTCCCCCTCCCCCTTGCCAGCATGCTTCTTTGGCAGACAATTTTTTTCTTTTAGGCACCTTGGTTTGTAATTCTATTACTGAAAGAAGATCATTCCTAATCATTTTACCTCCTTTCAACACCCAGTTCTTGACCAGAGTGATCATGTCCAACTATTATAGACCTAATTGCATTCCCTCCATTTCTGTTGTCTTTGGGTATTATTCTCATACTATGCTTTTTTTTTTAAATACTCTGCAAACGACTCATTATTCTATGTCTGTCCTTCTCCCTTTGACTCATTTGACTCATCATAATACTCTCCAAATCTATCCAAATTTCATGACTTCATTTTTTCTAACAGCTGAGTAGTATTTCATTGTATAGATGAGCCATAGTTTCTTTATCCACTCATCTGTTCTCGGCACTTGGGTTGTTTCCAGATTCTGCCTATTACGAACAGTGCTGCAATGATTATAGGAGTTTTTTGGGGGTTTGGGTCATGCCCAGAGGCTCTCAGGGGTTACTTTTGGCTCTGGGTTCAGAAATTACTCCTGGGGGCTAAGAGATAGCACAGCAGTAGGGCATTTGCCTTGCATACTGCTGACCAGGACAGACCCAAGTTAAATCCCCAGCATCCCATATGGTCATTCTGCTCCCACCCCAGCCTGCCAAGAATGATTTCTGAGCGGAAAGTTAGGAGTAACCCCTGAACACTGTCATTTCCTCGAAATTCGCATTCTTCCTGCTTCCTTGTCCTGATTTGAGGTGTCGATGTCTCTCGAGCCAGATGTGAAACTTCAGCAGCTCCATGACAGTGCTTTGGAGTCCCCCAGTGGGGTTCGGGCTCCCAGACCCAGGGTGGCCTCAGGCTGTCCCTGGGCTTCTCCTCACAGACCCATGGCTCCTCCTTACAGTCACAGGGCACTTGCAGCTCCTCCAACGCACATGCTCATGCCCAGTCAGTCCTCTCAGGCCAGCTTGGGGACACTGAGGTCCAGAGATACCCCCATCTACTCAGGAACTTGTTAGTATTCTGAGGACCAAGAAGCTGATGAGCCCTTCCCTGGGACTTGGGCTTGATGATGGACTCTTTAGGATGGATTCTCTAATCTGGGGAAGAGCCTTGTTGTATAGCTGAGGACTTGTTTAGAAAAACGATTGCAGAAAAATACTTCAGGGTGATTGGAGTTTGAAAGCATTGACTATTGAACAGTCAGGCGGTTTGCGGGTACACTGCTTTTTACCTGCTGAGGATCTCTTCCATTTACTCTTTCAACAACTATCCTTCAGAATAGGTTCCCTTCAGGATGCTGTCCATCTGAGCATCTGAAGAGAGCTAGCTGCTTGCCCAACTCTGAGACGATGCAGATTCAAGCAAACTTAAATGTTTTTCCTGTAAATTAGAAGTTTTCCTTCTAACCCCTGACCATGGTCTACAGCCACTTCAGAGCCTCCATTTTATAGCTTCAGAGTAGCAAAGGCTATTTATCATATATATTTTGGTTTTGGGTCACACCTGTGGTGCTCAGAGGTTACTCCTGGCTCTTCACTCAGAAATCACTCCTGGCAGGTTTGGGGGGACTATATGGGATACCAGGAACCGAACCCAGGTCTGCCACTTGCAAGGCAAACACCCTGCCACTATGCTATCACTTCAGCCCCTGTCAATTACTTTTTATTTAATATATTTTAGTAGATTTGATATAGTAAATGATTACTACCATAACACTGGCTAATATATCTATACTTCTGCATAATTAACATTGTAATTTTTTTTTAGATTTACTCTCAGTAACTTTCAATTATATATTTACATACTTTTTTTGTTTTGTTTTCAGTTTTGGGCCATACCCAACTATGCTTGGGGATCACTCCTGGCAGGCTTGGGGGACCTTATGGGATGCTGGGGATTGAACCCAGGTTGGCTGTGTGCAAGGCAAATGCCCTATCTGCTTTGCTATTGCTCAGGCCCCTGTGTGGGGTTTTGTAGTTGTTGGTTTGATTTTTTTTTTTTTTTGAGGATCTTCCAAACAGGATTCAATAGGCATCGGGGCTCCTCCTGGCCATTTTTTTTTTTAATTTTTATTTTGACCAGGGACCAGCATGGTGGCGCTAGAGATAAGGTGTCTGCCTTGCCAGCTTTAGCCTAGGACAGACCGCGGTTTGATCCCCCGGCGTCCCATATGGTCCTCCAAGCCAGGAGCGCATAGCCAGGAGTAACCCCTGAGCATTACTGGGTGTGGCCCAAAAACCAAAAAAAAAAAAATTGTATTTTGACCATATTGGCTTACATATCTTTCACAGTTTTATTTTAGTTACATATTAACATTGGATCAGGGGATACCATCACCAAATTTGTAGTCCCCCCATCCCCGTTCCCTTCCTGCAACCCATATCCCCCACCATCACCCCCCGGGCTGCTAGAGTAGGTGGTCCCCTCTTTGTCTAGCTTACTATTAGTGATCATATATCTGTTTGGTCCTGGTACCCTCCCTTGTTTCCCCCTCTGTTTGAGAGGCGGAGCTAGATAATTCAAGTTATGTGGTTTTGTTTGAAGGAAAGAAAAGCAATAGAATGGGGTAAATAAATAAATAAATAAATAAAATAAAAATCAAATAAGCTAAAAATGGTCGGAGTCCTTCTAGAGGCTTTCAACCTCAGTTTTAGAGAGGACAGGAAAAAGGTAATTGAAACACCACAACCATACAGAAAGAAATATCAGATAAAATATCCAGTGAGCACTACAGCAATAAAGACAAGCACCACACAATAGTCTCGGTCCTGAAATCAAACCATGCCGGAGTGCAAAAAATATATATGTGTATAAAAGGATTATTTTGTGCTTATTTTTCTTTTTCCCCCTGCATAGGCACAGTAACTATTGGGGACATTATAGAGATAATGTCCCTTGGCCTAGGACAGGGGTCTCAAACTAGTGGCCCGTGGGCCGTTTGCGGTCCTCCATACAACATTTTGTGGCCCGCAGCCACAAATATCGCAGTATTCGTGATTATTTGCTTACCGAATAATCGCAATAAAAATCGCATTAGTAAGAAAAAAATCGCATTAAACATTCGCATACCCCGAGCAGTTCCGTTTGGGGTATGCAAATGTTTAGGGCCCGAAGAGATAGCACAGTGGCGTTAGCCTGCAAGCAGCCGATCCAGGACCAAAGGTGGTTGGTTCGAATCCCAGTGTCCCATATGGTCCCCCGTGCCTGCCAGAGCTATTTCTGAGCAGACAGCCAGAAGTAACCCCTGAGCAACGCCGGGTGTGGCCCAAAAACCAAAAAAAAAAAAAAAAAAAAAAAAAAAAAAAGCAAATGTTTAATGCGATTTTTTTGCGATTTTTTTTCTTACTAATGCGATTTTTTATTGCGATTATTCGGTAAGCAAATTCCCTTATGCGGCCCTGCCTCACCCCGACTTTGCCTCCTGCGGCCCCCAGGTAAATTGAGTTTGAGACCCGTGGCCTAGGAGATACAGGGTTTCTCTACCCCTGAAGTATACTGTCATGGGATTAACTATAGACTCCTTGCATGATCATTTACTCTCCCTTCGGTGCTTTTGTGGTGTATGAAAGACTTCTGCTTCGTCATGGATGGTAAAATCAGACCTCTGTATCTAGAGATCTTGGTGTCTGTACAGCTTAAGGAATGGAGCTTATGATGAAGTCTTTCTTTGTGGTTCTAGCAGTTCTGCTTCTTCAGTGTCGTTTTAATCCATCTTCTGTAGTTGGTGGTCTTGGTCATTATGCTGCTCCTAGGATGGAGCCTGGGATAGAGTCTTTCGTTATGTTTCTGGAAGACCTGTTCAGTTGCTATTGTCTCAGTCAGACCTCTGGAATTGGAGATCTTGTTTGTTGAACAGATCGTAGGCCAAAACCTAGGCTAGAGCTTTTTGTTGTTGTTGCTGTTGGTCCCAGGATGCGTACTGTCCAGTCCTGGTTGTAACATCTGTAGATAGCGATCTTGGCTTTTGGTTTTTGGGCCACACCCGGCGGTGCTCAGGGGTTACTCCTGGCTGTCTGCTCAGAAATAGCTGCTGGCAGGCACGGGGGACCATGTGGGACGCCGGGATTCGAACCAACCACCTTTCGTCCTGGATCGGCTGCTTGCAAGGCTAACACCGCTGTGCTATCTCTCCGGGCCCGTGACCTTGGCTTTTGCACAGATCAAAGGGTGACATGTCTTCTGATTTTGTCTTATCATTTTGGCTGGTGAGGAAGGACAACTTGCTCTTAGATCAAGTTGTTCCCATTTCCTCGTTGTCAGGTTATCAATTTAGAACTGGCGCATGTTGGTGTCAGAGCAGCATTATGGATGCCCTGGAGGGGATTTGGTTCCTGGAGCTGTTGTGAAAAACTGTCGTTTCTATGTCTGGGATCCAGGAGTCAAGGCTGGACAGTCGGTGCCTAATTCCCTGGGGTCTAAATTGGTTCCACATGACATACGTTCAAGGTGGGAGATGCCCCTGTGTTGTAAAAAAGTATGAATTCTTATCCCTAGTAGATAAGAGCTTGTTTTTACATGTAAAAATTTCCCCTTTTATTAATATGCCTTTGCAGGAAGAAGTGGTGCTACATATATTGCTGGTGGGTTTGGGGGTGGAGAGAGAAGAAAACAGACACACGACAAAAACTGAAAATATATATGCTCACACATATCTAAAGAAAAAAGCTTCTTTTTTTAAAAAAAGATTAAATAAAAGACGTAATTAAAGGGAATAAAGTGGGGCCAGAGAGATAGTATGGAGGCAAGGCGTCTGTCCTTCCTGCAGAAGGAGGGTGGCTCAAATCCCAGCATCCCACATGGTCCCCTGTGCCAGCCAGGAGTAACCTCCGAGCATAGAGCCAGGAACACCCTCCGAGCACTGCCTCCTGGCCATTCTTAGCCAACTAGACTAGCCCAGTACTAGGGCCTAAGGGCATAATACTGTTTGGTCCTTTGGTGCTGGGGATCACATGGGGTCACACACTGGTGTTTGAGACTTCCAGGGCTGCATCCAGCAATGCTTGGGGGACTATGTGGTGCCAGAGATTTTGTCAGGGTTGCCCAGATGAAAGGTATATGCCCTTCCTGCCTCATTCTCTGATTCCTACTTAATTTTTGAATTGATTCTATTTGTGTTAGGTTTAAAAATTCAGGAATTTTTTGGTCTTCATAAAATTTCTCTTTTCCCCATTACTTTCACTTGATGGTGATTTATTGTACAACCTTTCAGAAATACTTGATATACATTTTAGAAGAGCAACTAATCATTTCTTTTTATCTTTCTACTTCCCCTCATTTCTTCTTTGTACATTGCTAGTACTGAACTCAAAGTTTCTACATACACAAGGCAAGGCATCTACCACTGAGCCACATTCTTGGCTCCTTCAGCAGTCCTAAAGAACTGGATGGTTCAATGCTTGGGCCCAGTGATTCGCTACTGAGAACTAATAGGGATTATATGTTGTCCTAGGTGCTGAAGCTGTACTTAAGAAAAAACTTTTGTGTGTGTGTGAACCATTTTTGGCAGGGGTTTTTAATGATGTAGTGCTCCACCAGGTGGTGCTCAGGGGCCACCAGAGCACCATAGGACTGGGCAGTGAGGACGGGAGGCTGTGCAGAATATGGTTTGTGGCTATAATGTAGGTCACACTTGCTCAACATATTCTCTGCCACTCGTCCATATCCCTGGTCCACTGAAACAATAAGCAACAGTCTTCCCCTCACTGTGGTTTTTTTAAACACACATCCAGCCAACCATAGGGCCTACTCCTAGCTCTGTGCTCACAGATCATTTCTGATGGGGTTTTGGGGACCCTGTGTGATACCCAGGATTGAACCAGTGTTGGCCACATGTAAGGCCAGTGCCTTATCTTCTGTACTATGTCTCCAGACCCTGAAACTATGGCCTTAAATAAGAGACTGTCCCATGTCCTTGTCCCATGGTTGTGTTCTGACATAGAGTGTGGGGAGACATTCTAAGAATATATATTTATATAATATATATTATATATAGGCATATATAATATATAATTTCCAGTTATAGCCCAGATTTAACAGGGAAATAAAACAAGAGACCATTGTGATAACTGTTGGGTGATGAGACGGGATCTGTCTGTGTGAGAGCTGAGTGCTCTAATGCAGACAGGTGGGCATTGGAGTGCACACTGGCCATTGGAGGGCTGGGAATGAAGAATGCACCTCTTGAAGGGCTGGCCAGGCCTGACTTTTGGGAAAGTGCAAGAGGGTCAGGGAATCCGGCTGTGGCAAGCAATGGAAGGAACACAAGGGAAGGATGCCAGGAACAAAGCCGAAGCATCTAGCCTCATCTGTGGAGGAGAACAGGTGTTAGTCTAAGGATTTGGGGGAACCTCAAAGATTATAAATAGGATGCTACTTGTTCAAAGGAAAAGTGAAAAGAATTCTTAGGTGGGGAGGGATTCTCAAGTGGTGTTAAAGGGACCTGAGGGCAACTTACAATAAAGCTTAGCCAGCTCTTAATAGATGGCTTAGTGCTTGGAATCCAGTAATTCTGGGGGCTCTTGGCAGGCAGCATGAAGAGGGAACTGGACTCCTTTGCATGCAGAACAGGTGTCCCTGACCCCTGAACCTGACTTCTCTGAGAACTTTATTTTGGGGGCAGCAGGACGTGTGTATGATTGGGTTATAACCAAAACTGTCCAGAGCTTACTTCTTGCTCTTTGCTCAGGGAGCACTCTGATGAGTCTTAGGGGCCCACATGGGTGCCAGGGATTGAATCTGGTTGGCCACATACAAGGCTAGCATCCTACTTGCTGTACTGTCTCCACACACGCCCCTTAAAGTTTTTTTTTTGGGGGGGTCACACCCGGCAGTGCTCAGGGGTTACTCCTGACTCTATGCTCAGAAATCGCTCCTGGCAGGCTCGGGGGATCATCTGGGATGCCGAGATTCAAACCTCCGTCCTTCTGCATGCAAGGCAAACACCTTATCTCCATGCTATCTCTCAGGCCTGCCCCTTAAAGTTTTGGGGGGGCACACTCAGCCATTCTTTGGGGGCTACAACTATTTCTATTGTTTGGAGAAACATGCAGTGCTGAAAATCAAACCTGTGCTTCCTTAATTAAGTCAACCAAGAGCTTAACTCACTAAATCATCTTTCCAGATGATATTATAAGAACTGATATCTTTCAATATATTTTGTTTTGTTTCTGAGACATACCCCGCAGTGCTCAGGAGTTAATCTTAGCTCTGCACTTAGGGAGCACTCCTGGCAGGCTTGGGGAACCATATAGAATGCTAGGAATTTAAACCAGGTTATCTGCATGCAAGGTAAACTCCTTGCTCAATCTTGCCAGGATTTGAACCTGGATTTGACCTGTGTTGGCTGTGTGCAAGGCAAATGCCCTGCCTCTGTGCTATCGCTCTGGCCCCTTGTTTTAGTTTTGTTTTTTGAGGGGGAGGTCACACCTGGCAGTGCTCAGGGGTTACTTCTGGCTCTGCATTCAGAAATTGCCCCTGGCTTGGGAGACCATAAGGGATGCTGGGGCTTGAACCCGTGTCCATCCTGAGTCAGGTGCAAGACAGGATTTTTGTTGTTGTTTTTGGGCCACACCTGGTGATGCTCAGGGGTTATTCCTGGCTATGCATTCAAAAATTGTTCCTGGCTTGGGGGACCATATGGGATGCCGAGGGATTGAACTGTGGTTTGTCTTAAGTCAGCTGCGTGCAAGGCAAATGCCCTACTGCTGTGCCACCGCCCAGGCCCCATGAAGAATTCATTGACCTGATTAGTTTTCTTTAAAGCCAGAGTCTGTCAGGTATGAGGCATTGTCCTCCATGCTTGCTTATAATTCTTTCTGGTTGGAGCAGCACACTCAGCAATGCTTAGGGGTTACTCCTGACTCTGCATTATGAATTACTCCTAATGTGCTTGGGGTACCATATGTGATGCTGGGGATTGAACATGGGTTGGTCACATGCAATGCAAGCACCTATCCACTCTGCTTATAATTTTCTGGTTTTTGGTTTTTGGGTTACATCGGTGGCACTCAGGGGTTACTCCTGGCTCTGCACTCAGAAATCACTCCTGGCAGGCTTGGGGGACCATATGTGAAGAAGAGATTCGAACCATCATCCAACCTCAGTTGGCTGTGTGCAAGGCAAATGCCCTACTACTGTGCTATCTCTCAGCCCCTTGCTTATAATTCTTAAAACTGCCCTCCATGGTAAATGTAGAACACAGAATGTAAAAGTAGCATTCTCATTTTGCAGATGAGAAAGCTCATCTTGTGACTTTTTTTTTCTTTAATCGTATCAGTATTTTATACCTTGAAGTTCAGTGATTTGGTTTGTATTTTACAGTCGTACCTGGTGGTGCTGAGGATGGTTCCTGGCTCCATGCTTATGGGTTGCTCCCTGTCGAGCTTGGGGGATCATATGATGAAGGGATTGAAAATAAACCTTCATATGCTCCTGCCCTTTGAGCTCTATTTTAGGACTCTTTAAAGTGATGTTTAAATTTCTTGGATAAGGCTTAAGAAGTAGTACAATGAATAGTACACATGCTTTGCACATAGCTGACCAGGGTTCATTCCCAGCATTCTATATGGCCTACTGAGCTTCGCTAGGAATAATTCCTGAGGTAGTAGCCCTTGAGCACTGCCGAGTGTGGCTCCAAAAAGAAAAAATAATTCTTTGAATAGAGGATTATTGCTTTTTTTTCTTTTTGTTTTTATTGTTGTTGGGGTTTTTTTGTTTGTTTTTGAGCCACATTTGGCAGTACTAAGGGGTTACTCCTGGCTTTGGGTTACTCTGGACCCATGAATATTGTTGTTTTTGTTTTTTTGTTTTTACTTAAAAAGACAATGAGAAATCCACAGAATTCTCTAAACCATCTAAGAGCTGAATGGCTCAGAGAGTGAATATTAGTGGTAACATCATAAAAATAGAGATTTCCATGGACATACTCTTGGAGATGCTGGCCCAGTAGTTCTGTTCCAGGAATTTAAAAGTTCCTTCCCAGGGGCTGGAAGATAGTATGCAAGTAAAATGCTTGCCTCACTTATAGCCAACCTGGGTTCGATCCCCTGAGAAGATCATATGGTCCTCTGAGTTCTGTCAGGAATAAGCCCTGATCACCACTAGTTGTGGCCCCAAGACAATCAAACAAAGAATAAATTCCTGCCTAAGGGATTCTCATCCAGTTAGTTTCCAGAATGACATCCAGGTGGGCCCAGAGACTTAGTACAGCAGTAAAGGGCTTACCTTGCCCATGACCAACTGAGTTTGATCCTCAGCCATACCATGTGGTCCCCTGATTACCAGGAGTAATCCCTAAGCACTCCTGAGAGCCAGAAGTAACCCCTGACCATCATTAGGTGTTCCAAAAACAAGACAAAAACAGAACCCCAGGAACTATGCCTTGACTAGGCAAGTGAAAGTTGTATTTTATGACTCAGTTTCAGTTTGTCTTGGGGCCACACAGGGCAATGCTTGAGTGCTGTTTGTTCCTGGCTTGGTGCAGAGGGTGGGGTCACTTCCTGTGATGCTCAGAAAAACATTCAATGCAAATAATCCATTGTAATTAAAAAAAAAATCATCCCTTCTGCAAACAAAAAGCCAGTGCTCTAACCTTTGGTATCTTTCTTTCTTTCTTTCTTTCTTTCTTTCTTTCTTTCTTTCTTTCTTTCTTTCTTTCTTTCTTTCTTTCTTTCTTTCTTTCTTTCTTTCTTTCTTTCTTTCTTTCTTTCTTTCTTTCTTTCTTTCTTTCTTTCTTTCTTTCTTTCTTTCTTTCTTTCTTTCTTTCTTTCTTTCTTTCTTTCTTTCTTTCTTTCTTTCTTCTTCCTTTCTTTCTTCTTCCTTTCTTTTTCTTTCTTTCTTCTTTCTTTCTTTCTTTCTTTCTTTCTTTCTTTCTTTCTTTATTTTTTCTTACTTTCTTTTTCTTTCTTTCTTCTTTCTTTATTTTTTATCTTTACTTTTTATTTATAATAATAGGATAGCTAGATAGGGTTTTCCTGTTGGCAAGCGCATTTTAAAAGGCAAGTTAGCTCTAAAATTTGCCCTATCTTTCACATATTAAACTCTGTGCTATCTTTATTTTGAGGGTGGTACACCCAGTGGTGTACAGGGATTACTCCTGGCTCTAAGGACTGCTGTTGGCTAAATACAAGGCAAATGCCATAACTCTTTTATTCTCTCCTTTCACCTAACAACATTTTGCTATACTTACTTTAACATGAAAATACAGCATATCTTGAAAAGTTGGATATCTTCCCATGCTGAATTTCTTTTCTTTTTTGGGGGGTTGGGCACATCTGGTGATGCTCAGGGCTTAAACCTGGCTATGCTCTCAGAAATCACTCCTGGCTTGGGGGACCATATGAGACACTGGGGGATTGAACCTCGGTTCATCCTAGGCTAGTGCCAGCAAGGCAGACACCTTACAGCTCCGCACCACCACTCTGCTCCCCATGCTGAATGTTTAACCCCATAATTTGAAGATTTAATGTGGCTAGGGCACATGCACTACATTAGATTTAGTGATGTGTTTTTCTGCCCTCGTTCCCCACTGCTCCATATTGTCTTTTATACTCCTCACCTCAGCCTTGCCTGTGGTGAGGTATCAAATGAGTTGGTAACTCCTGAGACAGACTGTGACATTTGGGAGAAACATGTGCAGAACCTCTTAAAGCCTCAGACTATCATGCATACTAGAATGTATAGGTTCATAAACATTCCCGGGCAGAGAGAGGCATTCAAGTGCTCAGGGTGTCCAGCTGATCTCACCAGGCAAGGTTTATTGTTTGTTGTTGTTGTTGTTGTTGTTGTTTTTTGCTTTGATGTTCAGGGGTTATCCCAGCTCTGCACTCAGGAATCACTCAGGCTACCAAATGGAGTGCCTGGGATTCAACCTGGATCAGGTATGGGCAAAGCTGCGAGGGATCAGCCCCTGGTGAAAGTGCTTGAAAAAGGGTCACTGTGAAGATTAAAAAAACAAGACAACACTCCATGACATTAAGACTAAAGGCATCTTTAAGGAGGAAAAAGCACTCTCCAAACAAGTGGAAGCAGAGATAAACAGATGGGAATATATTAAGCTGAGAAGCTTCTGCACCTCAAAGGAAATAGTGCCCAAGATACAAGAGCCACCTACTGAGTCAGAGAAACTGTTCACCCAATACCCATCAGATAAGGGGCTAATATCCAAAATATACAAGGCACTGACAAAACTTTACAAGAAAAAATCTAATCCCATCAAAAAATGGGGAGAAGAAATGAACAGACAATGAACAGAAATGAACAGTCGAAGAAGAAATACAAATGGCCAAAAAACACATGAAAAAATGCTCCACATCACCAATCATCAGGGAGATGCAAATCAAAACAACTATGAGGTACCATCTCACACCACTGAGATTGGCGCACATTACAAAGAATGCAAACAAGCAGTGCTGGCGGGGATGTGGAGAGAAAGAAATTCTTATTCACTGCTAGTGGGAATGCTGTCTAGTCCAACCTTTATGGAAAGCGATATGGAGATTCCTCCCCAAACTTAAAATTGAGCTCCCATATGATCTAGCTATACCACTTCTAAGGATATACCCTCAGAACACAAAATTACAATACAAAAATCCCTTCCTCACACTTATATTTGTTGCAGTGCTATTTATAATAGCTAGACTCTGGAAACAACCAAGATGTTTTTCAATAGATGAATGGCTAAAGAAACTGTGGTACATATACACAATGGAATATTATGCAGCCGTCAGGAGAGAGAAAGTCATGAAATTTTCCTATACATGGATGTACATGAAATCTATTATCTGAGTGAAACAAGTCAGAGGGAGAGAGATAGACAAAGAATAGTCTCATTCATCTATGGGTTTTAAGAAAATGTTTGCAATAATTCTCAGAGACAACAGAGATAAGGGCTGGAAGGTCCAGCTCAGGACATGAAGCTCACCACAAAGAGTGGTGAGTGCAGTTAGAGAAATAACCACACTGACAACTATCTTAACAATGTGAATGAATGAGGGAAGTAGAAAGCCTGTCTAGAGTACAGGTGGGGGGGTGGGGAGAAGGGAGATTCGGGACATTGGTGATTGGAATGTTGCAGTGGTGAAGGGGGGTGTTCTTTACATGACTGAAACCCAAGTACAATCATATTTGTAATCAAGGTGTTTAAATAAAGATATTAATAATATAAAAAAAAGAAAAAAAAAGAAAACAAGACAGGAACCAGAGTGATGGGACAGTGGGTAGTACTAGCACACTTAGTTTAATCCCCGGCATCCCATATGGTTCCCCAAACTGCTAGGAGTGATTTCTGAGCGCAGTCTGGAGTAACCCCTGAGTGCAACCAGGTGTACCCCCCCAAAAAAAAAAAAAGAAAACAAGACTGACAAAAGAGTTTATTTTTTATAGCATGAGGTCAGGGGCTCACAGCCCTGACTATCCTTTACATACAGTATTTATTATTTAGAGCCTATAAACACAGGAAGAAGGGCAACCTTAACAGACTGTTGCCTGTCTATACTAATCTAACCTGGCTGGTTCTTTGCAAATCAAAAAGGCCTGGAGAAGCGAATGCAAAAACCTCTAATTGTCTTCTTGGACAATTCAGATAACACTGAACACAGGACCCCTACCAATAGGGCCTTTCCTAATGGTCCCAGAGCTTTTGTTAGTTAAGGGTCCCTAAATTATCTTTTAACCCTTCTCCTCAGATTGTCTTTTTGGCTAAGTGTATTAATTTCCTGGATGTCTGTATATCCAACCAAGGCAAGTACTCTACCCACTCTGCAATCTCCCCAGTCCTGTTTTCTTTTTTTGATCTACTCCATGAATAATAGAGAAGTAGAGGCAATTAAAAAAAAAGGTTACTTTATTTTATAAGTAGGTTCAAAATGATACAATATATAAAACACCATGGAAACACATGGAAAGTAATAAATAGCTAAGGGAGGATAATAGTAGTATGAAGAAGACCCAGGATGTACCATATTTTTTGTACCATAAGATGCACCCTCCCCTCCAAGATAGAGAAATGTCTGTTCACCTTAAGGAGGAGCAAATGCAACTTGGAGCTAAAGCCTGAGTGTAGGGGAGGAGAGACAGTCATAATTATTCTTTTTTTTTTTTTTTTTTTTTTTTTGGTTTTTGGTTTTTGGGTCACACCCGGCGGTGCTCAGAGGTTACTCCTGGCTGTCTGCTCAGAAATAGCTCCTGGCAGGCACAGGGGACCATATGGGACACCGGGATTCGAACCAACCACCTTTGGTCCTTGCAAGGCAAACACCGCTGTGCTATCTCTCCAGGCCCAGTCATAATTATTCTTAATGTCATGTTGATTATTGTCCACTTAACATGGTTGAAATATTATTCTGTTATAGTTTATTAAATATTTTAGTACACCATTTTCTTTAGAATATGTTTTTTTCTTGTTTTCCTTGCCTAGAAACTGCGTCTTCTGGTTAAGTGCATCTTTTTTTTGTTTGGTTTTGGTTTTGGTTTTGGGTCACACCTGGTGGCGCTCAGGGTTATTCCTGGCTCTATATGTTCAGAAATCACTCCTAGCAGGCTCAGGGGACCATAGTGGGATGCTGGGATTCAAACCACCATCCTTCTGCATGCAAGGCAAATGCCCTACCTCTATGCTAACTCTCCTGCCCTGCTTAGGTGCATCTTATAGAGCAAAAAAACATGGTAATTTTTAGTGGAATGTTTATTTACTTGTTTGGGACTTGTTTTTGTTTGGTTTTGTTTTTGGGCCACACTCGGTAACGCTCAAGAGCTACTTCTGGCTATGCACTCAGAAATCACTCCTGGCTTGGGGGACCATAAGGGACTCAAGGGGGATCGAACCACAGTTCATCCTAGGCTAGTGCAGGCAAGGCAACCGCCTTACCGCTTGTGCCACTGCTCTATTATATAAATAGCCCTGGAACTATTTTTTTTTAATCCTAGGCTCAAGCTAATTGCTTTGTGGTCAGGATTTGTTCCAATTTGAACAGGTATTTTATATGTGTTCTGCTGATGAATACCCTGAGATCAAGAACTATGTCCAGCATTTATTTTTGAACTTCCTATACTATAGGGAGAATAGTGCTGTATTATTCCTCAAATAATAAAATTTGACTGTTACATTTTCTTTTTTTGTTTGTTTGTTTTTGTTTTTGTTTTGGGGTCACACCCTGCAGCGCTGAGGAGTTACTTCTAGCTCTATGTTCAGAAATTTTCCCTGGCAGGCATGGGGGACCATATGGGATGCTGGGATTCGAACCACCGTCCTTCTTTATGAAAGGCAAACGCCTTATCTCCAAGCTATCTCTCCGGCCCCTTGACTGTTACATTTTCTACAGGTTATGTGATTGTTTAGCTAAATAGTTCCTTTACCATTTGATGGAAAATGTAATAAGCAATTATTTTAGATTTAATATGTTTACTAAATTTTTGGAGCTTTATCAAGTAAAATTAACAAGTCCTGTTTCTGCCTTTTTCCCCTTAGTTTTTGTATTTTTTGATCTGACTGTAGATGACCAGTCAGTATTTCCTCAGGAATTAAGAAATTAGTACATCGTGTTAAAAACTCTTGGAAGGTAAAATGACTTTTCTTATAAAAATTACACATAGTGGGCCCGGAGAGATAGCACAGCGGTGTTTGCCTTGCAAGCAGTCGATCCAGGACCTAAGGTGGTTGGTTCGAATCCCGGTGTCCCATATGGTCCCCCGTGCCTGCCAGGAGCTATTTCTGAGCAGACAGCCAGGAGTAACCCCTGAGCAACGCCGGGTGTGGCCCAAAAACCAAAAACCAAAAAAAAAAAAAAAAAAAAAAAAAATTACACGTAGTTCTTTTTTCCTTTTTAAGTAATATTCTCTATTAGTTACTTGTATGTTACATATTCATGATTAATAGTGACCTATTTGATGAATATCCATCGAAATGAAAAATTTTCCATAATTTGTTGTTGTTTTTTGGGTCATACCCGGCAGCGCTCAGGAGTTACTACTGGCTCTATGCTCAGAAATCACTCCTGGCAGGCTCGGGGAACCATATGGGATGCCGGGATTCAAACCACCAACTTTCTGCATGCAAGGCAAATGCCTGACCTCTATGCTATCTCTCCAGCCCCAGAATTTTCCATAAATTTGATTTGTGATAACTTTTATTTATTGTGTTTTGGTTTTTGGGGGGACACAGTCATGCTCAGAGATTATTCCTGGCTCTGCATTCAAAGAATTACCAGTGATTCTTGGGGAAAATATCAGATGCCAGGGATCAAACCCAGATCAGCTGTCTGTAAGCCAAGTGGGCCCTACCTGCAGTACTGTCTCTCCAGTCCCTGTGATAGCTTTTAAAAATAGTCTGAGATGGGGCTGGGCGGTGGCGCTAGAGGTAAAGGTGCCTGCCTTGCCTGCGCTAGCCTAGGACGGACCGCGGTTCGATTCCCCGGCGTCCCATATGGTCCCCCAAGCCAGGAGTAACCCCTGAGCGTCAAATGGGTGTGGCCCAAAAACAAAAAAAAAATAGTTTGAGATATACTCACACACTATACAATTTATTCACTTAAAGTATGCAATTCTGTGATTTTAGATGCACAAAATTGTACAACCAGTCTCATATTTCAGAACACTTTCTGTTTTTTGTTTGTTTTTGGGTCACACCTGACTGCATTCAGGGGTTACTCCTGGCTCTGCACTCAGAAATCGCCCCTGACTAGCATGGGGGACCATATGGGATGCCGGGATTCGAACCACCGTCTGTCCTGGATTGGCTGCATGCAAGGAAAATGCCCTACCACTGTGCTACCTCTCCAGCCCCACAGAACAATTTCTTTATCTTCCACAAAGACAATGCATTTCTGTTTTGTTTCTGTTTGTTTGTTTGTTTGTTTTTATGGGGGGCCCATACCTGGTGATGCTCAGGAGTTATTCCTAGCTATGCACTCAGAAATTGCTCCTGGCTTGGGGGATCATATGGGCCACCGGGGATTGGACCTCTATCCTCCCTGATGCTTCGGCCCCACATAAAGCATTTCTGCTCTCTAAAGAATTTGCCGTCTTGGGTTAGAGAGATAGCATAGTGATAGCATAGTGATAGAGCGTTTGCCTTGCACGCAGTTGATCCAAGACAGATGGTGTTCAAATATCGACATCCCATTTGGTCCCCTGAAGCCTTCCAGGATCGATCGCAGGGATCAAAAAAAAAAGATCAAAAAAAGATTCTGAGTGCAGAGCCAGGAGTAACCCCTGAATGCTGCCGGGTGTGACCCAAAAACAAACAAATTCATATTTTCTGAAATAAGTGACTGGTTATACAATTTTGTGAATCTAAAATCACAGAATTGCATACTTTAAGTGAGTAAATTGCGATCTTCTTATCGCAGAGTCAGGAATAACCCCTGAGCGTCGCTGGGTGTGACCCCAAAACAAAACAAAACAAACAAAACAACAACAACAACAACAAAAGAATTTGCCATCTTGAGAAAAGAAATGAAACTGACAATTAGAATAGGCTAAAATTCTTAAAAGTTTTCATCTTACATTCTTTAACATTATTGAAGAGCGCAAAGTTTTGTGGGCTGGACAGGTATAGGAGGGTGCTTGCCTTGCATATGACCAACCTGGGTACAATCCCCAGTATCCCAGATGGTCCCCCAGTACTGCCAAGAGTGATTCTTGAACTCTAAGTACTGCTGGAGATAGTAAACAAACAAACAAACAAAAAACAAACAAACAAAAGACCAAAAAGATGTTATTTGTTCATGTGGTATAAATCTATTGATATTTATGGTATTAGAAATTCAGGGGCTGGAGAGATAGCATGGAGGTAAGGCGTTTGCCTTTCATGCAGAAGGACAGTGGTTTGAATCCGGGCATCCCATATGGTCTCCGGAGCCTGCCAGGGGCGATTTCTGAGCACAGAGCCAGGAGTAATCCCTGCGTGCTGCTGGGTGTGACCCAAAAACCAAAAAATAAAATAAAATAAAAAAGAAATTCAAACAGGACCTGCAGTGATTGTATGGTGAATAGGGCATTTTCCTTGTATGTGTTTGATCTGGATTCAATCTCCTGTACCCCATATGGTTTCCCAAGCCAGGAATAAACCCTCACCACCACCCAGTGTAGCCTAAAAATCAAAACAAAACAAATAATAAGTACATTCATTTAAAATACATTGAGTTACATATTATTTTTAATAAAAACAATCATAAAATTAATGATACATGGAAGTATTTTTCAATTTTGCATCTCTGTAACTGAGTTATTAAAAATATCCATCTTAATAATTTCTTCTTTATTTCATCTGTTATAATAGTACAAACTGTACTCATTAGTGAATGAAAACTATAAAGGCAAATAACATTATACTATTATTCTAAAAATAATTTTGACTTTGTGGATCTGTGGTGTCCTTTAGGAGTCGCCTGATGTACTTTGAAAGTCTCTTTTTTCAGGCATGTGCTCACGACAGTTATCATAATACCTTCTATTTCTTCTTCTCCAGAGACCTTTTCATTGATATTTTTGGAAGCATGAAAGTAGAAAATGCATAAAAGGAAATAATCAACCACCTTCTTGCCTCATAGAATTAAACACAATATATTCTTGACCACCTCTGGGTATTCCTTAATTAATTAAAATTTAGTAACTTAGGGGCTGGAGAGATAGCGCAACATGGAAGTCACTTTACCTTGTCTGCAGCTGATTCTGGTTTAGTCCCTAGCACTATACATGATCCCTTGCACGGCATCAGGAGTGATCCCTGAGCACAGAGCCAAGAGTAAGCCCTGAACATCTCTGGTTGTGACATTAAGACCAATAAATGGGGCCGGAAAGATAGCATGGAGGTAAGGCGTTTGCCTTTCATGCAGGAGGTCATCGGTTCGAATCCCGGCGTCCCATATGGTCCCCTGTACCTGCCAGGAGCAATTTCTGAGCCTGGAGCCAGAAATAACCCCTGAGCACTGCCGGGTGTGACCCAAAAACCACAAAAAAAAAAAAAGACCAATAAATAACACCCCTTCTCCCTCAGCCCTTACACTCCAAAATTAGCAACTCATTGGTTTCCATATTAGCAGTGGCTGCAAAAAGCTCACAGTCCCATTTGATGTTTTCTTTTTTGCTTGAGATGGGGTGGGGTGGTATGAGGCTCCCAAACAGTGCTCTGGGGAACCCCAAGGCTACTCCCAACAATTCTGGCCAACTGTGTTAGAAGATGGAGTACTAGGACCTAAAAACAAAAATTTAACCCATAATGGAACAGGGCCTGAGCTATAGCACAGTGGTTAGGGCGTTCACATTGCATATAGACAATCTGGGTTCAATCCCGAGTATCCCATATGGAATGGTATGTGGGACCCGATCCAAGCCTGCCAAGAATAATTTTTTGGCACAGAGCCAAGAGTAACCTCTGTGCACCGTTGGGTGTGGCCCTAAAACCAATCCAAACCAAACCAAAAACCCATAATGGGTGCTGGAGCGATAGTGCAGCAGTTCCCCAAGCCAGGAGCGATTTCTTTTCTTCTTCTTCTTCTTCTTCTTCTTCTTCTTCTTCTTCTTCTTCTTCTTCTTCTTCTTCTTCTTCTTCTTCTTCTTCTTCTTCTTCTTCTTCTTCTTCTTCTTCTTCCTCCTCCTCCTCCTCCTCCTTCTTCTTCTTCTTCTCTCTCTCTCTCTCTCTCTCTCTCTCTCTCTCTCTCTCTCTCTCTCTCTCTCTCTCTCTCTCTCTCTCTCTCTCTCGGTCACACCCAGCAGCACTCAGGGGTTACTCCTGGCTCTAGGCTCAGATCTCACTCCTGGCAGGCTCAGGGGACCATATGGGATGCCGGGATTTGAACCACCGTCCTTCTGCATGCAAGGTAAACGGCCTACCTCTTCGCCCCACCAGGAGCGATTTCTAAGCGCGTAGTCTGAAGAAGTCAGCGAGGGCAAGAGAGATGGTACAAAGGATTAGATGCATCATCCTGGGATTTTTTTGTTGTTGCTTTTTGGTTTTGGTTTTTGGGCCACCCCTGGTGGCACTCACAGGTTACTCCAGGCTATCTGCTCAGAAATAGCTCCTGGCAGGCACGGGAGATCATATGAGACTCCAGGATTTGAACCAACCACCTTAGGTCCTGGGTCGGCTGCTTGCAAGGCAAACACCGCTGTACTATTTCTCTGGCCCCAGATGCATCATCTTGTATGCAGAAGATCTATGTTGGATCCTCTGCACCACCTGTTTCCCTAAACACCTTGAGTGTGACCCTCAAGTACAGAGCTAAGAGTAATCCCTCTAAAAAAAAGAAAAAGAAAAAGTCAGGGCTGGAGCAATAGCCCAGTGGTAGGTGATTTGCCTTTATGCTGCTGATCCAGCTTCAATCCCCAGCATCCCATATCGTCCCCTAAGCTTGCCAGGAATGATTTCTGAGAGCAGAGCTAGGAGTAACTCCTGAGCTCCACTAGGTGTGACCCCCAAACCAAAAAAAAATTAAAAAGGAAAAAGCCAGATAACATCAACAGGCTAAGTATTATGAAGTAGTATGTTAAAATCATAAGAAGGAAGCAGGATTTATCTATGATTTTAAAAAAATGATGGTGGGGCTGGAAAGATAGTACAGCAGGTAGGCAGCATAACCATATTCGATCTCCATGCTATATGGTCCTCCAGTTCCACTAGGAGAGATGCCTGAATGCAGAGCCAGGAGCAAGTCCCAAGAATTGCCAAGTGTAACCCTAAAATGAAACAAACTGAAAAAAAAAAAGGTGAAATACAACCCACACAGAAAGGAACAAGGAATTTGTAAGTCATATTATCTGACAATTGGTGAGAATCCAGAATAGAGAATAAACTTCAGAATTCAGAGGTTTAAGAGATAATTCCACTAAAAGACTGAGGGTGGTGGTCATTTCTCAGTATTTACAAATATTGAGTCATTGTTATATCCGAAATGAGTCAGCTGTCCATTATGACAGCACTTAAAATAATGAAAGTTAAAATTGGTGAAGGCTTTGAATAGACCTTTCTCCAAAGATGACAAATGACCAAAAACCACACGATAAAATACCAGACCTCAGCAGTCTGTAAGGAAATAAAAATCAAAACCACAGTAAGGTTTCACTTCATAGCTACAGGGATGACCTTAACAAGAAACTTAGGACAGTGTTGGGAAAGGGGCTGTGAGATGTCAGGAACTTAACCGAAATGGGCCACATGCAGAACATGATCCCTGTCCCCTGTTCTAGCTCCCTGCCTCTCTGGTTTCTTTTTTAACTTTTGTTTGTACGTTTGTTTTTGGGATCACAACTGCTGGTCCACAGGATTTTTTTCTGACTCTATTCAGGGATCACTATTGGTGGGACTCAGCATCTCTGGTCTGGGGTCTGGGAAGCGCTAGGCAAGCACCTTACCTATTAGCCATTAGTTCTAACCCTTAGCTTGCATTTTTGTTGTCCTGTGGAATAAGCGATTCTATCTTTTAGTCTGTTTTGGGTTTCTTGGACCATACCTAGCTATGCTCAGGACTTACTCCTGGGTCTGTGCTCAGAGGAGTCAAGAGAAACTGATGGTTTCCAGATGGTTAGCTGGAATCCAACTGGGGGCAGCCTCCTGCCAGGCAAGCACCTTAGCCCCTGTTCTCTCTTTGACCCTGGCAATTCTGTCTTATTGATTCCCTTATTTCTGAGAATTTCAAGATAAAACTGAAGTCTGTATCACTTAGCTCAAATAATAAAATTTGGAGCTGACTCATTGTTAGATAGAAGTCATCCTCTTAGGGGGCCGGAGAGATAGCATGGAGGTAAGGCATTTGCCTTGCATGCAGAAGGACCGTGGTTTGAATCCCGACATCCCAAATCATCCCCCGTGCCTGCCAGTGGCAATTTCTGAATGTAGAGCCAGGAGTAACCCCTGAGCACTGCTGGGTGTGACCCAAAATCAAAAACCAAAACCAAAACCAAAACAAAACGAAAAAACAATATATATTAAGAAAAAAGAACCTGGACACTGGACCTTGGGCAAATTTCATGTGTTCTCTGAAAATGAAGACAATGGAAGCAGGGGTACTTTGATTTCAAGGTGACTGTGTTGCATTTCACGATGAAATAATCCTTACAATCTTTGCATTTATTCTCCTTTCCAGTGGTGCCTATGGAGAGGTGAAACTTGCTTTTGAGAAGAAAACGTGTAAGAAAGTCGCCATAAAAATCATTAGCAAAAGAAAGTTTGCTATTCTCTCGGAGGGAGAGGTGGTAATATGCACACTTTGTGGTTGCAGAGCTATCTTGAACATGTCTTCTTTTCTCCCAAATCATTGTAGAGTGGTGGTTTCAGTGCCAGGAGAAATTTTCTGCTTATATGTGCAAATTCGTGAGTATCAGAGAACATTGACATTTTTAAGCATCTCAATGAATTTAGAGAACTTATTTGGAGATCTTTTGATTGTACAATGTAGCATTGTACCCAGCAAGAAGTTTCTCTCCTCCTTCCAATTTGTTACAAGGTTTGCTATTCACAATAAATGGAGAAAAATTAGGAAAAAATTTCATAATCCAGCCCCGGAACCCAACAGCTGCTTTCAGTTTTCCCTTTCTTTCTAGCCTTTGTTCATATGATTTGTGTTTTTAAATGCTTGAAATCATGTCATATAAACAATTTCCTATTATGCTTTTTCACAGAAGCATTAATGCATAAACTTTCTCTTTAAAATATCCTTTTTTAATGATTGAGCCTCTATTTCATTGGCTATCATTTTCAACCATTGCTCTGGTGGATTATTTCCATCATGTCCAATGAATGTTGTAGTATTTATAGACTTTTTAATTTGTTGTCATGGTGGAGCTGGCCGTGCCCTAAAATCAGGACCACTCCTGGCAGTGCTGGGATGGCAATGGGGCCAAGTGATGCTCAGAACCAAACATGCCAGTTATGCTCTCTACCACTTGAGCCATATCCCTGGCTCCTGAACTTCTAAATCTTAATTAGAAATTAGATTGCTTTAATAGTCTCTTAATATAGTAATCTTTTTTATTTTTGTTTTTGGGCCATACCTTGCAATGCTCAGGTTTATTTCTGGTCCAAGCAGTAGGAATCATTCGTGGTAGTGCTCAGGGGACCATATGGAAACCATCTGGGGATTGAACTCAGGTCAGCCACATGCAAAGTAAGTGTCCTACACACTGTACTATCATTCCAGCCCTGAGTAACCATTCTTTTTTATTAAAAAAAAATTTAGGGCCGGATTGATAGCACAGTGGTAGGGCATTTTCCTTGCATACTGCTGATACAGTTTGGACCCGGGTTCGATCCCCGCCATCACATATAGTCCCCTGAGAGATTTCTGAGCTCAGAGCTCAGAGCCAGGAATAACCCCCAGCACCGCCAGATGTGGCTCCAAAACAACAACAATAACAACAACAACAACAATTTAGGTTCCCTAAGTGCTGCTCTGGAAGCTCAAGGATCCCACTAGTACTTCTCTTTTTTGTTTTGTTTTGGGGCCACACTCAGTGATGCTCAGAGGTTACTCCTGCTTCTGCATTCAGGAATTACACCTGATTATATGTGGGGAACCATACACTGGGGATGGATCCCAGATCTGCCATGTTTAAAATAAATGCCCTCCCTGCTGTACTATTGCTTCAGCCCCGACTAGTAATTCTCAGCCAGTTGGGTTGGCAGTTCAATGTAGGACATAAGGATTTGGTGCTGCTCAGGCCCTATAGTACTGGGGTTTATCCAGGTTACACCAGCAATGCTTGGGGGACTTCCAGGGCTGCACCCAGCAATGTTTGAGGGACCATATGGTGCTAGGAATTTTAAGCACAAGAAAGACATGCTCCTTAGTCATTGAACTGTCTCCTGGCTCTGCCCATTCATTATATGTTTTGTTTTGTTTTGTTTGTTTTTGTTTTTGCTTTTGGGTGACACCTGGCGGTACTCGGGTTACTCCTGGCTCTGTGCTCAGAAATCACTCCTGGAAGGCTCTGGAGAACATATGGGCCAGGAATTGAACCTTGGTTCATTCGGGGTTGGTTGCGTGCAAGGCAAAGGCCCTACCACTGTTCTATCTCTCTGGCCCCCATTTTATCTGTTTCTAAAATGCATGTTCGTTGCATGTGAAAAATGGCCACATTCATGACCCAACAAAGTTACATAAATCACAACCCCTAATCATATTTTCCTTTGCAAACAACTTTTTCTGGCTTTGCACTTAACATTTTGTGTGTGTGTGTGTGTGTGGTTTTTGGGTCACACCCGGCAGTGCTCAGAGATTATTCCTGGCTCCAGGCTCAGAAATTGTTCCTGGCAGGCACGGGGACCATATGGGACGCCGGGATTCGAACTGATGACCTCCTGCATGAAAGGCAAACGCCTTACCTCCATGCTATCTCTCCGGCCCCAACATTTTAAAATATTCATGCCCTTACTGTTAAAACACCTCCACCCCACCCCCAAAGACATTGCCATTCTCACACAGCAAGAACATTTCCTTTCTTGTGCACTTGGTTCTGATCTGTCCCCCTGTGATTGTGGATTTGGATCACATTCACGGGCGGTGGGGGACAAACTTGAAGCCCATTTTTATTTTTCAATTTCACCCTTTTGACCTTATTGGGCTCTCTTAGTTCTCTTTATCATCAGAGTACACCCCAACTTGGGAATGAATTTAATAGCTTACAGGAAGAGGGAGACTTAAAATTAAACATCTGGGTTCCTTAGCTGAAGTTCATTTTACATAAATATGTAACTATATCCTCTTTGCCTGTGAAGGGTGTAGCCGGGGAGATCGAGTCACTCAGTTCATCCTTTTGGAATTGGAATGGAGAGAAATTTCAGTGCCCTGACGTTTCCTCTCATCAGAGGCTCAGTAAACATGTCAGCTTGCACTTGAAATCGGAACCTGACTTTGCTCTATGACTACAAATGGGGTTTGACATCTTCTTCCTACAGTTCAACTGAATTACCTTTTTAGTATATGCTTTTGTTTAGTTTATCTTTTTTTTTTTTTGTTTTGGTTTTTGGGACATAGACGGCATAGCTCAGGGGATCCTGCAGCCTTTTCCGCCATCTTTCTGGCCCCTATCTTAGCATCTTTTGGTGAATTGACACAATTTTGCAGCTTGTGATACAACAGAGAGCGAAGCAGTTTTCTCAGCAGAGGCAGACTTCTCTGGCTATGGGAACTGAAGCAAAGCAGCATTCTCTGAGCCTCAGTATACTCTGGAAAGTGGGGATCGTTTTAGAGCCAAGTTCTATGGGCATCTAAGATGATCATTTTAAACAAAGGGCTTGGCATAGGGCCTAGTTATTTAGCACATGTTGTGCTATTTGCAGAGCATTTGCTGAAGTCATTTGGTGTGTGTGTGAATTCTTTAATTTTGTTGACCTTAGTCTTTGATTTTTCTGCATAAGTAGAGCTAGATTTGGTATTTGTGCAGCCTTTAGTCAACTTAGTTTAACTATAAATGGTTTCTAAATAATGGGCTATTAAAATCTAATGTTATTTTATTTGTCAAAGGTCCCGGCTCTCAACGTTGAAACAGAAATTGAAATTTAAAAAAAACTAAATCATTTAAGTATTGCTATAAAATATGACTGATGTTTACATTCTTTTATCTCCAAGTATGTTAGGAATGTAAAGGTGTGAAGTGTCAAATGAATAAAACTGGTGTTAACCTGGGTTCTTTAAGAATGACTCTGTCTTTATGTGTGTGTATGTTTTGTCCCAGTTAATACATTTATATGCACATGGACATGCTTAGCCATCATTGAACTTTCTCCTGAGACTGAGAGGACAGATCTTATGATTAAGGGGAGATAGTTTAGGGTTTGGGGTTTGTATGCATAAGGTTCTGAGTTTACTCTCTGGCATAAACTACCCCTATTCCCTGCCCAGCACTTGCCAGGTGTGGTCCTAGTGTGCCCTGAGCACTGTTTTGGTGGTTCCCGTTGATCTCCAGCACCACAGGCCCAAGGAGCAGTGCATCATTAGACCCAGGCATTGAACTGTCCAAACTGGTTGGTTAGATGTTATCAGAATGACCCCTGGGTCACCTGAGTACAGATTGAAAGGCCTCCCCACAAATAAAGGAAAACTTATTTTTTTCTTTGTGCTATACTTGGTGGTGCTCAGGGATTACTCTTAGCTCTGTGCTCAGAAATTACTTCTGTCATGCTCAGGGACATGAGATGATGTTGGGGATTGAACCTGGGTCAACTGCAACTGCATGCAAACAACTTACCTGTTACCCCCATCACCCATTCTTCCTGCATAACCTTACCTGATGGTAAGTCCAGCCCATTTCTGGGAGGGGTTTTTGATAGGATTGCCTCACGGCTAGGAAGGGGGTTGGAGAGGCATTCAGCAAGAGAGAAGCAGAAGGGTGATGGCGGGATGGAAAGTTAGAAGAGACAGGTTGAATGCGGGGCTAATAATGGAGTTTACTTAAGGTTAGCCCAGGTGGCTAGGGCCTTGAATAAAGAAAACTTGATGTCTCCTGAAACCTGACTGTCTGTGGATCACTTCCTCGAAGCTACCCTGAACCCTCAGACCCGCTGGCTGGAAGGAGTTGCAGGTGCGTGGCCTGGGCCAGCAGAGAAAGGCCTATCCATCCATCTCATCATCATCCACAACCATCCAGACTCCATAATTTATATGTTATTCTATACCTACCCACCGTGCTATTGCTCCAAATCTCCTCAAAAATTTTTTTAAACAGAAAGGTTTATTGGGAAATAGAAGTAAAAGGAAAAGAAACTTTCAAACTGGGAAGAAAATTAGTAGAGGACTAAGTTTATAAAATTAATTAAATAATTATATGATCATTCCATTGACTTAATTTTTGATCAAAAGATCTAGTAGGTCTGGGTCAGAGAGATAATACAGTAGGTACTTGTCTCTTTCCTTGCTTGTGGTCAACCCGTCAATCTGTGTCACCATCCTATATGGACTCCAAGCACTGTGAGGAATATATTCTGAGTGCAGAGCCAGGAGTAAGCCCTAAGCATCACTGGGTGTGACCCAAAAACTTTAAAAATAAAAAAAGATCTAGTAAGTTCTAAAATGTATCACATAAAGACTTGATTAACTTATTGTGTTTGAGGACATGAACTTAATACCTGGCATCCTATCTGGTCCTCCGAGCCCTGCCAGGAGTGATCCCTAAGTGCAGAACCAGGTATAAGCCTGTGCACTTCTGAGTGTGCCCCCCCCCCCCCGAAAAAAACAAAAACCCCAAAATGTATTGAGTTTGAGAAGATGCTACTTTAATAAATTTGATTTAATTATATAATTATATATGCAGTTCTTTGGGATTGTTTTGGTGGAAAGCAGGGGTTTGACCAACACACATACCCAACTGCTTGGGGGATACTCATGCCTTAGTGCTCATCTAGTTTCAGGAATCAAAGTTGGTGCTCCTACATTCAAAGCATGTGCTCCAGTCTTTCGGGTTATCTTGCTGGCCCTTTACCTGCATTTTTAACAATTCTAAATACTTTTTGTTTTAGTTTTTTGGCCTCCCCTGGCGATGCTCAGGGATTACTCTTGGCGCTGCTCTCAGGATTCAGTCCTGGACATGGTCTGAGAATGCTGGGTATCAAACCATGGTTGGCTGCATGCAACACAAGCACCCTACCCACTGTACATTATCTTCCTGCCCCTCTCATATATTTTTTTATTGTTCTCTTATTTCTTCATCTCATGAGTCTTTATAAAGTCATGAACTAGTAGGAACCAGTACTTGGAGTTAAACTGAAAAAAAACCTCCAGTCTGCCTAGCTAATGATGACCACACTCTGGTTCTTATCATCCAAATAACAAAAAGATTTCTTCCTTCTCTTACTTCCTCATAGTTCCCAAACAACCACTAAAAATTAAGAACAAAATAAAAGCAATGGACAGAGTATTGCAACATGTTCTTTTGGAATTCATGGGTAAGCAGACCTGCAAGCCGGTGAGATTCTGAGTAGCCAGTTTCCTGCCTGATTTCTGTTCCCCAGAACTTTTTCTTCCCCTCTGCATTGACTTATTTTCCCCACGGGTTCTGCCTGGGATCTTTTGTGAAAGAGAAAAGCCCTTTTCTGGGGGTGGGATTGCTTTAAGTCTCTGCCTCTAATCTTCAGGAAACTTTCACTGATGTGGGGATCTCCAAAGGCAACAGTACCACAAATCCAGCATTCACTGCAGTTAAGATGATTTCCAGGACCTGAAAAAAAGTCCTGGAGGCTGGAGCCACAGTACAAAGCCAGGCCCTTGTCTTTCACCCTGGCTAACCCACTCTCTATCCCTAAAACTACATATAGTTCTTTGAGTCCATCAGGAGAGATCCCTCAGCACAGAATCTGGAGGAAACTCTGAGCACTGCCAGATGTGGTCCAAAATCATAAAAGGGGCAAATGGACTGGAAATATTTCTTGGCAAGTGGCCTGTGTGCAGGGATTAAAGATTGAAGAACAACACTATTTTAGAGTTCTGATAAGATTGAATTGCCCCTCTTACCTTGACCAATGGTAGTACCTTGCCACAAAAGTCCCAGTTTTATGTTTCGTTTATTGGTTTTGGGCCATACCTGGGGATGCTCAGGGCTACTCCTGACTCTGTGTTCAGAATGCTCAGAAATCATGGTACCCCTGGCAGGCTTGGGGTACCATATGGGATGCCAGGGATTGAACCAGGGTTCATTCCGGGTTATCTGCATGCAAGGCAAACGCCCTACCACTGTGCTATCACTCTGGCCCCAGGTTCTAGTTTCATTGTCTGGAGCTTAATTACCCTTTGGCAGCTTGGCTGGCCCATCCTCTTCCTTTATTCAGGCATCTGGAATGGTCCCAGGTCCCTTAGTCCCCATGGAAGGGGAGGAGGAGGCTTGGATAAGGCCCTGCCTGCCTGCCTTGGTGTTTTTGGATGTGAAACATAAACAACTGCTCCCAACTCTTCCTTCCCCTTCTCACAGATTCTGCTTTGCCTTTTCCCAGGCAAGAACCTCTCAAGTCTGGTGGTTTTCTTTTTAGAAGAATCTCACCACTTTCCTTTGCTTCTCCCTTTACAGCCTTGTATCATCAAGATTAAAGACTTTTTTTGATGCTGAAGATTATTACATTGTTTTGGAATTGTAAGTAGTACATTTTTTTTTGTTGTTTCCATTTAAATGTTTACAAGCTGCCAGAGAGGGTAACACAGTCTTGCATCTCATCTTGGGGGATTCTTTACCTCTGCATTAGTGAGGACCACAGATATATGGGGAGTAACATCAATTCCTTTTTTTTTGGTGGTGATGGTGGGGTTTGGGCCACATTCTGGAATGCTCAAGGGATACTCCTGACTCTGCATTCAGGAATCACTCATGGTGAGGCTCTGAAGACCATA
The DNA here is from genome assembly GCF_024139225.1 of Suncus etruscus. NCBI lineage: Eukaryota > Metazoa > Chordata > Mammalia > Eulipotyphla > Soricidae > Suncus > Suncus etruscus. Next base: position 28,545,447 of record NC_064862.1, read on the forward strand.
TTGGATGACATGCAAGGCACTACTATGGCTCTTGTCCAAATTGATATCAACTCTAAACCCCTCTAATAGTATGTTAAGGCAAGTTGTGGTTCTCAGCTCATGGTTTGGGCCTCCAGGTTATACCCAAAGGACCACAGGTGTATATCATATAAATGGGGGGGTCATGCACAGACTAGAGGGGATATTGGTAGGAGCAGAGAGGCCACAGGAAGGCAACAAAGTCAGATGGAGCCACATTTGGACAAAGGGTGAGAAATACTGGTTCAGAGAGGCATCTTGGGTTTGGCTGATCTTCTGCTTCCTGCAAGTTAACTTCCTCCCCTCCTCCTAGTCTCATTTTCCAAATAGGGATACCACAGCCCTGATATTCAGACTCTTCAGGATTAAATGATGCAAGGAGTAGTCAGTCCCTAGCAGAACTTTTAATACATGTAGGTGCTCAACCATGGGCCTCACCAGCCCATAGCATAGAAGCAGGTGGCATGCTGGCACCACACCTCACTCATGGGGAGTGGCCAGGGAGCCTTTCCTTATGTCGAGGGAGATGGCCCAGAAGGCTGAACATTGTATGGTATGCCCCCCAAACCAAAATAATATATAGATAAAAAGTAACTTCAAAAATATACTATTAAAACCCAAATAAAAAGCCTTGTCTTGGGCCAGAGAGACATTATAGGAGGTGGGGTACTTGCTTGCACGTGGCTGACTTGAGTTTGTTCCCTGGCACCACATATGGTCCCATGAGCCCTGCAGAAGTGATCCCTGAGCATAGCCAGCTATAAAATAAAAAATATAAAATAAAAATATAAAAAAAGTCCTGTCATTTGGTGTGACAAAGGTGATTGAAAAGACCTGAGCAGTTGTTTCTGAGAGAATCTAATTGTTGGTAGACAGGCTGGTGAGGCAGACAGCTGGTGCTTTGCTTTCAAAGGGTTAATGGTTTCTGTTTGGTTGTGATCCCCCTACTTAGGAAACAAGCTTAGGCAAAAGTCCTGGGGATGCTGGATGGCCCCTGGTGGCACTGGAGGAGCTATTGCTATGAAAGAAGAAACTAGTACCTGATTGAATGTAGTTAATTTAATAATAATAACAACAACAATAAAACAATAGCTGTGACTAGTATGGATTCATCACCCTTAACTTTTGTTTTTGTTTTCAGATTATACCCAATTATGTTTATGGGTTATTTCTGGCTCTGCACTCAGTAATCACGACTGGCACGACTGGCAGCACTTGGTATTATCACTTTGGCCTTTGGCCTCAGCAACCTTAAACAAATTTATTTTTATTTTTGTTTTTTTGGGTCACACCCAGCAATGTTCAGGGATTACTCCTGGCTCTGTGCTCAGAAATTGCTCTTGGTAGGCATGGGGGAACCACTATATGGGATGCTAGGAATTAAACCCAGGTCCATCCTGGGTCGGCCATGTGCAAGGTAAATGCACTACCACTGTGCTATCACTTGGGCAATATCTTCATTGTGGTTGAAGCTTAGTACTTCATTGCCTTTAAAAATGGGAGCAAAAGGGCCCGGAGAGATAGCACAGTGGTGTTTGCCTTGCAAGCAGTCGATCCAGGACCAAAGGTAGTTGGTTCGAATTCCGGTGTCCCATATGGTCCCCCGTGCCTGCCAGGAGCTATTTCTGAGCAGACAGCCAGGAGTAACCCCTGAGCACCGCCGGGTATGACCCAAAAACAAAACAAAAAAAAAATGGGAGCAAAGGACTGGAGAGATAGTACAGTGGGTAAGGCACTTGCCTTACAGAGTACTGACCTGAGTTCCATTCCATTTCCAGCATCCCATGTGGTCCTCCTGAGCCTGCTAGGAATGATTCCTAAGTGCAGAGTCAGGAATAAATCTCTGAGCATTTTAGGTGTGACCTGAAAACCAACCAATCAATCAATAATTTTTTTAAATTTTATTTTATTGAAACCATTACAAAGTCCTTCATAGTTGGGTTTTAGACATATATTGAATGAGGGCTAATTCCACCACCAGTGTTGACCTCCCTCCACTTCCCAGAGTGCATCCTATACCACCACACCTACACACACGTCCTGTACCACCACACCTTAAAAAGTAGCACAAAGTGACACTGGCTGACCAGATTTGTAGCACAATGGCAGGGCATACACTTTGCATGTGTGAGTCCCTGGCTTTGGTAATGGGTATTCAAACAGAAAAAAGCAGTTTTTTACCTAAATAAATTTGTTTGTGTTACTGTCTTTCAAGCCTTTTGTTTTGCTTTATTTTTCAGGAAAGAAGAATTGTTTGACAGGGTGGTAGGGAATAAATGCCTGAAAGAAACCACGTGCAAACTCTATTTCTACCAGATGCTTCTGGCTGTGAAGGTCAGAGAAACTATTCTTCAGAGAACCTGTTTCTTTTAGGTGACTTACTCCTCACATTCAGGCAGGCACCAAGGGTTCATGAAGGAAGGCCCAGAGAACCATTCCTGTGTGTTTCCTTCATGGCAAAGGACAAAGAAAGTGGGCCAGAGAGATAGTACAGTGGGTAGAGTGCTTGCCTTACTTGCAGCCACTCCCATATTTGACTCCTACTACCCCATATGGTCCCCCAAGCCAACCAAGAGTTATCATTTAGCACAGAACTAGGAATAAGGCCTTAGCACTGCCAGTTGGCTCCAAAACAAAAAAATAGAACAAACTCCCCAATTATTTATATTATAAAATATGTCTCAAAATATTCATATCACTTTTTTTTGTTTTGGGGCCACACCCGGCAGCGCTCAGGGGTTTCTCCTGGTTCTGCGCTCAGAAACCGCTCCTAGCAGGCTTGGGGGGATCATATGGGATGCTGGGGATCAAACCTGGGTTCATCCTGGGTCAGCCACATGCAAGGCAAATGCCCCACCGCTGTGCTATCTCTCTGGCCCCTCATATCATTTTTTATGTTGTTGGGTAAAGGGGCTTGGGCCATTTACTTTATTTATTTATTTATTTATTTATTTATTTATTTATTTATTTATTTTTTGCTATACCAGTGTTGTTCAGTGGTGCTGCTACACCACTCCTGGCTCTGCATAGAGGATTTACTCCTGGTGGGCTTGGGGAACCCTCTGGGATACCTGGGATTGAACCTTGGTCCGCTATGTGTAAGGCAAATGCCCAATGCCCTTCATGCCATCTGGTTACTTCAGCCCTGTTTGTTTCTTCATTTATATCTGAAGGTTGTATGTATAGTACCTTCATGAAAATGGCATCATACATTGGGACCTAAAGCCAGAGAATGTTCTGCTCTCATCTCACAAAGAAGACTGCCTTATAAAGGTAAATAATGATGTTCTACGCTTGGCCATTCCAATACGTTTCTGTTCAGAAACTGTTTTTCAGCAAGTCAAGTTAAAAAGTGTCATCGCAAGTTTGAGAATTCTTTCTTTCCTTTTTTGGTGTGGTAATGAGTCTCAGAGCCAAAACACACAGAACTTGAGTTCTGCAAATGACCTACAACTCTTGCCAAGAACTTTTTTATTTAATAGATGATGAAGGGAGTTGGAGCATATCTAGCAGTGCTCAGGATTTACTCCTGGCTCTATGCTCACGGTCACTCCTAGTGGTACTTGGTAGAATCCCCCCAAAACTAAAAAGGTACAACCTATTATCAGGATTCCTGTGTGGCACCCAGTTGGAAACATCTTTTTCCAAAAATGATTTGCTCCAGCATGTGGCCACAGTCATAAATCTGGGGTCTGTGGGATACCAGGCATAACACCTCAGAATCATAGAGCATCTTTGATATAGGTTATCAACTTTGGGGGAGCCTTTTATATATGTATAGATCATAGATAACTGAAAAGCATAGATTTTCTTGATCCTTTGGCTCTGGAATTTTATTTATTTATTTATTTGGTTTTTGGGCCACACCTGACTGTGCTTGGAGCTTAGTCCTGACTGCACTCAGTGATTATTCCTGATGGGACTCTAGTAACCATATGGGATTATGGGGATTGACTCAGGTTGGCCAGGTGCAAAGCAAATACTGTATCCAATATTCTAGCCCCTGGAATTTTAATCAAATAGCTTAGCAAAGTGTAAAATTACTTTAAATTACACATGAATTTACAGATTCCAAATGAAGAGCAGGCACAAGCTGTTGGAGCGACTCAGATCTAGGGCTGGAGGTACTGTGCGGAGGGGAAGGTGCTTTTCTTGCAAGAGCTGACCCAGGTTCAATCTCCAGTAGGTCAAAAGGTTCTCCCCACCCCTTTCAGGAATGATCCCCAGAGTTAGCCCCTTGAAACAGTGGGGTCTGACCCCAAAACAAAAACAAATAAACAGGGGCCGGAGGGATAGCACAGTGGTCCAGCATTTGCCTTGCATGCAGCCAATCCAGGACGGATGGTGGTTTGAATCCCAGCATTTCATATGGTCCCCTGAGCCTGCCAGGAGCGATTTTTGAGCACAGAGTCAGGAGTAACCCCTGAGCACTGCCAGGTGTGACCCAAAACAAAACAAAACAAAAATTTCTCCCAAACCGCAAGTAAACAAAAAGATCCTGACCTAGTATGCATGACTTTGAGTACTGCAGGCTGTGTTGAATTTTTTTGTTGTTGTTTTATGACCTAGTTAAAAATGACTCCTTTATGTCCTTAATTATAGATTACTGATTTTGGACAGTCTAAGCTACTGGGGGAGACCTCTCTAATGAGAACCTTATGTGGGACCCCTATGTACTTAGCTCCTGAGGTTCTCATTTCCCTGGGGACTACTGGATATAACCGAATTGTGGACTGCTGGAGTTTAGGAGTCATACTTTTCATTTAGTAAGAAAAGTTCTTATTGTTTTTGAGTCTGACTGGAGATAATTGCATTAAGCCAGAAAATGTGTGCAGGTAGAGAACTTGTGTTTAATTTAGATCATTATTGGATCCTGGGTTGAAAGAGAAAGCTAATCTTCATAGTGCTGAAGAAGAAATTTATATATTCAAATACCACTGAAAATGCCACTTGATTTCTTTTCCATTCTCTCCTTACCAATATTAAGCCTTAGTGGGTACCCACCCTTCTCTGGGTATAAGACTCAAGTGTCTTTGAAGGACCAGATCACCAGTGGAAAATATAACTTTATTCCAGAAGTCTGGACAGGGGCCAGAGAGATAGCACAGTGGCATTTGCACAGCGGCATTTGCCTTGCAAGCAGCCTATCTCTCTCTCTCTCTCTCTCTCTCTCTCTCTCTCTCTCTCTCTCTCTCTTTCTGTCTCTATTTCTGTCTCTCTCTGTCTCTGTCTCTCTCTGTCTCTGTCTCTGTCTGTCTCTGTCTCTCTGTCTCTCTCTCTGTCTCTCTCTCTGTCTCTCTCTGTTTCTGTCTCTCTCTGTCTCTGTCTCTCTGTCTCTCTCTGTCTCTCTCTGTCTCTGTCTCTCTCTCTGTCTCTCTCTGTCTCTGTCTCTGTCTCTCTCTCTCTCTCTCTCTCTCTCTCTCTCTCTCTCTCTCTCTCTCTCTGTTCTTTTTGTTTTTGTGGGAAGAGCCACACCTAGAGATGCTCAGGGATTACTCCTGGCTCTGCACTCACGAATTATTCCTGGCAGTGCTTGGTGGTGTTTGGAATTTGGGGGATCAAATCGGTCATGCGCAAGGCCAACACCCTACCTGCTATCCTTGTTCTCTAGCCCCAACTGGCCAGTCCGTGACTTTAGAATTACTGCAACACTTTGCAGGCTACAACTCACTTTCACTGGGTCTCTGTTTCCTCGGCGATAGGGGATTTTAGCCCCAGGAAGCTTGAGCTCTGGGGGGTTACTGACCCAAGAACTCTGGGGGCCCTTTTAGCCTCCTCTCCGCTTTTGTGGCTCTGGGAAGAACGTCCCCCATTCTTTACCTCTACACTGAACTGTTACTCAGGCCAGTTTGGGTCTGTTAAAGAAAAAGAAAAAGTTGATGTTGGGGTGTTGCCCTGGAAACAGCTGGGGGTGGGGTGTTGCAAATCTGTCTGATGATTTAGCACTTAAGAGACCACAGGGAAACAGCGGGACCCTGGAGGAAAGGAATTTGGAAACAAAAGGGCCTTTGCTTGTGAGAATTTATTTTGATGAAAGAGGCAAACATGCCTCCTGGCTCTTTTCTTGGTCCCTCCAGGAGCACCTTTTGGAGATTCTGTATGGAGATACTGGAGTCCGGTCCATCCTTGGGAAAAAAACGTTTTCATCTGCTTGAGGTTTACTTAAACACACACACACACACACACACACACACACACACACACACACACACACACACACACAAAACTCACAGCCTTTCTTTCTTGCTGTCTTGATTGCAAACTGTTGCTAACCACCATGGAAAAGGTGAAGATAATGTAGGGGTGAAGGGGATCTCATTTGAATTTTCTTTTGTTTATTTTTGTAGCCAAGAAGGGAATGAGCATTAAGGAGCTGGGAAGGATGCAGCTGGCATTAATAGCTCAGTGACTCTCCATAGCTCAGGTTTTCTTTTGGGAGGAAACTCAATGTATTTTGGGGGGATAATTACCCTTTTATTTTGGTGCAGGACTGAGTGGAATATGAGTTTCGGTTGGTTTCTATTCTGTTCTTAACAGAGGATCTGGCTGGGGACCAACCCTTAGAGCCATTTTCTTTCTCCTTTATATTTACTGCTTGGGACAGATGAGTCGTTCCTGTCCAGATCCTTCCAAACTTACTGTAATTACAATGTTTGAGTAGGTGGTCTGGTTCCAGAAAAAGGTAACCCACAGCTATGCATTCCCACTGGTGTTCTCCCATTTTCCATTACTACAATAGATGGTTTATTTCAAATGCAAGTTCAATCATTTTAACTTGGTGTTGTTTCCTTGTGCAAGGGGTGTGGTGGTAAACAGAGGTTACTCCTGACTTTGAACACAGGAATTACTCCTGGTGGGCTCAGGGATTGTATTGGGTGTCAAGGCTCTAACCCTGTTGGCTATATGCAAGGCAAGAGCCCTACCTGCTGTATACTCTATCGCTCTGGCCCAGATCTTTTTTTTTTTTTTCTTTGTAGCTACAACTGGTGATGCTCAGGGGCTATTCCTGGAAAAATATTCGCAGGAATTACTCCTATTGGGCTTAGGGGACCATATGGGATGCTGCGGATCCAACCCAGGTCTGCTGAATGCAAGCTGAATGTTCTACCCATTGTGCTATTTCTTTGGCTCTGCAAGATTGTTTCAGAGGAAAGTTAGGAGCTTGTGGATTAAGTACCATTAGGCACTGAGTGATTGCCTCTGTGAAATACTGAGTTGTAAGGGGAGGCTGAACTGTCTGGAATGATGTGGAACATTCCCTTGCTGGGCATTCTCTAGCCTACCCCACATCTTGGTGGTTAAACAACAGAAATAAATTTCCTTTCAGATTTGGAAACCAGAAATCTGATTACCAGGTATTGATTGGTATCTTAGTTTTGATACTGTGAACTTGAGCTAGATTTCTGGAGGGTCTTTAGGAGCTGTGTTTGAAACTGGTGCACAGAACCCCAGATGCTTTTAGGACAGTAGATGAAGGGTGTGTGATTTGGACCATACCCGGAGGCACTCCGAGGCTACTAAAATGTACCGTAATTCCTGGCTCTACACACAAGAATCACTCCCGGCAGTACTTGGGGGGCCATACGCAGTGCCAGGAATTGAAATAGGGCCAATCAGGCAAGCCTCTCAAGGCCAGTGCCCTACCTGCTCTACTGTCTTTTCTGCCACTCTAGTTCCTTCATGCTTCTGGAATTGCCTGTACCCTCAGCTTTTCCCCTGTCTCACACAGTCCTGTGTCTGATGGCTGGTGTCCCCAATGGGCTTCTGGTAGTTTGTGGCCTGCGTCTGCTAGCTGGGGGTCACCAATCTTTGTCCTGCTGGTTCTTTGTGCTGTAGATGTGCAAGTCATCCTTCCACTTGCAGGTAAGGGACCTTTCTTTAGGACCCTCCTTATTGCACCCTGAGCTGTTGCTGCTGCCAGGCTGGTTTTGCCCCCTGGTAAGATTTCTTTTTTTTATTTTTATTTTTTTTATTTTTTTGTTTTTGGGCCACACCCGGCGGTGCTCAGGGGTTACTCCTGGCTGTCTGCTCAGAAATAGCTCCTGGCAGGCACGGGGGACCATATGGGACACCGGGATTCGAACCAACCACCTTTGGTTCTGGATCGGCTGCTAGCAAGGCCAATGCCGCTGTGCTATCTCTCCGGGCCCCCCTGGTAAGATTTCTAAGGACCTGTTAGATGACTGGATTACCTGGTGCCCATCTCCTCCCCACTTCATTGTCACCTCTTTCTTCCCAAACAACTCTCTGGCTAGAGTCACCTTCTCTGTCCTCATATCCTTGTCATTTCTCTTATGAGGACATGAGAGAGGGCCTCAGCTTAGTGTATTACAATCTCAGTGACCTCTTTGGATCTGCTGTCTCCAAAAGCACAGGACTAGGGAGTTTGCTTTAAACATATGAACTAGGGGGCTTGGAGGCAAAAAAGTCAGACAGTTCCATCCATAACAGTGGGGACAAAAAAATCAGCATTTTCCTCCTTTTTTTTTCTTTTGGTGTGTGATTTGGGGCCATGCCCAGCTATGTTAAGGCTTACTCCTGTCTCTGTGGATCACTTCTGATGGTCTTTGGGGACCATATTGAATGCCAGATTATAATGAAACTGAGTGGGCCACATGCAAAGCAAGTGCTCTACCTGCTATGTTATCTTTCTAGCCTGAGTGAGCTCTTTTTTTTTTTTTTTTTTTTTTTTTGCGGGGGCGGGGGGGGGGGCACACTCAGCAGTGATCTGGGGTTATTCTTGGTTCTGCACTCAGAAGTTGCTCTTTGGGCTGAAGAGATGGCACAGTGGTAGGGATTTGCCTTGCAAGCAGCCGACCCAGGACCAACGGTGGTTCAAATCCTAGCATCCCATATGGTCCCTGTGCCTGCTAGGAATGATTTCTAAGCATAGAGCCAGAAATAACCCCTGAGCGCTGCCGGGTGTGGCCCAAACCCCCCAAAGAAATTGCTCCTGGCAGACCTAGGGGACCAAAAGGAATGCTGAGGATCGAACCCAGGTCGGCAGCTTGTAAGGCAAATACCCTATTACTGTGCTATCACTTGGCCCCTGGGTGAGCATTTTTGAATTGAGTCTCCCCATGCCAGGTAAAGCGCTTGGGAACTATTTGTTGATTTACTAAAAGGAGAGGTGGGGTGAGATGGGCAGGTCAGGAGCCAAGTAAGGTATTCTTGGTGGAGGTGGAGAGCAAGCATAGGAGGAGAGAGGGATGGAGGGTGGCACTGCAGAGAAGCACCATCCTAGTGTCACCCCGATGAAGTTGGCACTCTGCCGATGGGCAGTGGAGAGCCACACAGAGTGACTGAGGAAATAGTGACTAAAGGAGAAGGTAACACAGGGGTTAAGGCACTGGCCTTAAAGGCAGCCCCCTCCAGTTGGGTCCAGCTATGAGAATGGATCAGGGGACCATCAGGCCCTGTAATGCTTTTCCTTTCCATTCCCCCTTCTGCCCAGGGCTGGAGATTGATTTCTGGAGTTCACACTTGCTAAGCAAGTGCTCTACCACTGAGCTCCATCTCCAGCCTTCCCCCTTTATTTTAATTTGGGGACCACACTCAGCTGTGTTTGGGGGCTACTCGTGGCTTAGTTGGCCAGATGGTGCTAGGAATGTTCTAGAACCTACACCTCCTGAGTCAGAATGCATGCACTTTGAGTTACACCCCAGACCTGGCTGCCTTTTCTTAAACTGAGTTTCTTTAGTTTCCAATATTACAGGATTCACTTCACCCTTCGTCCACCAGAGCTCTAGCACCCCTTCACTGATGTCTTCTTTCCTGTAGCAGCCATCATGGCTTGCAACCCAGTCTAGGAGTTAGTTTGGTTATATTTTGCCAGTTCCTTTGTTTTTGTCAGTCATAATAATCCACATCATTATGAGCAAAACTGTAGGTCATTATGTTTCTTTTTCTAAATTATTTCACTTAGAGTAATCTGGCTGAGGGTGAGTGGAGCTAGCAAGAGAAGACTAGTTCTGTATATGTGAGGTCATGGGTTTAATCCTTGGTCCTTAGCATTGCGCTCTCTCTCTCTCTCTCTCTCTCTCTCTCTCTCTCTCTCTCTCTCTCTCTCTCTCTCTCACACACACACACACACACACACACACACACACATGCCTGCACGCAATTCAGGGCTCTTAGTACGACCACCTTATACTGCATCCATTTTTCTTCCAAAGGTATAGTTTGCTCTTGTACAAAGACTGAGCTCTAGTTGACTGAATACAGAGACCAGTTTCTCTATCCAGTTCATCTTTCCCGAGGCTTTTATGTGGTTCCATGGCTTACCTATTGTGAATAATGCTGCTATACTGACCCAGGTGCACGTATCTTCTTGAATTACTGTTTTCATATCCTTTGAATCAATTCCTAGAAATGGTATCACTGGGTCATATGGTAATTTTAGTTTTTAGTTCTTTATTTAAAATTATGTTTTAGAGGCCAGAGCAATAGTACAGTGGTAGGGTGTTTGTCTTGCACATGGGCCAATCCAGGACCTACCTTGGCTTGATCCCCGGCATCCCATATAGTTCCCTGAGCCAGGAACAATTTCTGAATGCATAGCCAGGAGTAACCCCTGAGCGTCACAGGGTGTGACCCAAAAATAAATAAATAAATAAATAAATAAATAAATAAATAAATAAAAATAAAAATAAATGTTTTAATTTGTTGTTGTGTCATCTTTGTTTTTGGGGTCAACTCAGGCTGTGCTCAGGGCTTACTTACTCCTTCTATCTCTACCTAGCACAGAAGTCACTCCTGGCAGGGTTCAGTGGTGCTAGAGATCCAACTGGGGCTGAATGCTTGCAGACAAGCTCTTTACTAGCACGCTTTTCTCCAGCCCCTACGTCCCCTTCTTTTTTGCGGTGTGTGTGTGTGGGGTTGTTGGCAGTGTTTGCTGGGCATTAGTTGTGATGTTTGCATTTGGTTGCCATGTGCCAGGGATTACTCACTTGGCTGTGGTACCAGATCCCCCATAGCCTGGAATGCACCCAGCAAGTGGGTAGTTCGGGAGATGGAACTTGGGTTCTCACGTTTGCACTCTGATGCTCAACACTGAATTCTCACCTCCCACGATTCTTTGCCAAGCTGGACAGGTCCACTGGTATCTGTATAGTTCAGGTCCTGCTGGGCTCAGAGCCACCATGGCTGCACCCACCATCAATGCTGAGACATGCTTTTATTTTTGGGTTACACTCAGTGGAGTTCAGGCTACTCCCAACTCAGTGCTCAGAGTCCCATGCTAGGGAGTGGGTCCTTGGGCTCCCATGGGTTAAACCTTTAGAGTCATCCCCCTGCCCTTTCCTTTTATGAATACTATGACACATCTTGGCAAGCCACGGCTCTGTGATGAGATTAGCGTGTCTTGCACCCTCGTCACTCAGTGCAGCCGCCCTCAGTCCTGTGTCTCACTAGCTGCCCAGCATCCTCTGCCCACGGCTCATCACGGGAGCCTCAGCACTCTGCCAGCTGGCACCAAAGAACCGAATGATCAGTGGGACCTGAAGCTTAAGGGTCTGGTGGATCTTGACTAGCTAAGTCCTTAGTTGCCACATCTCAGCCTTATTCTTGTTCTCGCAGCTTCATTACTTGGCTCCGTGGTACCAAATTGCTGCATCTAGGCAACCCATTGGTTTGTCTTACTTTTGGGGGAAAGCTGGGAATAGATTGTATATTGTGCAGAGAGCTTAGAAGCAGAGTGATGCTGAGTCCTGCCTTGAACAACAACAGACCTACCTACCTAGCCTGGACTTTCAGACCTCAGCCACAGGCCAATTGGAGCTTTGAATTGGAAGGAAGCCCAACATGCTCAGCGCGTGGAAGGCTGAGTGAGTTGGTCCAGCACCCAGCCTAGTCGCTCATGCAGTTCCTTGCCTGGACGGTGGTGTGTGCTGGGACTGGCGTCAGGCTCTGAGATGCTCTCAGACATTCTCAGGAATGTCTGTGCCTCAGGAAAAATGTGATCTTTCCTTAAAGATGCCAGCAGATCCTTTAAAGATGCTGCCCCCTCCTTGTCTGCCTCCCCACCACCATCATGCTTTATTTTCTACCTGGTTGCCATAAAGCTAGGATCACCTCTGGACTGGGGTAATCGCCTCGAATGCAGTTGACCCCAGTTTAATCCCTGGCACCACAAATGGTCCTCTGAGCACCACCAGAGGCTTTACTTAGTCCCTAAGCACCACTAGGCCCCTGAGTTCCATCTCAGCATCTAGGATGCAGGTCTGAGCATCTTTTATTTGCTATGCCTTGTGAGTCTCTGTCCGACTCTTGGAGAGAATCAGATGAGTGGAATTGATTCAGAGTGTTTGAGCACCGAACTCTAAGGAGACTGCTGGGACAGGCAGAGGCAGAGGCAGGAAAGTATGGTCTTCTCTCTGAGAGTTTCAACAACGGCTTGGTCACCTCTTCCTGCTTCTCTGGTGCCAGGAGCGCCCTAGTCCCGCACTGATAGGAGCATTCCTTCCCTTCAGATACAGCCAGAAGCATCTGCTTTTCCTCTCTTCACAGTATGAGGATATGAGAAAGTATCAGAATTTGCTTTGTGAAGAAAACAGATCAACAGGTCCAACTCACTTCTTGGCCCAGGTACTTTAAGTTTAGAGCTAAGGATAGATATGAGTTGGATGAGTTAGAAGCAATTGCTGGGGCTGCCTTTTTTCTTTTTCTTTTTCCTTCCTCTCTCTCCCTTTCCTTCCCTCTTTTTCTTCCTTCTTTCCTCCCTCCTACTTTGCCTCCTTCTCTCCCTTTCTTCCCCCTTTCTTTCCTTCTTCCCTCCCTCTCATCTTTTCTTCCTTCTTTCCTCAGCCCTGGAAGGCCTGAGCACTGGCCAGTTATCTGGAGTGACCCCTGCTCTTGTTGAGTCCTCACGTTAAAGGACTGCCCTAACTGGGCTGCGCCAGTTGCCAACAATTGCAAGTGAGACCCTTTCAGACCTCCTGAAAGCCACTTGGGATTCTGCCTGTCACCCAAGAAAGGGGGATGGGTGGGAAGGAATTCAAAGTTTGGAAAAGTGGTTGATGATTTATTGATAATAATTGTATACTTTAAGTCCTTTGTAAATGTAAATGAGTCTCTATTCTTTCTCTTTTGGGTGTGGGTGGGTGTTTGGACACTCACCAGTAGTGCTAAGGGCCTATTTCTGGCTATTCCTGGTTCTGTGCCAAAGAATGATCCTAGCAGTGCTCCGGGGACCATGTACAGTGACAGGGATCAAACTGCAAGCATGGCAAGCACCTTCCTGCTATACTAGACCACTGTTCTCCTGCTCCACATTTATTTTTTATACCTTATTTTGGTGAATTACATCGTCTGATAAAAGAACCCCCCCTAAATTTTTTTGTTAGTTTTGTTTTGGGGTCACACCCAGCAGCACTCAGGGGTTATTCCTGGCTCTGCTCTCAGAAATTGCTCCTGGCTTGGGGAACCATATGGGATGCTGGGAATCAAACCCATGTCTGTTCTGGATAAGCCTCGTGCAAGGCAAATGCCCTACCATTGTGCTACCACTCTGGTTCCTCTATCAATTTTATAGTGGGAAAACAAAGGCAAAAAAATGATAAGTTTTCCATTAAAATTTTTCTCTCCAAGCATAGGCTGTTTATGCTGCTGACTCTCTGAAGATAGGCTGGGTGGACGGGAGGCACTCGGGAGAGAAATGGGGGTGATGAGGTCAGTGAGGATAACCAGGAAGTCTTCTGTGAAATCCCCCAACATTATTGGAACATATTGGATGAGTTTGCTATACATTTTGTGGTATGTGTGTAGAGACTCACCCAGTGGGAGATCAGAGCTTTCTCTGGGCTCTGTAATGAGGGATTACTCCCGGCGGTGCTCAGGAGACCATATATGATACCAAGATGGATCCTGAGTTAGCCGCATGCAAGGCAAGCACCCTATTCATTGTAGTATCCTTGGGTCTGATTTTGCTGATGTTTTTTTGATGGGGAAGCACACCTGGTGGTGCTCAGGACTTCTGGTGCTGTGCTCAGGAATCACTCTGGCAGGGCTCAGGGGATCATGTAGGGTGACTGGGGTTGAACCTACATTGCCCACGTGCAAAGCAAATGCTTTACCTAGTATACTATTGCTCCATCCTGAATTTACTAATCACAAGGAAGCAAATGGTTCTCTTTGACCATCCTCCCCTTTTCATATTTCCAGCCTTCCACGAGTTAGAAGGAGACGTTGAGGTTGCTGATGCCAGGAAACGCCGGCCCGGGCTGTGTGTGCTGCTGTCTCGTGAGCTCAGGTGTGAGTCAAGGACTTCCTGAAACCTGTCTTCATTTTCTTTCCATCTCTTGAATTTGTTTTATGTAGGACTGTTGCTTTTCTACCATCATAAAATACACTATTAAAATTTGGTTAGAAAGTTGTTTACAATTTGTACTTCTCAATGTTCAGCTCCCTAGTTGTGAGCCGAATATGCTTGCATTCATTTGAAGTTGTGTCTGTTTTGTTTTGAGCTCAGCCGTGGCTCTCTCTTGGCCAAGTGTCTTGGGATGCCACTCTAGACAAGCTGACAAATTCATTAATTGATTTTCTGATATGTGGGCCACACATGGCAGTGCTCAGGGCTTACTCCTGGCTCTATGCTTAGGAATCACTCCTGGCTGTATTTGGGGAACCATATGAGGGGATTGAACCTGGATCTGCCTATTGTTTTGTAATCTTTGTACCTGTCTTACATTTCTTTTTGTCTTACATTTTTTTTAGTTAAACAATCGTGATTTAAAAAGTGATCAATAGTTGTGCTTTATACATACAATTTTATTTTGTTTTGGATCCACATCTAGCATTGCTCAGGGGCTACTCCTGGGTTTGCCCTAGGAACCACTCCTGGCAGTGTTCAGGACACCATATGGGATGTTGTAGATCAAATCTGGGTCTGCTTTGTGCAAGACAAGTGCTCTACCTGCTATATTGTCATACTGGCCCTCCTGTACAATATTTTGGTACCAATTCTAGCACCAGTGTCAATTTTCTTTCGCCAGGATCCTCAGGTTCTCTCCCACCTCTCAGCCAGTCAATTTGAAAGGCACATTTGGAAGCATGGAAGTTACAGTTTGGATCTCTTGTTTTCAGTTGTCTTGGTGGTTTGCGTATATAGCTATACCAGTCCACTACATCACCAATGCCCAGGAGGCCCTTGATCCTTAACACCTCTCTATTGCTTCCTGCTTCTCTCTCTCTCTCTTTTTTTTTTTTTGGTTTTGTTTTGTTTTGTTTTGGGGCCACACCCAGTGAAACTCAGTGGTTACTCCTGGCTATGCACTCAGAAATTGCTCCTGGCTTGGGAACCATATGGGATGCCAGGGGATCGAATCCCGGTCTGTCCTAGGTTCGAGCATGCAAGGTAATGCCCTACCACTTTTGTCATCACTCTGGCCTGTCTCTTATTTTTAAAAATTATTTATTATTTTAGTTTTATTTATTTATTGTGGCCACAATAATTGTGCTCAGAGCTTAGTCCTCACTCTATGCTCAGGGATACAACTAATAGGACCTGGGTGATCATAAGTGGTGCCAGGGATCTAGCCCAGGTTAACTATGTGCAAGTAAGTATTCTATTCTGTATTACAGCTCTGGCCCACATATTGACAAGTTGTTTGGTTTGCTTTTTTATTTTGGATTTTGGGCCACACCTGGTGATGCTCAGGGGTTACTCCTGGCTCTGCACTCAGAAATCACTCCTGGCTCTGCACTCAGAAATCCCTCCTGGCTTGGGGGACCATATGGGACACCGGGGGATTGAAATGCGGTTCGTCCTAGGTCAGCTGCATGCAAGGCAAACACCCTACTGCTGTGCCACTGCTCCAACCTTTATACTGACAAATTTTAAAGGTCCTGCAGCTGCAGAAATTTGCAGGGAAAGAAACCAAGTGACTGGGCTGGAGACTGGTTGTCATCCTGAGGAGATGGCGAGTACTTGTACACCTGCTTCACAAGCCAAATGTGAATTCTCATCCTCACCTTGATAAAGATACTGGATAAGTTGCAAGATCAAAATTTTCCTGAAGGGAAATTGGGACATCAACTATATTATCTTGAATACCAAGTAGAGTCCTATAACCAAACATCTAAATTTTTTTTTCAGTTTTGGTTTTGGTTTTTGGGTCACACCCAGCAGTGCTCAGGGGTTACTCTTGGCTCTGCACTCAGAAATCACTCCTGGCAGGCATAGGGGACCATATGGCATGCCGAGATTCGAAGCACCGTTCGTCCTGGATCAGCTTCGTGCAAGGGAAAAGCCCTGCTGCTGTGCTATCTCTTCGGTCCCACATCTGAATATTTCTGAAGCAAGTATTATAATACAAGTAATCAAGTCAGCATCTTCTGCCAAATTAATTATGAGTGACTCTTAGTCTTTAGGGCTGTTTGGATCTGGGAAATGTGTATAAGACACAGACATGCCATCTTGACCTAGAAGGACCTGGAGAACTATGTGAAGCCCAGCATCTATCTGGCTGGCCTTTTCCGGGCCCCATAGTGCAGCTTAGGTATGATTTCTGACATTCCTTTGTGATAAGTGAGGAACCCACGCATGGAGGAATAAGGTGACTTATTTCAAGAGGCAGAGTTAAGAACTGGGTGCTGTCTAAAAGGGGGAAAGAAGAAAAAAGAAAGAGAGAAAGAAGGACAAAAAAAAGCCTGCCCCAGAGGCAGACAAACTGGAGGGAAAATGGGTGACATAGGTGGTGGGAAATGTGCACTGGTGAAAGGAGTATGATTGAAACTCAATCATGTTCAACTTTGTAATTGTAAGAAAAGAAAACTATTAAGAATAACCTTGTAGGGACCAGAGGTTATAGCATAGCGGGTTGGGAGTTTGCTCTGCACTCCCCTGACTTGGCTATATCTCCAGCATCCCATATGATCCCCCAGGCTGTCAGGAGTGAGTTCTCAGTGCCACTACTCCACACCCAGTGGCACTCAGAACTCAAAACAAAACAAAACAAAGCAAAACCAACCAACCAACCAAAAAGAAAAGAAAAAACAACTTTGTAACCATGATAATGTAAATAAAATAATTAATTAAAACAATAAAAGTGCCTTTCTCCCCGCATCTGCACCAGCACTGGTTCTTTTTGTTCTTTGTGATGTGTGTTAGTCTGTGCAGTGTCAGTGTCTCTCATTATTGTTTTGATTTACATCTCCCTGATGATTTGTGATGTGAAACATTTTTTCGTGTCCTTTTTGGCCATCTGTGTTTCTTCTTTGAGGGAATGTCTGTTCATTTCTTCTCCCCATTCTTGGATGAGGTTAGATGTTTTTTCTTGCTAAATTCTTTCAGTGCCTTGTATATCTTAGATTTTAACCCCTTATCTCATGAGTTTCTCCCATTCTGTGGGTAGTCTTTGTATCCTAGTCAGTGTTTCCTTTGAGGCACAGAAGTTTCTCAGTTTAAGGTAAATAAAGGCAGAGGTAGAACTTAAGCCAGAAACTTAGAATTAAAAAGAACAAATGTGGGCTGGAGAGACAGACAGTGAGTAAGGTGATTGTCTTATACATACTCACAGTAGGTCACAAGTGGATCTGAGCATCCCATATGGACTCCTGAACCTTGACGGAAGTGATCCCCAAGCACAAGGGCAGGAATTAGCCTTAAGTACTTGCCCAGTGTAGCCAAAAAAAGAACAGATGTTTTTCCTCTCCATAGTTGCATATTCAACCAGGCTTACATATTCACTTCCACTGATAAACTCCAAAGAGGGCTGGGGAGAGAGCACAAAGGGCTGGAATGCAGGTTTTACATATGAGAGCACCAGGCATGGTCCTGAGCACCACATGGTGCCTGGAGCAATCTGGGCGTGGCACTCAAGCACTGCTGGTAAAGGCCTCAGGCAACATTTATATTTCTGAGATCACCATTAAAAGGGGAGGAAATGAAAAATGCAACCAAGAGAGAGTCCAGTCTGTAGCACACACTTAACATGCATGTCATCTGTAGCCGCACATCATGTCCTGAGCATAGAGCTGGGTGTGACCAAAATCAAAACAAATGCAATAAACCCTCAAAGAGGACTGATGTCAATATCTTTAATGTTGGTGTGTTAATTATTCTGAGTAGTGATCTGGAAGCCAGGACATTGTTGATAAAGAACAGAGACTCATGCAAATTATTTCATGGAACAACTGGAGCCATAGCATGGGGGTAGGGTGTTTGCCTTGCAAGTGGCTGACCTGGGTTTGATCCCCTGCATCATATATGGTCTTCTGATTTCTCCTGGAGTGAGTCCTGAACACAGAGTCTGGAGCAAGCCCTGAACATCACAAATTACTTCATGAAAATGGTGGTTTGTTTCAAGATTCTAAGAGCTCAGGCCATTCCACTGACTGATTCTTTTTTATTTTTTGGTTTTTGGGCTACACCCAGTGACACTCAGGGATTACTCCTGGCTATGCACTCAGAAATCACTCCTGGTTTGGGGGACCATATGGGACACCAGCGATCGAACGGAGTTTGTCCTGGGTCAGCTGCTTTTTTTTTTTTTTAATTTTTTTTTCTAACCTACAGCCTTTGCTTATCTTGTAACTTTGTCCACATGATGTCAGGCCACAGTGTAGCTGGCAGACCATGCCTTACATCTGGCACCTTTGTTTTAGATGCTACTGGTGAAGTGGCAGGGGCCAGGGCACACAACTGGTGCTCTAGGCAATGGCAGTGGTGTTGGTGTTGGTGGTGGTTGGCAATTTCCATTCAAAGTTTCTGCAAGCCCTTCTGAGGCTTGGCTGGACTGGTGGAGGGAGCTGAAAGGGGATTCTGTTGGTTTGCATACTTGAAGGAATGAGGCCTAGATTGCCAAGTTAGATGGGCTGGAGCTCATTTTAATATTTAATACGAAGCTTGTGGTTTCTTAGGGTATTTTTTTCCTCCTGGAGCAGAGTCCACCAGCTCCCCTGTTTATGGGATGTTGTGTTAACTCCCTTTGATTGTACGTTGCACCAACCATGGCAGGCTGCATAATAGTCTCCAGAAATGCCTTATCCAAATCCCTGGATTTAGAAATATGTTCCTTTATATGGCAAAAGAAATGTTTCACGTGTGCTTAGGATCTTTAGATCAGAAGATTAACCTTTATTATCCATTGGGTATAATGTCATCACAATGTTCCTTTTAGAGAGACAGGGATGGGTTAGAATAGACAGTATTGAGGCACAGGAAGAGTTTAGTATAGTAGAGAATCATATCATATTATATTTAT
Organism: Suncus etruscus; assembly: GCF_024139225.1. NCBI lineage: Eukaryota > Metazoa > Chordata > Mammalia > Eulipotyphla > Soricidae > Suncus > Suncus etruscus. The sequence continues at coordinate 28,564,667 of NC_064862.1, forward strand.
ACTTTATTAATATGCTACAATTTACTAATATGTTATATTAATATACTATACTATAATATATAATATATTGTACTATATGTATATATAGTATATATATTATACTATATATGGAGAGTATAAATATATAAATATAAAAGTATATATTAATGTATAGTGTATATAATATAGAGTAGCATATGTAATATACTATACTATATTAGAATATAGTATAGGGCCGAAGAGATAGCATGGAGGTAGGGCATATTCGCCTTGCATGTAGAAGGACGGTGATTCGAATCCCAGCATCCCATATGGTCCACTGAGCCTGCCAGGAGTGATTTCTGAGCATAGAGCCAGGAGTAGTCCCTGAGTGATGCCGGGTGTGACCCCCCCCCCCCATGAAAAAGAATATAGTATAGAAGAGATAGTATAGAGGCCCAGAAATAGCTGAAAGAGACAGAATTGCACTTTGAAAATGGAGGAAAGGACCATAAGCCATGGAATACAAGCTGCCGTTTGACACTGGGAAAGCCCCCTTTCCCCCTGCCAATCTCCCCTCAGAGCCTTTTGAAAAAAAAAATAACAAAGAAAAATACAGCCCTTTAATCTTTGACTTTAGCCAAGTCCAAGTGATTTCAGACCTTGGATATAAATACTAAATAAATTTGTGCTGGGCCTGTGACTCAGTAGTAGAGCCTCTGCTATGAAGCCATGAAAAAAAAAATTTTGTCTTCTGTTTTTGGGCCGCATCCCAGCAGTTCTCAGGGCTCACTCCTGGCTCTGCACCCAGGGATCACACCTGGCAGGACTCAGAGAACAATATGTCGTGCTGAGCATTCACCATGGTTGTCTGTGTGCAAGGCAAGTGCCCTGCCTGCTGTACCACCTCTCCTGTAGGCATGAATTTGACCTCCGCCTCACCCAACATGCCACTATTGCCATAGCACCACTGTCACTGTGAACACCGTTGCTACCAATTTGTTGTCCTCAGTGTACTGCAGCCAAGTGTTTGAGCACTGGATATGACAATAATGGGAAGGAATGGAGTGGGGGATAAACATTTGTGTTTTAGTCAGCCACCTACTTTGTTATAGCAGCTATAAGGAAACTAATACATTCAAGAAAGGAGACATTAGTGCTAACTAGAATCCACCCCGCATCCACTTCCTCTCTCTAACCTCACCTCTCCCCAATTAAACTCACACCAATATTCTTTTTTTTTTTTTTGTGGTTTTTGGGTCACACCCGGCAGTGCTCAGGGGTTATTTCTGGCTCCACGCTCAGAAATTGCTCCTGGCAGGCACAGAGGACCATATGGGGCGCCGGGATTCGAACTGATGACCTCCTGCATGAAAGGCAAACGCCTTACCTCCATGCTATCTCTCCGGCCCCGAATATTCTTACAGAAGTGTTATGGTTGTCTCTCCATCCCTCCCCATTCTGACCTTCTCCCTTCCATGCCTTGATAATCTCAATTATTTTCTTTCTTTCTTTCTTTCTTTCTTTCTTTCTTTCTTTCTTTCTTTCTTTCTTTCTTTCTTTCTTTCTTTCTTTCTTTCTTTCTTTCTTTCTTTCTTTCTTTCTTTTTTTTTTTTTTTTTTTTTTTTTTGGTTTTTGGGACACACTCAGTGACACTCATGGGTTACTCCTGGCTAAAGGCTCAGAAATTGCTCCTGGCTTAGGGGACTATATGGAATGTGGGTGTGTGTGTGTGTCAAACCGGGGTTTGTCCTAGGTCAACCACGTGCAAGGCAAACGCCCTACTGCTGCACCACCACTCTGGGCTCAATCTCAATTCTTTTTTGTGGTAATTTGGGCCCAACTGGCAATGCTCAAAATTACTCCTGGCTCTGGGCTCAGGGATTATTCCTGGCAGGCTCTGGGGACCATCTGGCATGCCTGGGATAAAAATCTCAGTCAGCTGCATACAAGGGAAGTAAGTGCCCTGCCTGTTGTACTATCATTCCAGTTCAGTCACCTCAATTCTGTTTAAGAGCCAAGCATGGGGGCCAGAGTGATAGCATAATGGTAGAGCAATTGCCTTCCACATGCCAAATAAGCTGACCCGGATTTGATCCTGGCATCCCATATGGTCCTCTGAGCCTGCCAGGAGCAATTTCTGAACACGGAGCCAGGAGTGATCCCTGAGTGCTGCCAGGTGTTGTCCTTGCAAAAAAGAGTCCAAGGATGTTTCACTAATTATTGTTAATTCCCCTTCTGTGTGTCTTTATACACCACATATGAAAGATCATCTGCTCACCTTCTGGTTCCAGCCAGCTTGTAGCAAAAGGTAGAATTTTTACGTTTTCTTATAGTCAAATAGTAGGAAAGCATGTGACTCAGTGGTAAGGTACATGCAACATCCTGAGTTCAATCTCTGCTACTGCACACCCCACTCTCCCAACACTATTCGGCATGGCTTTGGTGGGTACCAAGCACTGCTAGGACCCCACTCACTGTTGGGTGTGGACCTAAAATTAAAACTAACATAGTGAGAAGCCAGCATGATAATACAGCAGGCAAGGTACTTGCCTTGCAGGTGGTCAACCTAGGTTTGATCCCTGACATCCCATATGCTCCTCTGCACTGCCAGGAGTGATTCCTGAGTGCAGAATCAGGAATAACCCCTGAGCACTGCCAAATATGATTAAAAAACAACAACAATAACAATAACAAATAAAAAACAAAAGTAAAGTGGCAGGTTGGAGAGATAGTGCAGTAGGTAAGTGATTGCCTTGCATGTGGCCACCAAGGTTTTATATGTGGCACTTCATTTGGATCCTTGAACCTGCCAGGAGTGATACCTGAGTGGAAAGCCAGGAGTAAGCCCTGATCATTGCTGGGTATGTCCTCCCATTCATAAAAGCAAATAAAACCCCAAAACCCAAATGGGCCAGAGTGATAGGACAGTGGGTATGCTTTGCATACTGTAGTCCTGGGTTCAATCACACATCACATAGGGTCCTTTGAGTCCCCCCACCCCGGAATAATCCCTGAGCACAGAGTCAGGAGAAACCTCTGACTATACCAGGTATGGTCCAAAACCAAAAATCAACAGACAGATGAACAAAACAAATGCCAAATCACAATAAAAACTAGAGTGGCTTTCATAGGGTAGAGCTCCACTGATGTTGACTCCCATCATTAAAGACAGAAACAGATAAGTAGTTAGAGGAAGCCATAGGATGTTTTTGATTTGGGAAATAAAACCTATTCAACTTTTGGGGGGAATAGAAGATCAGAGTGAATCGTTGAGATATTTGGGACAAAACAGCCAACGGTTGGTGGGGGAATATCAGAGTGGGGTCATGCCTTGCTGGCAGAAGTTCCTCCACTCCTTCCAGAAGAGTCCATGTGGTTCTGCTTAGTGATCGTGGAGTTTGATGATGGGGCAGTGCCTCGCTCTTCTTACTGTGCTTTTACCAGAGGGCACCTGTGGCCATCGACCCCCATTCCTTTGTTAGAATCCTCCTTCGCACTCCCACCACTTTATGTGCCTGACTCTTAAATCTTCTGAGAAAATCACTCTATCATACGCTCTACCACTTTTTTTGGGGGAAAGTTACACCTGACAACGCTCAGGGGTAACTCCTGGCTCTGTGCTGAGAAATTATTCCTGAAGGCTCAGAGGGGACCAGGTGGGATGTTGGGCATCAAATTTGGGTTGGCCGGTTTGAAGACAAATGTCCTCCCCACTGTGCTGTTGCTCTGGTCCCTCATTGTGATTTTCATTCTGCTTTTGGGTCACATTTAATCATGCTCAAGGGTTCCTCAGGAGTCACTTTGGAAAGAATCACGCCTGGCAGGCTTAGGAGACCCTTGGCGTGGACTCCGGAGGTGGAAGCTGGGTTGGCTGCGTGCAAAGCAGATGACCACCCTAGTTGCACGTCGGGGTGGCTTCTCGACATCTCTCTTGTGTCCGAGCGCTGCCCTTTTTTGGGGGGTGTCTGAGCTGAGCTGAGCGGAGGGGTGGGAGACCTCCTTCCTGGGCATCTCCGCGGGCCCTGCCAGACGGGGCCAGAGGAACCCCGCCCGTCCCGTCCAGTCCCGTCCCAGAGTGGCCGGCAGCGCAGCGAAGTGAGGCGGGAGTGGCGCCAGATCCGGGAACAGCGAGTTCGCGGGCCGGGCGCGGAGGGGGTGGGCGCGCTGGCGGAAACAGCGGCCCTCGAGGAGGGAGGGGAGCGAAAGGGAAGGGGGCGCCGGAGCCGGAGCGAGAGCGGGCGCGCGCGTGCGCGGTGCGGGGCGGAGGGGGGTGTGTCCGCGGCGGCGCGCGTGCGCGTGCGCAGGCCGCCGGGTGGTGGTGGTGGTGGGGGCGCGCAGCACGGCGGGAACATGGCGCGCGCCTGAGGTGGCGGGACCGTTAACTTGAGGCGGACGCGGCCGGGGCCCCGCGCGGGGATATGGAGGCGTCGCCGTCGCCGTCGCCGTCGTCTTCGCCTTCGCCGGCGTCCGAGCCGAGCCCGGGGCTGACCCCGGCCGGGAGCCGTCGGCGCCGGGAGCCCGAGGCGCAGCCGGTGAGTGCTTGAGTGCGCGGGAGGTGAGCGCGGCGGGCCGGAGACTTTCTTTGTGAAACTCTTCGGGGCATCCGGGCCTCGCCGTGGGCCTCGGGGGCCGGGTCCGCCTTGCGCGCGGCTGTCCCGGGCCTGGCGCGCGCGCCCCAGGGAAGGGGAGGGGAGGGGAGGGGAGGGGAAGGGAGCAAGGGGCCGGGTGGCTGGGTGCACACCGAAGGCGCCTCGTCTCTGCAGCGCCGCCCGCCCTCGCACCCGGTCCCGACCCAGACCCAGACCCGGGGATGGGAAACAGGTGCCCGTCCGCCCGGTGGGGAGGGAGGGAGTGAGTTGCCCGTCCCCGGGAGCAAGCAAGCAAGCCTGCCCTGGTGGCTCTGCACTGCGTTGTTCTCTTATCTATCTTATAGATCTATCGATTATCCATCCATCCGCCTGTCTGTCTGTCTATCTATCTATCTATCTATCTATCTATACCTAATCTAATCTATCAACTATCCATCCAGCCAAACACCCATCCATCCATCTATCATCTATCTAATCTATCCATCTATGTATCCAAACTATCTATCTATCTATCTATCTATCTATCTATCTATCTATCTATCTATCTATCTATCTATCTATCTATCTATCTATCTAATCTATCATCTATCCATCCAAACACCCATCCATCCATCTAATCTATCATCTATCCATCCATCTATCCAAACATCTATCATCTATCTAATCTATCCATCTATGTATCCAAACATCCATCCATCCATCCATCCATCCATCCATCCATCCATCCATCCATCCATCCATCCATCCATCCATCCACCCACCCACCCATCCACCCATCCACCCACCCATCCACCCATTTATTCATTTACTTACTCGCTTGGGGCAGGGGAAGGAGGCTTCGCTACTCACCCTTTCCCAGCTTGCAAGTTTGCAAGTGAATCGAACTTTGGAGGTGTGGCACCGCCTGGCACGGCTGGGGAGGCCCCGAGCAGGGCCCTTCCTTTCCGCGACACCCCGGTCCCTCGATGCCACCACTTACGCGCCCTGACTTGCCTTTGGGGCCCCGCGTTTGGGATTTTTTTTTTTTCCTTCACGCGCCTTCTGCATGTTTGTTAGGAAGTTTCGGAAGTTTTGCTGGCTGGGCCGGCTTAGGGTAAGCAGCGTGCCCCAGAGCGCTCTCTTCTGTTGATTGCTTCCCATGGCATCCTGGCACACTCCTCGGCACCTACTAGTTGCTTGCACTGTAAATCTTTGCACCAAGACGAAACGGCTTAGGGGATTTCCAAACTAGGAACCCCAGCAGCATTTTAAGGAGCATTTGGAGACTAGTGTGTGTCAAATGTACTCCTGACAGTGATTTCCCACCCCCCCGGGTATATTTATAATTTCTATAATTTATAGAATTATATTTACATATAATAATTTATAACGATATACAGTAATTTATATGATTGTATTTATAATTTATGTCTATAATGCATGTGCTGTGGAGTTTTAGGCAAAGCAGAGTTTATATACATATATTGCTTAGTGTGAATCGTCAGCTGTATTTCCCCTAGCCAGGTGAAATGAATTCTGAATAAAATATGTTGAATTAAAAAAATGCATAAACCTTTTTCTTCCTCATTTGGGAAAACTAGAGTTCTAAGAATTCTGTCTCTTTGACCCAGGTAAATATTTACATTTTTTAAAAAAGCAGATCTGAATTATTGTTTATCTATTTAGAAAAGTCAGCAATGTTTTTTTTTATACCCTGAATTATGTTTGTAATTTAAATTTACGGCTAAAAGAATTCTAGATGCTAAAGCAAGATGGACATTTTCTTTATATAAATATATATATATGTGTCTATATATATATATATTTATTTATTTTTTGGTTTTTGGGCCACACCCAGTGACGCTCAGGTTACTCCTGGCTTTGCGCTCAGAAATCCCCCCTGGCTTGGGGGACCATACGGGATGCCGGGGAATCAAACCACGGTCCATCCTGGGTCAGCAGTGTGCAAGGCAAACACCCTACCACTGCACCATCGCTCCAGCCCCAATATGTATCATTTTTTTAAAGGGCTGATTTTTGTTTTAATAGTTTTTGAGGTTTACTGGATACAATATGAATGTGTAGGAAAACAGAAATATTGAACTTGAGGGTCTGGAGGGATACTATAATCTGTTGCCTTGCATTGCTGGGTTCCATTCTCTGTTCTCCCTGTAGTCCCTGGAACCCCATCAGGAGTTCCAGAGCCAGGAGCATGAGCATGAAACCTGAGCTTGCTGTGGGTGGTCCCAAAATAAAAAAATACAGCAGTTGATAGTGTATCCTAAAAAGAAGCATTGAAAGAGTTGGTACTATATTTGCAATGCCATTTTTGTGATGTGTACAGATATCTTTTTCTCTTTTCTTTTTTGTTTTTGTACCACACTGGTTAAGCTCAAAGCTTACTCCTAGCACTGCTGTCAGGGATCACTCCTGACTGGCTCTGGCAACCATATGGGTGCAAAACTAAGTTAACGCGTGCAAGACAAGCGCCTTACCCTGCTGTACTATCCCTCTGGCTCTTAAAGTATCTTAATAAAGACTACCATGTCAGATTAATTCCCTGACTAAATGTCCAACATTATTATTTACTCTTATTGCATTTCATCACATCCCACAAAAAATTCCCAAAGCACATTAGTATACCATCCATATTCTTCTCAGTCCCTTCTAGTAACTAATGTACTTCCTGTGTCTTTGCCTTACACTTAACATAATGTAAATTTACAGTATAGTCCTGTGACTGTTTTCTTGCTCTAGAAGTCACTAGCACGGTGTTCATATATTATTACTTCCTTGCCCTTTCTTAGCGAACAATATTCCATTGAATGGATATACCCCATTTTGTTGTTCATTTGTTGTTAATCATTTGTCCTACTTTTTTGGTTATTCTGAAGATTGCTGCTCTGAGTATTTGTGTCTGTTTTAGTTTTAGTAGGGACATATGTTTTCATTTATCTTGTGCATATCCATATGAATAGAATTACTAGGTCATATGGTAACTCTCTTTTAACCTTTTGAGGCTCTGACAAACTGTTTCTTAAGGCAGTGCATTATTTTACATTCCCACCAGCAGTGTACGGGTTGTTTCCGTTTTTTGCATTCTTGCTAATGCTTGTTCTTGTCTGTCTTTTAAACTTTAGCCAACCTAGTAGGTATAAAAATGATATCTCCCTACAAATTTGATTTGTATTTCCCTGATGACTGGTAATGTTATTTTGCCTGTATGTGCTTATTGCCTGCTGTGTGTTTTCTTTGGAGGAATGTCTCTAGTCCTCTGTATTTTATTGGGTCCTCTTTAGGGGTCAGAGGGAGCACACCTGGTGAGTCTCTGGGCTCTCTCCTGGCTCTGTGCTTAGGGAATCACTCCTGGCAATGCTTGGGCGATCATATGAAATGCTGATCGGCTTTGTGGAAGGCGGTACAATGCCTTAAATCTTGTACTATTGCCCCAGTCTCTAGGGCCATTTTTTGTTGTTGTTTCTTTTAGGACCACACCTGGCAATTTAGAGCTTACTCCTGGGTTTGTGCTCAGAAATCACTTCTAATGAGGCTCAGGTGAATATATATGGTGCAATGGATCAAACCTGTGTTGGTGGGGCTGAAGAGATAGCATGGAGGTAAGGCATTTGCCTTTCATGCTGAAGGTCATTGGTTCAAATCCCGGCATCCCATATAGTCCCCTGTGCCTGCCAGCAGCGATTTCTGAATGTGGAGCCAGGAGTAACCCCTGAACACTGCTGGGTGTGACCCAAAAACCAAAACAAAACAAAAAGAAAAACTGTGTTGGCAGCGTGCAAACAAAGGCAAGCGTCAGGTCTATTTTTCAACTGGGTTATTTGTCTTTGTATTAACATTATTTTGGGGGAGAATACATTTTTTTATTTGGGTTTTGGAGCCACACCTGATGGTGCTCGGTGGCTTTTTCTGGCTCTGGTACTCAGGAGTGACCCCTGGCAGTGCTTCAGAGAGTATATTTAATACCAGGAATTTGAACCTGGGTAGCAGCCACTTGCAGCCATGTGTAAGATGAGTTTCTTACCTGCTGTATGTGCTCTCCATTCCAACATCACCCCCAAATCTGGAAGTGTATGCAGGGTTGAGACATAACTGGCAGTACTCAAGTGTTGTTCCCTGTAAGTAATCAGGGAATGCTTCTGATGGGTGCTGATGGAACCCCTAAATGCCAGGATCGAAACTTGGCCTTCCTCATGCCGGTTGTTTGCTCTAGGCCTTTGAACTGTCTCCTTGATCCCAAGTTATTATTATCATTTTTATTTGTTTTGGGGCCACAGTCGATGGTGTTTAGGGGTTACTCCTTGCTCTGCACTCAGGAATCACTCCTGGCAGAAGCAGGGGGGACTATATGGGATGTTGGGATAGAACCTGGGTTGGCCACGCAGGCAAGTAAGTGCCCTACTAGCTGTACTATTACTTCAGTCCTCCAACAGGAAGTTTTCGTTTTGGGTTCACTCCTGTGGGTGCTCAGGAACTACTCCCAGATCTGTGCTTGGGGGGTTTTGTCATGAACCAATTGGTCCTGACACTATGAAATCTTTGGGGTTCCCTTGAAAGGTATGTTTATATATATGAGTGATCTTTAAAATGTCAGCTAAAATTATGTCTCAAATAATACTTATGCTACATCCCTTTATTTCTTGTATGCCTCATGAACAGGCAAAAAAGTTTTTTCATTGGCCCTAATGTGAGTAGAGGTTATTTTTTCAAGCTTTTTTTTTTTTGGGTCAAACCCAGCGGCAGTCAGGGGTTACTTCTGGTTCAGCGCTCAGAAATTGGTCCTGTCAGGTTGGGGGACCATATGAGATGCCGGATTCAAACCACCATCTGTCCTGTGCTATCTCTCTGGCCCACAAGCATTTTTTTTTAACAGATGCTATTTTCTCAAACGTCCTTTCTGTGAGTACAGACTGCTTTAAAAAAGTTTCTTTATTTTGGGGCTAGTGCACAAAACTTACTCCTTGCTCTGCATTCAACGATTACTTCTGGCAGGGCTTGGGACACCATGTGGGATGCTGGGCTTGAAGTTGGATTGGCCATGTGCAAGGGCAAAGTTCCTTACCACTGTGCTATTGCTTTCCCACTTAAATAATTTTATTCTTAGATATTTACTTAATATTTTATTTTATTGATATATGTAAAAACTACTTAAAATTTTTGTTTCATAATAATTTTTATTAAACTACTACCTGTTTGGTATAATATATTGAAGAAATGCAAGGTGCTGGGGATTGAACCCTGGTTGCCTGTGTCCAGGGCGAATTTCCTACCAAATTTACTGTCACTGTGTTCCTCACTGAATCATTTACTTGTAATCTTACAGTTTTCTCTTTCAAATCTTCCTGTTGAAGGAGCGAGGAAGAATTGTATCTGAAAGTGTCGGTGTGGCTGTGGATGCCTACATTTTGATTCTACTACGTGCCATTTATATGAATTTAGACAAATCTTAACTGTTAACTATCTCAGTGTCCTTGTGTATATAATAGGACAATGATATTCATCCCAAACAATTCCTTAAAAGAAGAGAATGTAGGCAGGCATTTAGGACAATGCCTAACATTGGATACTTAAAAAAAGTTCTTCTACTAATTAACTCCATTTAAAAAGCAGGTCAAAACATTGAAGGAAAACATGCATTTATACACATATATACATAATCAAACTCACTCTAAACCAAGCAGAAACCACAGTCACAAGAAAAAGAAAAAAGAAAGAAGAAAACAACAAAGAAAAAACCACAGACAAAAACCTCAGACCTCTTCCTGTCCCCATCTTTTTCTGTGGCTCAAGAAATCCATGTGTTTAAGGAATTGTACAAAATAAAACTTATACCACACAGTTATAGAAACCTGTTCAAACCTAGGGTGCTGTACAGCAGTTTTCTTTTTCTTTTTCTTTTTTTTTGTTTTTGGGTCACACCCGGTAATGCTCAGGGGTTACTCCTGGTTCTATGCTCAGAAATCGCCCCTGGCAGGCTTGGGGGACCATATGGGATGCCATCCTTCTGCATAAAAGGCAAACGCCTTACCTCCATGCTATCTCTCCAGCCCGCAGCAGTGTTCTTAATCTTTTTCCGGCGATGGATCCCTTCCAACCTGTTTCCTTCCTGCGATATTTTGCCTTTTTAATTTACTACTCATTTGAATTTTTTGGTTCGCAGTGTTCAGGAGTCACTAAGGAATTACTCCTGGTAGTGCTTGGGGACCAGATGGGTTGCCAGGGATCAAACCCTGGGTCCAGTATGTGAAAGGCAGTTGCCTCACTGTGCTATTTCTCCAGCCCTTGATTGTTTTTTTTTTTTTTTTTTTTTACCAGTTTTACCAGTAACACTGAGTTTTTAGGACATGGCCCTTTAGGAAAATGTTTCAGTTTTCACCTGTCGTCCTTTCAAATGCTTTAGGGACACACAGATAGACATGTCGCTCTGGCTGAGAAACTGCTCTCTAGGTGAATGAAAATGTACTAGGGCCAGAGCAATGGTATAGCAGGTAGGATGCTTGCCTTGCATATGTCTGACCCAAGTTTGAGTTCTGGCATCCTATATGGTCCCCTGCACCCATCAGGAGCAATTCTTGAGCTTTGAGTTAGGAGTAACTCCTGAGTATTGCTGGTGTGACCCAAACCCCTCTCCCCAAATTTAAAATATAACTCAAAGTTGTTTGATTTTTATCTCATAGTTGTTTCTCCTCGCCTTCTTCTCCTCCTCTCCCCCAATAGTACTTAGGGCTTATTCCTGGCTCTATGCTCAGGGTCTGCAGCATGCAAGACAAGCATCCTGTTTGCTATATTATCTCTCCATCCCCACACCTCTAGTTCTTATTTATTTCAACAATAACATTTTTATTTTATTTTTTGACCCGCACCTGCCTATTTTCAGGGATAACTCCTGGTTCTGCAGTCAGGAATTGCTCCTGGCAGTGTCATGGGACCATATGGGATGCCAGGAATCCTACCTTAGTCGTATGCAAGGCAAGTGCCCTACCCACTGTACTATCTCTCAAGTCCCCCCTTAATTCTTATTTAATATGTTGTTTTTTCAATACTTATTTCTTTTTAAGTAAAAGCAATGCTTGTTTACTTATTCACTCATTTATACCTGGTGGTTCCGAGGTCTCACTCTAGGTTTTTCTCTAAGGGATGAGAGATGCTCAGGGGCCTAATGGGGTGCCAGGTATTGAACCCACGTCAGCCACATGTAAAGCTTTACCTGTTGTACTGTCTCTCTGGCCCCAAAGCAATATGCTTTTAAACATTTGATTGTAGGGGCCAGAGCTATAGCACAACAGTAGGTGTTTGCTTGTATGTGGCCAATACAGGACAGACTGTGGTTTGAATCCCAGCATCCCATATGGTCCCCCAAGCCTGCCAGGAGCAACTTCTGAGTGCAGAGCTAGGAGTAACCCCTAAGCACTGCTGGGTGTGACCCAAAAATAAAAAAGAAATTTTTTTTGATTGTTAAGTTTTTGCTTATATTGAGAGATTGGTTTAAAAAAAATGTTAGTGGGCATTAAATATAGCTCAGAGGTAGAACACTTACCTTGCATATGTGAGGCCCTGGGTTTGGTCCCTAGTATTGCAAACAGATAACAACAACTTAGAGAAAAAGTCTTAGAGAAAAAGCATCTGATTTAAACTTTATTGTTGTGGGTGCTCATCTGGCAGTGCTGGGGTGACCATGTGGTACAGGGGGGGGGGTCAAACCCAAGGCCAAGCACAAACATGCATGTGTACTGCCACATGAGTTATGTCCCAGGCCCTTGGCTACATTTCACCATCTTTTCTGTAGTTGAAGTAATTGGTATTATGTTGCACTGCAAGAAACCAGAGACACAATATAATTCACATGTAATGTTTGGAACATATCTTTCTAATTGAATATGTACTCATGAACCAAAGAAAACAGTTGCTTACACAGCAAATATTATCTTAAGAATAAAACTACTTCCTTCCAAAAATCACAACTCTTGATTAAATCTGTGATCACCAAACCCATAGAGTAGTAGGCAGGCATTTTCCTAAGAAAATATTAAATCAAAATTGACCCTTAATTGAAAAATATATATTTTTTAGGCCAGATAATAAAGTGTGGGATGTAAGGAGCTTGTCTTGCAAATGGCCAACCCAGGTTTAATCCTTGGTTTTACATATGGTCCCCTGAGCACCAATGAAGTGCTTCTTAAAAACCCCTTCTAGGGATCACTCCTGAGCACAGAGCTAAGACTAGCCTCTGAATACCATTGGGTAATACTCTACGAGAAAAAAATCCTAATCTTTTATTATTATAAAAGCCACATGTATGCTTTGTATCAAATTACAAAGTATAAAAAAAAACATTTCCTACATATCCAGAGTGAGGATCAGAGAGAAAATTCAGTTGGCTCTAGTGTATCTTTTGCATGCAGGAGGCTCAGGCTTGATCCCTGGGGCTACATATGTCCCAGGTACAACTGGGAATGACCTTGAATAAAAAGTTGGGTAGTAGTGACCCAAAACATGTATGTGTGTGGTCCAAATGTGTGTGTGTGTGTATGTGTGTGTGTGTGTGTGTGTGTATTAACTAGACGCAGTGATGGCTAACCTTTTTGAGCTCGAGTGCCCAAACTTCCGCACAAAACTAAAGAATTTCCTCAAAGTGCCAGCACGTCAATTAAATCTTAATATAAGATTTTAGTATCTAAAAAATCTTTATAAATTTTATAAATTTATTAATTGCGGATCTTCCTGTATGCCAGCTGCAAGGCCTTCACATGCCACAGCTGGCACGCGTGCCATAGGTTTGCTATCGCAGACCTAGAGTGATGATTATTATTGTTACTTTAATTTTTTTGGGCGGGTGATCAATACCCTATCATCAGGAGGATTGCTCCCAGAAGTGCTTAGAAGAAGTACTGGGGTTTGAATTCAGGGCTTCTGCAAGCAAAATAGGCATTCTTTCTCCTAGAGCATCTCCCTATTCTGATACTTTTATTTTTTTAATCCTTTCTGTACCTGTTTATGCATGTATATTCATAAATGTATATACAATGTATATAGCTATATATATTAATATTAAATGAAGATTTGTCATTAAAATAAAGCTAAACAAAATCTCTAATTTAAAATCAATTTTATTTAGGCATACTTACTTTGATAAAATTTTACCAATTACAGGTGAATAGTTCAGACTAATGCATGCAACTATGTTATAATAAGTCAGTAGATAAAATAAAAGACCATAGCTTGTTCTTTTGTTTTTGTGCCATACTGAATGGCACTCGGGTTATTTTTGGCTTTGCACTCAGAAGTTACTCCTGGTAGACTCAGGGCCATATGGAATGTTGGGGTTTGACCCTGGTCAGCCACATGCAAAGCAAATGCCTTATGCCCTGTGCTATCACTTTGTCCCTAGAAGACCATAGCTTTTTATTATTCAGGGTTTTTTTTGGTAATATTTTTTCTTTTTTTCTTTTGGGGCCACACCTGGTGGCACTCGGGTTATTCCTGGCTCTGTGCTCAAAATCATCACTCCTGATGGTTTGGGAGACCATATGGAATGCTGGGGGGATCAAACCTAGGTCAGCCTCATGCAAGGCAAATATCTACTTCTGTGCTCTTGCTCCAGTCCCCATTTTTTAAATTAATAGCTGATGGAATGGCTGATGTAGATGGAATGTCTCCATAAGATGAGCATCAAAAATACCCAATAATCGCATAAAAAGTGGGGAGAGGAAATACATAGAACTTTCTCTGAAAATAGGTGGATAGCCAGCAGACATGAAAAATGTTGTTTTAATGAGGAACTCTAAATTAAGATGGTAGCGATATGGCTCCTCAATATTGAGAAATGGTATATGTCTGGATAGGAACAAGCTGTGCTGGCAGGATGCCGTGAAAAAAGGACTCCCATGCACTCATGGTGGAAATGTTGTCTGGTTCAGGCCCTGTGGAAAACAATATGGAGATTCCTTAATAAACTAAGAATAGAGCTCCCATAGGACCCAAATATTTTCATTTGTTGATATCTACCCCAAGACACAAAAACATTAATTAGAATATATATATACACATTTATATGTATATGTATGCTAAGTGCAGTACTTAGACAATAGCTAGGATATGGAGAAAACCCAGCTGTCCAATGACAGATGAGTGAATAATAAAATTATGTATATCTAAATCCATATCTGTTTCCATGTCTATTCTTTATATTTCCCCTGGAATTCTATGCAGCAACAAGAAATGATGAAATCATGAAGTTTGCTGCAACTTGGATGGAACTGGAGGATCTCCTGTTAAGTGAAATAAGCCAGTAGGACAAGACATATATTGCTTGTCCTCACTGATCTGCTTGTCCTCACTGATCTGTATCATATAGAGCAGTGGTGGTGAACAAGTTCGAAACAAAGAGCCAAAACTTTAAACTGTGAGAGTCAGAGAGCCACACCAGGCAGTGACCTGCCAAAACAGACAAATACTCACACGAAAGCATATAATTTTAACAATAATATATTAAACACATATTGCATTTTGCCATTTTGAGTGAGGGTCAAAATCCTGTTCACCACCCTTGATATAGAGTAACACATAGAGGGAATGTAAGGTATAAAAATGGTCAAAATCCTGTTCACCACCCTTGATATAGAGTAACACATAGAGGGAATGTAAGGTATAAAGATGGGCAAACCAGTGGCTCTAGATTATAGAAACAAATATGCCAGGGAAGGAGAGAAATGGAGGGTGAAGGGAGAAGAGGTCAAGTGGTAACATAAGGACATAGTGCAGGGCTCTTGGGCTCATCTGTGGTATAGATGTGATGTATTTGTATATAATGAAACCATTAGACCCAACATTACTATAAGCATAGGCCCCAAACTGCAATGTTTAAACAAAAATGTGCCTGTTGATGAGACAGTTTGGAGGGTGGGAGGGAACCTGGTATCATTGGAGGATACTACCAGGATTGGAGTTGGAGCATTTTATGTCTGAAACTCTTTGTTAATCATGGTTTCAAAATAAAAATCAAATCAAATCAATGAAGCCGGAGCAATAACACAGTGGTAGGGCATTTGCCTTGTATGCACACAATTTGGGGTGGACCCAGGTTCAATCCCCAGCATCCCATATAGGACCCCCCCCCCCCCCCGAGCCTAACAAGAGCGATTTCTGAGCACAGAGCCAGGAGTAACTCCTGAGCACTGCCAGGTGTGGCCCATATGGGATGCTGGGATCCAAACCACAGTCCTTCTGCATGCAAGGCAAATGCCTCACCTCCATGCTATATCTCTGGCCCCTCATTTAATTCTTATAATTATTTTGTGATATAAATAGGAACCTGAGGCACAGTGAGGTTAGGTCACTAGTTCAGTGTCATGCGATTAGGAATCTGAGTTGCCCCGGGTTCTCATTTAGCAACTTGGTTCTAGGGTACTGTTCTTTTTCTTTAGTCTTTTGTGCCTGCATTAAAAAAATTGGGGTATTTCTTATTCATAACATTTATAATGTTGATATATAAATGATTGGTTTATAATATTGATTATAACAAAATATATTGATTTTAAATTTTAGATACACATCTGTATGTGAATATTGTTGAAACTGCATTTCGGCCTCCACCATATCATGGACCCTCTTTCACAGCCCCCTTTTTTTCCCCTTTTGCAAACTACCATTCTGTTTTCAGAATCAAAGGATTTTTTTTTGTTTGTTTTATTCTGCTTGTTCATTTGCTTTGTTTCTTCATCTTGCACATATGAGTGAAGTCATATGGTATTTGTTTTTCTCTGTCTTACTTCACTTAGCATAATCCCCATCCCCTCAAGTTCCATCGTTGTCACAAATGGCAAGATTTCATCTTTTGTTTCGATAGCCAAGTTCCATTCCATTTTGTATTGACAGTCATGCTTAGCTTAGAGATAGGAATACTTTCTGAAAATTATGATTTTGCCATTTTCCCTAATCTCATAAAGATGTGTGAGACTGCTGACTGTAAAAAATGCAGAACTTTAGGTGCCCATGTCCATATGCAGTAGGAATTTGGGGACTGCATGTTATATGCTGACGTAAATGCAAATCAGATGCAAGACATTCTGCTTCATGTTACTGCATACCACATCTTCTTTATCCACTCAGCTGCCACACAGTTGTTTTCACATCTTGACAGTTGAAAATAATGCTGTAGTGAACATAGGGGATAAATATATATTTTCCAGGTATTATTCAGAAGTGGAACAGCTGGATCAGATAATATTTCCAGTCTGAATGTTTTTGAAGATTTTCATAGTGCCTTCACCAATTTCCCTTTCCACCAATAATGTACTAGGGCCCCTTTTCTCCATATTCTTATTAACATATGTTACTTGTCATTTTGACAATAGCCATTCTAACTGGTATAAGGTGGTGTTGCATTATTGTTTTGATTTGCATTTTCCTAATAATAAGTGATGACAATTATTTTTTCATGTGTCTGCTGGTCATCTATATGTCTTGATAAAATGCCTATCCCCCCTTTTTTTGACTTTTGGGACACCCCAGCAATGTTTTAGAGCTTCTTCCTGGCCTTGTGCTTAGGATTCACTCCTTGCAGTACTTGAAGTTGGGTACATTAGAATTAATATACATGTGTTTGGGTTGGAGAGAGAGATAGCATGGTAGTATTTTTGGGCTTCCAATAATACATGTATTTAGTAGTTAATTTTTTTCTGATGTACTTGATTTCCTGTCATTGTTATTGTCAATTCCTTCTTGTGTGTGTTTGTAAGGGGGCACTCATCATGCTCACTCTCCAAAGTTCTTCTGACTCAGTACTCAGAGATCATTCCTGGTGGTACACTCCTGACTGTACCTTGTTGGGGATTGAATTTGGACCCAACATGTGCAGGGCAATTGCTTTACCCGCTCGCTACACTATCTCTTTAGGCCCTGTCAGCATTTTGATTGATTTTACAGAGGGACTTTTTTTTTGGGGGGGTCATGCTTGGCAGCACTCAGCGCTCAGATTACTCCGGGCTCTGTGCTCAGAAATCGCTCCTGGCAGGCTTGTGGGACCATATGGGATACCGGTATTTGAACCACTGTCCATCCTGGATCGGCTGCTTGCAAGGCCCTGTTTTTTTTTTTTTTGGGGGGGGGTTTGGGCCACACCCGGCGGTGCTCAGGGGTTACTTCTGGCTGTCTGCTCAGAAATAGCTCTTGGCAGGCACGGGGGACCATATGGGACACCGGGATTCGAACCAACCATCTTTGGTCCTGGATCGGCTGCTTGCAAGGCAAACGCCGCTGTGCTATCTCTCCGGGCCCTGTTTTTGTTGTTTTTAAATTTTTTTTTGTTTTTTGCACCCAGTTGTTCTCAGGGCTTACTCCTGGTTTTGTGCTCAGGGATAACTTCAGGAGAGGACTGGGAACCATATGAAGTGTTAGGGATCAAACTCAGGTCACTTGTGTTTAAGGTAAGTGCTCTACCCACTATCGTTACCCATGATTAGTTACTGTTTGATTAAGACTTTCTCTTAGGGGCCGGAGAGATAACATGGAGGTAATGTGTTTGCCTTGCATGCAGAAGGACAGTGTTTTGAATCCTGGCATCCCATATGGTCCCCCGAGCCTGCCAATATGATTTCTGAGTGCAGAGCCAGGAGTAACCCCTGAGCGCTGCTGGGTGGACCCAAAATCCCCCCAAATAAATAAATAAATAAAAAGAATATCTCTTAGAGTCACTGTTCTGGATGGCTGTGAACTGATTAGCAGGAGTTCCCTTCACCCCTCTATAATAGCACTTCCCCACTCTGGCAGAGGACTTTATAAGCCATAAGGAACTTTCTGCTTTCAAGAGGAAGACTTGTCAAAGACAGAGCCAATGTTGTTTTGTTAGACTGCTTGTACTGTTAGTCTCTGCATAAACATTTATCTTCAATGCCTAGAAGAGTGCTCAGCTATAATAAATACTCTCACCGTGTTCTAACTAAAAATATTTTGTCAAAGATTTTCCTGTTTTTGTTTAGGAGTTTTAGTTCTTTTGTTTGTGACTCACTTAAATTTTTTATTTAGAGACTTTCAAGCAGTTCTTAGAGGCCTAGGGGCCACATGTGGCAGTACTTGGCTAGGCTATGTGACCCCAAGGGTTTGGTAGTGTTTAGGTGTAGTGTGATAAGGTTCTACTGCAGTCTGGGACTGTCATGTAGTTCGTCAGGGACCAAGATGGCCACCAAGGTCACATCTGGTCTTGCTTGGGGGCCGCCAGGGCTACATTTGGTGGCACTCAGGGATCTGTGCATTGCCAGGGCTGAAACTTAAGTGCTCTACACGTGAAGCATGCTCTATCTACCTCTTTGAGCTATTGCCCTGGTACTTTTTTTTTTTTTATGGTTTTTGGGTCACACCCGGCAGTACTCAGGGGTTACTCCTGGCTCTATGCTCAGAAATCGCTCCTGGCAGGCTCGGGGGACCATATGGGATGCCGAGATTTGAACCACTGTCCTTCTGCGTCTAAGGCAAACGCCTTACTGCTGTGCTGTCTCTCCGGCCCTGTCCTGGTACTTGTTTTAATGTTCCTTTCCCCCATGTCCTACTTTGCTACTAGACTGATAACATTTTTTATTATCATATTAATTTTCTATTACCATTTAATTATACTATTTTCACTGTTTATGATTCCCTTAGTGATTATGAATGTATTATTGATGTTAATAAAGTCTCCATATTTGGCGTCCACCATCTCAGCAGGCCCACATCCATATCTCATATTCTCTGCTTGCTCCTCCACCCTTCCAGGTGAGGCTAACCTCACTGGCATCTCCAGGACCTTTTTGGGTGGGAAATGGATTCTCTTTCCAGCTGGTTTCTGGTAGCTTCTATTGCCACCCTGTGCCAAATTGGTAGGCCCACCTCTACATCTCCAGAACAACTCTTTCATACCTCTCACTGCTCACACTTAAACTTTTTGTCACGAGGTAAAGATACGGGCATGAAAAAAAAAGTAAAAACCCCCAGCTTCTTCAGAGCCTTCCAGGTGGACTAGCTGCAGAGACTGACACTCAGCACAGCAGAAGAACAGAAAATACAAAGGGAAATATGTTTGTGTCCACAAAGCTCAGTGAGTGAGCAGAGTAACTCAGAAGGCTCTACCAGGAACAACTAGCTTTACTATCTCAGAGATTGATTGAGTGATACTATATTGAGGTGCTTAATGATTTAAGGAAATGATGGCACTGGTAGTCAGTAAAGCACTTAAAAGCATGAGAATGGAAATGTAAAGACTACAGTTAATTACAAACGTATTTGCCATGTTCAAACTGGGCCAGCTCCGTAGCCTCACTCTTTTGTCAACTGAGATGTAAACCAAGCCTGAAAGATAAGCCTACACTGGCTTATGCAGCACAAAGCTGGCCATCTCATGAGAAGAGGGTGTGCTACCATGCTGACTATACTTGCTGCATCCATCACCCAGAATCACTTTTCCCAGTGGCTTGCCTTATCACTGACTGATCTATGATTCCCTGTGGGTTCGCCAGTCTGACCATACTCCAGGTATGCTAGTTGTTGGGCTGATATCATCGTGTGTGTGTGTGTGTGTGTGTGTGTGTGTGTGTACACCATATCTTCATGATCCACTTATCTGTCCTTAGATACCTTGTTTGATTCTATATATCTTAGCTACTGTACTAAGTGCTGCAATGAATAATGTCTTTGTGATACACGGAAGTGGAATTACTCTGTGTGTGTGTGTGTGTGTGTGTACCATATCTTCATGATCCACTTATCTGTCCATAGACACCTTGGTTGATTCTATATATCTTAGCTACTGTACTAAGTGCTGCAATGAATAATGTCTTTTGTGATACATGGAAGTGGAATTACTGGATCGGCTGTGTGAAAGACAAATGTCCTACTGCTATGCTATCTCTCCAGCCCCAGTTTTCAACTTTTTAAAAAATTACTTAGTAACCACTCCCACTGTCTAATTACAGAACACTGCTGCCATCACTCTCCATATCTTCTTCAGTTAGCTCTTTGTAACCATTAATCCTCTTTCTGTTTTCAGTGGGTCTGGCTTTCCCACGAGGGAACAAAGAGTATGTCATCAGTGTAATTAAATGAGACTTTAAAATTTAATTTTTCTTGATCTTCTTAAGTAGAACCATTCACTCTGATATGTCATACATAGATAATTAAGAAATATATGGGGGCCGGAGAGATAGCATGGAGGTAAGGCATTTGCCTTGCACACAGAAGGACGATGGTTCGAATCCCAGCATCCCATATGATTCCCGAGCCCGCCAGGGAGCGATTTCTGAGCATAGAGCCAGGAGAAACCCATGAGCATTGCCAGATGTGACCCTAAAACCAAAAAAAAAAAAGAGATAAATAAATTCCAGGGGTCAAAGAGATAGTTTGCCTTGAACTTGGCTGATCAAGGTTTGATCCCCAGCGCCCATTATGTCCCCCAGCCCATCAGGAGTGATCCTTGAGAGCAGAGCTAGGAGGAAGCCCTGGAGCACTTCCAGATATGACATGACACAAAAACCAGAATTAAACAAAAGAAGGACTTGGATTCCCCCACCCCATCATGCCAAGTTTATTGATTGCAGAAAAGAAAGGGAAGAGCTAAGGAAATGACATTCCTTAAAAATTAAAGAAAACATTTCTTTCCCTATTTTCCTTTGTTGCTGTTGTTGCAACTGTTGAGACTTGCACACAGGTCTTGTTGTGCTGCTTGCTCAAGTCACACATTTGGTTGTGGTGCTTTTATACTTTGTCGTGATGTCTACTCGGGGTCATCCGCCCTGTAGTTGCAGGAATTGTATGCGTGACCAAGGCTCTCTTACATTCCTAGCTTTGCTGCTCTATGGGGGCTGCTCAGATGGGGCCGATGTGCTCTGGAGTTGGCTACTTTGCTGTCATGGTGGGGGTGCCAAGTAGCAGGGCTGCCAGCACAGAATATCTCCTGTATGTGTCCTAGATTCGTTTTAATTCGGGAGGGTCACCGGTTCATTCAAAGAGTTGGACCCAGGGCTCCTGCATGAAGACTGTGTGGGCCAACTCTGTGAACTGTCACTTTGGCCCTTGATTCTTCCTTTTTTTTCCTTTTTCATTGTATACAGAATTGCTACTTCCTCCCTTTTGAAGGATCACATTGTAAGCAGAGGAGTAGACACATGCATTTTGGGACAAATTAGAAGCTTCTGAGGAGCACATACAAAGTGTATTTTTTTCTGAAATATGCAGACACTTGGTGGTGAAGTTGGTGCTTGGAACTCTCAGGATTTATAATTCTGTCCTGGCTGTAACTTTTCCATACTGTTCTTCTTTGCTATTTGTCTTAATGGTTTATACCAGTGTTTGAAGTCGTTTCTGCTCCATTGAGATACTTCATCCAAAATGTCCTTTGATCTCATGATGTATGATATTATGAATGAATTTCACATAATGAATCTCCGATTACAGTGTGAAAAAGAAAAACTCTGGAAAATCTTTTTCTAAAGAAGAAATTGGTTTAATTTTGTTTATATCAGTATTTTAAGGACCTCAGGGTTCCTTGGAACATAATTTGGAAAACGTTTACATTGGCAAAAATAAAGTAACATGCTGTAGACCTTTACATTAAATTTTTTTCTCTCAGTTTTTATAGGGGCACTGTAATTTATAAAACTATTAGTAGGGTTTCAGACATCTATGTTTCAACTCCACATTTGGGCCAGAGAAAACACAGGAGGTAAGATATATGTGTCTTGCATCAGTTAACCCCATTTTGATCCCTGGCACCACATCTGATGCCCCAAACTCTGTCAGGGGTCACTTGTCAGCACAGAGCCAATGATGGCACCTGAGCACCACAAGCTGTGATCCCAAAGCCAGACCAAACCAACAAATGCAACCAGCTCCCACAGTCATTACCAGTATCTGTTTGCTGCCTTCCAAGGTATAAAGATTAGCTATCACATAAAGCAGTGAAGGGTGTCTTCATTCTCTTGAATTTCAGACAAGACCCTGCTTAGACCCTGCTCTAGATTTTTTGAAGTTTTGTCTCATGAAGTTTCTTTCTTTGTAGATTCCTCTTTTTGGTGCTAAGACTGTTGGCCAGAGAAGTCCCGATGGGCCAATGCTGAGCAAAGCTGAATTTGTGGAGAAAGTTCGTCAGAGTAACCAGGCCTGTCACGATGGTGATTTCCACACTGCTATTGTTCTATATAATGAAGCCCTGGCTGTTGACCCTCAGAACTGCATCTTGTACAGCAATCGATCTGCGGCCTACATGAAAATCCAGCAGTATGACAAGGCCCTGGATGATGCCATCAGAGCTCGGCTTCTCAATCCTAAGTGGCCGAAGGTAGAGATTTCACTTATGTTCACAGTCTTCATGCCAATTCCCAATTTTAATGTGACTTTATGAGTACCTTTGTTGTTGGACATTGTGGACTCAGTGAATTTCTTAATTTTTAAATAATCTGTACTTCGGCAGATGTTGAACTAGAGCTGGTGAATGGCTTCCAATTTTGTGCTTTAGATGTGTGCTTATGGGCAGAGTACAGTGGATATGGCATTTGCCTGGAAAACGGCCGACCTGGGTGAAGTCCTTGGTTTGCCATATGGTCCTTGGAGCACCTCAAAGATAGATTCCCAAGTGCAGAGCCAGAAGTAATCCCTTAGCAAATAAACAGACAAAAAAAATAAAAAGGTGTGCTTTAAAGGAATTCCAAATTTGAATAATTTTTTCTTTCAGATTAGTAAGAATACTTTATATATATATACATACATATATATATAATATATATATATATAATATATATAATATATATATAGGGCTTGGGCATCTCTTTCTGTATAGGTGTTTTAAATGATGTGTGATGATCATTTTATTCTCCTTAAATTTTTGTGGGGGCAATTTGGATCATACCCTGTGGTGCTCAGGATCACTCCTGAGGGTGCTTGGGGTGGGGATCAGATGTCAGGATGGAATCCAGCTTTGTGGCATGCAAAGCAAATGCCTTACCCTCTGCACTGTCTCTCTTGCTGAATTTAAAAGACTTAAGGGTATACTCAGTGGTCCTCCTAAGCAGCTGCACCGTCTTCTGTGCTTTATGTTGCTTTTGGTAGTGCTTGGGGGACCATGTGGTGCCAGGGATTGAACATGGACATCCTGCATGCAACCATGCATTTAGTCTTTGAGCTGTTTCTCTAACCTCAAAATAATTTTTTTCCCTGTCAGTGATTGTTTTTAGAATGACATTTAGCCAGAGAAACTTTTTTTTTCCTGATAAATATTTGTAATTATATATTATTTTGAATACTGCAATGCTTGAATGTTACTACTTCATATGTTCTTTATTTTTGGTGTGCCTAAAACTAATTACTCAGTTTAGAAATGATTTTTTCCTTTTATTTTGCCACACCCAGTGCTGCTTAGTCAGGACTTACTCCTGTATCTGTGTTCAGGAATCATTCCTGGCGTGTCCTGGGGGACCAAACCTGGTGTTGGGAATGTTTCGCAAACACTGAAGTGTTTGATTTGATTTCATTCTTGATTATCTGTTAGTTGATATATGTATTTCCGAGAAATTTGAAAGATTCTTATTGTCTTATAATGTTAGTCATATAACCTTTTAATTTTTTATATTTTTAGTCTCATTTCAGTTTTGTACAATATGTACTTTCCTATATTGCTACTGCCAAATGAATTTTTATTGGATAATTTCACAATGGATTTACTTTATGACTTTAATAATTGTAAATGAAACAAAAACCATTTTAAAATAGTGATTTATCATAGCATTTGAGAGTTCAGATGATGCATTAAAAGACAGACCCTGGGTTCAGATTTCTTCTCTTCTTTCTTTTTTTTTTTTTTTTTGTTGGTTTTTGGGTCACACCCGGCAGCGCTCAGGGGTTACTCCTGGCTCTATGCTCAGTAATCACTCCTGGCAGACTCTGGGGACCATATGGGATACCAGGATTCGAACCACCGTCCTTCAGCGTCTAAGGCAAAAAGCCCTACCGCTGCGCTATCTCTCTGTCCCCCCCTTTTTTTTTCCCTCTTCAGATTTCTTCTCTTCTACTAATTATTGGTTTGGGGTAAATACCTTACATTTTAAATAACTCCATAAAAAGAGTTTAGAAAAATGGGATAAAATAATGCCTACTAAGGGGCCGGGAAGGTGGCGCTGGATATAAGGTGTCTGTCTTGTAAGCGCTACCAAGGAACGGACCGCGGTTCGATCCCCCGGCGTCCCATATGGTCCCCCCAAGCCAGGGGCGATTTCTGAGCACATAGCCAGGAGTAACCCCTGAGCATCAAACGGGTGTGGCCCCCCCAAAAAAAAAACCAAAAAAAAAAATAAAAAAAATAATGCCTACTAAGGGAAGGAGGGGTAAGGGAAAAATACCTACTAAAGATATTATTTAATGATTAGAGATAATTTGTTGCTTACATATGTTACTTAGTTTATAATAGTTAGGATTTTTTTTTTTTTTTTGGTTTTTGGGTCACACCCGGCAGTGTGCAGGGGTTACTCCTGACCCTATGCTCAGAAGTCATTCCTGGCAGGCTCAGGGGAACCATATGGGATGCCGGGATTCAAACCACCGTCCTTCTGCATGCAAGGCAAACACCTTACCTCCATGCTATCTCTCAGGCCCAATAGTTATGATTTTAACATGTTTACTAATGGTTCAGATTAGCAAATTATTGTGGCATTAAACTTTGAAAATGATCTGTGTATAAATTGCATTAAGTTTTCCACTGAGAGTTCAATAATACTGTTCACCATGAGATTGTCTCCTTTTTCTAGATTTACTCACTTCCTTTCTGGTAACCACTGATTGGCCTTATAGTTCAAAAGTTTATTTTTTGTTTCATTTAGTTAATCTGTTTGTTTTCTCTCTACCACATATGACTAAAATTATGTTTATCTTTTTCCATCTGGCTAACTTCAACATCCTCTAGGTCCATCCATATTGTTGCAAATGGCAGGATTTCATTTTTCTTTTCAATAAATGAACAGTATTCTTTGTGTGTTAGATCACATCTTATCTATCCATTTTTTTTTTGTGCAGTGGGAACTTAGAGATTGATTTCCTTTCTTGGATACTATAAATAATGTTTCAGTTACATGAGAATGTATTTGTCTCCTTGAGTTACTTTGGTATTTTAGGGGTAAATACTGAAGAGAAGAATAAGAGGATTATGTGGAATTTCTACTTTAAATTATTTTGAGGAATTTCATCATTGATTTCCATAATGATGACACCAATTCTTATTTCCATTGACAGTGCACCAGTATTCTGTCTTCCCTACATCCCCTTCACCACTTCTTTCTTTCCTTAAGGACAGAAATTCTCCAAATTATTTGGCTTACTATTCTCTTTTCTGAAAAATAAAAATCACTGCTTTGTTTAAGCAAAACAGAAAAAGCTCCCTCCAATTTTATCCAAGGCCACAGCCTCCCCACTGGATTAGACCCAGCCCCCACTTGGGAAACACTTTAGTACAGTGAGCATTCTCACAGCTGAGGGCAGATACACATTGTTTGGATTTGCACTCCCTTCATTATAAAGGTGATGGACCTATTAACCTCTATATATTCTCTTCATGGAAGTATGTAGACACTGCCTATTTTTCAAATAGTGTTATTTGGTTTTGTTTTTGGGCCACACCCAGCAGCTTTCAGGGGTTACTCCTGGCTCTGTGCTCAGAAATAGCTCCTGGCAGGCTCAGGAGACCATATGGGATGTCTGGGATCGAACCCAGGCCAGCTGCATTCAAGGCAAATTCCCGATCCACTCTGCTGTTGCTCCTGTCCCCTTCAAATTATTTTTGAAGTTGTTAAGTTTGAATTCTTTGTATATATATTTTGGTTTTGTTTTTTTGTTTTGTTTTGTTTTGTTTTTGGGCCACACCCGGCGTTGCTCAGGGGTTACTCCTGGCTGTCTGCTCAGAAATAGCTCCTGGCAGGCACAGGGGACTGACCATATGGGACACCGGGATTCAAACCAACCACCTTTGGTCCTGGATCAGCTGCTTGCAAGGCAAACGCTGCTGTGCTATCTCTCCAGGCCCTATATTTTGGTTTTCGAATCATACCTGGCAGAGCTCAGAGGTTACTCCTGGCTCTATGCGAGCTCAGAAATCGCTCCTGGTCGGCTCGGGGGACCAGATGGGATGCTGATAGTTGAACCACCAACTTGCTGCATGCAAGGCAAACACCTTACCTTCATGCTATCTCTCTGGCCCTGAATTCTTTGTATATTTTAGAATGAACCTCAGATAAGTGATGTATGATCTTCTCCCTGTCAGTAGAATGTCTTTTTTGTTTGTTTGTTTTGAAGCATGTTTCTTTAAATGTGCAGGAGTTACAGCTTGATGTTGTTCATTTATTTACTTATGTCTGTTTTGCTTGCCAGTGGGGTCAAGTCACTAAAAATATTTTTTGATTGATGCTTAGTAATATAGCACCTCTGTGTTCTTTCATGTAGTTTATGATTTTAAATTTTATACCCAAATCTTTAGTTCATTTTGAATTTTTATGCATTGCATTAGTGGTCTAGTTTCACTCTTTTGCATGTGGCTGTTCAGTTTTTCCAATGCCATTTATTTTACTTTTTTTTTTTTTTTTTGGTTTTTCGGGCCACACCCATTTGATGCTCAGGGGTTACTCCTGGCTAAGCGCTCAGAAATTGCCCATGGCTTGGGGGGACCATATGGGATGCGGGGGGGATAGAACCATGGTCCTTCCTTGGCTAGCGCTTGCAAGGCAGACACCTTATCTCTAGCGCCACCTCGCTGGCCCCTACTTAAAATACTTTTCTTGCTCCATTGTTAGCTCTTGGATTCTATGTTGTAAATTAGTTATATATTTGTAATGTAATATTATATATAATATATATATAATATTATATAAATGTATAATATTATATATGATATATTTGTAATTTATTTCTATTAATTCTGTGTTTATTTTTTATTTTTTTGGTGGCAGGGTGAGGGCACAGAGTTGGTGCCCATATGGCTATGCTCAGGGTTTACTCCTTGGTCTGTGTTTAGGGATTACTCCTAAACTGGGGTTGGCCACATGCAAAGCAAACACCTTAAGCCCTAAACTATCTATCTCTCTAGCCTCTCTGCTACGGTACTGTTTTACTACTTACTATTGCTCTGTAAGTTTGAATTTTGGGAACTTAATACCTACATTTTTGCTCTTTTTCTTCAGTTTGTGAACCTTACAGTTTAGTGGCTAGTCCTGTGTTCCAGCCCATTAACCTATATCCTCAGCTCCTTGAAGTAAGTAGTGTGATCCCTGAATGTAGAGGCAGGGGTAAGCCAGGAATACTGCTCGATATGGCCCCAAAAGCAAAACAAACATTATGAATACCATTAATGTTTATTCTTTTAACTTGGCTGGCTCTGCAGTGATGTGTATTTTACTCATACTATTGTTAATTTTTTTTTTTGGGTCATCCGGCAGCGTGCAGGGTTTACTCCTGGCTTTATGCTCAGAAATAGCTTCTGGCAGGCTTGGGGGACCATATGGGTTGCTGGAATTCGTACCACTGACCTTCTGCATGCAAGGCAAATGCCTTACCTTCATGCTATCTCTCCGGCCTCCTGTTTTGCTTTTTGAGACTATAGGAAAACAGTTTGAAAGCACTGGGTGATAGTTTTCTTTTCAGTAACCCTAAACTTTATCCCCAAGTAAATCTTTATTATAGGAGACAAGGCAGATAAAAACCCTTAAAGTTGAGGGCCCTTTTATGTATATACATTTTGTTGTTGTTGTTGTTTTGGGGCCACACCCGGTGTCACTCAGGGGCTACTCTTACTCCTGGCTCTGCGCTCAGAAATCACTCCTGGCTTGGGGGACCATATGGGACGCCGGGGTATTGAACCTAGACTATCTTGGGCAAGGCAGACTCCTTACCGCTTGTGCCACTGCTCCAGCCCCATTCTGATATATTTCAAACAATATTTCAAAGTACAAGTCTAATAGTTTAATCAACAACTATCAAATGTAAATGAAAAAGCTTTCACTTAATTAAAAAAGTTTGCTCACAAACAACAACAATAAAAAAATGTTCACATCCTTTAGTGATTAAAAAGGTACTATGAAGGCCAGAGAGCTAGCACAGCGGTAGGGCGTTTGTCTTGCAAGCAGCCAATCCAGGACCGACAGTGGTTCCCATATGGGCCCCATGCCTGCCAGGAGCGATTTCTGAGCCCTGTCAGGAACAATTTCTGAGCATAGAGCCAGGAGTAACCCTTGTGCGCTGCTGGGTGTGACCCAAAACAAAACAAAACAAAACAAATAAAAAAAAAAGTACTGTGAAACTTGTCAACTACCTCATATTTATAACTTGGTTTTTAGAACATACTTGAAAAGAATTATGGCAAACAAATTTGAAAATTGAAATAACTGAGCTCCTATTTCCTGAAATTCCTTTTCAGCAAAACTTCTTTTCTTGCCAGACTTCCTGAATCATTTCCTAAAGACCAAGCACCCATCTTAAAGGAGGTTGCCAAGGAGATGCTTTGGCCTCTGCAGGCCTCTCAGAAAAAAAAAAAAAAAAACCCCACACACATACACACACACACACACACACACCACACACACACACACACACACACACACACACCACACACACACACACACACACACACACACACAAAACCTTGATTGTTCTTCTTAAATCGACACAGTAAAATTAAAACTAAATTTATATGCAGTTAAAAAGAAACAGTGGGCCTCAGCCTCATTTCAAACCCAAATAGAAAAAGATGCCAATAGTGGCAATTAGAAAAAGCTGTGTAGTTTTTAGTCCTTTATTGGGGGGGGATCCCACTTAATAGTGTTCAGGGGCCAATTGTAGAGATTCTTTGCTACTCTGTGACCCTCATGATTTAGTGCTGAGGCCCTGCTTGTGGGGCTGGGGCTAGGGGTTGGATCACATACACGACTGGCAGGTGTTCCAGCCTTTTCAGCTATCTGCCCTCCCCTGTAGTCTTTTATTTTTTCTTTTCTTTTTTTTTATAGTCTTTTCTTGAATAACAAGAAAGCAAAATTAATTTTACCTTCTCATGTATATACCCAAGACAAGACTAAGAAAATCCTCGGTCTCATTTTACCAGTTTTTATCCTCTTACATAAAAATATTAAACTTATGGGTTAATAACATGGGTTAGTATACAGCTATTAAAATAATTCTATTTAATTAAAAGAGAAAAATAAGTAGAGTGCAGGGTGTTTGGCCTGTGTGACTGCCCTGGGCTTGGATCCTCAGCACTGCTGTGGTTCCTTGAGCACCACGAGTAATCCCTGAGCAAAGAGCTAGGAGTAATTGCAGGGGCTAAAGTCCTTGGCTCAGAATTTCTGAGAGAGGAACCCCAGACCTTCTGAGCAGTACTTGAAAGGCCCCTGTTTATACTCCACCCCTGAAAAGAAAACACATGAGGCATACCTGTGTGAGTGTATGTGTTCATGTGTGCAGGCCTCATAATACTTAAACTAGATAAAAACAATTTTAGGATTAAAGTAAAGGATGAGTTGAAAACAGATCAAAGGAATATTGCTTTTTTTGTTTGTTTCGTTTCGTTTTGTTTGTTCTCGGGCCCTGCTTTGGTTTAAAATTTTTCCAAAAGTAATTTTCAGGGGCTGGAGTGATAGTACAATGGTAGGGCATTTGCCTTGCATGTGATGCAAGGATGGAGCCAGGTTTGATCCCTGGCATCCCATATGATCTCCCAAGCCTGCCAGGAGTGACATCTGAGCACAGAGACAGGAGTAAACCCTAAGCACCAGGTGTGGTTCAAAACCCAAAAAATAAAAAAGTAATTTTCATTACTTTTTATAATTTAAGACTTCTATGTGCAAGGAGCTGGAAAGATACAGAACTTTTAAATTGCCTGCCTTGCATGCAGCCAACCTGGGCTATATCCTTGGCCTTATACACAGTTGACATGGGTTCTATTTCTGGCATCCCATACAGTCCTCTGAGCACTGCTAGGAGTAATTCTTGAGTGTACAGCCAGAAGTTACCACTGAGCATCGCCAAGTGTAGCCCCCAAACAAAAAACTAAACAAGACATAGGTCTATTTCTGTGTGTACACAAGCAATTTTCAGATTAGCTCAAATTTAGTTTTTAATGCCTACAAGATAAAAACTCACTGTGCATTAACTTCAAATTTAGATTCAAATGCATTGAACTAATAATAATAAGACAGTAAAAAAACCCCACATATTTAAGACAGAAGAAATAATGACCTATACTATTAACAGTAATTTATTCCCAATGACAAATTAATAGTCACATTTATCTTTTTAACTAAAATGATTTATTTAAAGGATTGTGGTTTACGAAGTCTTTCATAGTTGGGGTTTAGACATACAGTGTTACAGCACCAATCTCACCACCAGTGCCAACTTCCCCTCACCCAGAATCCATTCTTCGACAGCTACTACCACCCCACCAACCATCCTAAGAGGCACTTTTTAAAATTTGGTTGTTAAAGTTTGGATCTCCTGATTTCAGTGTTGTTGCCTGTGTTCTGTATATTTATTTAGTTCTGTCCTTCCTTGACACCACCAGCGTATCCAAATCCCATTGACTCCTGTCCCCTGGCGCTTCATATCCGTCTTTCTTCTCTTCCACTCTGTTTCTTTCCTTCTCCCCACTATTCTCTGGTGCCGAGTCTTCTAGATAATCTCCATTTAAACCATAACACTCCCTCATGAATTATTCTAAATATCATATATAAGTGACATCATCCTGTATTTATCCTTCTTTTTCTGGCTTCATTTAATATATCTTCTGGTTCCATTCATGCTGCAGTGAATTGCACGATTGCATTATTCCTTAGAGCTAGGTACTAATTCCTTATATATTCACATTATGTCTTCATGGTTCACTCATGTTGTTGTATATTTAGGCTAATAATAACATTTGATTTGATAATAAGAACAATAACCTGGGGCCAGTGCGGTGGCACCAGAGGTAAGATGTCTGCCTGGCCAGCGCTAGCCTAGGACAGACCGCGGTTCGATCCCCCGGCATCCCATCTGGCCCCCCAAGCCAGGAGCGACTTTTTTTGAGTGCATAGCCAGGAGTAACCCCTGAGCATTACTGGGTGTGGCCCAAAAAAAAAAGAACAATAACCTTCAAAGTAATGATAGCTGACTGACGAATTTCACTTAGAAAAAAATAAATTTCTGAGGCCATAGAGATAGCACAGTGATAGGGAGTTTGCCTTACATGCAGCCGATTTGAACAGATGCTGGTTCAAATTCTGGAATCCCACATGGTCCCCTGTCGTATATGAAAAAGTTTCCATAAGATTAGTCTTGGAGGGCCCGGAGAGATAGCACAGCGGCGTTTGCCTTGCAAGCAGTTGATCTAGGACCTAAGGTGGTTGGTTCGAATCCCGGTGTCCGATATGGTCCCCCGTGCCTGCCAGGAGCTATTTCTGAGCAGACAGCCAGGAGTAACCCCTGAGCACCACCGGGTGTGGCCCCCCTCCAAAAAAAAAAAAAAGATTAGTCTTGGAATTGTTGTATATAAAAATATTTCCTTAGGATTGTTCTATGACTGTTGCCCCGCCTAGACCTTCCAGGTGGAGGTGCTGTGGAGTTGGCAATAAATAGCTTGCTGGACAGGAAAGAGGGGTCCTTTTGCGAAAGCTGTTTGCGGGCTACAAGAGGACTCTCTCTCTCTCTCTCTCTCTTTGCCCAATCTTTTACACCCTAACCTTCTTGTCTGTGTGGATTATTATTTGCTGCGGATAAATATTACCAAGGTCTCCCCCCGAAAGGGGACAAGGGGATGGAAAGTAATTTCTCATTCTAGGGACTGTTCGTGGATTCATACACACCCAACAAAGGATTTAACAGCTCAGATTCATTACAGTACCCTGTGCCTACCAGGAGTGACTTTTGAGCACAGAGCCAGGAGTAACTCCTGAATGCTGATGGGTGTGACCCCGACCCCCCAAAAAAGTTTATTTAAATTGAAGAGGTGCATCACATTCTCCCATAAAAACCACCTTTCCTGACACTTGTTACATCTGCCTACAAAAAATTTCTGAATAATTGAAACCTAATTCTCTTCAAGGCAAGAAGAGGGACAGAGAGAGATGACTCAAAGGGCTGGCCATGTGCATTGGATGCTGGAGGTCTGATCCCTGGTACCACATGGTCATGGCCACAGCTAGGAGCAACTCCTATCACAGAGAGTTGCCCCAGGCACCATGAGGTATGACCCAAAAACAAAAAAATATATCAAGAAGACATCAATCATAAATATTTACTGTGAATTATAACCTAAAAGGTCCAATTCCACAATCACTTAATGGGGCTAATGAATTGATCAGGGGATGGATGGGGAGTTTTCCTGAGCTACAAGGTAGCAGGGTAGAAGATGGAGACTCCCATTCTAGAAAACCATCTTGCCTGCATTGATCATAAGTAGTAGTTCATATCAGGAACAGGAAAGTACTTTTAGAAAGGGTGGTTGTAGAGCATTGAGGAAAACATGATAAAAAACACCCCGTATGTATTGGATCTCAGAAGCATGCTCCAATGTAATTGTAAATCTATAGGATTTTTCCGAGTGTGTGTGTATGTGTGTGTATATGTATGTATGTATGTATGTATGTATGTATGTATGTATGTATGTATAGTACCACACCCAAAGGTGCTCATGGGATAGAAAAGAATTTCTAATTAAGGGTTCAGCTGACATCTGTCTTCTTTGTAAAGGTTTTTAGAGAAAAGACAAAATAAAAACATTTTCAGAAGTCCAGAGACTTCACTAGATTTATTTATTTTTGTTTTTTGTTTTGTTTTGTTTTTTTAGGCCACACCCAGTGATGCTCAGGGGTTACTCCTGGCTATGTGCTCAGAACTTGCTCCTGGCTTGGGGGACCATATGGGAACACTGGGGGATTGAAGATAGGTCTGTGCTGGGTCAGCTGCATGCAAGGCAAATGCCCTACCGCTGTGCCACTGCTCAGCTCCACTAGACTTAATTTTGAGTATAACTCTAAATTCCTTTTAGACTGGTTGCAAATTTAGTACTGAGAACTCAAAATATATATATATATATATATATATATATATATATATATATTTTTTTTTTTTTTTTTTTTTTTGGCCATACCTGGTAATGTTTAGGGCTTACTTCTGACTCTTGGAAGAATCATTTGGGGTGCCAGGGGTTGAGCTCAGGTTGACCATGTGCAAGACAAGTACTCTTCCACTGCACTATCTCTCCTACCCCTCAAAAATTTTAATGTCATTAAACAGGATACACCAATGTTAAGATAATTCAGAGTGGAGCCGGAGTGATGGCGCAGTGGTAGGGCATTTGCCTTGCACATGGCTGACCCAGGACAAACGCAGTTTGATCCCCTGGCATCCCTTGTGGTCCCCAACCCAGGAGAGATTTCTGAGCGCATAGCCAGGAGGAACCCCTGAGCATCACTGAGTGTGGCCCAAAAAGCTAAAAAAAAACCCAAACAAACCTCCCCCCCAAACTCCATAAAACAACAGATAATTCAGAGCTAGATAAATAGATTTTAATTCTGGTTACATCTTTTTTTTTTCCGGTTACATTTTAATTTTTTACTCCAGCTAAAATACTTAAATCTCCCTGAAATTCATGTTAGATATAAACTAGAGAATCAGATTCTGCATTTTCTTCAATATATATTATGATATTGAGATCTTTTTTTTTCTGCCACACCCGTTTGATGCTCAGGGATTACTCCTGGCTAAGCGCTCAGAAATTGCCCCTGGCTTGGGGGGACCGTATGGAACGCGGGGGGATCGAACTGTGGTCCTTCCTTGGCTAGCACTTGCAAGGCAGACACCTTACCTCTAGTGCCACCTCACCGGCCCCTTGAGATCTTATTTTGATCTTTCATTTAAAATAGACTTATGGGGGCTGGAGTGATAGCACAACAGTAAGGTGTTTGCTTTGCATGCAAACATCCATCCAGGATGGATCTGGGTTTGATTCCTGGAATCCCATATGGTTTCCCAAGCCTTTCAGGAGTGATTTCTGAGCACAGAGCCAGGAGTCCCAAAACAAAACCAAAAAGTAGACCTGGGCCCAGAGCAATAGCACAGCGGCAGGGCGTTTGCCTTGCACACGGCTGACCCAGGACAGACCTGAGTTTGATCCCCAGCGTCCCATATGGTCCCCCACACCAGGAGCGATTTCTGAGTACATAGCCAGGAGTAACTCCTGAGAGTCACCAGGTATGGCCCCAAACCAAAAAACAAACAAACAAAAAATAGACTTATGCTTATTGTGAGAGAGGGATATGAGTTCTTTTATGGGGGGCAGGAGTCACACCCCATTGTGCCCAGGGTTACTCCTTGTACTCTGGGACAGAGTACTCTGTGCTCAGGGGACCATATGGGATGCTGGATATCGAACCTGTGTTTGTCATCTGCAAGACAGGTGCCCTTCCCATTGTAGTATCTTTCTGGCCCCATGAGTTCATTTTGTTTTAAAGCATGCAGGTGATTATGCGATTGACCAGTTTCCCCAGCATCATTTGTTAGAGTCTTATTCCATTTAACGCTCTTAGCACCATTGTCAAAGATAACCTGATTGTATAACTGAGAGTCCAGAGAGTCTCAACTGTAGTCTATTAGTCTTATAATCTGTCTTTATTTCAGAACCACACGGTCTTGATTTCTATAGCTTTATTGTATAAAACTGGGGAAAGAAAAGCCTCTGTTTTTCAAGATTGCTTTGGCTATTAGGAGAGTACTATATTACATATAATATGAAGCCAACCCAAGTATCCATGAATATATGGCCGGATAAAGAAACTGATATATTTATATTTATATATATATCTGATATGTATATAAACAATGAAATACTACTAAGCTATAAGAAAAATATAGAACTATATATAAAATCGAATACTAGTCAGCTATTACAAAAAATGAGGGGCTGGAGAGAGAGCACAGTGGTAGGGCGTTTACCTTGCATGCGGCCAATACAGTTCAGACCCCGGTTTGAATCCCAGCATTCCATATGGTCCCCTGAGCCTGCCGGGGGCAATTTCGGAGTGCAGAGCCAGGAGTAACTCCTGAGCACCACCAGGTGTGATCCAAAATCCAAAAAATAAAAATTAAAAATAATGAAAAGATGAAATGTGCAATTTGCCACTATATGGATGGAACTGGAGGGAATCATGCTGAGTGAAGTTAGCCAGGAGAGAGAGAGAGATGCAGAATAATCTCTCACATGTGGGATATAAGAAAGCACAATCAAGGACTAGTAAATGACCAAAAATGACAAAACGTAAGAACTTAAGAACTGGTCTACTGAATGGAGCTCACAGTGGTAGGGAGTGTTGCGGGGAGAGGAGGATAGAGGATGGAGTTAAGACCGAAAGAAGTGAAAGGGACTGAAAGAGGATCAGGGACGATGGTGGAAGGACATAGACAAACTTATGGGAACTCTGGTGTTGTATGTAGTATGCATAAAACCATGCAGTATTTTAAAAATGTAAAGTACAATAACTAAAATAAAATTTATACATAAAATTAAAGATGTCAACTATAAAAAGTGACTTACAAAGGTCAATGAAAGCCTTTATATATAAAGTACAGCTTAAACCCTTTTGTTTTACTCCTTTCCCACTTTCATTATTGCAGTCTCAGTTCACACATCCTTAGTGTGTTTCTGCTTTTATTCTCTTTCCATTACTCATAGTAGTTAATATTTCACCATAAGTAAAATTATGGAGAAGCATTTCTAAAACAGATTCAAGAGCTCCAAAGATCTCTTTTTCAATAAAAGCAAAGGAGAACTAACAAAAGTTGTTAAAATCATCTTTTTTTCAGAATTCTGAATATTCATCAACTGTTTGCAGTACAAGTTTCTCTTCAAGAAAAAGAACAACAGCTTGTGGGTTTTCATCTTATACTATTTTTAGCCCACTTCTCCTAGCTCTGCAATAGACTTGAAAACTGACAGTTTCTTTATCACAATACTTATGAAAACCAAAAGTTTATTAGGAGCCAGCAGAGGAATCAGAATGGCTTGGAGCTCCCCCAACACACAGAAACCTACCACTGTTTGATGTGTGTGGTCTGTTCATAGAACTTTCTACTGATCTGACCCAGAATGACTCAGCAGGAGCAGAACAGCCCTCTTGTAAGATCTGTGTCCAAAAATATTTTAAAACATAAATTGTAGGGGCCGGAGCAGTGGTGCAGCGATAGGGCATTTGCCTTGCAAGCGGCTGACCTAGGACAGCATCCTATATTGATCTCCCGGCATCCTATATGGTTCCCCAAACCAGGAGTGATTTCTGAGCACATAGCCAGGAGTAACCCCTAAGCATCACCAGGTGTGGCCCCAAACCAAAACAAATAAACAAAAAACATAAACTGTGGTCAGCAGCAGCAAGAACGTATTTACAATTGCCTGAGCAGCAAAACAAGTTGTACAAACAAGAAATTAAAGGAATAAAAAGAAAGAAAGCTGGAAAATTAGATGTTCACAGCAAGCTTTGACGAATTCCAAAACATTCTTGGGAATCTAGAAATAGGCAGGGCTAAACAGTGCTCGAGAGATTCCTGAGAAAGCCCTTATCACTCACCGCTGGCTGAACCTTAAGTTCTGCACAAGCAGGCAGCAGAAAGCTGAAACATTTGGAAAATGTCAGTGTTGAAGGTGTTTCCTAAATTACAAGGGGAATGGAATCTTCGTTGATAGGCTGGAGGACTTAGTTGGTCTAATGATTGATGGAACCTCTGGCCAATTAATAGGCGACCTATAAGTTGAAACTTCAGTGACTGTCCAGGACAGAGAACCTGGACTTTAAAGAATTAGTTCAGAAAAGTTATTAATATACAAAAGACTCAAGAAAATCTATGGTTGTGAAGAGGGATCTATCACCCATAGTTCATCACATTATACTACATAACACGCCCATTTCTCAACAAAATCTGACAAAACACTCTGATTAAGAGAGCAGTGCCGGGTGTGGCCCAAAAAACCAAAAAAAAAAAAAAAAAAAAAGAGAGGGAAAGCCATCAGTAGAATCTATTTCTAACCCCTTCTGCATATACAGTCATGGTAAGTAACCTTATCTCAACTAAAAAAAGAAACTTTTTGGAAAAAAAACATGTTTGACTTATTAGACAAAGACATAAAGTACTAGAGAAAACCATGTCCAACAAATTCAAGGAAAGGCTGCAGACAATATCTAACCAGAGAAAACCAGTAATTCTGAAAGTTCATAATTTGAAATATGACAAAATTATACTGATTGGCTTATATTATCAACTACATGATTAGAAAAAAACCCAACAACACCAAAGATATGTTTAGAGTGATAAGAGTAGCACATAGGAAGGTGAAGGGAATGGGCACTATACTAGAGCAAAGTTTGTGTTGAAATGTTAATTATGATCCACAAAAAAAAAATCTAGCAAAATATGTAGTAAAGGAACAAAGGGAGGGGGCTGGAGAGATAGCACAGCAGTTGGCATTTGCCCTGCATGCAGCCTATTCAGGACAGACAGTGGTTCAATCCCCAGCATCCCATATGGTCCCCTGAGTCTTCCAGGAGCAATTTCTGAGTGCAGAGCCAGGAGGAACCTCTGAGAGCCGCTGGGTGTGACCCAAATTTCAAAAAAACAAACAAAAAGACAACAACAAAAAAAATGGAACAAAGGGATTAATAGTATTCCTTCTTTACATAAAGAAGGAAGTAATGCAGAAACAGAAAAATAGAAAAGGTATTTTAAAAATGACCAAAAGACAGGGCCAGAGCAATAGCAAAGCCGTAAGGTTTTTGCCTTGTACACGGCCAAAACATAAGATGGACCCTGGTTTGAATCCCGACATCCCATATGGTCCTCTGAGCCTGCCAGGAGCAACTTCTGAGCGCAGAGCCAGATGTGACCCAAAAATAAACAAAACAAAATGGCCAAAAGAGCAGGTATAAATCTTGTTTATCTGTATATGAAATAAAAATATGCCAACCACTAAAACTATTAAGATTTAGGAATGGAAGAATGCTTTTTTTTTAAAAAAAGAAATAACAGAAATTAAGCTGGGGATGCAATTCAGCAGTAGCACACTTGGTTTATTATTTGTTTGTTTGGTTTTGGTTTGCTAGGACTAACTTAGCAGTGCTCAGGACATACTCCTGGCTCTGCATTCAGGGATCATTCCTGGTGGGTTTTGGTACCAGATGTAGTGACAGGGATTTTCCTGTTTGCAGGGCAAGTGCCTTACTAATGGTACTCTCTTCTCTAGCTCAAGAGAAAAGCCGCATGTGTGACGCATTTGATTTGATCTCCAACTCTCCCCTATCCCTCCCTAAAAAAAGATAGCTAGAATTTTACTATTGGTCTTTTAACATACATGTGAGTGGAACTATAATTTATGTTATATATGGGAGGTGTACATACTATTATTAAGCCTCTTTTTGTTTTACATTTTTATTGGAAGAGCACTGTCCCATGCCACTCAGGATAGTGGTATAGGTTTGGGCATTTAGTGCTTGGGCTCAGTGGTGCTGGGAGCTCTTAGGGCCACCCTCAGTACACCCAAGGCTGTACATCCAGCAATGTTTGGGAGGTGGCATGCAGTTCTGGGGATTGACTTCCAGGCATCTAGGATGCCAGGTATGTGCTCCAGCTCCTTAAACTATCTCCTTTGTCCCTGTTTTTGATTAAAAAAGTGAGTCAGGAATGTTGCTCATTTCTTGCATACATGAGATATGGGTTTGATCCTGGCATAACTATAAGCTGTCTAGCGTACACTTTAGTTTCAAAGATACAGGTTGCAAGGAAAAGGATGAGAAGTATATAGATACCATGCAAGCAAAAACCAAAAGAGTGATAGAATTAGGATGGAGAGAATAGCTCAAAGGACTGGAGCACATGCTCTGCATGCTGGAGGCCAGGGTCCATGTCCCAGCACTGCATCATAAGGAAACAGATAACAGGTCCACACTGTAACCTTATTCTGACAGAGCTACTTGACTGGAGTCAAGTAATATGAGCAGCTGAACCTTTTCAGGACTGTACTACAAGGCTAAAAAGTCTGGGACTATTTTCAAAATGAGATTGGGCCAACTCACCTCCATCCTCCACCTCTTCACAGAAAAACTCACCATCCTCTGCCCACTTCTGCCATCTTCTTAGTAGAAAATGGCCCAACCCCTCTACTAAGCGCCAAAAGAAAATGATGGCCGGAGACTTCCCAGGTTATCTGGTCCAGGATGATACCTCTAGAACACATTGGGGGGGGGTGCAGATTCCCCTTCCGAAGACCAATGTCACACCTATACCCTCTGACAGAAATGACCCAGGTCTACAGCT
This sequence comes from Suncus etruscus, assembly GCF_024139225.1. Classification (NCBI taxonomy): domain Eukaryota; kingdom Metazoa; phylum Chordata; class Mammalia; order Eulipotyphla; family Soricidae; genus Suncus; species Suncus etruscus. Next base: position 28,604,533 of record NC_064862.1, read on the forward strand.
TAACCTTATCAACTGTCAAGCCACCAAATTTGTTTCAGATCTATAGATCTTAGACCATGTGAGACCACAAAATCTTTTTTGAAATATATTATTTTAATAACCCCAATTTTTTCAGGACTGTCATACCAGGAAAACACCAGGTTAGAATATCAACATGGATTCAAAGCACCGTAATAATGCTCAGAAACAAAATAACAGAAAATCAACTAGCAAAACCACTAGCAAACAACTAGCAACTAGCAAATCATTTAGCAAACCTGAAATGATTTAATGAGACCACAAAATTTTATAATAGTGTCAGCCAAGTAGTTTTACAGGAGATCTGATGGGAAAGTTACATGGAAATCTACCAACCTCAGTGGTGAGCCTAAATAGTAAAATAGAAGACTCAACTAGCATCAACAACAGCCCAGTAAATCCTTAGACACTGAATTTAGTAGCACCATGGAAAGATAGAAAATTATTTTAAATTGATCCTTGTTGACCTAAATTTTGATAATTCCATTTGCCTTTGTGTCGTAACAAACAATAGGAAGTAAATTTGTGTCTTCAAAGAAGCAGGCTTTGGTGGTGGGTGGGGAATTGAGGCCACTTGTGAAGGAAAGGTTACACTTATGGTGGTATTGGTGTTTGAACAGTTAATGCCCGAAACGACTTGGTTATGAACAATTTGATTATTCGTGGTATTATAATGATTAAAAAAGGAAGCAACACATTTGAACACTATAAAATAACTGGACAAAACAGATATCCATAGCACACCCCCACAAATGGCAGAATACCATTTTTTCTCAAGTACACATGGACATTATTAAAAACACCATATGTTAGACCCATAAAACAAACATCATTATTTTACATTGAGACAGTGAAAAATATGGTGTCAAATAACTATGAATGCAATTCGAAATTTTTAATGAAAGAAAATTTGAAAAGCCACAAATATGTGGAAATTAAGCAGCATAATCATAATCTTTAACTAACTTGACTATAGGGGCCGGAGAGATAGCAGAAAAGTAGGGTGTTTGCCTTGCATGCAGAAGGCCAGTGGTTCAAATCCCAGTTTCCCATATGGTTCCCCGAGCCTGCCAGGAGTGATTTCTGAGCGTAGAGCCAGGAGGAACCCCCTGAGCGCTGCTGGGTGTGACCCCAAAACCAAACCAAACCAAAACAAAACAAAACCAAATGACTATAAATTGTTACCCTTCTAGCTAAAAACCTTCCAATGATGGTTCAGAAATATTGTCCATAGCAGAGGCATGAAGCTTTAAAGTCAGTCCCCACTGTTTCAAAGCCACTCGTGCCACCTTGGCTGCTAGCACTGTTAAATGTCCTCTATAAAAATAGAAAAAAAAAACAAATAAAAAAATTCCAGTCATTCCATTTGATTAAAACTCTACACTGGATTAAAAGATTCTATATATTGCCTTGCGTTGGCCATTGCAATAATTTTACTTCCAACCACTTTTTTTATTTCCTCACTCACATACACTAATGTTATTATTTTCTTCAAGGACACAAATTCATACCAGCTGTTTACTGTTTAGAACTCATGTCACCTAGCTCTTCATATTTGGTTCTTTCCAGCCTTATCTAAATCACCTTCTATAAGCTCTCCCATATATATGGAATTCTCTTTCTTCATTACTCTCTTCCCTTGTTTAAAACCATCTTCAGTATGCTCACCACTTTCAGAAACTTACATATGTGTATTTTTTTTAATTTTCTGTTTTCCCCTCACTTGAATGTATGTTATAAAGCCTAGTTCTTGGATGAACTATTATGATCAATGAACAATTAGAACAATGCCTAGTTGGTAGAAGTGCTTAGTAAATTGGATTTATGAAGAAAAGAAACAAAATTATAACAGTCAGATAAGACCAGAAAATGAATGCATACTATTAAACTGATCTATAAAAATGCAGAACATTATTTTATACATTCTCTTATTAAGGCCCACCAGGTATTCCTCCAGCTGGTCTCAAGCTCAGGTGAGGAAGCTTAGTCTAAGTCAGGCAGAGTTTCAGCCTGAGAAAACTAACCTGCTGACAGTGATTCTTGAGCTAAAATAAATGAATATTTTTTAAGCCTGTATGTTTTGGAGTAATTTATCATGAGCAAAAGCTAGCAGATACTAATACAGATCAACAATATATTTTTCATTTTTGTTTTAAATCACAGAGCTAAAAAACAATGAAAAAATGTCAAAATCTAAATTAAGAATAAAAAAACGGGTCGGCGAGGTGGCGCTAGAGATAAGATGTCTGCCTTGCAAGCGCTAGCCAAGGAAGGACCACGGTTCGATCCCCTGGCGTCCCATATGATCCCCCAGAGCCAGGGGCAATTTCTGAGTGCTTAGCCAGGAGTAACCCCTGAGCAGCAAATGGGTGTGGCCCGAAAAACAAAAACAAAAACAAAAGAATAAAAAAACAACTTTTACTAAAATCAGTGAGCAATAGAACTATGATTACTTATAGTAATACTTAATATTTATTGAAATGAAATATAGCACATACATTAAAAAGCAGTAAATTGATAAGCTATTCCAAAAATGATAGCATGCACCTATATATGTGATTAACACTATTTTTTCTCTTCCTTCTGCAATAAGTGAATCCTAATGAAATACTTTACCTTTTTTGTTTTGTTTTTTTTGGGGGTCACACCCAGCAGTTCTTAGGGCTCTACACTCAGAAATGACTCCTGGCAAGCTTGGGGGGGACCATATGGGATGCTGAGATTTGAACCACTATCCTTCTGCATGCAAGGCAAATGCCCTACCTCTGTGCTATTTTTCCGGCCCTTACTTTACCTATTTTTTGTTTTGTTTTGTTTTTGTTTTTTTTTAAACAAAAAGTTTAAAAGAGAGGAAATATAAATACCCAAATATGTGAGATCAAGTAACTGAAATGTTGACTAGAGAGAGAACTCAAAAGATGAGCATATAGTACAAGAGGTCATGCACATGCATTGCATATTTAAGGCCCTGGGTTCTATTACCAGCACACTTGGCTCCCAGAACACCCTGGGAGTGTTCCTAGTGGTCTCCACAACTAACCAAAACAGTCAAGAAAACCATATGGGACTCCAAAGACAGCCCATTGCCAAAGTGCTTGCTTTGCATTGCAAGTTTGAGGCCACAAGTTTGATCCCGGGGTGCCACCCCACATACATCAAATGCAGTCCCAACAATGACCCAGTAATAGCAACAATAAAATATATGCAGTTTCTGGTGCACCTCAATTAAGTATGTGAAAGCACTACAACTGAAGTATGTGTACAAGTTCTACAGCTAAATGTGCAATCCAAATGTGGTCAACTCTAGGTCATTGTAACAAGGATAGAAAAAAAGAGGGGGAATTCACATATGTTGTTGTTCTAAAAAGAAAAGTTAATTCTGCTTTAAAAAAAGATTTGGGTAAAATCCTATGCCTGCCCTAGCTTTGGAAGAAGAACTATAAAAATCTAGACCTTGGAACCTGAGTGATAGTACAGTGGATAGGCACTTGCCTTGCACACAGCCAACTCAGGTTTGATCCCTGACACCTTTCCCTTTTGGTTCCCTGAGCCTGCCAGGAGTGATAATAGAGTGTAGAGAGCCAGGGGTAATCCTGAGCACTATCTGATACAGCTCCCAAACAAAATTAAAACAAAATCCAGCCATAATAAAAGTTCCTGAGAGTGAAGGGAAGCAGGCAAATTCTAGAGAGAAAGAACTATGAACTGAATTCCCAGCCTCAAAAATCAGGGGCTAATATAATGTAAGTGTAAGTGGATTGATCTCAGTGTCCTGGCCTGGGGATTAAGAAATATGAATAGTGAAGCACAAAATCCCACAACTTTTTGCTGAGAAAAAAGTAAATCTCAGAAAGGAAAAGAACCAGAAAAGGGGGCACTCAAATTTGGTCTTTCCATATATTTTAGCAGACTCTTGAGTTTTATATGTATGGAACAAATTCAAAACAGTTTAACCAAAAGACAAAGTTTCTGAACCGAAGCCAGATATGCAACCCAAGAAACAAAGTATGCAGTTCTATTTTAGTCAAGATAATTACCTGGCAAACAACATTAAAGTCAAAGAGAGAAAGAAAACTTTCCCAAGAGAAAAAAAATTCTCAAGCGTATTTCACATGTCAGGGAAAAGCGTGATTAACTAAAACAGAATACAAAGAATAATAAAATGGTAGAGGCAAAGACTCACAAATTAAAATAATAAAATCACAAAAATATAAATGGGGTGGTCACCTAGTACAGCAGATAGGGCACTTGCCTAGCACACAGCCGACCTGGGTTTGACTCCAGCATCCCATATGGCCCTCTGAGCACAAGTATTTCTTGAGTGCAAGAGCTAGGAGTAACCCTGTACCTCGAAAGGTGTGACTCCCCCCCAAAGAAAACCTCAAACAAAAATAAAAACGACAACATTAAAGGAGCAAATAGTTGATAACAACAGATATTTAAACTTCACTATTCCAGCAATTGATGGACTAAATGGACCAAAGCAAAGTCATTAAAGACTTAGAAGGTAAGAACTACATGATGAACCACAATGACATACTGATAGCTATAAACTGGAAACTTACAATTGAAGAACATATACTGTTCAAGTTTATTGAGTAGGTAGATTATGCGTATAAGACCATGAAACAGACCTCAATAAATTGAAAGCATTACCATCATGCCAGATACGTTCTTTAAATATAATGGATGAAATATAAAATCATTGGAATTGATTGTTATAGATAGAGCACTAACTTCTTAAATGACCAGCTATATATGATATGATATGATAGGGGTTTCCCCCATATTTAAAAGTTGAAGGCCTAGTTCCTATTTTAGTATATGTGCTGCCAAAGGGATCACTGCTGTAGTTCTTTAAAGTGATTTTACTATTATCTTTTTTGTTAATCTTTATAGTATTAAACAGTGCTCGCATTTTACTTTTTAAAAAATGATAAAAAGGGCCCGGAGAGATAGCACAGCGGTGTTTGCCTTGCAAGCAGCCGATCCAGGACCTAAGGTGGTTGGTTCGAATCCTGGTGTCCCATATGGTCCCCTGTGCCTGCCAAAAGCTATTTCTGAGCAGACAGCCAGGAGTAACCCCTGAGCAACACTGGGTGTGGCCCAAAAACCAAAAAACCAAAAAAAAAAAAAATGATAAAAAGGGTAAAGTTTTCCTTCTCTGCGCTCTAGTAATTCAGAATTTGACCATGGTTAAGAAACTACGAGCAAAATGACAAACAGATGAAAACCTCAGTTTTGAAAACCCAGAAATAGACTCAGTTCATATGTGAGTTAAACATGTGATTAAAATACTCTTAAATCTATGAGAGGCAATTGATTTGGAGGCCAACCATATTTTTCTGTGGTGGGCATCAAATCCAGAAGTTTAGTATAGGGAGTTTGTTATGATTCTAATTATTCAATGAGTATTCTTTTTTTTTGTTTTTGGGTCACACCCGGCAGTGCTTAGGGGTTCCTCCTGGCTCTGCACTCAGAAGTCATTCCTGCCAGGCTTGGGAACCATATGGGATGCCAGGATTCGAACTGGGGTCATCCTGTGTTGGCCGCATGCAAAGCAAAAGCCTTACTACTGTGCTATTACTCTGGCCCCACAATAGAAAATGTTAATGATATTTGATGATAAACATTTCAGAGGTGGCAAGTGTCTTATTTTTATTATTTTCTTTCCTAAGGGCCACTCAGTGCTCAGGGCTAACAGGGATACATTCTGAGTCTCTCAAGTGTACTACTACTCAGTAGTTTCAGAGGTCTCAAACTCAATTTACCTGGGGTCCGCAGGAGGCAAAGTCGGGGTGATCCTTGAGTGCAAAGTCAGTAGTAAGCCTTGAATATTGGGAGGTGTGACCCAAACAACTAAAACAAAACAAAACAAAACAAAAAAAGATTCCTCTAGGTCAGGGCCACAAAATGTACAGAGGGCCGTTTGTGGCCGCGAGTTTGAGACCCCTGGATGGATTCCAGGGATCATGCAAGGAAAATGCTCTATTCCTTTGAGCAATCCTGGTGCTGGGGATTGAACCCAGTAAGGCATATATTCACTTACTGAATTACATCCCCAACTCCCTGATGGCTTCTAAATAGTAGTTCTTGTGGGTGGAGCGATATCGCTGCAAGTAGGACATTTACCTTGCACACAGCTTTCCTGGGTTCGATTCCCGGCATCCCATATGGTTCCCTGAGCCTGCTAAGAGTGAGTTTTGAGCACAGAACCAGGAGTAATCAACCCCTGAGCACCACTAGGTATGTCTCAAACACCAAAACCAAAACGAAACAAATATTAGCTTTTCCAAAGAATAAAAATGACATAAACTTCTGATTAAATACTCTAATTTTCCTTATGATAAAATGTTCATTTTAAATTTAAAGTCCATTTAGATAAGGAATTATTATTATGGAAGCAATGATTTGATTTATGTGAAGCCTATTGAGAAGAAAAATATTTTAGTGCACTGGGCCTCTAGGTCTTGCTTGAAGAAACCTTCATAAAATCCCATGACAGGAGTTGCTGAGTGAGTTAAGTAACTTGCCTTTGGTTATATGAATTTCTCAGACTTGTGCGCCCTCTGGTGTCTAACTTATGGTTAAGACGTCTACATTCTGTAATTCATTTTCATGACCTGGATTGAGTTTTATGCTTTTTTTTTTTTTTTTTTTTGAGGCAAATGAAAAAATCTCAGAGGAAATGCTAGGCCTTCAACAAATATTACCTAATTTCCCTGTTGTAAGAGGGAAAAAGGACATATTTCTCTGATTATGCTCTCTACATTTAATTTTACACACGCTACATCAGAATTTGTTCTATTAATATATCTAATGAAGAAGATACTACAATTCATTGTTTTTGAAATGTTAAAAAGGTTAGTTACAATGGAAATAGTGAGCAGGCAAACTGGTTTCCAGTCAGAAACTTGCCAATCGTGGGTGGGATAAGTCAGGGAAGGGTCCAGGGGGACATTGGTGGAGGGCAGTTGTCTCTCTGGAGGCTACAGAAAGCTGAAAGTAGGTATTAAGTGCCAGACATAGAGGCAGGCTGGGGATGGAGGGAAACTGGGGACACTGGTGGAGGGAAGAGGTCACTGGTGAAAGGATGGGTGTTGGAACATAGTATGCCTGAAACTCATGAGTTAACTTGGTGAATTTGAAATTCACAGGGATTCAATAAAAAGGTTTATTGACACTTGATGTTTATATGAAAAGTCTTTACTTTTGTTAACTCCATTGCTTAATCAAGCTGGTAAATGCTTTTCACATGGTAGGCCTCAGTAAATATTTGCTCTGAGGAAGAATGGAAGTCTTAGTCATGATAATCTATATTTTCTTTGGTATTAAAAGAACCTAAATTAGTTGGACAATTGCCAGTTTCTCTCCAAAAAACAAATAAAATTATGAATTTTATTCCAAATCTAATTAATCTGTTCTTAAAATGTCCATGAAAGATAACATGCTGTGGGTGTTTCTTTTTGCCTTTTTTTGGGGGGCCAGACCTGGTGACGCTCAGGGGTCACTCCTGCTACGTGCTCAGAGATTGCTCCTGGCATGGGGGACCAAATGGGATGCTGGGGGATTGAATCGCTGTCTGACCTAGGTTAGCGTGTGCAAGGCAAACACCCTACCGCTTGCACCACTGCTCTGGCCCCTGGTTTTATTTTATTTTATTTGAGGGCAGGATGCTTTGGGTTATTCCTGCCTCTGTGTGCAGGTGATTCTCCCAGCAGTGCTGGGGGGACCATGTGGTATGGGGATCACACACAGGTTGGCTGTATGCTAGGCAAACTCCTTATGTGCTGTACTATCTCTCTATTCCATTGACATATTTTCTGGGGTCAGTTTTGTTATTCTGGTTCCAGAGGAAGCTAGGGAATAGTAACTTTCAACCTGTGTTCGAAATTAAATTAGAAGTCAAATGAGTATTTAAATAAACATTTAAATCTCATGCTAATAATAATTTTAGTAAAATCTTAGTCTCTAGAGCCTTCTTCTAATTGACATCAGAACTTGCTGGTCCTCTTATCTGGACTTTTCCTGGACTGAATTACTTTAATTTGTGCATCCCAGGAGATCAGATCAACTCCGTTATTGGGTATATGAACCAGAGTGCCAAGCTGATTATAGAAGCTTGACAAATAGTGTTAAAAACAAAACATTTCAAACAAGGGAGGAATTACAGAGATAATTACAGGAAGCTGAGGAGATAGTACAGGGGTTAACGTGCAACTCTGATTCGATTCCCAGTTCAATTCCTGGTATTGTAGTGTGTCCTCTGCACCACACCACATGACTCCTGAGCACGGAGTAGCCCCTAGTACTCCCAGATGAGACTCAAGCCCTTCTCTCAAGCAAAGGAAAAAGCTAATTATAGGGCTGGGGATGTGACTCCACAGCAAAGCATTTGAACTGGGTTCATGCATGAGAACTGGCTTTGATTCTCTGGCTCCACAAAAAATATGAGAATAATTAAAAAGATGATTATAAAAGTTCAGTATCAGCTTAAAAAATGGATAATTCCTGGTAATGGCCTGCTTGTCTGGTAGATAATAAGTTACACTTCATGTAGGTGAAATACAGACTAGATCATACAATTTAGGATAGAGAAAAGGACTCTATATCATTCACTTGGCTATATTTTCAAGTTTAATTAGCCTACACTTTTGGACTGGAGAGATAGTACAAGCATTAAAGTGTGTATCTTAAAAATTTGTTATTGTGCTTTTAAAAATTTATTGGTGACACATAAAATTTTTTATTTAGTGAGAATGTAAGAGTCTTCATGTAAATCCCCATGTAAGTCCCACCTATTTCTGTAACTACATCATAGTGTCACAGTATTCATTCTTGCTCATTTGTTCTGAACAGAATTATGGTGGTTTCTGCCCTTGTAATTTTCTTTGAGCTGCAGTTCACTAATAGTTTTGGTTCTTTTTTTTTTTTTTTTTTTTGGTTTTTGGGCCTCACCCAATGACGCTCCGGGGTTACTCCTGGCTCTGCGCTCAGAAATCGTTCCTGGTTTGGGGGGCCATATGGGATGCCGGAGATTGAACCCAGTTCCATCCTGGGTCAGCTGCATGTAAGGCAAACGCCCCACTGCTGTGCTATTGTTCTAGCCCCTGATAGTTTTGGTTCTTATCAAAACACTAGTTCAATAAATTTTTTGGGGAAAATTACTTATGCTGTATACATACAACATATACATATACAACATATATATATAACATATGTATGAATATATATGTTGTATATACATATACAACATAAGTGGTATATATATACTTGTGAAGTTTTGCTACTTCATATCAAGAATAACTAGGCTAGGGATCTCACCCCATTTGTTTGTTATAGGTAGTATGTAGATTTTTTAAAATCTTATTTTAACTTCATTATTAGCCTAGTTAAGAGAATTTATTTTCTATGTACAAAATGTATAGAGAGCTGTACCTTTTCATATCAAGGATACTATATCAATTATGCAAATATATAAGTAAATAGTAATTGCATGCTTATTTCCATGTCCACTACTCCATTATAAATAAAACACTTAAAATTTAAGCCGTAGACTATGAATATATAATAAATTCGTGTTTATAATTTGCTAATTATATATTTTTTTCTTATTCAAGTAATTAAGGTCAGCATGGTGGGCTTTTTTTTAAACAAACACTTCCCCTTTTTAACCGATGAATAAAACAGATCTGGAGGGACCGTCATTTCTCAATTAATGCTATATGTGAAAATTCCATGTAAAATATTAAAAGCTAAATTTATAAATAATTTTATCTATTATACTTTTTGCAAACTTAAGTCTTATTATTTTCTCTAATATTCACTTCTGCTCTGTACTTTTTATTTTTCCATTTACATAGATCATATATTGGCTGGTTTCCATACTAGCAATTGCCAGTAATCTTGTCCTTTACAAATTTTGGTGATATTTATGGTGCATTAAAGATGGGCTGAAAACGCTGGTTTTTTTTGGGGGGGGGATGGGGGTGGACATATTGCCTCCCTCACCAGAAAACCAGGCATGTCCTTATCCCCCGACCCCATCTTTACATGCTGAGAAATGGCCCAACTCCACATTGATGCTTCAAAGATTGACAACTCTGGGGCCTTCTGGGGCCCATCTCTTCACTATGCCCTTTCTTCTGAGGGAATAGTAGCCCAAAGCCACATCCTTCAACATAGAAACAGCCCAACTCCACAACTGAACCTCAACAAGCTTCCAAGCCACCAAATCATTCCAGCTCTAGAGCTCCTAGACACCTCCAAATTTCACTGTACTGTCAGTTCAGTAGGATTACAGCAAATCTGATGGGAAAATCACATAGGTCATCAAGCTCTATGAGCCTAAATAATAACAGTAAGGGCCAGAGAGATAGCACAGCAGTAGTGCGTTTGCCTTCCATGTGGGTGATCTGGGAGGGATCAGATTTGATTTTGGTATCCCATATGGTCCCCCTGCCAGGGGTGATTTCTAGTAACTCCTGAGAGCTGCTGGTGTGGCCTAAAGCCAGTCAATCAATCAATCAATCAAGTTAAAAAACATTTTGAGGGGCCAGAGCACTAGCACAGCGGTAAGGGCATTTGCCTTTCACGTGGCCGTTATAGGACAAACCACCGTTCGAATTCTGGCATCTCATAAAGTCCCCTGAACCTGCCAGGAGCAATTTCTGAGCGCATAGTCAGGAGTAACCCTTGAGTACCCGTGGGTGTGACCCAAAAACCAAAAAAATAATTTTTTTTAAGAAACAATAACACAGAATGCTCAACTCTCATCAACCAGTCCATTAAATACTTAGACATTGACTTCAGTAACACCATTGTGAGATAACAGTTATCACAGATTGTCATTTAGTGGGCCTAGTTTTGATACTTCTATTTGCCTTTGTGGTATACTAGAGAACAGAAGTAAATTTGTGCCTGCAAGGGGTCAGGCTGGGTGGATGGTGGACGAGAAGCTGGGGATATTAGTGGAGGGACAGTCGTACTGGTGATGGGATTGGTGTTGGAACATTTGATATGTGAAACAATTGAATTATGAACAACTTGGTAAAATCAGAGTATTATAATAAAGAATTAAAAAAAATGAAGACAGTGTGGTGCCAAGTATATTTCTCAACATTTCTTCTCTTACTGCCTAGAGATGAAGTCCTGTATCTACATTTTTGACCTGAGAACCAGCATGACATTGTGTAAAACAGGCAAAAGTGCCAACTTAAACCTTGTGTTCAGCAGTTTCTTAGAGATAGTAACAATGGAGATTAGTTAAAAGACAGGAAATGAGGGTGGAGAGCTGTTCTGGTGGGTAAGGCATGCCCAGGTTCAATCCCAGATACCCCATGTGGTCCCTTGAGCTTCCAGAAGTGATCCCTAAGGGCAGAGTCAAGTGTCTGGCCAGATGTGAGCCCCAAACTGAAAAATAACAAAACAAGACAAGAAGTGACACAGAAACAAAGTACGATGTGGTTGTCAGGGAATTAGGGAACTGTTGTGCAATGAGTTCTAGTGTTTTAATTTTTCTAGAGGAAAAATTATGACACCTTGTTGCATAACAATGTTAATATGCTTTATATTACTAAACTATAGAATTTGTATGTGTAAAATGGCTACAATGGTAATTTATTATTTTTTAAGTCATAAAAACACAGAAAGGTGGATTTTGTTTTTGTTTTTGGGCCACACCCAGTAACACTCAGGGGTTACTCCTGACTATGCTCAGAAATTGCTCCTGGCTTAGGGGGACCATATGGGACGCTGGGAATCGAACCCAGGTCTGTCCTGGATCAGCCGAATGCAAGTGCAAATGCCCTGTTGCTGCACTATCACTCCAGCCCCTGAAAGAGGTGGATAAAAAACAAAGTTTAAAAAATGAAGTGTTGGGGCCGGAGAGATAGCATGGAGGTAAGACGTTTGCCTTTCATGCAGGAGGTCATCGGTTCGAATCCCGGCGTCCCATATGGTTCCCCGTGCCTGCCAGGAGCAATTTCTGAGCCTGGAGCCAGGAATAACCCCTGAGCACTGCCAGGTGTGACCCAAAAACCACACACACACAAAAACAAAAAAACAAAAAACAAACAACGAAGTTTTGGGGGCTGGAGAGATAGCATGGAGGTAGGGCGTTTGCTTTGCATGCAGAAGGACAGTGGTTTGAACTCTGGCATCCCACGTGGTCCCCCAAGTCTACCAGGAGCAATTTCTGAGCATAGAGCCAGGAGTTACCCGTGAGTGCTGCCGGGTGTGACCCCTAAAAAAAAAAGATATATGAAATTTTGGGTCAGAGATAGTACAGGATTTAAGGCATATGCCTTGCACACAGATCAAACATTAGTTTGATCCCTGGCACTTCATACAGTTCTTTGAGCACTTCCAGGAGTAATTCCTGAGCACAGAGCTAGGGGATGAGCTCTGAGCACTGTCAGATGTGATTCTATAACTTAACTACAGCAAAACAAATATATCAGATGTTCAGAACCTGCTAATTATATGAGGGAATGATGTTTTTATTCTTTTGTAGTGATTGTGAGTTGAATTTAATGAGACTTTAGCAACTCCAGCACCTTCATCACCTTAGGTAATATACAAACCTGGTTTTAATATGTGCAATTGCTGTATTATGTTCAGGTAATATTTGAGAAGCATTTCCAGTTCTAAATGTATATTGCTCTTTCATCTGGCTTCTCTGGTAAGAGGAGATATATGATGTGGAATGATACATCTATACATTCACCAGGGCACCTCCTTTACAGTAGTCTGCCTGGCTCTCATCATGAACTACGGTGGAGACACATTAGGCTTTGCAAAGTTATTAGGTGATTAGCATAAGATTCCAGCATAGGAATGCCTTTTCTGTCCTAGTCCCGGAAGGGTGATGGGGCTGAGGCTTTGCCGGCCTCACTATATCTGCCATCTTCAATTTTCAGAGCCTGTTGACAGTAATATTACTGTTAATATGTACCTGTGCTTATATCCGATCCTTAACACCCAGCATCCTGGACAGAAATAAAACTGGATTGTTGGGCATATTTTAGAAGTGTGCTCAAATTGGTGAATGAAAGAGTCCTTATGTAGCAGTATGCTGTATAGTGATGGTCTATACGCAGTGGTCCTCAAACTGTGGCCCGCGGGCCACATATTGTATTTGTATCTGTTTTGTTTCTTCATTGCAAAATAAGATATATACAGTGTGTATAAGAATTCGTTCATAAGTTTTGTTTTTACTATAGTCAGACCCTCCAATGGTCTGAGGGACAGTGAACTGGCCCCTGTTTAAAAAGTTTGAGGACCCCTGGTGTATAGTATCCTTTTCATCCAGTAACTTGACAAAATGCCAGAACTTAATTGTCATCAAATTTCACTATGAACAAAAGGACTTTGTCTACAGATAAAATGGAATGGATAGTTTACCCTTTTATCTCTGAACATTGAATGAGATAAATTTCCAGCTGCTGTTCTCTATTTTTTTTTTTTTTGGTTTTTGGTTTTTGGGTCACACCCAGCGGTGCTCAGGGGTTACTCTTGGCTGTCTGCTCAGAAATAGCTCCTGGCAGGCACGGGGGACCATATGGGACACCGGGATTCGAACCAACCACCTTTGGTCCTGGATCGGCTGCTTGCAAGGCAAACGCTGCTGTGCTATCTCTCCGGGCCCTGTTCTCTATATTTTTACGTTATTGGACCAATGTTCTTTTTTTTTTTTTTTTTGATTTTGGGGCCACAGCGGTGACACTCAGGGGTTACTCCTGGGTGTGCATTCAGAAATTGTTCCTGGCTTGGGGGACATATGGGATGCCAGGGGCTCAAACCCTGGTCTGTCCTAGGTTAGCGCATGCAAGGCAGGTGCCCTACTGCTTGCGCCACTGCTCTGGCCCCCAGACCAATGTTCTATCTTAATTAGGATGTAAACATTTACTACTAAAAGAGTTTGATATGTTTATAACTGTCAACCTTAGTACAGTCACCAGAATATTAGACTCTACAAGTTTCTTTCTGTTGTGTCAGATACCAGTTTTTAGTAAGGTACCTCTAGGGCACAGAATAAAGAACAGAAGTGGAAATTTTCTTTCATTGTGATTTGTCAATGGTGAATCTTTGAAACATTTTTAGAAAAAAGACCAGTTTTTTTTTTTTAATTGGGGAAACGTTTAAATTGTATTGGTAAGGATTGCATTATTTAATATAATGCTTGCTTTTCTTCTCAACATACCATTTTGAACATTAAACAGAATACCTCTAATAGCAAATTCTATAGATTATTACAATTGTTTAAACTATTTAAGCCTATAAATTTCTTAAAGGAGAACCATATAAAATGTAACTTAGTGTAGTATAGGGAAAATGTTCACTTTTTTTTTTTTTTGAAGTTTGGGTCAAACTGGGCAGTACTCAGGTGTTTACTCCTGGCTCTGCACTCAGAAAGCACTCCTGGCAAGCATGGGGAACCATATGGGATGCCAGGATTCGAACCACCGTGTCCATCCTGGATCGGCTGTGTGCAAGGCAAATGCCCTACCACTGTGATATCTTTTTTTTTTTTTTTTTCCTGACATTGCTATATGCATCTACTTTTCTAGCAGCTTTTTGGTATAGTCTTTAGGGTTTTCTAAGTATAATATCATGGTTTACTTCTGGCTATGCCCTCAGATGTCACTCCTGGGGGATCCCGAGGAGTGAACTCAGGTCAGCTGTATACAGGCAAATGCTCTACTGTTGTGTTATCTTTCAGGCCCCCTTAAAATATTTTAAGGGGACCACTGTGATATCTATCCAGCCCCAAAATGTTCATGTTTAACAGAAAAGAGTTTAAATCTTTTTTTGTTAAAAGAGCTCACTAGTGTGGTAGTTTGAAAACTCTCTGGTCAAATATAAATACATGTCTTAAGCGTAACTTTGACTAGTTAACTCTTATTCTCTGAAAAATGTTGTACTGAAAGAGCAAAATAGAGCAATTGCAGTATAATAATCCTAAAAAAAAAATCCAGTATAGTTATCTGTAAGTGGTTTTTGCAGGAGCTCTTCAATTTCTTCCAATAATAACTGTCAAAATCTCATTATTCTAACTCCTATGAAAATGTTAGTAGACACTGCTGTTTTATTCTTTAAGCTGAAGATTTAATTATAAAATAACTTCACTAAAAAGTAATTTATCAGAAACAGAAAGACTCCCTAACTAATAGCTAAGTAATTTTCCCTTTTCAGTATTAATTTTTCTCTCAGCGCTACAGACTAAGCAAATACAGCAAGGTAAATCAGCAAATACATCTTATATATGCTTAAGTAACTTCTCATCTGAGAACACAGTGTTTTTTTTCTGGTCTGAGGAAACCCTAATTGGATGCCTGCCTATCTTTCTTTATCTCTGGTCACTCTTGTTCTCTCAATACTCTTTTTGTTTTTGTTTTTGAGTCATACCTGGCGGTGCTGAGAGGTTTACTCCTGGCGTCGTACTCCTGGCAGGCTTGGGGGACCAAATGGGATGCCAGAAATTGAACCATTCAGGGTTGGCCGTGTGCAAGGCAAATGCCCTACCTCTGTACCATCACTCCAGCCCCCTCCCTTTATACTCTTTTTATTTTTTCTTTTTTTTTGGTTTTTGGACCACACCCGGCGGTGCTCAGGGGTTACTCCTGGCTGTCTGCTCAGAAATAGCTCCTGGCAGGCATGAGGGACCATATGGGACACTGGGATTCGAACCAACCACCTTTGGTCCTGGATCAGCTGCTTGCAAGGCAAATGCCACTGTGCTCTCTCTCCGGGCCCATCCCTTTATACTCTTAACTATTCCGTTTTTTCCAGTTCCATGAAAAATATTTTTTTCTGTTATTGGGCCACAGCTGTCAATGCTCAGTGGTTATTCCCAGCTTTACACTCAGGAATTACTCCTGGTAGTGCTCAGGATAATTTGGGATGCTGGGGATAGAACCTGGTCAGCCATGTGCAAGGCGAACACCCTACCCATTGTACTATCTTTTTGGCTTCTGTTCCTTGAATTTTACATTTCCTCTTCATTTAATGACTTTTGCTCTTATCTAGAATTAAACTTTCAAAATCAAGTTATATCTTTATGTATAGCTATGGTACTTATGTTCTGCTGTATGCTTGATTCTCATTACCTCTTTAATGTTCTCTGAAGCATTTTTCATTACCTGATTTTGGTGGTGTTTTCTTTTCTTTTCTTTTCTTTTTTTTTTTTAATCTGGCTGTACTCAGGCTGAACTTCTGGCTCTATACTCAGGGCTTACCACTGGCAGTTCTCAGAAGACAGTATGTGATGCTGGAAATTGAACACAAGTCTGCTGGGTGCAAGACCAAGCACCTTACTTGCCACATTATCTGCCAGTCCCATCATTAAAATTTTTCTTTCTCGGGGGCCAAAGAGATAGCATGGAGGTAAGGCATTTGCCTTTCATACAAAAGGACTGTGGTTCGAATCCTGGCATCCCATATGGTCCCCTGTGCATGCCAGGGGCAATTTCTGAGCATAGAGCCAGGAGTAACCCCTGAGCACTGCCAGGTGTGATCCAAAAACCAAAAAAAAATTTTTTTTTCTTTCTGGTTTTTGGGTCACATGTGGTGGTGCTCAGGCTTACTCCTGGCTCTGTGTTCAGCAATGACTTCGGTCATCTAGGATGTCCGAGATTGAATCCAAGGTTAGCAAGGCAAGCTTCCTACTTGCTCTTCTCTCTCTCGGACCCATCATTTAAAACTTGTTGTTTTACTTTTCTTTTTGGTTATCTGCTGTCTCCCTAACAGTAGTGAGTTTTACCTGGACTTGTATGCTCACTGATTTGAAATGAGACTATACAACGTCCTATGGAGATAGTTTATTCATAGAGGTAGACAATTCAATAAACTATGAAAGAGGTAAATCTTAAAACATAGGTGTTCATAAAATGTTTTAGGACCACAGATAGAAGAATAATTTTCTGAGGCTAGAGGCATAGTGTATGGGTAGGGTGCTTGCCTTGTGCACGGCCAACCTGATTTTGGTTCACTATAATTACCTAGGCCTGCTATGAGTGATTTCTAAGTGCAGAGTCAGGAGTAATCCCTGAACACTACCAGGTGTGGTCCAAAAGCCATAAAGAAAAAATAAAAACAAAAAACAAAACCAACAAAACTTAACCCTAAAAAAAACCTCTAAAAACTAAAAGATAATTTCCTAGTGGTAAGCCATGAGGTATTGAAGATGAATTAGTATTTTGTATTTCATACTAAACTACTTTTTTTTTTTTTTTGGGTCACACCTAGCAGCGCTCTGGGTTACTCCGGGAAGGCTCAGGGGACCATATGGATGGGATGCCGGGATTTGAACCAATGACCTGCTGCATGCAAGGCAAATGCCTTACCTCCATGATATCTCTCCAGCCCCACTAAACTACTTTTTAATGGTATCTTGCTGCTTAGTCATTCTTGAACTAGTCCATTCTTCACATAACCTAGCTATTTACATTTCTGTAAAGAGAGGGTGATGTTACTGACTTCAAGATATTTTTATTTTGTTGTAGCCAACTATGCTCAGGTCTTAGGCCTGGCTCTGCACTCAGGGATAATTCCTGGTGATGCTCAGGGGACCAGATGTGGTTGGGGGGATTGTACCCCGGTTGGCCATGTGCAAGGCAAGTACCCTCCTTGCTCTTCTATCTCTCAGGCCTCTTCACAAAGGTGTTTTATTTGTGTGTGTGTGTGTGTGTGTGTGTGTGTGTGTGTGTGTGTGTGTGTGTGTGAAAATTAACTATGTAATGTTGGTTAATGACTTTGAAAATGCAAAGTGCTGTTTAAGCCCTCAGGTTCTGAAGCAAATTAACAACCACTTTCTAGATTTGTTTTATTATGTACTGAATTCCCAATTACTCAAATAGTAATGAATATGACATTTAGAGAAAGATGATTTATTTAGGAATAGCTTTCTTACTTGAATTATATACCTTTCCAATATTTTTTTAGTAGAAGATAATAATTATTTTTCTATTTACTTCATTGTTTTCTCAGAAGAGTAGAAATGTGGAATAACCCCCAGGAGGCAGTAGTATACCAAGAATATTGTGCATCCAGAACCATCTAAACTGCACTGAGAGTCTGTTAGTCATTAGAAACTTGACTTACACTCTGAGACTTCTCTTTTTATTGATCAGATGTGAAGGTTTCAACAGATATTTTAACTTTCCTTTTCTTATTTTATTATCATGTTTTTAATATTTTCCCCCTTTCTCTAAGAGAGGATTCTATTTACTTTAGTACATGGATTGTACATGGATCTAATTAGTATCTAGGATTGTTATATATGCTGAAGTACCTAACCTTATGCTGTGTTTATTTCCTATCCTGTACAATGGATATTTTTCTAAAAGCTCAGAATAAGTAAAAATGTCGTGAAGTTTGGTATTTCATTAAAAATGAATCATTCAATATAAATGGACTATTATTGAATAATATTGCTAAAATTAATTTTGGCAGCGACTTTCAAACCCCTCCTTAAAGTTCTAATGGGCAGGATGTATTTAAAACTCTTGACAGGAGCTGCTACCTTAATGATTCCCTTTTATGAATTTCCCTCTGGATCTTAGCTGGCTTCCTGGCTGACAGACTCATTAAAGACTCCAATTGCAGAGAATTAGGATTAGCTGTATTAATGTCAGTGGTGTACAAAAAGGAATGTTATTATTTAACCCCGACAGTTCTTTGGGCTCACTCCCAGCTCTGTGCTTGGGGGCTGAGGTATTAGGAAGAGCATATGAACTTGGGGGTTAAACCTGGGTCTCTGACATGCAAAGCATGTACTCTAGCCCTTTGCCCCTGGTCCTCAAAGACCAGAAGGGATTTTGGTATTAACATTACAAGCCACAGTATTTTCAAAGTGTAAAGCTTTATAAGAGTTTAAAAACAATGAAGGAGTTGGACATTTTCTTTTTGGAGGAGTGCCCTCTGTCTGTTCTAATAGCATAGCCTTAATCCCTCCCTGATTTATTGAATTGAATTAACACAGTCAACCTGCATTGTGTCCCTAGATTATGAACTTCTTGAGGGCAGAGACTTGGTTTTGTTCACTCATGTACTCCAGGCCCAGTGTGGTGACAGGTACATAGTAAGCTATTAACAAATACTGTAGATGGATTCTATGTTGAAACATTTTATTTTTCTATTTATTTTGGTTTTTGGGCTACACACAGTGATGCTTAGAACTTTCTCCTGGCTCTGTATTCAGGAATCACTCCTGGCAGGCTCGGGGACTATGTGGGGTGCCAGGAACTATTGTGGAGGGCCATAAACCCTGATTGAGAAATAATGCTCTAATGCAGCTGCCAGTTCTCAACCCATATAGGTCTAGGTGTAAAAGGGTTGAAGAAAGAAAGGTGTGCTACAGTGTTTCCCAAAGTGGGGATATCCACCTTGTCTAAGGTGCTTGCATGATCCAGGAAGCCAGTTGCTGTTTCTGGTGCAGTTAGGGGTTGCTTTCTGTTTGTTAGCTTAAGGTAGATGGAATCAGAGGATATCATGTTGAGTGCAGTCAGTCAGAAGAAAAAGGGACACATACAAAATCATCTCTCTCATATGTGACTTAAAAACTTATAGCAAGGTAGCAATGCAGGGCCAAAGGGAGAAATGACCTGATCCACACAATTGGACTGGGGGAAACTAGAGGAAGGGGTGTTTTAGAAGTCTTTGGGAAGGAATATGGGTACACTGGTGATGAGTGTGGTATTAGAGACACCATTATTTATGGGATTATAAGCCTAAGAATGTCAACTAAAAAATAAAATAGTTTGAATAATTTTTTAAATATCTTTATTTATACAATTTGATTACAAACATGATTGTAGTTGGATTTCAGTCATATAACAGTTTGAATAAATAAAAACAAGAGAGTTTGGAGCTGGAGAGATAGCATGGAGGTAGGGCATTTGCCTTGCATGCAGAAGGATGGTGGTTCGAATCCTGGCATCCCTGAGCCTGCCAGGAGTGATTTCTGAACAGAGAGCCAGGAGTAGTCCTGAGCACTGCTGGGTATGACCCAAAAACCACCACCCCCCAAAAAAAAAAAAAAAAAAAAAAAAAAAAAAAAAAACCAAGAGAGTTATCCTAATGTTTACAGCCAGAATGAACACACATCTCTATAAACTGTCACACATTGCTGATAATAGTTTTCTATTGTGTGATGAAAATACAAGTTTAAATTTAAAAAAGTACAATGAAAAAAAATGGCAGATTTCTGGGGTGTGTGTGCCAGTGAACAATTTTTCTTTCTTATAAAGGTGGTGGAGGAAGCTCAAGTAAGTTTAGAAACCTTTGCTCTATGACAAAGGCAAACAGGCTTTCAATCTTCTTTTCTACCAGGTCTATTTTTTAGAAGGGAGTTGGTACATTGTTACATTGATTACTAATTCTTGGAAATTATACAGAGTTGATGAGAACCAGTGTTTTAACTGATTTCAAAATACGTGTTGAGGGTTGATTTTCATGTTTTGTATTAGAGTTCCATAAAAAACAGCTTCTTTTTTTTTTAATTTTTATTGTGAACAAAGTGAATTACGAGTCTTTCACAGTAATACAGCTTCTTTCACAAAATGTGTTTTCTGTTCTTTCTGTTCTCTATACAGATATGAAGGCTTGAAACCCCACCCTGCCCCTGACTCCCCCACACAGAGGCTTTTCCTAATGCTGATTTTTATTAGCATATGTAAAAGTTAAGCCATGTGTCAACCCACGTAGCTTAGTTTTAGAATATTTTAGAATTAGAACTTTGATAAAGGCTTGGTTAGTCTCACTCTGATCTGCCTGCTATTGTGAGCTAGCTACACCTTCACTGATGTCAGTCGTCTTAAAAAGTGCATAGCACGGAGAGATAGCACATAAGTAGGGCATTTGTCTTGCAAGTGGCAGACCCAGGACCGACGTTGGTTCGAATCTCAGCATCCCATATGGTCCTCTGTGCCTTCCAGGAGCGATTTCTGAGCACAGAGCTAGGAGTAACCTCTGAGTGCTGCCAGGTATGGCCCGTAAAGCAAAAAAAAAAAAAAAAAAAGTGCATAGCGTGGGTCAGAGAGGTAGCTTAGTGTGCAGAACTCATACTTTGCTTGCAGGAGATCCAGGTTTAATCCCAGACACAGTATTGTCCCCGAGCACCAAACTGGGAAGTAACCACCTTTGAGCACCAACCAGTGTGTCTCCAAAACACGACAAAGTAAGGAAACAGTGTTTTTACTTTTTTGTTTGGTTTTGGGCTATACCCAGGAGGGCAGTGCTCAGGGCTTACTCCTGCCTTTGTGATCAGGGATCACTCCTTGGGGGCTAAGGGGCCATATGAAGGTGTTTGGAACTGAACCCAGTTCAACTACCTGCAAGTCAAGTGCCCTACCCTCTCTATTCCAACCCTGCATAGATTGTTCTCTATTTTATCATCTGGAACATGTAGTGTATTAAAAATAATGAAATTGCAGGGGAAAAGAGTCAGATTTTTTTTTGCTACAATTGATTTAATTATTTGGGGCTCATTGACAAATGAGGGCAAGTATTAGTTCCCCTTCCACTTGTGATTTATGAGAATTAATAAAAAATATTAAAAAACCCTAAAACTTTATTTCTCTTTTTTTTGGTGGGGGTGGTACAACTCAGTGGTGTCCAGGGCTTACTCCTCGCTGAGCTCAGGGATCACTGCTGGAGGGCTCAGGAGACCACATAAGGTGCTGGAGATCAAGTTCAGGTCAGTTTTGTGCAAGATAAGAGCTCTACCCACTGTACTATCTCTCCATCTCATTTTTTCTTTTTTGGGGGGGGGCACACCTTGCGATGCTCAGGGGTTACTCCTGGCTCTGTGCTTACAAACCGCTCCTGGTAGGCTCAGGGGACCATATGGGATGCTGGAATTAAACCTGGTTCATCCCATTTGGCCGCATGCAAGGCACTGTGCTACCTACCACTGTGCTATTTCTCTGGCCCGCCATTTTCCCTTTTTAAAGTCTTACTAATACTTGAATTACTAACAGTGGGTAATAGATTTGGTATGAGAAAATAGGAAAAATATGTTGAACTTTCATTTGACTAGGTTTCTAAGAATATATATTTTACGTCAGAAGGTCTTGTAACTGTGATTACAATTTTGATATTATTGATTATTCTCTTGACTAGGTTTGACTTTCAGGGAATAAATATTAGTGTTCTCATAGTAAGGGTTTTGCAAAGTTAATTTACCTTGGAAATGAGGGGTTACATTAACTTTTAATTATATTAGTAATTAAAAAGTAACCTGGGGACAAAATAATCTCTGAATTTAATTTTGATTCTAAAATATAAGTTATAGTTTTGATGCCTTTCATCACAACTTCTGGCACTTAGATGGGTCTTAATAGCATCAGGAAACATTTATTTATAAATTTGGGTTGGTGACATGCAAGACAAGTACCTTCCTCACTAAAATATTACTCTGGCCTCCCAATATTTATTTTTGAGTTTGTATCTTTCAAGAGTTCTTATGAAATACTCCAATAAAAGTAAGTCAGAGGAAGGTAGGGAAGGTCAGGGAAGCTGACTTGGAAGCCCTGCAGTGTAGATTAGGAGTCTGAAGCAGTTAATTGGGAGATGGAAACATTTCTCAGGGCCACCAAGGAGCCTTGTGTCTTGGGCAGGAGGAATAGAACAGCTGCTTCTCTAGGTCCTCCTCCCAAACTATTTTTTTTTTTTTGTCATAGCTGCAGTGCTCAGGCTTACTCCTAGCTCTGCACTCAGCAATCACTCTTGCCAGGCTTGGAGAATTATAGGGGGTGCTGGGGATCAAACCTGAGTCAGCCTCATGCAAAGCAAACGCCCTACTGCTGTCCTATCACTCTGTCCTCATTGTTATCACTATCACTGTTTCTCACCAAACCCCAAAGACTTTTATTTTACAAGTTTGCACTTTATGTTTCTTTTCTTGGCCAAGAAAAGACCCAGATCAATACCAAAAAAGGGCTTCTTGGAAATCTCAGGGGACTTAGAAAAGTGGATAATTGTGCTTTTTTCCAGATAAGATTCTTAACCTGAACAGGTAAGAAAGAACCCTCCAGAATCCAAAAACAAAAGACAGCTCTTAGCATGGTTCTTGGACACAGACAGAATTTTGCCATGTGAGGTTTAATTATTTCATTACTTTTCTTTTCCTTTGGGAAAATAAAATCATGGTCTGTTCCCAGGTTAATTGACCAAGCAGTATGAACCTGATATTTCTTCTGTGTTTGGATCCTGGTGGTATTTGTGGGGAGCTCCTGGTGCTGGGATTAAATTTCAGGACCTTATACTTACCATACATGCAAGTCTATCCCTTTGAGCCATCTCCGTGGTCCCAAGCTTTGATTCGTTTAGAGCATGAACTTTGACCTGAAAAAGATCCTTCTCCTGTTTTCTTTATTTGGTGCCACAGTTTGCCGTGCTCATGTGTGTTACTCAGGGAACCAGGCAGTGCCAGATATTGAACCAGGGCCTCGTGAGGGAATGTAAAGGTGATCCAAGATTTATTTTAATTGCTCCCTATTTTAATTTTCTGTTTTTGTTATTTTTTGAGGGGAGGCCACACCTGGTGGCGCTTAGTGGTTACTTCTGCTCTGCATTCAGAAATCACCCCTGGCAGGCTTGGGGGAACATATGGAATGCTGGGGATCGAACCCGGGCTGGTTGCATGCAAGGCAAACATGTTCTACCTGTTGTGCTATCACTCAGCCCCTGCCCTATTTTAACTTTTATTTCGTTTTAGGGCCACATCTGGCATGCTTAGGGATTACTCTTGATTCTGCACTTAGGAATTACCATATTTTCCTGTGTATAAATTGACTGGGCGTATAAGACGACCCCCTACTTTTCCTGTTAAAATATACAGTTTGGGCTATATTTGCCATATCAGACTACCTCTCTTTTACCACACACCAAATGGAAATTAAAAAGCATAGGAGAAAAAGAGTAGAACCCTCGAAAGTTAACAGTATATGTTTTATAAAGCTAGACTTTGGAGTGCCAACAATCATTTTACATTTGTCATTTGTAATGAGTGACTGTGACTTTTTAATTGTGATCTATATTGAGAACAGGGAGAGGGGGCTCCTCCAAGAGCAGTTGACTGGGGTGCAGTGATTGCTAGGACAGCTAGAGGGAGACAGAGCTCCTCCTCTGTGTCCCTTAAAAGCTAAACAGGATTGAGCACCGGAAAGCTGCATACCTGGCGGCTGGATGGGATGCAGCATTTGGTAACTCAGCTCCTCTGTGTGCCCTGAAAGATGAATCAGGACAAGCAGAGGACTGAGTGATGACACCTGGCAGCTGGATGGGATGCAGTAGTAAGAGGGGGCTGGATCACTCATCCCTGAAGCTGGAGTAAGTTTCAGCATGCCTTATACCGGCGTATAAGATGACCCCCAACTTTTTTTTTAAATAATATTTTATTTAAACACGATTACAAACATGATTGTGGTTGGGTTTCTGTCATGTAAAGAACACCCCCCATCACCAGTGTAGCATTCCCATCACCAATGTCCCAATTCTCCCTCCTCCCCACCCCACCCACCCCTGTCTGTACTCTACACAGGCTTTCTATTTTCCTCATACAGAAGTTGTCTTATATGCCAGAAGATACGGTACTCTTGGCAGTGCATGGGGATGATGCACTGGGTTTGCCGCCTGTAAGGTAAATGCCCTCTTCACTGTACTATCTCTCCAACCCCCTATTTTTATTTTTTTAATTTGGAAATTTTGTTCTGTTTTGTTTTGGGGCTACAGCCAGCAGTAATCAGGATTTACTCAGGGATTGGGATTCTGATTTACGGGACCTGATTGGATGCTGGGAACTGAACTCGGGTCTGCTGTGTGCAAGGCAAATGTCACCCGCTGTGCTATCTCTCTGGCACCTGGAAAACATTGTAATTAGCTATTTGAAATTCATCTGTAAATGAGAAACCTTTTTGTTTCGAGGATTACACCAAGAAGTTCTTGAAGCTCTTTCATACCATATTTAGACACTCACTCTGTGGTGCTTGGGTGGGATCTACCACTTGATCTACCACTTGCAACATTCCCAACTAAAGACTTTTTGTTTGTTTCTGGGCCACATCTAGTAGTGCTCAGGGACTACTTCCATCTCAGTGCTCAGGGATCCCTTCTGAAGGTATATAGTGAACCCTGTGATACGGGGGATTGAAACCAGATCTCCTGCGTACAAAGCATTCACCGGCCTATTTGAGCCATCTCTCTGTTTCCCAACACCCTACTTTTTATAAGTCTCACCAATGCTCCTGGGAATTTTTTTTTTTAATAATTTCTGTGAAATGGGAATCAAGTTTACTCAAGTTTGTTTTGGGGAATTAAGTAAAATAGCATAATCCATGCAAAAGTACCTTCTTTCTAATTCTCAATTCTTCGGGATATTTGTTTCCTGCTTCATTTCTCTTTCCCTTTAAATCTGGACTTGAAGGAGTGGTGGGATTGGTAGTTTCTACTTGAGAAAGGTTCATTGCTCCTCTATTTCACTAATTCTCAGTCTGTGATTTGCCAGTGATCTCATTGTCAAATCCTAGGCACTTGTTCTCTCACATTCCATATCTCAACGGAGGGTTGTTGCCTTACCCTGAAATCATTATCTCACAAACCTTTCTGAAATGATTGTTTGGCCATTTGGTATCTTTCCATCATTTTCAGGATAAAACGATTAATTTTGGCACGAAAAAGAAATCACTCAGTGTCTATCTGTGCTTTCTGTCTAATAAGGGAGGTGACTAGTCATAGGTGACTTTTTACATTTAAATTTGAATTAAGTGGCCAGGTATGCAACTCATTTGCAGAGCAATTGTCTTGCATCAGTGAAGTCCGGGCTTTGGTTCCTCAGTTCCTTGCACCATGGAAGATAAGAACTGTAATCTCAAGTTATTTACAATAGTAAGAAATAGAAATATTTAGTTCCTCAGACACACTAGAAATGTTCAATAGTCTTATACAATTAATGGCCATAATATTAGTCTGTTTAGGCATAGAATATTGTCATTATTGTGTAAAATTCCATTGGACAGTATAGATTCAGGTTTAAGATTTTTTTGAATTTTGTTTTTGGGCCATCCTCCTCAAGGTGTTCAGGAGTTACTACTCCTTGCTCTGCAATAAGGAGTCACTCACTCCTGGAGGTGCTCAGGGGGCCATATGGGATGCTGGGGATTGAACTCTAGTTGGACATGTGCAATGCAAGTGCCATATCAACTGTACTTTCTGTGTCCAGTCTAGGGTGTTCTTATTTGTTTGTTTTTTGGCTTTTGGGCCACATCTGGCGGTGCTCAGGGGTTATTCCTGGCTCTACTCAGAAATCGGTCCTGGCAGGCTCGGGGACCATATGGCATATTGGGGATCGCACCCAGGCCCGTCCTGGGTCTGTCCCAGGTTGGCTGTGTACAGGGCAAAAACCCTACAGCTGTGTTATGACTCTGCCCACCCCCCACCCCAGTTTAAGATATTTTTAAAGGTGAGTGGTAGCATTGTTTTTCACCAGGTATCTGGAGAGGTAGGAGCTATACCTCCATCATTTTAGGTTGTGAATTAAGAATCAAAGGAATTGCACTAATTTAATGAAAGAAAGAAAGGAATACTGCAAAAATATCCCTTTCACCTCACTGTTTGTTTACAAAAGCTCAAACATTTATCTTAGAAAAACATAGTGCCGGGGCCGGGTAGGTGGCGCTGGAGGTAAGGTGTCTGCCTTGCAAGCGCTAGCCAAGGAAGGACTGTGGTTCGATCCCCCGGCGTCCCATATGGTCCCCCCAAGCCAGGGGCGATTTCTGAGCACATAGCCAGGAGTAACCCCTGAGCGTCAAACGGGTGTGGCCCAAAAACCAAAAAAAAAAAAAAAAAAAAAAAGAAAAACATAGTGCCATTTTATTATTAAAGAAAAGAATTTATGTTGAGAAACTTTCTTGAGATCTTCAGCTCCTGGTAAATGGTATCTTAGATATGAAAGTAAAATCCAGCTGCTTTTCTGCTTTTTTTGGCTTAATAGTATCTTGTAAGTGTAAATAGTTTTGTTGAGTCAAAGGAGACTTTTCTTTTAAAATTTTCATGTTGTGGGGCCGGAGTGGTGGCATAAGCAGTAAGGCTTCTGCCTTGCCCACACTAGCTTAGGATGGACTGCGGTTCAATCCCCTGGCGTCTCATATGGTCCCCCAAGCCAAGAGCGATTTCTGAGTGTATAGCCAGGAGTAACCCCTGAGTGTCACTGGGTGTGGCCCCCTCAAAAAAACCCCCCAAAATATTTTTTATGTTGTGTAGATGATCATTGTCTTGAGACTGAATTTTTCTGTTCAGCTTATAGTCAAGAAATCTATGGCTGTTTCACTCCCAGGTATATGCTAGTAATGCTGTGACTTTTAGGAAGCTCCTGGATATTAATGCTTTAAGTCCTGGATTCTGCAAAAATAGGACCTAGGCTGAAAGAGGCTGTAAAATGCAGACACTGACAAGTAGAAAAACAAAGAGATTTTCAGAGGGAATTGTGAATATTTAGTCTGACTCTTTAGTTCACAATTAGTCTTTAGTACTACATTCCTCATTAACTTTGCTCTATTACAACCTAATTTTAAGGAAGAAAATGGTCTTATATTTGTCATCTGTTTCCTATCTTGGTTGTTAACTTTCAATCCTCAGAAAGCAATTCTTTTTCTGTTAAATAGTTTATAGATATTTTAACATTTTTTGGGCCACACCCAGAAGTACTCAGGGATTACTCCTGGGTCTGCACTCAGGAATTACTCCTGGCAGGACTTAGAGCACCATATGGGAAGCTGAAGATCGAACCCAAATTGGCTGTGTGCAAGGCAAGCATCCTATTGGTTGATCTATCTCCAGACCAGATATTTATAACTTAAGCTTTTTTTTTTTTTTAAGGAAACCAGTTTGTATTTAATCAATTCTTGTAAAATTGCAAATGAAAAATTGTGAGACTTACTTTTAAAAAATGGGAATACTGAAATGCTGTAACAAAGGGGAAGAGGTATTTGTATTACAAGTGAATAAAGGACAGGAATTAGGATCACTAGACAACAAACTGTGAGAAATGTAGTGTTTCTCATTTGTTTTGTCTTATAGCTGTGGAGGAACCATCATAGAATCTAATTTGGTACTTTTTTTTTTTTTATCTAGACCAGCTGTTGGTCATGTGATCATACTCTTGCTTCTGAAAAGAGTACTAATATATTAGGGGAGTATTTTTTCCCATTTTGTTGGCATTTTATTTTACCTATTGTTTATATATTGATTTTTAGGCCACAACCAGCCATGCTCAGGACTTATTCCTGGCCCTGTGTCAGGGATCATTCATGATGGGGTTGGAGAGTATATGGGGTACTGAGTATTGAACCTAGCTCAGCTTCATTCAAGGCAAACACCTTACCCACTCTACTATTTTTACAAGCCCAAGGTATTTTAAATTGCTACTTGCATATCACCTGGAATGTGCTAATGTACTTTAGAAGTTCCCCTTATACAAATGCAGTTATTATTTTTATTTATGACTCGCAAGTGAAGTGTCCACACCAGGTTGCATATAAAAAATTTTAGAACAAAGAAATGTGACTTGAACATGTAAGTCTTCTCCTCTTCTTCTTTCTCCTCTTCCTCTTTCTCTTCCTCCTCTATTTCCTCCTCCTCCTCTTCTTCTTTCTCCTCCTCTTTCTTCTTCCTCTTCTTTTTATGAATAGAGCTCTTGTTTTTATTTTGATGAGTGGAGAACATTCCAACTCTAACCCTCTCTTTACAATCTGTCTTTAATTTGCAAAAAAGATGCATTCCAATTTTTCAGACATAAAACTGTTTAATAGACTTTTTGGATTTGCCTATTCTCTAGTCATTTTGGTTGCTGTGAAATTCTATATAAGCCATTTATGGTCTCTTTTATTTGCATATTTTTAGCTACTACTTTGATATTAAAAATAGTTAGATGGTGTTTCACCTCAGTCTTGAAATAATACACCTTTGCAATGATTATGTAGTTTTTTTTTTTTTTTTTTTTTTATTAGAGAGAGCTGTTACCAGGCAGTTCTTCCCTGGAAAAATAATGAAAGCATTTTCAACATCTTGGATCATTTAGTTCATCTTACTTATCCTCAGTGAGACATAAGTTGTATGTAATTTTCAGACTGGTTATTGTTTAAGCATGGACCTTTCTGATTTTGTTCTCTTTTCTCAGTGGCACTAAGAAACACATATTTTCTTGGTGTCATGTCCTCCACATTGTGCTTTAATGTTGTAACAAGTATTTAAGACATTGTAAGCCCCAATATTGAATGGAGCTTGGTCAGTTAGTTACTTAATATATTCAGGTAAGATAAATCTAAAAGTCCTTTTAAGAATAATATATTATTAGCTGAGAAAATGGTAGTAATTAATAGGCATAAATAGTTATTATTACAATAATATTGCTTGTTTTATAAAAAAAATAAACCTCCTAGGTCATAGCAATCTCATGTTTTGTATGTAAGAGTCTTGGATTCAACTCCTGACTCTGCATGTTTCTCCAAGGACTGCTGGGAATGATTCCTGAGCTGGAATTAGTCCCTGAGCACTGTGGGATGTGACTCTCCCACCCCAAAAACCCCCAACAAAAAAACAAATAAAAAAAATAAACCAAGTCTTTTTTGGAGGGTTTTGAACCACATCTGGTGATGCCCAGGGATTACTCCTGGTGGTGCTTGAGGGATCAGTGGGATATTAGGATTAGAACCCAAGTTGGCCACATACAAGGCAAGTGTTCTTCCTGCTGTACTATTTTTCTGGCTCCAAAATATACCAAGTCTTAAGAGTTCAGATGATTGAGACGGAGTGGTAGCACAGTGGTAAGGTGTTTGCCTTGTAAGTGGCTGACTCAGACGTGGGTTCTATCCCCAGCATCCTCTATGGTCCCCCAAGCCAGAAGTGATTTCTGAGCATTGCCAGGTGTGGCCAAACATCCCCCCACCCCCCAAAAAAAGAATTTAGATGATCATAGTTTATTGGCAGAGTGCTTTGCATATATAAATTTAGATACCTGAAACATACCAAAAATGAGATCATTTAAAGTTACTGTATTTCCTGTCATATAAGACGACTTTTTAATCCATGAAAAACTTCTTAGAAGTTGGAGGTCATCTTTTTTTTTGGGGGGGGGAGTGTCATCTTATACGCCAGTATACGGCATGCTGAAACTTACTCCAGCTTCAGGGATGAATGATCTGCCCCCTCTTACCACCGTATCTCATCCACCTGCCGTCTGTCATCACTCAGTCCTCTGCTTGTCCTGATTCATCTTTCAGGACAAGAGGAGCTGAGTTACCGAATGCTGCATCCCATTCAGCCGCCGGATATGTGGCTTTCCAGTGCTCAGTCCTCTGTTCAGCTTTTAAGGGACACAGAGAAGGCGCTTTGTCTTTCTCTAGCTGTCCTATTTATCACTACACCCCAGCCAGCTGCTCTTCGAGGAGCCCCCTCTTCCTGTTCTCAATGTAGGTCAGAATTAAAAAATCACAGTCACTCACTACAAATGACAAATGTAAAATGGTTGTTGGCACTCCAAAGTCTAGCTTTATTAAACATATACTGTTAACCTTTGAGGGTTCTACTCTTTCTCTCTTATGTTTTTTTAATTTTCATTTGGTGTGTGTTAAAAGGGAGGTAGTCTTATACAGCGAATATAGCCCAAACCTTATATTTTAACAGGAAAAGTAGAGGTTGTCTTATATGCCAGAAAATACAGTAATTATCAATTTTGGAACCACATCTGGCAGTGCCCAGGGTGCACTCATAGCTCTGTGGTTAGGGATCATTCCTGGTGAGGCTTGGGGACCTATAGAATAGAAGCATAATCTATCCTATAGTATGGGCCTATAGGATAGGATAGAGATAGATAGAAAGAGAGAGTGCTAGGGATAGATCCCAGGTCGGCCACATGCAAAGCAAGCATGCTGCCTGCTGTTCTGTCTCTCCAACCTCCACTTAAATTTAAGATAAAAGGGCTGTGCTTGCTGGAGCATTCTAAACAATACTCTTTCAAGTTTAAAAAACCCTTAACTGTATTTTATGCCTTATATCAGGTAGTTGAGATGCTATACATATCAGTGAGTTATTTATAATGCATGCTCTACTATTTAGATCATGCTAAGTAACAGATATCTAGGAAAATAAACATGTGATAAATATTCTTGCAGTGATTTTCTCTGTGTTTAAATCATAATGTTGGATTTTATTTGTTATTATTTTAGCCTCCTTTGTTGAAATGTCATGGTATGTATGTTTGTTACTCATGATTATTAGTTTCTCTAAATATTTTTTTTCGGCCAGAGAGACAGCACAATGGTAGGGCGTTTGCCTTGCAAGTGGCTGACCCAGGACTAATGGTGGTTCAAATCCTGGCATCCCATATGGTTCCCCATGCCTGCCAGGAGTGATTTCTGAGCAGAGAGCCAGGAGTAACCTCTGAACACCCCCGGGTGTGGCCCAAAAACAAAACAAACAAAAAACTGTTTACCTCTAAATATTTTTTCTCTAAATCACAAGTTACTATCTAATTATTTCTTGGAATTTTCTAATTTTATTTTATTTACCACCAAACTCCCATTTTTGTGACATCCTATGGTATAGTTTTTATTTAAAGAAATATTATAAAATTATTAAAGCAAAATTACTTTATAAGTATGCTGTTCAAATTACTTGAGGAAGAATTTATTTAAACAAGAGAATGAGAATTTTATTATTTAAATAAGATGTAATTCTTGTTAATTCCAAGAGGATATAGATTAAATCCCTTAGGACTTTAGCTTTCTAAGATAGCCTTTGCAATATTTTTAGAAATAGTTATCCAAAATATGGGCCCGGAGAGATAGTACAGTGGCGTTTGCCTTGCAAGCAGCCGATCCAGGACCAAAGGTGGTTGGTTCAAATCCCGGTGGTTCAAATCCCGGTGTCCCATATGGTCCCCTGTGCCTGCCAAGAGCTATTTCTGAGCAGACAGCCAGGAGTAACCCCTGAGCAACGCTGGGTGTGGCCCAAAAACAAAAAAACAAAACAAAAAAAAAAGAGTTATCCAAAATACGAAAAAACTTAAAATTTCTCCTACCAGATGTCATATTTGATAGATTATCCTAGGAATCAACACTGATATGTAAAAGATGAGCAAAAAAATTTGAGATTTAAAATGTCTACTTTTATATTCAGTGGGAAGAATATTTAATTCTAGACCTTGCACAATATTTAGAACCATTATATTTGGTAACCATTATTTTTCTAGTGTTTCTAGTAAATGCTTAATTAAGCATAGCTGTGTTTGAGATATGTGTGAAAACAGCATTAGTTCTAACCCAGTAGGTTAAATTCATGGGAATCTTGAATAAATAAACTGAGTCCAGCATAAAGGGAGTGTCTGTGGAGAGGTCAGTGAGAGTGCAGGAGGGCAAGGTTCCTAATTCAGAACAAAGTAGGGTTTATCAGGAAGTCTGGTTTGGAACTTGGAGGAAGGGGGCAGAAATAGACAACAGCAACAAACTCCTTATAATAAGATAAGTCCATTCTGGGAATTAAATGTATAGCATGATGACTATAATTAGTAGTACTGTTAGTGTACATTTGGAACTTACTAAGAGTAGACCTTCAAAATTACGTAAGAATTGTAGACATATGAGTTACATTAAGACAAATGATACCTAATAGATGTTAAGTAAACTTTGTAGTACTAATTTTAGAAGCTGTACATATATGAAATCTTTTTATTGAATGCCTTGAAAATTGCAATTTATGTGGAATGTTAGGTTATAGCCTAATAAATCTAGGAAAAATGGAAGATATTTTCTGAGGAGGGGAAAGAGATGGTGATGTGCCTTGTAAGATTTGGAGCAGAGGGTTAGAGCAATAGCACAGCAGCTAGGGCATTTACCTTGCACAAAGCTGACCAGATTTTGATTCCTGGCATTCTATATGATCCCCAAAGGACTGCCAGGAGTGATCCCTGAGCTCAGAATTAGGAGTCAGCTCTGAACAACTATCAGGTGTGACCCAAACACTGCTCCCCCCGCCCCCCCAAAGAGAAAGATTTGGATAGTCACATTAAAAGACAGTTCTGCTTCAGCTTTGATGTAAAACAATGCTGTGGTGGTTTATTTATCGGGGGGGGGGGGGGGAAGGTATTGCATTCACAATGAGGTATTGTGGTATTCAATAAGGTCTTTATTGCCGAAGATTGAACCCAGATCAGCCATGTGCAAGGCATCCACCCTATCTGCGGTACTATATGTACTATATACTATATAATATGCTTTGGCCCCTCTTTTTTTAATTTTTTTTGGCCACACTCAGTGATGCTTAGGGATTACTCCAGGCTATGTGCTCAGAAATCGCTCCTGGCCTGGGGATGTCAGAGGATCGAGCCGTGTTCCATCCTAGGTCAATTGTGTGCAAGGCAAACACCCTACACTATGCCACCGCTCCGGCCCCATATGTGTCATTTTAAAGATGGATTATATAATAGACATATAAAATTCTCTAACCATCCTGTAAAGGAAATACAATCTTGAGATTTTTGTTGTTGTTGTTGTTGTTATTACTACTATTATAACTACTACTACTGTTACTACTACTACTGTTAAGTTTTTGGGCCACTCCTGTTGGTGCTCAGGGCTTACTCCTGGCTATGCATTTAGGACCAGTACTGAGTGGGCCTCAGGGGAACATAGGTAGTGCATGGAATACAACCCAGGTTGGCTGCGAGCAAGGCAAGTGCCCTATTCTTTGTACTATTTCTCTGGCTCCAAAAATGAATTCGTTATTACTCTTGTAGTTTTTGGGCCATATCAGGCAGTGCACAGGCCTTACTCCTGGCCCTGTGATTAGGGATCACTCATGGCAGAACCGGGAGATCATTTGGGGTGGCAGGAATTGAATTGGGTTGAGCATGTTCAAGGCAAGTGCTCTCTCTACCTGTTATACTATCACTCTGGTCCCTCAAACATTCCCAGAATCTTCGATGCCATCAGCATCCTTGCATGTTTTATTTTCTAATAAGTAAACACTTCTCATTTTTACAGTGACCTTATTGAAAAAACTTTAAACATTTTATAATTACCTTTTTTAAGCACCGTGTTTACAAGTTGTTCATGATTTTCAGTCATAGAATGTACATCACCCTTCACCAGTGCACATTTGCTGCCACCAATGTCCCAGTTTCCTCCCCCATCTTCCTCTGGGGCAGGTATTTTATATTTCTCTCTCTCCTTTTTTGACACTGTGGTTTGCACTATTGCTAATGAAGAAGTGCTATGTATATCACTTTATCCCCTTTCAGCACCCAGTTCTTGTCCAGAATAATCTGTTCCAAGTATCTTTGTCACATGACAACAGTGGACAGTTCACTACCCTAATTGCATTTATTCTTTGTGGCAAGCTTCCTATCATGCACTGGTCCTCTTGATCCTCATCTCTATTGTCTCTGATATATTAGCATACTATATTTTATTTTTCTTATATTCCACAAATGACTGAGATTATTCTATGTCTATTCCTCTCCTTTTGACTCAACATAATAATCACCATTTCCACCAATATAAAAGTAAATCTCATGATTTCATTTTTTCTAATAGCTGTGTAGTTACAATTGACTATTTTTTTTATAGTTTTGCAATATGTATTATAGATTCTTAATAGTATAATTTCTAATTTTACTTAACTTTATTTTTTATTTGTTTTTGGACTATACCCAGTAGTTACTCCTGACTTTTTGTTTTTGGCTGTATATATATATTTTTTGGGGGGGGGCTGTTTGTTTTTGGACTACACCCAGCAATTACTCCTGGCTCTGCACTCAGAGGTCATTTCTGTTGGTGCTTGGGGGACCATAAGGGACACCAAGAGTGGAACCCAGGTCAGCTGCATGCAAGGCAAATGCCCTACTTTTTGTGCTATTGCTTTGGCCCCCTGCTACTTAAAACTTTTGTTTTAACAACTAGAATGAGCCTGTTAGTAATTTTGGGGGTGTGTGTGTGGGTTGTTTTAGTCATATCAGTAAAGAGGCTTTTTCTGACTTTGAACTCAGGAGTGACACTAGGTAGTATTGAAACTAGAAAAGTTAACAACCCGGGGCCGGGCGGTGGCGCTGGAGGTAAGGTGCCTGCCTTGCCTGCGCTAGCCTAGGATGGACCGCGGTTCGATCCCCCAGCGTCCCATATGGTCCCCCAAGAAGCCAGGAGCAACTTCTGAGCGCATAGCCAGGAGTAACCCCTGAGCGTCACAGGGTGTGGCCCAAAAACCAAAAAAAAAAAAAAAAGAAAAGTTAACAACCCAACTGTGTGTCCAAGTGAAAGGACATACTTTTTTGGGGAGGGGGGTCACACCTGGTAGTGGCACTCAGGGGTAACTCCTGGCTCTGTGCTCATTCTTGGCAGGTTCAAGGGACCATATGGGATACAGGGGATTGAACCCAGTTTAGCCGCTGTTATAGCTTCAACTCTGCCCTGTCTCTCTCTTTAAATTAAAACTAATTAAACTTGAGAGAAAGGCAGATCAAAAGTAGACATAGGCTAAAACTTGACCTATTGTGCCAGTTAGTGAATACAAAGGAAAGTTCTTGAAAGATATTAAAAGTGCCACCCCAGTGAACACTTGAATGATAAGAAATAAGATGCTGGAGAGTAAACAGACCCCAGACCCTAGCAGTGGCACCTTTACATCTTTGCTTTCAGGAGAGTGACCCAGAAACACAATGTCACCAGATCAAATCAATAGAAGTCACACACAGAGCAACAAATGTTGTCCCAAGTGCTCTGCTTGGAGTAAATCTGAATACCGAGCACTAAACTTGGGCCTTCTAACTTAAGAAAGCTGGCAGAAGATTGAGCCCTATTTCCAAGATAGCTGCTGAGTCCAGGGGTGCAAGAAAAAAAGAAATAAGATGCTGTTAATGCTGAGAGAGAGAAAGTTTTAGTGGTTAGGAGAGAAGATTAAATATACTGAGCTGGAGAGATAGTATAATAGGAAATAGTACAGAGAGATAGTACAAAGAGAAAGTACATTTACCTTGCTCATGGTCATCCTGGGTTTGATCCCCAGTACGCCATATGATCCTCCATGCCCTGCTAGGAGTGATCCTTGAGTGCAGAGTAAGCCCTGAGCACTGCTGGTGTGGCTCCCAAACCAAAACAAAAGTGCAATTGAGGTGGCAGTAGTTATTGATATAGTAGCTTCGGCAATTTATCTGGAAGATGTAATCAAGACAATTAATGAATGTTCTATGCTAAACAGCAGATTTTTTGGTGTTAGACCTAAGGGTCTCATATTAAGATAGATGCCTCATCCAGAACTTTAGTAGCTAGAGAGAAAAAGTAAATTCTTGCCTTCAAAGCTTCAGAAGACAGACCAACTCTGTTAGGAAGTCAAGCAGCTGCAGATTTGAGCTTGAAGCCAATGTTCATTTACCATTTCAAAAATCCTAGGGCCTTTAAGGATGACCCTAAATGTACTTTGCTTAGACTCTATAAATGGAAGAAGCACAGAGCTTATGTGATGGCATATCTGTTGTAACATGGTTTACTGAATGTTTTAAACTCACTCTTCAGACCTTACTACTCAGAGAAAAGATTTCTTTCAAAATATTTTTATTTTTTATTATTTTTTTGCTACTCCTTGACAGTCCTCTTGGTTTCTCAGGAGCTCTGATTGAGAAGTACAAGGAAAAGAGTGTTATTTACATATTTGCTAACAAGGCATCTATTTTTTTTTTTTGCAGCCTATTGGATCAAACAGTTGTTACAATTTTCAGATATTATTTAAGATTTCATGAAGCTGTAGCTGCCATAGTGAATCCTCTGAGGATCTGGATAAAGTGGAGGGGGTGGGAAGCCCTTCTGGAAAAGATTCATCATTCTAGATGCTATTAAGAACATTCATGATTCACTGGAGGGGGAACAAAATATCAACATTAGCAGGAATTTTGAAATTGATTTCAACACTAAGGATGATCTCGAGGGACTTAAGACTTGAAAAAGTAAGTGCAGATATAGTGGACATAGGAGAAGTAGAAGTGGAGCTGGAGAGATGGCACATCAGTAGGGCATTTGCCTTGCATGCAGCCGACTGGGAAGGACCCACTTCGACTCCCGGCATCCCATATGGTCACCCAGGCTGCCAGGGTGATTTCTGAGAGCAGAGCCAGGAGTGACTGCTGAACGCCGCTGGGTGTGGCCCGAAAACCAATCAATTAATAAAGTTAAAAAAAAGTGGAGCTGGAAGACATGAGACTTCTGCAGTCTCATCAAACTTTAATGAATATGTTGCATTTATGGAGAAGCAAAGAAGAAAGTGGTGTCTTGAGATGGAATCTAGTGAAGATTCTGTGAAAATTGTTGAAATGATAGCAAAGGATTTCAAATTTCATGTAACTTAAGGATAAAACAGAGTTGGATAGGATTCACTCTGATTTCTAAAGAAATTCAGTGGATAAAGTGTTATCAGAAAGCAAACCTGGGTCCAGAGCGATAGCACAGCAGTAGGGCATTTGCCTTGCATGCAGCTGACTCAGAACAGACCTGGTTTGATCCCCGGCATCCCATATGGTCCCCTAAGCCAGGAGCGATTTCTGAGTGTAGAGCCAGGAGTAACCCCTGAGTGCCACAGGGTGTGGCCCCCAAACAAAACAAAACAAAACAAACAAGCAAAAGCAAACCCTACTACAGAGAATTCTTTCATGAAGGGAACAATTCTCAGTGCATCCAACCCCTTTAGTGTTTTACGTTGAGAATTTGCTGGCACCAGAGCCGTAGTTCATCAGGTAAATTGCTTGCCTGGCACATGTCCAGCACAGGCTCAATCCCTGGCATCTCATGTGGTCCCTCTATCCTACCTGCTAGGAGTGATTCCTGAGCATAGAACCGCGAGTAACTCCTGAACATCTCTGGGTGTGACTTAAATATTTTGCCACAGGGGCTGACATGATAGTACAGTGGGTAGAATGTTTGCCTTGCATCTGGCCGATCAAAGTTCAGTCTCCATGAAGTTCCCTGGGCCCTCCAGGAGTGATCCCTGAGGATAGAGCCAGTAGTAAGCCCTGAGCACTTCAGATGTGCCCAAAAACTGAAGGGCAAAGAAAAATAATTTGTCACATTTATTTGCCTTCACTGGTCCTCACCCTGACCACTTAGCCATCAATGTCAAGGTCAGACCTTCCCATAAAAACGATTGATACATGAAAGGCTTAGTTGTTGGGCAGCATTTTCATGATCTTATTGAAATATTTTCAAATTACTGTATGCACATGTTTGATGTAATGCTAATGCAAACTGAACAGTGT
This sequence comes from Suncus etruscus, assembly GCF_024139225.1. Taxonomy (NCBI): domain Eukaryota; kingdom Metazoa; phylum Chordata; class Mammalia; order Eulipotyphla; family Soricidae; genus Suncus; species Suncus etruscus. Next base: position 28,642,841 of record NC_064862.1, read on the forward strand.
ACCCAATAATAGAGTATAGACCTACGGTAACTTTACTGTTCACTGGGAGACCAAAAATTTTGGGGATTTGTATAATTGCATCATTTGCTTTGTTGTTGTAGTGGTCTGGAACTGAATCCACAAAATCCTTGAAGTGTGCCCACACTTCACAACTAGAATTCAAGTTTTAGTCTTTAATGTAAAATCACAGAACATTGATCCTTTTGTTTTTTTCTTGTGGGGGAGACGGGGCTGGATAACACTTGGCAGTGTCCAAGGATTACTTCTGGCTCTTTGCTTAGGGACTATTCCTGGTAATGCTCAGTGCTAGGGATTAGAACCTAGGTTATCCACACGCAAAACAATTTTTGTTTGTTTGTTTGTTTGTTTAGATTTTGGGCCACATTAGGCGATGCTCAGGTATTACTCCTGGCTCTGCATTCAGGAATCACACCTGTTGGGGCCCAGGGACTATGGGTTGCCAGAAATCCAACTCAGATTGGCTGTGTTCTAGGCAAGTGCCACTCGTTGTTGCTCCAACCATTTCGACTGTGGTCAATATTCATAACATAGAAGTTTCCATTTGACCATTTTTAGACACACAGTTCAGTGACATTAAATAATTCATTTTCTTGTACAACCATCACAAACTGCTGTCACTTCTTAGTTTTTTGTTTTTCATTTTTCCATGATGAAAGAGAAAGATTTACCTCTTGTCCCCTCTCCTTCTGGCTAATAAGCACATTTCTCTATACTTACTGGCTTCCAATATAATATCATCCATTTGCATATATTAGTATTGATTATTTATATTAGTATTGCTCTGAAAAGGCAATTCACAGCTGGATCATTTAGTCTTCTATGTTTACTGTTTTATTTCTTGTAAAACTTTGCTTTCTTTTGATTAAGAATAATTCCCTCATTGCCACTATTTTTTGTATTCTTTGTATTTATCACCAATTAAGTCTCAAATTATTTCTTAATTCTGTCTCTTCTCAATGCATTTTAAACACACTTAGTGTTTGGTGAATTTCATCTTCTTGATGGTTTCAATTAAATTTCCAGCTCTTCTGATTGGTTTCAATTAACACTGGCTTCTCTTTCTGCTCCTTTATCTTTCATGTCAGAACTCTTCCCCATCAGACCAAAGATTTCCTTTGTCTATAGTTTGTGTTGAGTCCTGCTTCCTTATTCTATACATTCTTTATTCTTCACTCTGTTTTTGATTACATATTTTCTGTCAAGTAACTTCTTGGAAAAGAGTGGTTGGGAGGTAAATAGATTGAGACATCTCAATTCAGAAAAATAATTTTTCTTGTGTTTATACTTGATACACTGACTGATTTGGTAGGATTCTAGGATAGTAATAATTTCCTCTGAGTTTGATTTTCTTCTAATTGGGTTGCTCTTTTTCCAGGCTTTCTCAATCTTCACTCATTCTAAATTATTATCCCTGTATATTACTAATTTTGTCCTATGTCAGAGTTGGCCTCCTGGCCCCAGGCATATTCTCTCTCTCTCTGTCTCTCTCACTCTGTGTCTGTGTCTCTGTCTCTCACTCTCTTTCACACACACACACACACACACACACACACACACACACACACACACACACACTCTCTCTCTCTCTCTCTCTCTCTCTCTCTCTCTCTCTCTCTACCACTGGGTATATTTGATGGCTTCATATGAAAGGTTTTTCATTTTCTTTTCCAATTTTTTTTGGGGAAGCCACACCTAGCAGTGCTCAGGAATCACTCTTGACTTTGCAGTCAGGAATTACTCCTGACAGGGCTCAGGGACCATATGGGATACCAGGATTAAACACTGGTCAACTCTGTGCAAGGCAAGGTCCGTATCAGCTGTACTATCTCTTTGACAATCCATATGGAAGTTTTATTTTATTTTATTTTATTTATTTATTTTTGTTTTTGGGTCACACCCAACAGTGCTCAGGGGTTACTCCTGGCTCTGTGTTCAGAAATCGCTCCTGGCAGACTCGGGGGACCAAATGGGATGTCAGGATTTGAACCACTGTCCTTCTGCATGCAAGGCAAATGCCCTACCTCCATGCTATCTCTCCGACCCCTTATTTATTTATTTATTTATTTTTTGATTCACAAACAGAAGTGCTCAGGGTTTACTCTAGGCTCTGCACTCAGGGGTCACTTCTGGCAGGACTTGGAGGAACAGAGAGGTCCTTGTGGATTAAATCTGGCTTGGCTACAGGCAAGGCAGGCTCCCTACCTGCCATTCTGTTGCTTTTCTCTCACCTTTAGAAGTAGTAAAGCATTTTTTCAAAGTAACAGTGTTGTGAAATTTCTTGATGGTTTATTTTAAGAATATCTAATATGTCTTTGATGCTCTTTTTTTAGTCTAGAAACTTGTCATCAGTTCTCTTTCTCTCTCTCTTTTTTTTTGTTTTTTGTTTTTTTTGTTTTTTTCGGGCCACACCCGTTTGATGCTCAGGGGTTACTCCTGGCTAAGCGCTCAGAAATTGCCCCTGGCTTGGGGGGGACCATATGGGATGCCGGGGGAATCCAACAGCGGTTCTTCCTTGGCTAGCGCTTGCAAGGCAGACACCTTACCTCTAGCGCCACCTTGCCGGCCCCGTCATCAGTTCTCTTTTCTTTAATTATTGCTCTTGGCTATGCACTCAGAAATGCTCCTGGCTTGGGGGACCATATGGGAAGCCAGGGAATTGAACCTCAGTTCGTCCTGGGCCAGCAGTGTGCAAGGCAAATGCTCTACCACTGTGCTAGCGCTCCAGCCCCAATTTTCACGTTTTATCTATTATGTGATTTGTCTATTCGCTCTGCTTTTTAGGATACCTTCTATTTTATTTTTCAATCTGTCAGTATTTTTTATTTCTACTCTCCCATTTATAATTTCTAATAATATTTTCCTTTATATTTTTTGTTTTGCTTTCTTTTGGGGATGTTCAGGGGTCTACTCTTGGCACTGTGCCTGGGATTGCTTCTGCAGGAGAAGTTCCAGGGATCAAACCTGGGTTTCCCACATGCCTAGCTATGTATGCCAGCCGTTTGTGCTCTCTCCCCAGGCTGGCCCTTCTTTTTGAATTTGCCATTCTGTATTATTTCACTGTTACATAATGTGTTTTATCTAAGGGTATCATCAAAACAATAATAGTATTTTTGGATCTTGATTTCTTTCTAATGAAAATAGGACAATGAAAACTGATCTTGCTAGTGTAGCAAAATGGAAAACTTCCCATTTTAAATTCATATGCTTAGAGAAAATATGGTTTTTTTTTAAAAAATATCTTTAAGCACCATGATTACAACCATGTTTGTAGTTGGGTTTCTGTCATAAAAAGAAAACCCCTCTTCACCAGTGGGGTTCTTTTTCTTGAGTCTAGTCTTCTTTGTAAATATCTTAACCCCCCAAAAATGTGTTAGGCAAGGAAGAAATAGTATATTATCTTAAATTTCCTGTTAATGGCAGGTTAAAAAACATTTTTTAAAAATTAGGTAGCTTCTCTAAGGACATGGTCAGTCTTTGGATGTGCCCTGCTTTCCTCTTTCCCCTGCTGTGCCTCACAGTACTATTGGGGTGATTTGCAGGAGTGTCTTTAGATAGTTTTTGTGGTGGTGGGCTGGAGTGTTATCCAAGTGTGTGCTGGCCATTGATCTTCACTGGTGTCTGCTGTGAGGAGTGTCTCTAATCGTGTCCTGGGTTTGATGGGTTTGGTTTGATTGTCGAAGTGCTTTATACTGACATTTGGAGTCATGTTTCTGAAACACATGGAGTTTCCCCATCCTGTATGTTTATGTTTATGTGGGCCATGAGATCCTGGAGTATTACAGCAGCCTTATTTACTTGCTAATTTACTACTAAAACTGTTTTTTCTTCTCCCAGACTCTAAGCTCCCTGGCATTCTGCAGTAGTCTTCAAACAGAATTTCATGTGGGGAACAGGGCAAAAACCTCCCACTACTTTTGATCCCCCTTTAAAAAATGAACATGCTCAGAGTAGAGGCTGTGAAATCTTCTTTCGCTGTAGGGAAGGGTCTTTATGCATACCCCTTTCTTTTCCAAAGTAGCATTTGTTCCTAACCCCTGAATAGAGCCAGAGTTGCAGATAGGGTAAGAGAGAAAAACAGTAGTGAAAAACAATTTTTTATAGTGAATTATTCTTTTTATATGTCTTTTATTTTTTTTATTGTAAGAATTTATTCAAGAGACAAAATTGATTAACATAATGAGGTAAACTAATATAACATAATATAGTGATCATATATCTGTTTGATCCTGGAACCCTCCCTTGTTTCCCCCTCTATTTAAGAGGCAGAGCTAGATAAATCGAGGTATGTGGTTTTGTTTGAAGGAAAGAAAAGCAATAGATTGGGGTACAAAATAAGAGAAAAAAAGAAGTCAAATATGCTGAAAATGGGCAGAGTCCCTCTAGAGGCTTCCAACCTCAGTTTGAGAGAGGATGTGAAAAAGGTAATTGAAACACCACAATACAGAAAGAAATATCAAATTAAATAACCAGTGAGCACTATAGCAATAAAGACAAGCACCACACAATAGTCTCGGTTCTGAAACCAAATCATGCTTGAGTGCAAAAAGAAAGAGAAAGATAAGATAAAATAAAATAAAATAATATTAGAGACATCAACTTCAATCTCTACACCAAAATAAAGACGTTAAAAAATCGATCAATCGATAAATAAATATGTGGAAAAATGATTGTTTTGTGCCTTTTTTTTTCTCTTTTCTTTTTCCCCTTGCATAGGCACAGTAACTATTGGGAATATGGTCTAGGAGATACAGGGTTTCTTATAGGGTTTCTCCACCCCTGAAGTATACTGTCATGGGATTAACTATACACTCCTTGCATGATCATTTACTCTCCCCTTGTTGCTTTCGTGGTGTATGGAAGACTTCTGCTTTGTCTTGGATGGTAAAATCAGACCTCTGTATCTAGAGATCTTGGTGGCTGTGCAGCTCAAGGAATGGAGCTTATGAAGTCTTTCTTTGTGGTTCTAGCAGTTATGCTTCTTCAGTGTCGTTTTAATCCATCTTCTATAGTTGATGGTCTTGGTCATTATGTTGCTCCTAGGATGGAGCCTGGGATAAAGTCTTCCGTTATGTTTCTGGAAGACCCGTTCAGTTGCGGTTGTCTCAGTCAGACCTCTGGAATTGGAGTTCTTGTTTGTTGAACTGATCGTAGACCAAAAGCTAGGCTAGAGCTTTTTGTTGCTGTTGTTGTTGTTGTTGGTCCCTGAATTCGTACTGTCCAGTCTTGGTTGCAACAACCACTCATCTGTATATAGCGATCTTGGCTTTTGCACAGATCAAAGGGTGACATGTTTTCTGATTTGTCTTATCGATAACTGATGAGGAAGGACAACTTGCTCTTAAATCAAGTTGTTCCCATTTCCTCATTGTCAGGTTATCAATTTAGAACTGGCGCATGTTGGTGTCAGAGCATCATTGTAAATGCCCTGGAGGGGATTTGGTTCCTGGAGCTGTTGTGGAGAACTCTGTCGTTTCTATGTCTGGGATCTAGGAGTCAAGGCTGGACAGTCAGTGTCTAGTTCCCTGGAGCCTAAGTTGTTTCCACATGACATACACTCAGGGTGGGAGATGTCCCTGTTGTAAACAAGTATGAGTTCTTATCCCTAGTAGATAAGAGCTTGTTTTTATACGTACAATTTCCCCTTTGTTTATTATGTCTTTGCAGGAGGAAGTGGTGCTACATTATATTGCTGGTGGATTTGGGGGGTGGAGAGAAAAGAAAACAGAGTCCCAACAAAAACTAAGAATATATATGCTCACACATATCTAAAGGAAAAAAAGTTTCTTTAAAACAAAGATTAAATAAAAGATGTAATTAAAGGGATAAAGTGGGGCCAGGAGAGATAGCATGGAGACCAGGCATCTGTCCTTCCTGTAGAAGGACGTTGGCTCAGAACCCAGCATCCCATATGGTTCCGCATGCCCACCAGGGACGTTCTCCAAGCATAGAGCCAGGAGCACCCTCTGAGTACCGCCAGGAGTGACCCAAAAGAAGCAAAAACAAATCAAATCAAATAACAAAAACTAAAACAAAACAAAACAAACAAAAGAAACTAACAAGAATAAAAAAGAAAAGAAAAAGGGAGAAAGTGATACAGGAGATCACTTTACATTTGGGGAAACAGGATAAGAGGTAGTGTTATATAGGTCTATACTTATGATGAAAGTATAGGCTTCCCCATTGTCTTTTGAGATTTCCTTGTGAGGTGTGGGGTCCAGGCAGGTAGGTCTTGGGTAGAGTTCTTTCGTGGGGGTCCTTTGGAGCTAGTTCTGGTATCAAGCCACAGTCCACATTAGGGAGAGGTGATTAGGAGGGCCACACTGCATGAGTCTGTCGGGGTGTTGGTTGTATTTTCTTGCCGGGAACGAAGTGAGAGCTTGAGTGGGTGTCTCTTCACTTGGGTAGTGGGTACTGGCTTGTTGGGGTAGGAGGTCTGTCTTGATGCCTAATGGATTAAGAACTGAGGGTGAAGAGTTATAGTGTGGTGGGGATATCGGGGGTAGGATTGAGGGGTGAAGGAATAGTCGGTTTTCTGGAGGAGGGAGAGGAGATAGTATATGGGAGGGGTTACATAGGGTATAGGTATGGGTTGTTTGTGGTTTAGGTTTGTCCCTTAAGGAGGATTCCTATCTCTGTGTGCTCCTGCACACATATAAACATATAGAAGTTAGCTTAGGTGTATATTAATGTAGAGAGGTGGGGAGTGCAAGAGGTGTGCTGAGGGGCTGGAGAGATAGCATGGAGGTAAGGCGTTTGCCTTTCATGCAAGAGGTCATCGGTTCGAATCCCAGCGTCCCATATGGTCCCCCGTGCCTGCCAGGAGCAATTTCTGAGCATGGAGCCAGGAGTAACCCCTGAGCACTGCCGGGTGTGACCCAAAAACCACAAAAAAAAAAAAAAAAAAAAAAAAAAAGAGGTGTGCTGAGTACTAAGTATAGTACTTGTAAGGAAACAAAACTAATAGATCAACTTTTGGATATGTATAGGTTTCGTGTCTCGAGTACTGACCATTGTGTTAGTGAGGTTTATCTATATAGGTGTTTACCCTTTTCAGTTTTGTCCACAGGACCCTATATGTCAGCTTTCCTTTCCTATAGAGGAGATAACCATGTGGTTTTTGTTTGACATAGATTGAGTTGATGATAGTGAGGAGGAGAAGGTGGAAGAAGAGGGAGACTAGAAGAGAGAATAGGAAAAACAAAACAAAACAAACCAACAATCAAACACTAACAACAACAAAAATACGAGGTAATGAGAAGAGAGGGTATAAGAGCAAGGGCATGTTAGTTTGGTTGAAAGGGTTCGAGGCTTGAGCCTGTGGTAAAAATCTGTAGGTCTTGGTTGTTGCTTTGGTGATCTGGCTGGTCATGTGCTTCAGATCCTAAAAGAAGGCATTATCTAGAGATAAAGGGTATGTTAAACAGTTTTATCTGGCCATTTTCATGATTCAAGCAGAGTATGGTGCCTCGTGTGACTGAGCACCGAGGTACCACCATAGGATGTTCACACTTTGTATCCAGGAACCCCTTGTGCTGCCCCGGGAAAGCTCACAGATGTGATGTGTGAAAAACAATTTTAAAGATTTTCTTCAGGGGCCTGAGCAGTGGTGCAAACAGTAAGGCATCTGCCTTGCCCGCGCTAGCCTAGGATGGATTGTGGTTCGATCCCCCTACTTTCCATACGGTCCCCCAAGCCAGGAGTGATTTCTGAGTGCATAGCCAGGAGTAACCCCTGATGTCACCACGTGTGGCCCCAAAACCAAAAAAAAAAAAAAAAAGGTTTTCATTGTATTAATGAATCATTTTATTATATAATAGGAATTGTGTCATCTTCCTTTAAAATAGTTTCAGCATTTCTGAGATCTTCCTTTTTTAGCAGCGAATATATGTTTCAGTCATGATTTATGAGATGTAATTGCAAAACAATATTGAAATTAGCAAGAAGTTAGTAAAGAGCTGTTTTTATATTCATATTTCAGAAAGATGGCTGGGATATGCGGATTCTGTTATTGCTGCTTTTCATTTGGGACCTCTGCTCAGATAAAGTTCTTTGAAAGTTGCATCATATGAATATATAAGCATTTTAAAAGTTTTAAAATGATCAAAAAATATAGTCCTTTTTGAAAGTGCGCTAGCACTTTAGAACTAATCATTTCAAGCATTAGATCTTGTTCTTTGATGTTCCTGCAAGGAATTATAAAGAGAACATGTTGGTACATTTGAAACAATATAATTTTGCATAGAAATTTTGGTAGATGAAAATTGTTCTTAATTTTCTCTTTTCTGGAGATAGGTAGAGCATGTATTACCCAGGTATATTGATTTTCTTGTCTGAAGTGAGTAATCATTGTTCTCTGTGATGGATTATTAAGTCAGTCTAGAGTACTGTAGTATAAATATATGAGCCTCATTAGGTAGAGAGAGATTGTTCCCTTTAAGGGGGTTTGCATGTCATATTCCTTTCTGAAAGTCTGATAAACTCTTATCGATCATTTCTTCTTCTCTTTGTTCCAAACTAGTATCTAAACACATTTGCTTTTACCGATGATGATGATGATGTTTGCACTGTATATACATTTGTATGTTTTTCTCTTATTTTTTTTTTAGATAATTTTATGTATTTTGTTAGTAGGTATGATTGTCTGAAATTAGCTGTTAGAGTAACTGTTCCTGATGTACTGTTCACATTTAGGGAGTTGGAGTGAGAAGATTTGGAAAAATATTTCAGAAAAAAGGGAACAGCCTCAAAAAGACATTATGTTCGTGGAAAACCTAACGAATAAATGGTTAGTTCCTTACAAGATTGAACTGCAACCACTTTACTTTACTTTTCCATTTTACTTGGAAAGTAAAGAAAGTCCCAATATTAAATTTGTACATTACTCTAGTGTGACATTTTGTTTTTTGTTTGCTTATTTGTTTTGGGGCCACACCCAGCAATGTTCAGGGATTACTTCTGGCTCTGTGCTCAGAAATGAATCACTCCTGGTGGGCTGGGTGGACCATATGGGATGCTGTGATCAAACCAAAGTTGACCATATGCAAAGCAAGCATTCTTCCCGCAATGTTATCACTCTGGCCCTGTAATGTGACATCTCTTAAGTTGACTTTCATTTATCTCAAACTTAGTTTTTTTTTTTGTTTTTTGTTTGTTTTGATTTTGGAGCCACACCCATCAGTGCTCAGGTCTTACTCCTTGTTCTATTCTCAGGGATATCTCCTGAGGGTGCTCAATGAGCTATTTGTGATGCTGGAGTTCGAACCTGGGTTGGCCATACTCAAGGCAAATGCCTTAACTCCTGCACTATCACTCCAATCCCCAAATTTAGGCTTTAGATGTATTTTGTTTTGGGGCCACACCGGCTGGTGCTCAGGAATCATTTCTGGCAACACTTGGGGACCATACTGGTGCCAAGGATCAGATGTAGGTTGGTTGTATACCTTGCACGTGTATTATCTTCTGCACAATCTCCCTACCTCCCTACAAACTTAGGTTTCAAAAAATTGTTTGTTAAAGAATTAAAAAATGTAAGTGAAATTGACATTGTATAAAATTAACCTTTTACATTTTAGAGTGTTCCTCAGGACTTAACTTTTTGCTGTGTTTATTGGTCACTCCTGGTGGCATTCAACTTGCTGTATGCATGGGTGGATGAGTAAACATGGAAAATTCTCTCTCTCTCTCTCTCGCTCGCTCTTGCTCTCTCTTTTGTCTTCACATTTAAAGGAAACAATCCACATGGTGCAGGATAGTCCCTAAGAAAGGATGGACTGGCTGATTGAGGAGTGCCCTCCTGGGGAGCTGGCAGGAGATATGGATAGGGCAGAGAGGATGGCAGGGGAGATGGCCAAGGAGGTCACTCCAAGAGAGGGTAAGCCTGCATGTAGGAGTCTCACCCAAAGTTAGACCCCCCCTGCCAAGTGCTGGGGGACAAGTTAAAGCCAGTCACACTGGGCCTCCAGAAAGCCAGCAAACAGGCTGGATCAGAACCAAAGAGGTGGATTCAAAGTGCCCCAAAACCCCTCTGCGTGGGACCCTGCATCCACCTGAGGGATCCTTTGTTTGCCAGGATGACTGGTCCAGGGTGGGGACTGACAACCTAGTCTGTGGCCCTTGAGTGTCTGCAGCTGCAATCTAAGCCCAGGAAACCCCTTGGCAAGCTTACTATTTGGTACTAATAGTGCCTCCATTTAAAAGGCCTGGGATTTTTTTCTGCACATGGCCTTGGCCCATGAATCAAAGTCACCTGTTCTTTCTGTGCCTGGTTCCATTGCTTGAAACTGGGTTGATGGTCCAGGGGTCTGAAAAAATTGATAAATGCCATCTACTGCAGGTCTGGAAACTGATTCTTGGTCAAGGGCCAGTGCTCAAGTGTGAAATGGTTGCAAAACCTCTGACATAGCATGCACTGAGGGTCTTCCTACATGTAGTCAGAGCCTGGAGCACCAGAATTGTAAGCAACTTATAGGAGGCTTAAACAAAAGTTAGAACCTCTAGACTTTGAGAATCATCCTCACTTTATCTGCCTGTAACTACTGTTGAGATTGTGGATTGACTAAAGTCTAATCACACAGCTCCTAGATCATTCTGCTCAGGTCAGTGTCCCTGTGAAAATACTGACAAAGCCTACAGAGCAGGTATGGAACATGGCAGAAAATTACTGATGACATGAAACAGCTGGGAAATCTTGGCCTACACACCTGGCCTACAGAAGAGGAAACAATAGATCACGCTCCTCTCAGTCTGAACACTTGCAATGCTACTCCCCAACAGTGACTGTTCTGTGATTGGGACTTATTTCTTGTTTGGTTACTAGACCCTCAACCTCTAACTTGTTGCAGGAGCATCAGCATACCAGGCGACAGGCACACAGGATCCTGGGTGAATACACCAGTTGACAGTCTGCAGCATCCAAGTCTGATCTAAGTTGTACGAAGCAAGCCCAGGGTCACACAGTAGTTCATGTTTACAAAGTTAGACAAAGTTAGGCGCTAGAGGAATTTGTCATGACTGACAGCACAGACGAAACCTCAAATACAGTGGAACTGAATAGGCTGCCTCAAGGAAGAATTTTAAACAACAGTTAAAACAGTGTTAAGTGAAATCAGAAAAACCAATAATAGGAGATTTCTAATAGGTACAGAGAAACTGTTAAGAAGCTTTAGATGGAAATAATGGATTTTGAAAAACTACAGTAGCTAAACTAGAGGATTACAATAGAAGCACTTCACAGCAAACAAGAGGAGATTGTCGGTAGAGTTGGTGAGCTGGAAAGGATTGTAGTGGGAACCACTGAAACTGAACAGCAAATAGAACAAAGTTTTAAAAGTGAAGTAGCAAGCTCGATGGCTCTCACTGAGGAACAATACTCACACCATCAGGGTACAAAAGAAGGCATAGAAAAACTGAAGAAATAATGGCTGAGAAATATAGAAACTCAGAGTACAAACAGGATAAACTCAACTGATATACCCCAAGGACATAAAGTGTTAAAAAACGAAGAACTGGGCCCGGAGAGAGTAGCACCAGCGGTGTTTGCCTTGCCAAGCAGCCAATCCAGGACCTAAGGTGGTATGGGTTCGAATCCCGGTGTCCCATATGGTCCCCCGTGCCTGCCCAGGAGCCTATTTCTGAGCAGACAGCCAGGGAGTAACCCCTGAGCTCCGCCGGGGTGTGGCCCAAAAAACCAAACAAACAAACAAAAAAAAACAAAACAAAAACAAAAAAACGAAGAACTAAAAATAAGAAACAGATTCTAGAAACATTGGTTTGGGGTAGAATGGAAGGGATGAAATCATATGTAAGGAACTTCCATCAGATTGTCCCCCAGAATCTCCACAGAAACCTTGGTTTTCAGAATTTTGATGAAGACTTTTTAACGAAGAACACTGTCTTGACTAAAATATCATTAGGGCAGAAGGAAGGATCAGCGTTTTATAGAAAGTAAGAGTAAGTGATTGCCACCAAGCCAGCCCTGAAGGGAATATTAAAGACTGTTATTCTTTCATAAATACGAAAAGTGTTCTCACTTTTACTGTTATGTTCTCATAAGTGTTAAGACCTCCAAATTATATCTTGTGTTGTTGGGGGGGCGGGTGTCAGGCACGGGGAGAGGAGTAACAATGAAGTAACTCATGAAAATAAATGTTGGGCTGAACCTTCCTAGCATGCCACACAAATTCTAGAACTTTTCTATGAGGGGCCAGAGTGATGGCGCAGCAGAGTAGGGTGTTTGTCTTGCACATAGCTGACCCAGGACGGACCGTGATTCAATCCCCCGGCGTTCCATATAGTTCCCCAAGCCAAAAGAGATTTCTGAGTGCATAGCCCAGAGGTAACCACACAATGGCTGTGGCCCAAAACCAAACAACCAAACAACAAAAAAATAACTTTTCAGTGAACCATAGGACAACTTTAAAACCAAACTCTGGAAATAAAGCATACTGGAAAAAAAGATACTGTAGAAAGCATGCAAACAAAATATTACATTATTGATGTTACATTATTCGATTTGCATCAATATATTATTGCATTATTATTGTTGTGTATGTAAATATTTTGGGGGATTACTATGTTGCTCACCCTAATCTGATTAGGTGATTGTGCCCTACCCTAGGGTGTGACCTGGCATTCTGCCCCCACCCTAGGGTAGGACCTGATTCTGCTTCCACCATTGGTTGGTATCTGATCCCACCACGGGGTGGGACCTGACTCTGGAGTATAAGAGCAAGGGTCTGTGGAAGGCGGGAGCTTTTTGCTGGCTGGAACTGAATCTGAGTCTTTGGACTTCAGTTTTGTCCATCCGAATAAAGCAAATATTTCCACGAGCCTGATTGTCTGTGAGCTGTTTACCCGCCGTTTCACCTCAGAACCGTGGGCTAGACAGGGTGGCAGACGCGTGCTCCGAGCTGGAAGAAAAGGGCCTCATTCTCCATCCCTCCATCAGTCAACCTCTTCAGGGGCTGTCTTGCTACAATTATTACATCAATTGATGTACATTATTGATGTTGAAATACTAGGGAAGACAGGCTGGGCTCATGGCTCACTTATAGAATGCCCTCCTCGAAGGCATGCCACTTATGGTCCCAGAAACATTCCTATTGGGGTTCCTCGCACCACAGGAAGTATGTGAACTCTGGTACCCCACAACATTGCGAGCTTGAGCAGAGCAACTACAATTTGTGATTCCCGGTGAGCATAAACATTGCTGCTAAGGATGTGAACACCACAACCAAATATACAACTCCCAGTAGGCACCACAACAAATGAGTCTGACTCTCAGAATGTGAGGGCCATAACCAATTGTGTGCTCTTTTAATGATTGCTGCAAACAGGATATATGTGTACAGCAAAGAAATGTGGGAGCATAACATTTAAGTGTGTGTGTGAGTGCCACAACCTGGTGTGCAAACATCACAGCAAGTGAGTGATCCCTGTCATTGTAGTGACAAAAAGAGATGAGAAAGTACAAAATCAAAAATTATGAGAAAAACTAAAAAACTCCTAAAAACAATAAAATGTCAATAAATGTTCTTACTTCAATAAGAAGTATCCTGACAGATGGGATTGAAAAGCAAACTTTGCAAATTATCCTATAACATTATTACATGTCTACAAAATGAGGTCTGTATCTGTGATGTGATTGAAATATCCAGAAATTTTCATATTTAGGTGATAGTTTATGTCCTACTGTGTAAATGAATTCATAATGATGAATTATTCATGCTACATATAGAAATTATTTTACTACAGCTTTTCTGAAATTATAAGGCAAAAGTGAATGGATGAGAGAAAGATTCAAAATCTTCACTATTAGAACAATAAAAAATTTAGATTAAATAGACCTTTCATGATATGCCATTGGATAATGTGTTGCTGTATTTGGAGAATATGGACTCTTAAAGGACTCACATATGCAAAGCAAAAGAGAGCAGTGGCAATTCTCAGAGACAAAACATTGAGCTAAAATAGAAGCAGTAAAAGGTGTGTGTACAAGGGAGGTTTCTGTGAAAGTAATACTAGTTGTTACTGGGGCTGAAGAGATAGCACAGTGGTAAGACATTTGCCTTGGGGCCGGGCGGTGGCGCTAAAGGTAAGGTGCCTGCCTTACCTGCGCTAGCCTAGGACGGACCGCGGTTCGATCCCCCGGCGTCCCATATGGTCCCCCAAGCCAGGAGCAACTTCTGAGCGCATAGCCAGGAGTAACCCCTGAGCGTCACAGGGTGTGGCCCAAAAACCAAAAAAAAAAAAAAAAAAAAGACATTTGCCTTAGACGCAGAAGGATGGTGGTTGGAATCCTGGCATCTCATATGGTCCCCCGTGCCTGCCAAGAGCGATTTCTGAGCGTGGAGCTAGGAGTAACCCCTGAGAGCTGCTGGGTGTGACCCCAAAACCAAAAATACTAGTTGTTACTATGTCAGCCCAGCAGTTGGGGGTCTAAACCCTGGACTAATGACAGCATAGAATGCTCACTCTGGTCCAAAAATAGATGACTGGATAAAGAAACTATGGTACAAAATGGAATATTACTCGGCCATAAGAAAAGATAAAGTCATGCAGTTTGCTGTTACATGGAGAGACCTGGAGAGTATCATTCTGAGTAAAGTTAGACACAGACACAGAGTGAATCCCTTTCATATTCAGGATATAAAGAAACAATGATGGAATTACATGATCAAAGACAAGAATACAAGAACTAGTGGTTAGTAAGAAACATGCCACCCGAGGGGACTGACAGGAAGGAAGCACTCACCCAAGAGGAGGAGAAGATTCGGAAAGGTGTAAACTGTTGTGTTTGAAACCATACCAGTGATAGTATGTAAACCATGGTATAAAAACTAAAAAGAACTAAAGCATCTCATAAAAACAGATGCGTCGGTAGGAGCCATTGGGGGTGGAGAGGGCCTGGTGTTGAAGCATTGTATGCCTAAAACCCAATCGTGAATCACTTTTATTTCATGGTGGTGACTAAATGAAAAAAAAAAAAAAAAAAAAAGAAAGAAAAGAATGCTCAATATGAGAAGCCAGCTTCAAGTCTTGGACCATGAAGAGAGCAACAGTGAGACTGAACATGCTCCATGGTTCCTGATGGAAAACATTCTCTCTGGAGAAAGAAGTTTTTCCTGAAGAAAAAATTCTTATTTCCCTCTATAGGATTCTCTTGGATTAAAACTAACCAGGTGTGCAGTCAGTCAAAGCTTTGCAGGGCTTGAGAATAGTCAGTGTGGGTAGGGAGCTTGCCTTGCTAGTCAACCTGGTTTTGATCCCTCATCACATATCATTCCCAAGCATCACCAGGAGTGATCCCAGAACATCTGGGTGTGGCCCAGACAAAACAATCACCTTGCTTGTGCTTGACCAAGGTTCACCACTGGGGTGGTGCTAGTGGTTGATCTCGTCCAAGCAGTATAACATCTTCAGATCCTAGCATTGAATTATTAGCTCAATTAACTCTCTTTGGGAGTCCTCCCCTCCCCACAAACCCATCCCAAACCAAAAAAACAAAAGTCATTGTTAAAGATGCTGTTTGGGTAAAAACGTAATAGATTTAGCCCTCCAAGGACTTAAGCTATTGTAAGGAGCAACCTTAAAATATGAAATAGATTAAATAAAATATTTAAAGAACTGAGATGGACTTAAAATATGAGAGAGCAATTGGAGATGATCATAGCACCAATATTTGAAAAAGAACCAAATAGAATTCCTAGAATGGAAAAAAATTGGAACACAAACACTAACACTTAGTTTAAACAACACAGTTAAAGAAAGAATTAATGAACTGGAAGACAGATTTGAAGACATCACAGAGTATAGCTCATAGTTAGAAAAAAGGAAAAAAATAACAGGGTCTATGCAGTCTTGGAGATTGCAGTTTCCCACAGACTCATGGGAAAAGGTTCAGTTAGGACAGAGTTGTCAAGCAGCTTCTTGGATCTTACTGAGTCAGCCAAGCTTCTCTTTTCTGCTGACCATATGGGATGCCGGGGTGGGGTGGGGATATCGGAATCATGGTCTGTCCTGGGTCAGCCGCTTGCAAGGCAAACTCCCTACCACTGCGCCATCGCTCCAGCCGCCATGATTTTTATTAGCCAGAGTTTAAACTAAATCACTTGGGGGTCAAGGTTGATGTAATTAAGGGTACTTGTGCTAATTAACTCAGAAAAGATTAAAGGAAAAAGTGATCTTTTAAATGTATATGGCAACAGAGAGGTTAAGAGAAATAGAATAAGCACCAATCATGCAGTTCTGTTGTAGAGTACTTGCTTTGCTTTGTGGGATCCTGAGTTTGTTTTCTGGCGACACACCATGTACAGACACATGCACCACACACACACACACACACACACACACACACACACACACACACACACACACACGTGAAATAAAAAAGAAAAAGTATGGGGTAAGATGGTCTATTATATGTCTATTCAGAATCTCAGAAATGAGAATAGATTATGTAGCCAAGACAATGTTTGAAGAGAATTTTCTAGAATTGTTGAAAGATTTGAATAGGTCTAGGAAACAGAGGATATAACAAAGCAGAATCAGTAAAAAAAAAAAAATCATGCCTAATCATGTCATGGAGAAATCTGGTACCCAGTATCCAAGTTCCTCCTCAGTGATTCTTTTCTTCTGGTAGTCATTCACATCTGTCTGATTCTCACCCACATTTAATAGGACTAATTTTTTGTTTGTTTTTGGGCCACATTTGGTGGCGCTCAGGGGTTACTCCTGTCACTCCTGGCTTGGGGGACCATATGGGACAATAGGACTAACTTTTATAATTACTAGGGTATTTTGTAAATGAAGGACTGTGACTTCTAAGGCTGAGCGTTCCTCATTGACCACTCTCAGAGCACTGGGGAGAGGCCAGCCACTAGATTCTGAAGAGAAAGAAGCTGCCCCTCTAAAGGTCCAGTGGAGAAGAACAGAGATGCCTGCCAATTCCAGTGTCAGTTTATGAGGCATTTGAATAAATGGAACTTTAACCTTGCTCAAGCTTTTTTTTTTTTAAACAAAACAAAACAAAAGAACAACACAGGAATTTCCCAAGATTATCAGACTTTTAACATGATGAAAGTCAGGGTTAAAGATGTCAGGTAGAGTAAATGCTGGACTATTTCCCCTCTGCTTATGGAGTTGGAATATGTGTCTAGCTCTTTCCACAGTTCCCTACCTAGTAGTCGTGGCATTGCTTAGAAGTTGATTTTGTACACAGTTGACTGATAGAACTATAAAATATCCCATCTATTTAAGTGAATGAGGACTGAATATGCCTATGGCTTTCCCTTAAAATAAAACAGCAGCATTGTGATCATTTTTCTAAATTTTTTTAAAATTTATTTTTATGAATACCGGAGAGTCGAATTTTAAAAAATACTCCTCAGGTTTTTCCCCCCTAAAATGCCAAATTTGTTAAAGCATTTCTCATCATTACACTGTCAGATAGGCTTAATGGAACACAAACATTTTTTTATGTTGTTTTTTTTCCCCCCAGTTTTTCACTGATACAAATGAGAAAAGTGAAAGTCTGGTGGAAACATAACGGAAGTTTTAGTATTCCTTAATGGCCTTGGTTACAGGGAAAATACAGTGTAGTGAAAATTGATTTTTGAGAGCACCTAAGTTATAGCTTCATAGATTCTTGTGATTGATGAACTAAAACAGTCCTGTTTTAAATATTAGTAGCTTGAATAAAGAAAGAAAAAACTGACTCATGTGGAGAAATCTTTCTGAAATTTATATTTTGGAAGGGAGATGAGATGAAGTCTATACTGCTTTGGCTAAATTTCAAAATTAATTGTACTCAGAATACTGATACTGTGGCTCTCTATTCCTAAGGCCATCTTTGAAAGAATCCTTTATTAGGACTTAAACTTGCTACGAACATAGGGTGCCAATAATCTTTGAAATACTTTTATATGTTCTTTGGATAAGTGCCTAGAAGTGGTATTGCTGGGGCAGATGGCCTCTCCATTTTTGGCTTTTAAAGGAATCCCCATACCGTTTTCTTAGGCACTACATTAGTGTACACACCTTCCACAGTATACCAGAGTTTGTTTTTTTTTTTTCCTTTCTCCACACCCTCAATCCATACTTATTCAAGATCTTTTTTTTTTTTTTTTTTTTTTTTGGTTTTTTGGGCCACACCCATTTGACGCTCAGGGGTTACTCCTGGCTATGTGCTCAGAAATCGCCCCTGGCTTGGGGGGACCATATGGGACGCCGGGGGATCGAACCGCGGTCCTTCCTTGGCTAGCGCTTGCAAGGCAGACACCTTACCTCCAGCGCCACCTACCCGGCCCCATCAAGATCTTGACATATGCTGTTCTTAGTAGTGTGACAGAGCTTTTTTTTTTTTCCTTTGACTTTTGGGCCACACCCAGCAGCACTCAGGGGGTACTCTTGGTTATGTGTTCAGAAATCGCCACCGTCAGGCATGGGGGACCATATGGGATGCCAGGATTTGAACCACTGTTGGTCCTGGGTCAGCTGCTTGCAAAGCAAACACCCTACCACTGTATTATCTTCCCGGCCCTTGACCATTTTTATTTGTGTGTCTGTGGGCCATTGATATGTCTTTGGAGCAGCATAGTCTATGTCTTTGGATTATTTTGTGATTAGGTTGCTTGCTTTTTTGTTATTGTGCTAAATTCTTGTTTGTTTGCTTGCTTGTTTGTTTTATTGTTGTTTGGTTTTTAGGCAACACCCGGTGGTACTCAGGTGTTAGTCCTGGCTCTGTCCTCAGAAATCATTCCAAGCAGACTCCTGGGACCATAGTGGGATGCTGGAAATCGAACCTGGGTAGACTTTGTGCAATGCAAATGCTGTGTTATCACTCTCTGTGTTAACTTTACTGTGTTATCGCTATGGCCCCTGTGTTGAGTTCTATATGTATTTTTATTTGTTTTTGTGCTACACCCGATGACACTCAGGGGTTACTTCTGGCTATGCGCTCAGAAATTGCTCCTGGTTCGGGGGACCATATGGGACACTGGGGAATCGAACTGTGGTCCATCCTAGGTTAGCACGTGCAAGACAAACATCCTACCGTTTGTGCCACTGCTCCGGCCTCTATATGTATTTTGGATATTTATAGATATTTATAGATAAATGTCATGTGAATAGATTCTCCCAATTGCTTGGTTTTTGTGGTAGCTTCTTTTTCTGTGAAAAACTTTAATTTTGGGGCTGGAGCCATAGTACAGCCATAGTACAAGGGCATTTGCCTTGCATGTGACTGATTTGGGTTTGATACTTGGCATTCCTCAAGCCTCAAGCCAGGAATAATTCCTGAGTGCAGAGCCAGGAGTAACCCCTGAGTATCGCTGGGTATTGCCTCAAAACAGAAACAGAAAACCTTTTTATTTAATGAGTCCCTTCTTGATTTTTTTCCTTTGCCAGTGAAGTTGCAAACACATCTATGGGGAGGAAGAGATAGTACAATAGTTAAGGTACTTGCTTTACATGTGGATGATCCAAGTTTGATCCCAGCTCTTCATCACTATGACCCATGAGTGCACTGCAGGGAGTGACCTGTGAGCACCAGGAGAAAGCCCTGAGCCCTGATCATCACTTATGTGGGCCCCAAACCCAAACTCAAATGGTCCCAGAGTGTATCAACTATGTTTTCTTCTATTTCATGGTTTCTAGTGTAGTATTAAAAATGATTCTTTTTTATTTATGTTTTTGAGGCACACCCAGTGGTGCTCAGAGGTTAAGGTTACTGTGCTCTCTGTGTTCAGAAATCACTCCTGGCAGACTGGGGGGTGGGATTTGGGGAGGGAACTATATGGGATGCCTGGGATTGAACCCAGATCAGCAGTGTACAAGGCAAACACACTCCCCACTGCTATCGCTCCCCTACTAAAAATGACTGGTTTTTGTGAATGATGGCAAATAGTTTCTCCTCCTCTCCCTCTTCTTCCTTCATCTCCACCTTCATTTTCATTGTACAGTCTTGGTTCCTTTGTTGTAGATAAGATGTCCGTATTTGCATGGTTTTATTTCTGTACTCTATTGCCTTTGGTCTTTGTGCCTGTTTTGTGAGGGGTGGGGTAGAGAGGAAGGGAGATTTGGGCTATATCTGGTAGTGCTCCAGGGCTACCCTAGACTCGATGCTGGGAGATTGCTCCTGGTGGTGCTACAGTAACCTTTACAGCATCAAAAATTAAACCCAGGGCTCCAACATGCAAGGCATGTGCTCCAGCCCATTGAACACACTCTCTTTTGTCTGCTTTTGTTTAAGTATTTTATTTGTCTTCATTATTATTGCTTTAGAGATACAGTTTGGAGTCAGAATGTGTCATGCCTCCATTTTTTTTTTTCAGAATTTCTTGGGCTATTTATCATTCTTATTTTTATGGTTATTTTTCTTTTTGGGGTCACACCTGGTGGTGTTCATGGCAGGACTTGAGAGAACCATCTATGTTCTATAGGTGGTGTCAGGAATTGAACCGAGAGTGGCCCCATGCAAGGCAAGCACCCTACTTGCTGAACTATTACTACTGCCCTAAAATAGCTAATATTTAAAATAATTTAGAGAGATGTGTGGTGAGGACATGGTGGCAGGAGGTGAAGAGTGGGAGAGAGAGAGAGAGAGAGGTATTCAAGAGAGAACATGTACCACAGATTTGAAATAAAATCAGAAAAGAGAGAGATACATACTCGAAAGAGAATACATGCTTGGAAGAAAAGCAAATTATACTGTATTTTCATCAAATTTTGAAATTGCTTTTTTTGCTTAGGAAAATTGATAAAAAAATTTTTGATAGAAATTCACAGAAGTGGTTGATTGCTCTGGAAAGGTGGCCAGTTTAATAATTTTATTTTTTCATTCCATGATCATGTGATGTCTGTTTCTTTATGCATTCTTCTATTTCTTTTAACAGTTAAAGTTTTCCATGTATAGGAATATAGACATTTCAGCTACTTTGATAAGTTTATTCCAAAGTATTTTATATTTTTGACTTTGCTTTTCTGGGTTCTGTTTTAGACCACTTCTAGTGGTGTTCAGGGCATAGATACTCCTAGAAGTTCTTAAAGACCATGCAGTACTGGGGAATGAGCCCAGGCTTCCTGCATTCAAAGTGTGTGCTCAGTTCTTTGAGCTTTCTCTTCAACCCTATTTTATCTTTTTAGATGTGATTGTAAATCAGCTTTAAATTATAATTAGCAAATTATTAATTTCTTTTCCCCCTGAATTCACTATTTGCATACAAAGTATAACTGATTTATGTACATTAATTTAGTTACTGTCACTCGCCTGAACTTATTTCTACAATTGTTTTTGTATGAGGTCTTTAGAGTTTCATGTGCATATTATCATCTGTCTAATAGCTATAATTTTATGTCTTCTTTAATTTGAATTCTATTTATATCTTTTTCTTGCCTCATTGTTGTTCTGTTGAGGACTTTCACAACTATGTTGAAAAGTAAATGGTGAAGTTGGAAAGATTGTAAAGGGAGTACCACAGGATAAAGGAAAAAGGGCAGATGAAGGAATGACAAATTTTGTCCAACTTACAGTTATTTTTCGCTATAGTTTTTAGTTACAATTATTTTACAGTTCTATTTTTATCTAGAAAGAATTATAAATGGGGACTGTGATTAAGGGACTTGTAGTATATTAGTCAGTATTGGATTTAGTGATTGGTCGGTTATAACTCTCCAATATCTATTAGGAATGAGAACTTAATTATTTTTCCATACTTGCCTATTAAATAGGAATATCATGGTTGAACAAAATTGTTTTATATGTGTGTGTGTGTTGGTGATGTCAGGGCATTTGGGACGACCTGGTGGTGTTCAGGGAATTCTTGGCTTTGTGCTCAGGAGTTACTCTTTGCACTTCTTGGGGTCTGTGAGGTACCAGAGGTCAAATTGAGGCTAACTGCATGAAAGGCAAATGCCTAACTTCCCTATGTTTCTCCAGCCCTCATTTTTCTTTTGTTTGCCCTTCTCTTCTCTTTATTGTGATAACTGGGGTCATTATTTTTTTCTTTTCTCTTGGTTTTGGCCCACACTGATGGTTCTTAAAAACTACTTCTAACTCTGTGCTCAAGGTACCAGTTGGTTCTGGGGCTCAAAACTGGGCCTCCATTATGCAGAGTATGTGTCTAGCCAATTGGGCATTCTCTGGTTCTGAGGTCATTTTTATCTTTAAGAATATTATAGAACCAGGGCTGGAGCGATAGCACAGCTGTAGGGCATTTGCCTTGCATGTGAGCAACCTGGGAGAGACCCGATTTGATTTCCGGCACCCATATGGTCCCCAGCCTGCCAAGGGCGATTTCTGGTGCAGAGTCAGGAGTGACCCCTGAGCATCACTGGGTGTGGTCTAACAACTAATCAATAAATAAAGTTAAAAAAGTACTATAGAACCAAATTAAGTAATAATCTTGGAGTCCTAAAATTTTTTGTTTGTTTTTGGACCATACCTGGTGATGCTCAAGAGTTACTCCTGTTTCTGCACTCATGAGGTAATAAGGAAATAATATGAGATCAAACCCTGGTTGGCCACATGCAAGGCAGGTGCTTCACCCACTTTGCTATATCACTCGTCCGTAAAGTCTTAAATTTTAATTATAGAATTTTATGAACTTAATTAGATTTGATTATTCCCAGATAATTTTTGAGTTATCTAGGAATGAAATTCACATGTACGTAGAACAACAACTCTGGACCCAAATTCTAACAATCTAAAATTTAAATGGTCTTGTTATACTGGCAGGCTGGGGGTGCAAAGGGTGGTGGTTGGGATGCACTTGGGGAACATTGGTGGTGGGAGGTGGACACTGGTGGTGGATTGGCCCAGATTCCTTGTATGTTTGAAACCCAATTATGAAGAACTTTGTAAGTCACAATGGTTTCAATAAAATAAAATTAAAATGATAAAATAAAATAAAAACCTCACAAAACTCTACTAATTGCAATGAGGATCAAAACGGCTAATTGAGGAATGCTTTTCTTATTTACCAAAGTAAAACTAATGATTCACAGAATAGAATTATTTTTCTTTTGTAATAATTTTTTATTATAACACCGTGATTTACCAAGTTGTTCATAATACAGTTGTTTCAAGCATTGAGTATTCCAACACTAATCTCACCACCAATATGACCTTCCTTACACCCACTTACTGCCCTAGCCTGCTCCCTTGCAGGCACAAACACATTTACTTTAAATTGTTTGCTATAATACAAAAGCAAAATAAAATTATCAAAACATATCAATAAAAGTCAATTTGTTATCATTGTTCTATTTCACAGTGGTGTTACTGGATTTACTGGGCTTGTTGGTGCTAGTTCTGGGTTTTTGCTCATTGAGTTTTATGATCTTCTATGCAACTTTCCCTTCAGATTTGCTGTGATTCTACTGGGTTGACTGTGATTCTACTGTGATTCTACTAGGAAACCTGTAGATGTTGCCTAGACACGTACGCAACCCCATGATCCGGGAGCTATGGTGCTGGAACAATAGCAGCTGATGAAGTTCAGTTGTGGAGCTTGGCTGTTTCTATGTCAGAGGGTGCTGAGTGTGACTGCAGGCTGCTCTGCTTTCAGGCAGAAAGGGGATTCTGCCTGCCCCTATTCTGAGAAGGCCCCAGAGATTGGGAAGATTCAATGTCATCATGTTCTTTTCAAGATTAGTTGTGACTACTTAATTTAAAAGCTAGATGTTTCTTTCTGTTATGCTTTTTAATTTTTTTTTAGTTGTTTTTGTTTTTGGACCACACCCAGTGGTGCTCTGGAGTTTAATCCTGGCTCTATGTTCTGGAATCACTCCTGGCAGACTCGGGGACCATATGGGATATTGGGGATTGAATCTGGGATTGAACCTGGCGGTGTGCAAGGCAAGCGCCCTACCTGATGTACTAATGTTCTGGTCCCTACCATTCAATTCTTGATTAGGCTTATTCTATTTATTATTTTACATTAGATTTTTAAAACATGCAGTTACTCTTGCTATTCAGTTATAAGCATCATTGATTTAAGGTACTCATTTCTTTTTATCAATCTAGTGAAAGTATGAAACAAAAATGCCTGAATAGTGAGATGATGTACAATTTAATATAAATACTTCTTTTTTTTTGGTAGGAAAGGTTGGTCACATCCACCTGTCCTTAGGGCCTACTCCTGACTGTTTTGCTCATTGGTAATGCTTAGGAGACCATGGGTATCAAGAAATAAACCAGGGTCTTACCACATGTAAGACATGTGGCTTAATACTGATATCATTTCTCTTGTCTTCTAAGGATATCTCTGTAAATATCTTTGATTTTGTAGAACCTGCTGGTTCATGGTAGAATGGCTTATGGTAGAACCATTCTGGCCATTGGTCATGTCCTAGGAAAATATTTTACTTTTTGATTGATGACTGGGATATTTAGCTAAATCTATTAATATTTATTCTGGAGTTATCCTCTGATAGGCTTCAAAGCACAGTTCAATGTCTAGATTTGCTTTGGGGGAAGGGGATACCTTATCTTTCCAAGATGATCCAGGGTTATATTATATGCTAAGTTTGACCCAAAGTGCTCCCCCTTCTCCCTTTGTAAAATGGTATTAGGAATATGACATGCTGGAGAAGAAGAAAATCAAATATAACTTGGTAGAACCTTTTTCCTTTATTAGATAATTTTTATGTAATAATAAAAATAGCATTGTGGAATTATGTGACATAAGGAAGTTTTAGGAGAACAGTGCTGATGCATAATTGAAGAGAGGTTAGAGACCTACAAACTTCATAGATAGTATTCGTGATGAGTGACTATAGTGTTAAAAATTATGATGGCAGCTGTCCTCACTCAAACACCATAAAGATAACTGTTCACTGTTAAAACTAATATCTTTAGAGACTTATTTATGTTACACTTACTGTTATTTCTCAGTCTTTCCCTAAAAATCCGATTTAATGGAGGGACGGGTAGGAAGCATAAATTCTGGCTTTGCACAGTTTAATTTCTAATTTTTGGCTAGTGAGAGTTAAGTGATACATATTTGTGGAATTGTTTTATGATATTTTTGACATACTTTAGCTTTAAAACTTCCTGAGGAAT
Organism: Suncus etruscus; assembly: GCF_024139225.1. Taxonomy (NCBI): domain Eukaryota; kingdom Metazoa; phylum Chordata; class Mammalia; order Eulipotyphla; family Soricidae; genus Suncus; species Suncus etruscus. The sequence goes on from NC_064862.1 coordinate 28,667,922, forward strand.
ATTGCATTATATCATAAAAGTCTGACTGTGGATGGAATATAGCCATATTACAGTGGGTAAATTTTTCATGACTGCCTCCCATGGATGTTAAATAAAAAATGATAGCTTCTTGGATTTGGCCACACTGTAAATTTGTGACTTAGAATACTAGATTCATAGAGTCAAGGTGGGAAGACAGCAGACACGACACAGTATGAGCGGCAATGTTTTGCATACCTTAGGAGAGAAAGAGACACAAATATTGAGTGCAGTTTTGCATCAGTTATTAGTGATAGGACCACTTAGTTGGAATGAATTCACATGAGCCTCTCTCTTTGTTTCACTTTCATTCATCACTGTGCATAGAAGAGGGTGGTTGGTGATGAGATCAACCTTTGGCTGCATTTGTGCACAACCACACTTATTCAGCGTGTTAGGCCCAGACCAGGACAGCACTGCCATAGAAGGTTGTAGAGTAACTGCATCTCTCTCTCTCTCTCTCTCTCTCTTCTCTCTCTCTCTCTCTCTCTCTCTCTCTCTCTTCCCCTCTCTCCCCCTCTCTCCCCCTCTCTCCCCCTCTCTCCCCCTCTCTCCCTCTCTCTCTTCTCTCCTCCCCACCACCTCCCCCCAGGACCACACTCAACCAGGAGGCCATATATGCCAGGGATAGAACTAACTAGTATAATGTGTCCCTGGCCCCTGTGTTTAAGTTTTTTTTTTTTTTTACCATAGTATCAAAAAAGAAGGGGAGGGAGGGAGGGAGGGAGGGAGAGAGAGAGAGAGAGAGAGAGAGAGAGAAGGAGAAGAAGAAGAAGAGGAGGAGGAGGAGGAAGAGGAGGAGGAGGAGGAGGAGGAGGAGGAGAGAAAGAGAAAGAGAAAGAGAAAAGAACATTGGTGGTGGGAAATGTGTACTGTATTGCAAACCAAAGTGTCTTAAAGGAAGGAAAATAAATAAGGAAGAGAAAAAAGAGAAAAGAAAAATGTATGCCCCAGAGACAGGAAGGTGAGAGCACATTGGGGAGGGTGAGAAGGAAACTAGGAACAATTGGACAATTGGTGGTGGGAAATGTGCACTAGTTAAGATTTTTGTACATTGTATAACTGAAACTCAATCATGAAGAACTCTATTTGTGAAAAAATATTATGAACCACCTTGTAACCACAGTTTAAATAAAATACTAATAAAAAAGGTTTAAAATTTATTTTTTTTGGTTGGTAAAAATGTCCAATATTTTCTGGGAGCATTTTGATAGATACATAATATTATTTATTTTGGTTAGGATTTTACCTTTCTTCTCTCCCTACCTCTCTCCCTTTCTAAAGAATTGTTTGTTTGTTTTTTGGCCCCATACACTGCTACTCTGGGCCTACTCTTGCCTTCATATGCAGGAATCACTCCTACTGAACCCAAGGGACCATACAGGATGTTGGGGATTGAACCACTTGCAAGACAAGCACCTTACTCACTGTTCTCTCTCTTTGGTCTTGTTTATTTATTTATTTTTTTAATTGAAAATTGGGGCTGGGGGGATAGCACAGTGGTAGGGTGTTTGCCTTGCACTCAGCCGATCCAGGACGGATGGTGGTTCAAATCCCAGCATCCCATATGGAGTGTTTTCTGAGCGCAGAGCCAGGAGTAACCCCTGAGCACTGCCAGTTATGACCCCAAAATACAAAAAATAAACAAAAAAATTCAAAATTATAGATTCCTTTGCATCCCCTCTTTCTCTTCCTTTCCTTCATCATTTCTTTTTTTGGTTTTTGGGCCACACCTGGCGTTGCTCAGGGGCTACTCCTGGCTGTCTGCTCAGAAATAGCTCCTGGCAGGCACGGGGGACCATATGGAACACCGGGATTTGAACCAACCACCTTTGGTCCTGGATTGGTTGCTTGTAAGGCAAACGCCACTGTGCTATCTCTCCGGGACCTCCTTCATCATTTCTGCAAAAGCAGGGGCTGCACTCCTACCTTGCTGTGGGTGCTTGCATAGTTTAGGAGCTGTGCTCCCCAGGGCTCACACATGCTTCTACTCTATGAGGCACAATTCAGGGTTGTGCTCTTCAAGGGTAGTTACTGTGGGAATCCCACAGTATTTGCCGTGGGTCCCACTTGCTGGTCACAATGCTTGTTCTTTGTAGTTCTGGTGGCCATGGGATGGGGCTAGGAGGCCCCTCATTCCTTTCTGTGGTGTTAATTCTCTCCTGGCTTCCATATATCTGGCAGTTGTCTGTGTTAAGGGTCAAAAAGCTGAACTGCCTAGGTCCTAGACTGTGCTCTAATTGGAATTTTCCTGATCACAGACTTGCAAGGCAGGTGCTTCAAGGCACTGCATGTCTCTCTGTGACCACCAAATTCTTTCTGTCAGCCCATCATTACTGGACAAGGAGATCACTGCTAGAAAATATTTGTTTGTAAGGGATACACCGAAAGTGTGTGTGCCTGCTTGGTGTAGGGTACAGGTGTATATCTGAGTTAGTATTTTTATTTCCTCCCCATATCCACAAGTATAATAACTGGATTATATTTTCCCTTTGAAAATTATTGCAAGCAAGACACACAGCAGTGCTCAAGGGGCATGCCGTTCTTGGTGTTCAAACAGCCCTCGTACATGCAAAACCTGTATTCTGCTGCTTTTTTGGGGGGGTTGAGGGAGGTGCTACACTTGTTCCAGTGACTCAATGACAGCTTCCTGCTTGGTACTCGGGGCCTTCTTGCAGTGGGATGTCAGAACCACGTGCTATTGGTGATAGCCCAGGGCTTCACATGTGCAAGGTGAATGCCTTTCCACTGAGCTATATCACTGGCCCATATTGTGTCTTACCACTGAGTCATATGCCCGACCCCCATTTGTTTGTTTTGGGGCCACACAGGTGCCACTCCTGGCCATGCTTGGGTGACCTTTTGCAGTGCCCAGATTCAAACTGGGTTGTGGTCACAGCTGCATGTTAGACCAGTTTCTTCACCTTTGGGTTGTCTCACTCCCATATCCTGTCCCTATTTTAATTTTTTTAAGGAACCTTTGTAATGTTTTCCATCGTATGAATATAAATTGTTTCATATTTCCAATATGAATCCATTTATGTTCCCACTCACTGTACACAGCTTATTACTACTGCCATTATAACTTAAGTATTCTGGTTCTACTAACTTCCTTGTTCAATTGTCAGGCCTGAAGAAAATTCAGACAGAACTTCTTTTAACATTTCTTGTAGGGAAGTTCTAGTATAGCAAATTCCTTGAGCTTTTGTTTGTCTGAAGGCAAATCCATCTGAAAGAGTCTTGCTGGGTATAGTATTTGTACTGGCAGTTTTTCTGTATTTTGAAAATTTCATTCCACTCTGGTCTGTATTATTTCTGCTGAGAAGTTTGATTTCAGCTAATAGGAGAAGCTATATCATTAAAAAAAATTTTTTTTAATTCTAGATACCTTAAATATTCTTTATTTTAAGCTCTGATAATTGTATGGCTATGTATCTTGGTAGGTCTTTATTTAGATAACCATACACTTTGTTGGCTTTGTTAATTTGCAGTCAGTTCTTTTTCTCACACTGGGGAAGTTTTATTATTTCTTGAATAAACTCAAAGTTTTCTTTTGTCCTTCTCTTTTCCTCTGGGATACCTCTTGTCCTTATGTTGCTTTCCTTCTGCAGTCTGATCATTTTAGTAAATCAGCAGTTTTTTTTCTTTCTTTCTTTCTTTCTTTCTTTCTTTCTTTCTTTCTTTCTTTCTTTCTTTCTTTCTTTCTTTCTTTCTTTCTTCTTTCTTTCTTTCTTTCTTTCTTTCTTTCTTTCTTTCTTTCTTTCTTTCTTTTTCTTTCTTTCTTCTTTCTTTCTTTCTTTCTTTCTTTCTTTCTTTCTTTTCTGTCTCTCTCTCCCTCCCCTCCTCTCTCCTTCCCTCCCCTCCCTTCCTCCCTCTCCCGCCTCCTCCTTCCTTCCTCCCTCCCTTCCTCCCTCCCTCCCTTCCTTCCTTCCTTCCTTCCTTCCTTCCTTCCTTCCTTCCTTCTTCTTCCTTCCTTCCTTCCTTCCTTCCTTCCTTCCTTCCTTCCTTCCTCTTCTCTCTCTCTTTTGGTTCCTTTCTTTCTTTCTTTCTTTCTTTCTTTCTTTCTTTCTTTCTTTCTTTCTTTTTTCTTTCTTTCTTTCTTTCTTTCTTCTTTCTTTCTTTCTTTCTTTTTTCTTTCTTTCTTTCTTTCTTTCTTTCTTTCTTTCTTTCTTTCTTTCTTTCTTTCTTTCTCTCTCTCTCTCTCTCCTCTCTCCTCTCTCTCCCTCCCTCCCTCCCTCCCTCCCTCCCTCCCTCCTCCCTCCCTCCCTCCCTCCTTCTTTCTTTCTTCTCTTTCTTTCTCTTTCTTTCTTTCTTTCTTTCTTTCTTTCTTTCTTTCTTTCTTTCTTTCTTTCTTTCTTTCTTTCTTTCTGTTTTTTTTTTGGGTCACACCCGTTTGATGCTCAGGGGTTACTCCTGGCTAAGAGCTCAGAAATTGCCCCTGGCTTGGGGGGACCATATGGGATGCCAGGGGATCAAACCGTGGTCCTTCCTTGGCTAGCGCTTGCAAGGCAGACACCTTACCTCTAGCGCCACCTCACCGGCCCTGGTTTATTTCTTTACATATTTTTGATTTGAGGCCACAGCTAGCGATGCTCAGGGTTTCTCTTGGCTTCTCACCCAGGGATCACTCCAGGTGTGCTTGGAGAAGGAACCATATAGATGCCTGGGATGAAACCCAGGATTGATCTGTGCAAGGCAATTTGCTCTACCTGCTGTATTATCACTCTGGCCCTTATTCTTATTCATTCTTAAAATTTCATTTTAGGCATCACTGATTCGATCCTTCACTTGGTTTATCCATTTCCATAGTTTTTCCTCAGCACATTGAGTTCCTTTCTTGACCTCTAAACCTATTTATTAAATCATCAGTTTCTTCCTTCTGTTTGCCAATTTGATTTCTGAGCTCATAGTTTCATTTTTCTAGGGTTTTTTTTTTTTTGGGTGATGAGTTTTTATGAGTTCTCTGTGTGACTTTGATTTGTCTTTTTGCATTTTCTTCCACATTGATGTGTTTCTTTATAGTGGCAGTTTTCATTTTTTCTTTTAAATTGGTTTGCGTCACACCTGGCAGTGCCCAGGATTCACTCCTGACTCTCTGCTCAGAGGTCATTCTAAGCAGGCTTGGAGATCAAACTTAGTTTGGCTGCTTGCAAGGCAAGCACCCTTTCCATTGTACTATCGTAATAGTTTTAAAGTTATTATTATCTGGTAGGATTTCCTCAATCTTTGAGAGGGGTTTCACTCTTCCTGGTGCTACGGACTATTTGGGATTTCAGATTGCCATTTGGTATGATTTTATTTATTTATTTTTTTTGGTTTTTGGGCCACACCCAGTGACACTCAGGGGTTACTCCTGGTTATGCACTCAGAAATTGCTCCTGGCTTGGGGGACTTCCGGGGAATCGAACCATGGTTTTTCCTAGGTCAGCCACGTGCAAGGCAAACACCCTACTGCTGTGCCACTGCTCCAGCCACTGGTATGATTTTTTTTGTCTGCTAATTTTGCTAATTTATTTTTACATATTTTTACTTTTTTTTTTTTAAGGCTATCTAGGTGAGTGATTTAAAGGATTAAATAACTTACTTTTTCCAGTTGTTGCTATTGTTGTTTGGATACCAGTTCTTTGGTTTGAGTTTGCATTTTGACATTTGTCTGTCTGTGGGAACTGTTTTTATTTGTTGTTGCTTGTTTTTTATGTATATATATATATATATATATTTTTTTTTTTAGCCTACATCCATCTAAGCCTGTAAGGCTTACTCCTTTGTTCACTGCTGATAAGGCTTAGGAACCATGTGGGTTGCCTAGGACAGAACCTGAGGATGTAAAGCAAGCACCTTGCCTGCTACACTATCACTCCAGTCCCAGGAACTGAGGTTTCTTATTCAAAATTGTTCTTTTGGTAGGATGGGCTGAAGAGAGAGAGAGAGAGAGAGAGAGGAGAGAGAGAGAGAGAGGAGAGAGAGAGAGAGGAAGAGAGAGAGAGAGAGAGAGAGAGAGAGAGAGAGAGAGAGAGAGAGAGAGAGGAGAGAGAGAGAGAGAGAGAGAGAGAGAGAGAGGAGGAGAGAGAGAGAGAGAGAGAGAGGAGAGAGAGAGAGGAGAGAGAGTGGAGAGAGTGAGGAGAGAGAGAGAGAGAGAGGAGAGAGGAGAGAGAGAGAGAGAGAGAGAGGGAGAGAGAGAGGAGAGAGAGAGGAGAGAGAAATGAGAGAGAGAGAAAGAAATATGAATGTGTGTGTGAATTTGTATTTGCCTGTGCTGTGCATACGTGTATGAGAGAGTGAGAGCTGGCTCATGTTGGTGGCTATTCTTGACAACCCTCATATCTAGGAGCCCAGATGTGAACTTGGCCATACATACACTATCATGCTTGCCCCATGCCATTTTAATATGTTTACTTAAAGAGAGTGCCATTTAATACCAGGGCCAAGTTCTGAGAAATGTGTCATTAAATAGCTTTCCCATGTAGTGATTATTGCTGGATATATTGATACTAATCTAAATGGTTGAGAAATACTGGTGATGGCTGTTGGGATCACCATGTTATACACCATGATTTCCCCACTGACTCAATGCTCAGTGACATATGATTGTATTTACAATCTTAGCATTTTTCAAATTTGCAGTACGTCATTGTTTTAACCTGCAGATGATGCACTACATGTCTGTAACTTACTAACTTTATTTATTTATTTATTTATTTATTTATTTATTTATTTATTTATTTATTTATTGGAGTTTGGGGCCATACTTGGTGGCACTCAGGGATTACTCCTGGCTCTGCACTCACAAATTGCTCTTGGCAGCCTCAGGGGTCCATATGGGAACCTGGGTCTGTCCTGGGTCTTTGGCGTGCAAGGCAACTGCCCTCTACCACTGTGCTATCTCTCTGGCTCCCACTTAACTAACTTTAGAACTTAAAGTTTATACCTTGTGATTCCTTTCATCCATTTTGTTTGTCTCCTTTTCATTCTTTCCCACTTTCTGGAAACCACCAGTGTATTCTTTGCATGAGTTTTGCTTTATTTTCTTGTTTGTTTTGTTTTCTTAGATTCTACATATAAGCGAAACCATATGGTGTTTGTCTTTGTCTGATGTTTTTAAATTTAGCATAATGTTCTCATCTGTAGGTCCATCCATGCTGTTGCAAATGGCTAGATTTCATTTGATTTTATGGCTGAGGGGAATTCCATTGCATGTGTGTGAACTGTATCTTTTTTATTCATTTATTAATGGATACTTAGGTTGTTTCCATGTCACGTTTGCCATAAATGATACTGCAGTGTAATGGGAGACCATCACATATCCTTTTGAACTTGTGTTTGAATTTTCATCGACTACCTAGGCAGTAGTAAAATTGCTAATATATGAGCTAAATGATAGCTATAAGTTTATAAAGGAGTTTATTTTGCATGTATGCATCTATAATTTATATTTTGATTTGGTTTTGGACAACATCCAATGTGGTGCGTAGGCTCGATTCTTAGTTCTGTGTTCAGGTATCACACTACTAGTGTTCCATGGGTACCATGTGTGGTATAGGGGATCAAACTGGATTTTTTGGCTGCACATGTCAAGTGCCTTAAACCCTGTATTATCTCTTTGTTGATTTTGGATTTGGATTATTTAAAGATTTGTAGATATATTATTTTCAGCAAAACTCAGCTTTTTGCTGCCAGGTACAAGTTTTGATATATTGTGTTTTCATCTTCACCTATTTGAATAATTCTGCCTTTTATCACCTGTGTTTTCTCTTGACCCATGGTTAGTGCTTTAATTAAACTATTTCTGGATTTATGTTACATGTTTTTGTTTCCGGTCTTTATAGTATGATGCTTATTTACTTATTTAGTATATTTTTATGGATTCAGGGTCATTTCCAGTGATGCTTGTCCCAGTGGCATGGGTGTAGATGCTCAAGGGACATTGGGCCACTCCAGTGGTTCTTAGTGGCCAAGGAGTCCAGATGTTGAATTCAGGGTCTCAGACATGCTAGGACTTTGCTGTACCACTTGAGCCACATCCCGACCCTGATGAATTTTTTATCATGTGTGACATGTATTTTAACTATTTTATATAACTCAATGGTATTAAATTTGTTTGCTTTGTCATGGAACCATTACTATTAATAGATCTCTAGAATATTTTCTATCTTGCATAAAAGGAAATGCCATATTTACTAAGCAATAGCACCCCAATTCCAATATATATTCTGCTACTAGTACAGGTGCATGCATGCACGTGCACTTGCGCGCACACACACACATACACTCAGCACTTCAATATGGTTCTAATTATTTTTTAAAAAACTCCTCCAATTTATCATCTGTCATTTTGGGGTATTTTTTCATTGATTAAATTTTCTCCTGGCCATTTTTTACTTTCTCTCTTTTCATATTCTGGCACTTTTTGATTTGATTGTGGACATTGTTAATGTTCCATGTTGTGTTTGAAATTTTTTGGTCTTCCTTTAAGAAGCCAATGGTGGAGCTCTAACAGGCAATGATTTACAGATTTGTGCTGTTCCTCTTCTGCCCAGCTACTTCAGCTGCCTTTGTCAGTCTTCTTGAATTCTCACCTCTAGCTCTCTTCCTCAGTAAAACCTCTTTTTCCTAGTTTTGGGTTTCTTTGATGCACTGTATAATTAAGAGGCAGAGGGTCCCCAAAGGCAGAGTAATAGTAGGGCTTCTCTCATTTGTTTCATTTTTTTTCCTGAGGATCTGTTTGTGGTGTTGTTGCCTATTACCCAGGGTCTGGAAATAGATATTTAATACATTTTGGTAAACTTGCTACTTCTTACAAAGCATTTATTTCTGTTGTTAATTCACTGTAACCAGAAGTGGAGGTCACCTCTGATTTTAACTTAGTTGACACTTTTTAAGATGAAATAGCAAGAAGTCGGGGCCGGAGAGATAGCATGGAGGTAAGGCATTTGCCTTTCATGCAGGAGGTCATCGGTTCGAATCCCGGCGCCCCATATGGTCCCCTGTGCCTGCCAGGAGCAATTTCTGAGCCTGGAGCCAGAAATAACCCCTGAGCACTGCCGGGTGTGACCCAAAAACCACAAAAAAAAAAAATAGAAATAGCAAGAAGTCTAGCCAAGATTCATTCAGAGAGATCTATGAAGATGGCACAGTCTTTTCTTCTCACTTTGTAATTAGTCTTCTATTGTTTTATGGTGAGGGTAAAAGCCCTGGAAGGAATGAGCAGGTTGACAAATTGTATGAAGACAGGATCTGGAAATATGCAGTTTTGTTTGGCATCTGACTTCCTTTATGTCTTTTTAGACATTCAAAATCTTCGGGGCTAGAGTATTAGCACATCAGTAAATTTGCCTTGTATATGGCCAACACAAGATAGGCCCCGGTTCAATTCCAGCATCCCATATAGCCCCCCTGAGCCTGCCAGGAGCGACTTCTGAACTCAGCCAGGAGTAACTCCTGAGGGCTGCCACCTGTGACCCAAAAATCAAAAAAGAAAAAAAAAGAAATTCATATTCCTCAGATACCCTTTCTAATGTAAAATGAAGGAAACATATTAGATAATTGACCTAAGATTGGAAGCCTTTTTATTTTATTTTATTTTATTCTATAATTATTTTATTTAGGGGGCTGGAGAGATAGCATGGAGGTAGAGCATTTGCCTTGCATGCAGAAGGATGATGGTTTGAATCCTGGCATACCATATGTTTCCCCAAGCCTGCCAGGAGCAATTTCTGAGCGTAGAACCAGGAGTAACCCTTGAGCACTGCCATATGTGACCCCAAAACAAAACAAAATTATTTTATTTAAGCACCATGTTTCTTTGTTTTGGGGCCACATTCGGTGATGCTCAGGGGTTACTCCTGGCTATGCGCTCAGAAATTGCTCTTGGTTTGGGGGACCATATGGGACACCAGGGATCGAACCCAGGTCCGTCCTGGGTCAGCTGCTTGCAAGGCAAATTCCCTACTTCTGTGCTATCACTCTGGTACCTACAAAAATGTTCTTAATTGAGTTTCAGTCATAGAATGTACAGCACCCTTTCCCAAAGTAATTTTACTGCCACCAGTGTCCAGTTTCCCTCCCAATCCCCCATCTGTTTTTCAGGCAGGTATTTCACCACCCCCTCGCTTTCTTTTTTTTTTTTTTGGGGGGGGGAAGGGGCACATTTGGCTCTGTGCTCAGAAATCGCTCCTGGCAGGCTTGGGGGACCATATGGGATGCTGGGGATCAAACCTAGGCCGGTCCTGGGTTGACTGTGCAAGGCAAATACCCTACTGCTCTGCTATCACCTTGGCCCCTCTCTTTTTCCTTTTTGACACTGGTTTGAAATGAGTCAAAGGAAGAGGAATAGATATAGAATGATCTCACTCATTTTTAGGATATAAGAAAAATAAAAGATAGTATGATAATAATGTTCAGAGACAATAGAGGGCCAGATGGAGCAGTAGGAAACTTGCCACAAAGAGCAGTGAGTGCAGTTAGAGCAGAGAAAGGTCCACTATGACAATGGTAGTTGGAACTGATCATTCTGGACAAGAACTGGGTGCTGAAAGGGGATTAAGTGACATGTACCAGAAGACTTTTAAGTCACAAAATTTAGATTCTGTATTAATCTATAAAGGTCACTGAAGTCCAAATTCACTTGTTTAAAAAGGAAGAATCTGTGTTGTATCTGTGGCAAAGTTTGTTTCTTATTTGATCTAGCTAAATAATAAATCAAGGATGAGAAAAGCACTGGAGTATTGGATTTTAGAGCACAAAGGCTATTTATTCATAAATATTGTACATCCTAATAGTGCTTTATGCAAATAGGCGGTAAAGTGCTCTTATGTCATTTCTGAGTTTGCATAAGATTTCACTTAGAGGCAACTTCCTGCAGGGAGAGAAACAACCAAATATATAGATATTAAATTCTTAATCTCTGTTAAAAATTTGCATCCAAGTCCTTTAAAATATTAACTATTTTGCTTATGTTAAACATACGCATAGTTTCAAATATGAGAGGTTATTAAAGAGAACTATTAGATATAAACATTTATCTTTCTATCAGCCTCCCTCAGCCTTCAAAACTCTAGTTTCTCTCTCCAGAACTTCTCCTCAATAAGTAGTACTCATTACTAGTTTTTATTTGTGCTACCATAGTCATAGGAGACAGATCCATTGTCTCCTTTGCATTTAGAATTATGTACACACATAGTGAGTAGTGTACAATATACATTGATTTATCCCAATGCTCTTTTACTTTATTTGAAGTCTGTTTATAGGGAATAAATTACCTTGGTGTTTCAGCTGCTTGACACTGAGCAAACAAAAGGATATAATGCAATATCCTTTAATAGTAGAGTATTTTAAAGTTTTACCATTATTTTAAGTGCTCTAAGAAATTTATTTACTTGTACTTTTCTTTTTTACTGTAGATTGTCTTTTGACTTTGTTTTTGCCCTTTTTTTTTTTTTTGCCACACCTGGTGGTGCTCAGGAACTCCTGGCTCTGCACTCAGATATCACTCCTGGAAGGCTCAGGAGTCCATATGTTGGGGACCGAACCTGGGTCTACGGCATGCAAGGCTTTTTATCGTATTTTTCGGCATATAAGATGACTTTTGAAATGAAAAAAAAATCAACCGAAAATCGGGGGTCATCTTATACGCTGAGTCTATCCCGAAAAACGTTTCCATATGCCACTAAACGAAAATTGTCTGGATATTGCCACAAAACGAATTATCCAACTCGATCCTGCACCAATCACTGCAAGGCTGCTCGGACCACCTCTCTGACTCAGCCAATCCAAGCAGGCTTTTGATGTATACAAATTAGACAATGTTCTGGACTCAAATCTATACTGCCAAAAGCCTGCTCAGATTGGCCAGAGTCAGAGAGGAAGTCTATTACAGTAGAACCTTTGAACCTTTGCTTGTTGTGATTGGCTCACTGTGGTACATACAGTTGCAGCACAGAAATGTTCTGCTGATCACTCTGGCCCAATGCTGTTTTTTTAAAACCCTGCATAGCATTTTAATCTTATTTTTTTTGGGGGGGGGGAGGTCCACACCCGTTTGATGCTCAGGGGTTACTCCTGGCTATGCACTCAGAAATCACCCCTGACTTGGAGGGACCATATGGGACGCTGGGGGATCAAACCGTGGTCCGTCCTAAGCTAGTGCTTGCAAGGCAGACACCCTACCTCTAGCGCCACCTTCCCGGCCCCAGCATTTTAATCTTTAGATACTGGGCTCTTCAACCATTTTTTGGAATTCCTTTCCAACTCTTTTTTTTTTTTTTTGGTTTTTGGTTTTTGGGTCACACCCAGAAGTGGTCAGGGGTCACTCCTGGCTCTACACTCAGGAATCGCCCCTGGCAGGCACGGGGGACCATATGGGATGTCAAGATTCGAACCACTGTTCTTCTGGGCGCAAAGCAAACGCCTTACCTCCATGCTATCTCTCTGACCCCTTTTCTAAATCTTTTTATTTGTTTGTTCTTTTGGAACCACACCTCGTGATACTCAGAGCTTATTCCAGCATCAGGGATCACTCTAGCTGTGCTCAAGGGACCCTATTGGTTGTAGGATTGAACCTTTGTCAGTTGCATGTAAGGAAAGTGTCTTTTACTTTTTTACATTGTACCAGTTCCCTGCTACACATTCCTTTTTAAAATATTAAATTCATTTTACATATACTTTTTTTTTTTTGGTTTTTGGGTCACACCCGGCAGCGCTCAGGGGTTCCTCCTGGCTCTATGCTCAGAAATCGCTCCCGGCAGGCTCAGGAGACCATATGGGATGTCGGGATTCGAACCACCATCCTCCTGCATGCAAGGCAAATGCCCTACTTCCATGCTATCTCTCCGGCCCCTACATATACTTTTTGATACATATTTACAAATTATTTGTAAAAGAGGATTCACTTATCTTTTTCTAAGGTGACTTTTTACCCATGTTTTCCACAATTTAGTCTTATCTCTGAGATAATCATATCCTCTCTTTGAATTCTTAAAGTTAATATTTATCAAGTATTATTATAGCCATGCTTGTAGTTATTATTACATTATAATGTCAAATATGTAGTTATAGTTTACTATTTCATTGGGCTAATATTCCTAATTATCTCTTTTCAGAACTATCTTCCTAGGGGTCAGGGAAGTAGCACAGCTGGTAGGGCATTTGCTTTGCATGTAGCTGACCCAGGTACGATCCCTGGCATCTCATATTTCCCCCAGCCACCCAGGAAGGATTTCTGAGTGAGGAACCAGAAAGTAACATCTAAGCACTGCCAGGTGTGGCCCCTCAAAATAATGCCTTCCTAATTTTAATTACATTTCTTTATTTTTCACTTGAGAATCAAGGTGACTAAAAAATTCTGAAGGTATGTTTTTGGAATAGTGTTACATTTGTAAAAGTTACTGATCAAACGATGAATGCCTTTATGGTACATTGAATCTTTCTGTGCAAGCTTTATAGAGGATTACATTTATACAGGGCTTCTCGGTAATTTTTGAAGGCCACACCCAGTCATTCTCAGGGCTTATTTAGTCTTGGCTCTGTACTCAGGAATCACAACTTCCGTTTTCGGTTTTTGTGCTCAGGGTTACTCCTGACTCAGTACTCAGGGAACATTCGAGGCAGGAAACTGGGAGGCATTCTTTTGTTAATTTTTGTTTATGCTGCTATTTTGTTACATTTTGAAACTTATAGCATTGAATTTCATGAATTAAAATGAACGAGAAGAGCAAAATATAAACAGGCATTTCTACAAAGAGGACAACATATAGATCGCCAATAGACACACACAATCATGATCATTATTTCAGAAAATTTACTCATGAATTTAAAATGTAAGACTTAAAGTACTTGAATGTAAGATTATGGCCTGGATGTTATAATTATGTAAATTAAGAATAAATGTCTTTTGAGTTAAAAAGAAAATGAAGTGGTCTGTTTGAAAGGGAAACAAAAATTAAAGCATAAAATGTGTTACAGAAAATGGAAAGCAAATTAAACTGGTTTCTTCTGGAAATGATCTGCCAAAATTGCAAAATCACTAATACAGTGTGAGTTAGCTAAAATGTTTCTGCAGCATGTTAAAACGTAGAATTATGATGCATGGATTTTATGTATAACCTTTACATTATTATATTTCTGCTTGAAGTTAACTTCTTTGCAATTTATGATCTGCTATTCTAGGTATTAGTGTATTCATCCATAGCAGTCCTCTGATAGGTACCACTTCAAGTAATGACTAGAGCCTTTCTGTTAGTTTTTGGACCACACTCAGCAGTGTTCAGCAGTACTCCTGATTCTGTGCTTAAGGTCACTCCTGGAGTGCTTAAGGGGCCAGACAGGTTGCCAGAGATTGAATCTGGTTGGCTGCATGCAAGACAAATGCCCTACCTGCTTTACTATCACTCCAGCCCTTTAAGAGACATTTAAAAAAAACACCTTTTTTATGAAATAATTTTTTAACTGAGTCTCTGAATTATGATTTATTTATGATTATGTTTCAGGCATATCATGTTCCAACACCAATTCCGTCACCAATTTCCACTTTCCCTCCATCACTGTACTCAGTTTCTCTCCTATCCATCTTCTTGTCACTGTGGCAAGCACTTTTTTTTCCCCTTTAGGCATTATGATTTGCAGAACTGTTACTGATAGGGTGTCATGTTTAGCACTTTACCATCTTTCAATACCCTCTGGCAGATACCCCTTCTCTGTACTATTCTTAGTCTTACCTTCCTTGTCCTACCACCCCCTCCTTTGTAGTGACAAGTTTCTTACTGAAGACCAAGTCTCATGGTAAAGTTAATAACCTTGCATACTATAGTGTGCCCTTACTTTCGTGATATTCTTTTTTTTCTTCCTTTTTTTTTTTTTTGGGTCACACCCGTCATCACTCAGGGGTTACTTCTGGCTCTATGCTCAGAAATCGCCCCCGGCAGGCTGGGGGACCATATGGTATGCCGGGTTTCGAACCACCATCCTTTTGCATGCAAGGCAAAATGCCTTACCTCCATGCTATCTCTCCAGCCCCTTGATATTATTTTCATATTTGTTGTATCATACATGATAGATATCCCAAAATACTGTTTTGTTATCTTTTTTGTTTTTTTTTGTTTTTTTTTGTTTTTGAGCCTCTCCTTGTAATGCTCAGGGGTAAGTAACTCCAGGCTCTGCTTTCAGGAATTATTCCTTGGTGGTGCTTGAGGAACCATAGGAGATGCTGGGGGAATTGAGCCTGGGCTGGCTTGTGCATGGCAAGTGTCCTACCTGCTATATTACCTCTCCAGTCCTTCTCCCCCCCTTTATTTTTTTCCTCATATCTGGCAGAAATGACTCCCAGATCTGCACTCAGGAATCACTCTTGTTGGGCTTAGGGGTATATAGAATGGTAGTGATTGAATCTGGGTTTACCGTGTGCAAGGCAAGATACACCTGTTGTAATATCTCTCTGGCCCCACAAAATACTGTTTAAATTTTTGTGAAGTCATGTGCCTTTTAAGACTATAAGGGATATAAAGATATGTGCTTCACATTTCCTTATCAATTTATTACTTTTGGGTTGTTTTATTCTTTTTCAGAGATGTATTTGGTGTCTAATACCTTCAGTAGAAAAATGCTTCCTTTAGAATTTCTTAGGGAAGTTTTATAGATAATAAATTCTTTGTTATTATTTTTATTAAAGCAACTATTTGGTCTTAAGTTTTATAAACAGTTTTCAATGGATATAGAATTTTAGGTGGACAGTTTTTTGTTTTGGGGGGAGAAGGTTACACTTAGCAGTGCTCAGGGATTACTCCTGACTCTACACTCAGTAGTTATTCCTGACGTACTTGGAGGGACCATATGGGATGTCAGGGATGAAGTCTGGGTTGACTGCAAGCATCCTACCATCTGTCCTATTCCTCTGGCCCCATCTTTCAACATACAAATATATTTCATTGTCTTTCTAGTCTCATTAATTATTATGCTAATCCAATATTCCCCACTACCAGTTTCAATATTCTTTTTTTTTGTTTGTTTTTGGGTCACACCCAGAAGTGCTCATGGGTTACTCTTGGCTCTACGCTCAGAAATCACCCCTGGCAGGCACTGGGGACCATATGGGATGCGGGATTCAAACCATGGCCCTTCTGCATGAAAGGCAAACACCTTACCTTCATGTTATCTCTCCGGCCCCCAATTTCAGCATTCTATACTTGTTTACTGTGCTAAATTTCAGAGTAGAAATTTGGTGAGACAGTGAGTTTTGCTGTAATTTGTCAGCCCACACAATTAAAGTTTGAATTTCAGTTTTAGCAAGATCTTCCCTGTATCTCCAAGGAATGAAAGATTCTTTTATAGTTGTCATGGAAGCCTTATGAATCTCAGACCACAATTTAAACCAAGAATCAACAGACTTGGGCTTGCCATTTTTTCCTCTTGCTAGGCAGTAAAATAAGCTTCAAGTTACTCATTCTGCATCACAGACCTTCTCACCAATATTATGATCATTGTAAAGGACACCAGCCACTTGAGCCACTTGATTCAGCTGGTACTTCAATCAAAAATACTAGTTGGTACCTAGTATCTGGGACACCTCTGCATGCCAGGTTTTATTAGATCTCATTTCCCTCTAACCAGGAGCTCAAACATCCCTCTAACTCATAGCTTCAAGCAGACTGATTCCAGAAGCCCGTGTTTTAGGACTTTGTTTCCTGGCCCCATGCCCTGAAATAATTCTGAATCAGCCAACTAGGAGACAGTGATTTAACTATGGAAAACTCAGTACCAAGAATGATTAAGCTAAGATAAAAGTTTATCTGGAAGATTAAAAAATAAAACCCTTTTGAGCACTATAAATTTTCTGCAGATTACCTAAGGAAGAAGGACCAACTTGGAAAGGTTCCGCTTCCTCAGGGTTGGAGCCTTAGTGGAGTGTGTGTAGCTGAAGCTTGTTGGAGGGTGGGGAAGTTTCTGGTTGGCTCTGGCCAAAGGGGCCTGCAGTTTGTATGCAAGCATGGACAACTCTTGGGAATGGGCAAGCCTTACTTTGCTCCCCTCGTTTTCATGACCAACCCCTTTGCAGAGGAGATGAAAACAGCAGTGTTTGCTGGAGCCTGGAGTACTGAGCATACACTTTGATCGGGAGATGACAATGGAAAGTGGTTAGAGACTAAAGTGTAGAGAAAGAGGGCTGAGGCACCTGTGTGGGCAAGAGGCCTGGAGCACTGAGTGGAAAGAACTGCAGGAGAGATGACTGGATTGTAAATGTGCTCAGGTACTTCAGGTTCTCAGGTTGCATGCTGTGAGAAAGAGCTCCAGGCTGACATTGCTTCTCTCCTGGGAATACAGGAGCAGAAACAATCAGGCAAAGCAATTATTGAGTCTTCTCTCAAACCCTGTGGAGAAAGTCCTAGAAAGTTCCTGTGGAGAAAGTTCTAACAAGTATCCTGTTGTTTGTAGAGAATTCCTTCCTTGTTGTAGGGCAGGTACTTAATGATGGTATTGAAGGTACTGAGAAGGACGTTGGTTCGAATCCCGGCATCCCATATGCTTCCCCGAGCCTGCCGGAGGCGATTTCTGAGTGTAGAGCCAGGAGGAACCCCTGAGCGCTGCCGGGTATGACCCAAATACCAAACAAACAAACAAACAAACAACAAAAAAGTTTTTGTTTATTTTGTTAATTCACTTGCTTTGGTCATTTATATTGCTTTTCTGATGCATTTTGAATGTTGTAGAGATATTTTTTTGAGGGGTCACACCCGGCAATGCTCAGGAGTTACTCCTGGCTCTGTGCTCAGAAGTTGCTCCTGGCAGGGTTGGGGACCATATGGAATGCCGGGATTCGAAACGAGTCTGTCCTGTGTTGGCCTTGTTGAAGGCAAACACTTTACCGTTGTGCTATCACTCAGGTCCCCTTGTAAAGACATTTTTAACAATGACTGCATAGATTGATAGGAGAGTACAAAGTTATTAAATAATGACGCCATTAGCTTTCTGTTTTCCTAAAGCAGATAATTTAGGGAAGTGTTTTACTAATGAAGCTAGAATGACTGCTTTATCTTAATCGAGGCTTTGTTTAATTGTTCTAATAGGTTATGAGTAGTCTCCACAGAACATTGCCACATGATTCTGTGAGCTTTTAAAACAAATTTTAAAATTGATAATGGTTTCTAAAAGGCATAGGAAGACTGCCATGTAAAAAATATTTGGCTTGCTAATTTACCTCCTGAGACTCAATGAATTTAAGCCTTTGTTGATAAATGACAAATTGAAAATTTTTAAAGTGAGGACTAAAGATTATCTTTAGTTTGCTTCTAACTTTTTAAGTCCTTGTTAAGTGATTATTAATTATTAGATATAAATTATGTTTGTGAATTTCAGTTAAAAGCAATGTCTCTAATTCTTTGTGTTTGTTCTTTTGGCTTAAAATCTTATACTTTTATAGCTATAAATATTGTGTTAAAGGCCGGCGAGATGGCGCTAGAGGTAAGGTGTCTGCCTTGCAAGCGCTAGCTAAGGAAAGGACCACAGTTCGATCCCCCGGCGTCCCATATGGTCCCACCAAGCCAGGGGCAATTTCTGATCGCGTAGCCAGGAGTAACCCTTGCGCATCAAACGGGTGTGGCCCGAAAAACCAAAAAAAAAAAAATATATATATATATATATAGTGTTAAGTTGAAGTAATCCAAGATATATCAGAGATACTTTGGAAAAAGTGAAAATTAAGCACAATTATTTTACCATTAAATCTTAAAATACTTTAAATCTTAAAATCTTAAAATTACAAAAAAAAAACCACCCCAAAAACCAAAGAAACGGGGGCCGGAGAGATAGCATGGAGGTAAGGCGTTTGCCTTTCATGCAGGAGGTCATCGGTTCGAATCCCGGCGCCCCATATGGTCCCCCGTGCCTGCCAGGAGCAATTTCTGAGCCTGGAGCCAGGAATAACCCCTGAGCACTGCCGGGTGTGACCCAAAAACCAAAAAAAAAAAAAAAAAAAAAAAAACCAAAGAAACAAGGCCAGAGAAATATCATGGAGGTAAGGTGTTTGCCTTGCAGAAGGATGGTGGTTCAAATCCCAGCATCCCATATGGTCCCCCGAGCTTGCCAGGAGTGATTCAGAGCATAGTGCCAGGAGTGACTCCTGAGTGCTGCCCGGTGTGACCCAAAAACCAAACCAAAACAAAACAAAGAAACAAATCTTATACTTTTCAGACTTAAGTGATCGTTGAAAAAAGCAGCTTTATTATGTGATCACCTGAGTTGGGACCAGTACTAAGCACTGTCCCAGGAGATTTCCCCCTGAGCATTGAAAGCCTGAGGGAGCTGAACTGGAGCGCAGTCAGCTGTGATCCCTGTGACTGACTGGGCTGGGTATTTTTGATCTTCATGCTCTCTAGAAAAGTTCCTCAGAGAGCAGGTGAAGCTAATGCTTTTGGCAACTGATGCAGGCTGGGCATGCTTTTTTCTTAAAAGCACCCACCATCCTTTTTTCCCCCTGAAAATTTGTTGGTAGAGTCAGAATCAAAAGCTGCTAAACATATTCAGATTTTGATGAATATGATGGGAAGGTCGCAGTGTTCATCTGCTCATTGGGTTTTAGAGTTGACAGACCTCATTAGGGCCAAATGAGAAAAGATGTGTGTATGTCTGTCAAGAGATGGAATTGGATCATGTATTTTTGAAATTAGTATCTTGAATGAGTTCCACACAATAGAGCCTTATATGAGAGATCATTCTCAGTGTGAAAAATTAAAAACTTGTTCTTTGAGAGCCAGAGAGGTAGCATGGAGGTAAGGCATTTGCCTTGCATGCAGAAGGATGTGGTTCGAATCCCAGCATCCCATATGGTCCCCTGAGCCTGCCAGGAGTGATTTCTGAGCTTAGAGCTGGGAGTAAACCCTGAGCACTGCCGGGTGTGACCCAAAAACTAAAAAAAACAAAACAAAACAAAACAAAAAACTAAAACAAAAAAACCTTGTTCTTTGAGATCAAGTGAAAGATAGAAATGTTCATTCTTGGGGGCCAAAGTGGGTAGGGTATTGCACGTCACTTGCACATCACTGACCCAGGTTTGATCCTTAGCATCCCATATGGTCCCCAGAGTTCACCAGGAATGATTTCTGAGTGCAGAGCCTGAAGTCAGCCTGGATCACTGCCAGGTGTGCCTCCACCAAAATAAAATAAAAACAGAAAAAGAATTTACTTTTTTTTTTTTTTTTTTTAGAATTTACATTGTTACCATCATTTTTCAACTTAATTTCGGGAATCTTGGCCATAGTGAAAGACAATAAAAATAAGTGTAAGGAGTCCAAATTGAAAAAGAAACAAAGCTATCAGTATTTGCATGAACTATACTTAGAAAAGTCTTAAGATTCCACTAGAATACTATTAGAAACAGTAAATCAGCACAATAAAATGGCAGACTACAAAATTATTACACAAAAATAACTGGTATGTTTAGATGCAATGAACTAAGAATGAAAGTTTAAAAAGTTACAGTCACATTGTAAGTCATATTAATATTTATAATTTTAAATCACAATACAATGAATACAGTATCTAGAAATAAGCCTCACAATGTTACTACAAAGTGTTAAAGACCTGTGCAGAAAAATCACAAAACATGGGACCAGAGTAATAATAATACAGCCAATTCAGAGTATAACAAAGATCTTGAGATCAGATTGGAATCTACAGAGTACACTGAGGAAAATATAGGCAGAATGCACCAAAATTTGGACCTCAGAGGGGTCGTCAATCATTTAATGCCATTGACAAAGGCAACGGAATTAAAAACAACAACAAAAGAGGCATGGGCTAAATCTTAAAGAACTATCTGAATAATGTGGTGAAAAAAAGAACTCTTATTGCTTGTGGGAACGTTGTCTGGTTCAACCCCTATTGAAAATGGTATGGAGATTATTATTATGAAATAACTGTGAGATTCATAGTTAAAAGCTGTTGATAGTTGTTTTTTCATACAATGTAGTATGAAGATTTTTGTTTGTTTTTGGGCCACACCTGGTTGATGCTCAGGGGTTACTTTGGCTATGCACACAGAATTTGCTCTTGGCTTGGGGGACCATATGGGATGACCAGGGATTGAACCCTCTTTGTGAGCACTTGCAAGGCAAAAGCTTTACCACTTGCACCACCTCTCTGGCCCCTAGTATGAAGATTTTTAAATTAGAAAGAGCTGCTGGAGCCAGAGAGATCATTCAGTGGGTGGGGCACACGCCTTGCATTTAGTCAACCTGGGTTCTATTCCCAGCATCGCATATGGTTCCCTGAACAAGTCAGATGTGGCCCACTGCCTTTACCCTACCAAAAAAAAAAAAAATTAAAGAAAAAAAAGCACTGAGCTGCCACATGACCCAACAATTTCACTTCTGGGTATCTATGCCCAGACATATACAAGAGGACACATACACACTGTTTCTCATTGCAGTGCTGAGTAAAATAGCTAAGATATGGAATCCATTTACGTGTTCAAAGGCAGATGAGTGAATTTTGAAGATGTAATATGGAATGAAATCCTATACACCTGCAAGGAACAATGAAATTATACAATTCGCTGCAACTCAGATAAAACTGGAGGATAAACCAGAAGGACAAACACAGGGTGAAGTTACTTATCTGTGGTAGGTAGAATAAGTTGATGAAGGAGAATAAGACATTAAAGGGGATATCACACTTGACCCCAGAATATAGAAAAGAGGACATACTGGTAGAGTTCTAGGGGCTTAACAGAAAGAAGAGGATGTGAAGGAATGGGGGACAAGGGTCAAGGGCCTCAGGGACATGGGTGATATAGAGAAATGATCATGTTGGTGATAATTCTTAAATCCTAGAATTAGAACAGCGTCACTCACCAATTCTGTTGCCTATTATTTTGTGGCACTGTAAATGAAAGACACTTTTTTTACATTTTTATTATCTTTATTTAAACACCATGATTACAAATATGATTGTAGTTGTATGATTTCAGTCATGAAAGAACACCCCTTCACCAGTGCAACATTTCCACCACCAGTGTCCCAAATCTCCCTTTTCCCTACCCCACCCACACCTGTACTCTGGACAGGCTTTCTACTTTCCTCATTCATTCACTTGGTTAGGATAGTTCTCAATGTAGTTATTTCTCTAACTG
Source organism: Suncus etruscus (assembly GCF_024139225.1). NCBI lineage: Eukaryota > Metazoa > Chordata > Mammalia > Eulipotyphla > Soricidae > Suncus > Suncus etruscus. The sequence continues at coordinate 28,690,054 of NC_064862.1, forward strand.
CACTCACCACTCCACATCACTAATCATCAGGGAGGTACCATCTCACGCCACAGAGATTGGTGCATATCACAAAGAATGAGAACAATCAGTGCTGGCGGGATGTGGAGAGAAAGGAACTCCTTTTCATTGCTGGTGGGAATACCATCTAGTCCATTTCTTTGTTTCTTTCTTTATGGAAAGCGATCTGGAGATTCCTCCCAAATCTGGAAATTGATCTCCCATATTGATCCCACTATACCACTCCTAGGGATATACCCTAGGAACACAAAAATACAATACAAAAAAAAAAACACCCTTCCTCACACCTATATTCATTGCCACATTATTTACAATAGCCAGATTCTGGAAACAACCAAGATGCCCTTCAACAGATGTATGTTAGGCTAAAGAAACTGTGGTGGTACATGTACACAATGGAATATTATGCAGCCATCAGGAGAGATGAAGTCATGAAATTTTCCTATACATGGATGTACATGAACTCTATTATGCTGAGTGATATGTCAGAGGGAGAGAGATAGACACAGAATAGTCTCACTCATCTATGGGTTTAAAGAAAAATAAAAGACATTTTTGCAATAATCCTCAGAGACAAAGAGAGGAGGGCTGGAAGGCCAGCTCACGACATGAAGAAAGAGTGGTAAGTGCAGTTAGAGAAATAACTACACTGAGAACTATCATAGCAATGTGAATGAATGGGGGAAGTGGAAAGCCTGTCTAGATTACAGGTGGGGTTGGGCTGGGGAGGAGGGAGATTTGGGACATTGGTGGTGGGAATGTTGCACCAGTGAAGGGGGTGTTCTTTACATGATTGAAAACTAACTACAATCATAATTGTAATCAAGTGTTTAAATAAAGATATTAATACTTAAAAAGAAGAAGATTAGTTTGTGGGTAGCACAAGCAGATGTTGTTATACAAGTTCTGGTATCAATGTGCGATGTTTGCACGGGCAGAGGACCAGTGATGCAATGAACCATCCAGTGGAAGACTTGTGGGTCATAGCTCACACAGATGTTCTGTTGTGCAAGTTGTGGTGTCTACTGCCATGTTGACAGGGATGATGAGTAAATTGTCTAGTGGAAGACTGTTGGGCTCTCAAGGTGCTCAGCTGCTCCTCACCAGGACCCTGATGGTCTGGAGCCCCTGGGGGTGGTGATGGAGCAGAGGAAATCAGTAACCCCGTGGGCAAGAAACCCACTGGGTCTCGAGGTCAGCCAGCACCTGCCAGTGGAGGTGGATGTTGGCTTGGATCCTCTCCAGCTCCTTCTTGGCCTGGAAGCTGCCGTCCAGACCTGCTCGCTGTGTCTGGTTGTGGCAAGGAGTTCATGCGCAGAGAACAAGCCATGCTGTCCACTTCTTTGGTTAGTTCTTTTTCCCAATCTTCGTAAGGTTGCGGGAGTAGTAAGTGGCCCTTATCTTCATAGGTAATATCTGGATGTTATCATTGATTTTCTTCCACCTTTTCTCTCCTGCCTGCAGGGACATGTGTTGGTCCAGGTCTTCCTCTACACGCTGCAGCTCAACTCGCCAGGTATTTCTTCTGAGTTGCAACTCCGTTGCCTGTTTTCTGAGCGCAGCCCTTTGCCCTCTCATGCTTTTCCATTCATCCTCCAGGAATCCCTGCCTCCCACTCGCAACTTCCCTGCAGCTCACCACCGGTCCTCCTGCCATCAGCTTCTCTCGACGTTTTGCTGGACATTGGTCCTTTTTGTCACTTAACTCCTGGCTGTAAATTAGCCAGGAGATGAAGATGAATCCCACCACAGCCAGCCAAAGGCAGGCGGTGGAACTAAAAACAAAGCCCCTCATAATGGATAGGAGAGAGCCCCCGCAGAGCCTCCATGGCTAAGCAGCGAATTCAGCTCTGACCTCTAGAGGAAAGCAGACCACAGGGACTGCACAGACTCTAGTGTCTGTTCTGTGACCTAAGGATGGGGCTTGACAACCAATGAGTCAGCTGATCAGGGGCGGAGAGGGGAGGGAGGGGACAATGGCCGAATTCAGAGGAGATGTTCCTTTGCTGTGGGAGTGAAGGCAGATGGGGCCTGAGTAATAGATAGCACAGTGGTTAAGGATCTTGCCTTGAATGCAGCCAATGCAGGTTTGACCCTGGTCTCCATCACTATTACTGTGGCCCAAGTATCCCTTGCATCACAGAAACCCAACATTAGGTTCCTATATTGAAATGCAGGCCTAGCGTAGAATCTCTAGTAGTGTGGCTTTTGGGCCTCTAAGCACTGCTTTGGAGTATCCTTAATAAATAAGTAAATAAAAAAATAAAAAAAATTAAAGGATTTGGGTTATAACTCAGTGGTAGATCAGTCTTTGCAATTATAAAGTCCTGGCTTTGATCTCTGGTATTGAAAAAAATTAAAATAAAAACTGACAGTGGGGCCAGAGCAGTGGCGCAGAGGTAGGGCATTTGCTTTGTATGTGTCTAACCTAGGATAGACCATGGTTCAATGCCCCAGCATCCCATATGGTTCCCGTAAGCCAGGAGCGATTTCTGAGTGCATAGTCAGGAGTAACCCCTATGGGTCACTGGGCGTGGCCCAAAAACCAAAAAAATAAAAAAAATGACAAAGATTTCTTGCCTTATGTCTTTCACTCTATTTTAGACAAACTCTTTTCCCTTTTCAATTTGTTCTTTTCCCTTACACATGCACAGGAAACTTCTATTGTCAAATATAGTGAGTCTAGGGGCCAGAGCGATGGCAGAAAGTGGTAGGGCATTTGCTTTGCACACACTGATCTAGGACAGACCGCAGTTTGATCCCCCGGCATCCCAAATGGTTGTCCAAGCCAGGAGCTATTTCTGAGCACCTAGCCAGGAGTAACTCCTGAGTGTCACCGGGTGTGGCCCAAAGTAAAGCAAAAAACCCAGTAAGTCCAGTCCCATTTTTCTTGTCTAATTTGTACACTCATTTACCCTACACCTCCTAAAGCTTTCTTCTTCAGTTCCACCTAGATCCCCTTAACCTGAGGTCTTGACTCAGTCTCCCTGGCTGATTTTACTCTCTAAACTTACAGAATTCATTAGGACATCTCATGTGAATACTCTTTTCCAGTTCCATATGCTCACCTTATATTAAGTAGGATACATACTGGAAATGTTCAAAATCAAATGGAACACATACTTTGTACCATTCCTCTCAGCATTTTTGTTTCTTTTTAAGGACCACTGTCCTGCCATTTACCTTAGCACATATTGTTATAAACCATTTAGTCTGACGATTCAAATATCTACTGAGAACTTCCCTCCATGGAAGAGGTTTTACATGGTGCTACATAGATGGTAAGAGAATAGAAAAACAGGCTACAGGTAACATCAGTTATGTTCATAATACACATTTTAAAAATAGCAACAATCTGTACATATATATTTACATATAGGATTGTATTTATGTGTTTATGGACACATGGCATTTGCCATGTATTTATGTACATAATAAAAAGGTCTGCAAAGATTAACATTGACAAAATTATTTTAAGGAGATGAAATGCCAATGAAGAAGGTCCTACAGAACAACCAAGAAGAAATTTGGGACATTGATGATTCACAAACACCAAAAAGCACCTTCTTTGTGGGAGGGATTTGGGCCCCATGTGGAGGTGCTCATGGGCTACCCCTGGCTATATCTAAAGGGATTATTCCTAATAGTTCTTGGGGAATCGTAAATGCTGCCTGAGATTGAAGTGGAGTCTGCCCCTGTAGTAAGTCTCTGGCCCAGTAGAGAAGAGAATTTCAAGAATAGTAGGAGAGCAGGCCAAAGGCTCCACACCGATTCAGGAAATTCATAACTATGAAAGTTCTCTCGGCCATAAAGATTTCATCAGTGCTTTTTTGGTTGGGAAAAAAGATGCAAGCTGAGTTGCAATGAGTTTGAAAATGAGTAGAACCTCCCTTTGCTTCCAGTTAGAGAGGTGCAGCTTATTTCACAATGGCACAACTATTAGAAACAGAGATTACATTAGTAGGCAGAAGAAATCTAAAGGCATGAAAATGCAAACAAAAGCAGAGAGAAACTGTAGAAGGTTAGAGTAAAACCTTTTGAAGGGAAAAGCATTGACTAAGTTTCCAGTTTGGAAGTGCCAGAAGGCTTGTATGTATTTCTGTAGCCAGAAGGCAAGATCTAATTAGTGTTGTGTGTTGAGGGTAAAAATCTACCAGGTAGAAACATATAGTCTTGAAGAACCAGAGTGGAAATCCCAGAGAGAACCAGTTGAGATTTCCTCAGCAGCTCAGTGGAGATTTCCTCAGTAGCTCAAAGCTAAGAGGTGTGAATAGATTTGTCAGGGTCCACCGGCCATTGGGAAGATCATATTTGGGGCTCGGATTCAGCCAAATTCATAAGAAAAACAATAGTAACAAAAAATACTGTTCAGAGACATTAGAATTCTCTCTCTCTCTCTCACTCACTCACTCTCTCTCTCTCTCTCTCTCTCTCTCTCTCTCTCTCTCTCATTGGGAGAAGTCTTTCATGCAATTCTCAAGGACCTGAGCAATCACTACTGGGGCTATTTCTTGTGCATTAAAAGGTGATTTAGGGGCTGGAGAGATAGGCGTTTGCCTTGCATCAGAAGGTCATTGGTTCGAATCCCGGCATCCCATATGGTCCCTGAGCCTGCCAGGAACGATTTATGAGCATAGAGCCAGGAGTGGCCCGTGAGCGCTGCCGGGTGTGACCCGAAAACCAAAAATAAAAAAATAAATAAATAAAATTAAAGGTGATTTATGGTAGAGGTTTTTTGTTTAATTTCCAGAGGAAATAAATCCAGGCAAGTGATCAACTAAATCTATAGAACCACGGTCCATCATAAGCTCATGATATCAAGACTTAATTTAGTCTGCTAACATCCTGGACATATAATGACATATATTGCTTAGACAAACTGGTACTCACTGTCCATGACTTAAGAAAAGGGTAACTAGAAGCTTTTTACTATAGCCCTTCTGTACTTAAGACCATGAAGCTCTTCCCTTAACTTTAATCTGTATATATTCACTGTAATAGACTGAAACAGTGTAATAGATTTCAATGGATTCTGAAACTATTTTCTGTGAAGTGTGTGTGTGTGTGTGTGTGTGTGTGTGTATGTGTGTGTGTTATTAGGGTATCCAGGGATTCCTTATATTGCAGCTGGTGAAAAGAAGTGATAATATATAACCTTGAGATTCCCAAAATTTATACTTTTCTGTGAAACTGGATGAGTTTGCGGAGACTGTAGATGACAGAAGAGTTAGTGAGCTTAAAGAAAGAGTAACAGAAATTTAGGGAATTAAAAAATATGAAGAGTCAGTAATATTCAGAAGATATTTAAAAGATCTAAAATAATAATCTCATAAGCAGAGGGAGAAATTAGGAAATAAATACATTAACAAATTATGAATGTTTCTTTAAAGTACAGAGAGTAGGGAGTAAATGGATTTTTATGGCATTCTTTTGTTTGTTTTTTGGGCTACACCCACTGATGCTCGGGGTTACTCCTAGCTATGTGCTCCGAAATTGCTCCTGGCTTGGGGGACCATATGGGATGCTGGGAATCTAACCTTAGTTTGTCCTGGGTCAGCCACATGCAAGGCAAATGCCTTATTGCTGTGCCATTGCTCTGGTCCTGGACCTATATGTTTTTAAAGTATCTATATTTTATAGAAATTAGCAAAATTTAAATCAAGGAAAGTTGCTAGAAGTTAAAGATATAACATTCAGTCTTATAGAGGAAACATTAAAAGTGAATGCAAAGGCTTTTGCACAAAGGATCCATTTTAAATGGCTTCTGCTTTGCTCCTATTGTTTTTATGAAGCTAACATCACCCTGATACCAAAATCAGACAAAGGTGCTGAAAAAAAGAAAAGAAAAAACTACACACCAATATCCCTGATGAACACAGATGCAAAGATCCTCAACAAAATCCTGGCAAATAGGATCCAAAGCCTCATCAAGCAGGCCATACACCATGACCAAGTAGGTTTCATTCCAGGAATGCAAGGATGGTTTAACATATGTAAATACACCATAATAAAAAAAAAGAAAAAGAAAAACTATATGATCATATTAATAGATGCAGAGAAAGCATTTGATAAGGTCCAAAACCCATTCTTGATAAAACTCTCTTAAAGATGGGAATGGAAGGAACTTTTCTCAATATAGTCAAGGCCATCTACCACAAGCCAATAGCAAATATTATTCTTAATGGAGATAACTAAAAGCTTTTCCTCTAAAGTCTGCTACAAGACAAGATTGCCCTCTCTCACCACTCCTATTCAACATAGCGCTGGAAGTTCTTGCCATAGAGATTAGGCAAGAAAATGATATCAAGAGCATTCAGATAGGAAAGGAAGAAGTTAAGCTCTTACTGTTTACAGATGACATGATACTATATTTAGAAAACCCTAAGGACTCTACCAAAAAGCATCTAGAAATAATAGATTCATATAGGAAAGTGGCAGGCTACAAAATTCACACACAAAAATCAATGGCCTTCTTATACACCAATAGTGATAGACAAGAAATGGAAATTAAAAAATAATAAACCAAAATCTCAGGGCCGGAGCCATGGTGCAAGCGGGAGGAAGTTTGATTTGCATGAGCTAACATAGGACGGACCACAGTTTGAGCCCCCAGCGTCCCATATGGTTCCCCAAGCCAGGAGTGATTTCTGAGCGCATAGCCAGGAGTAAACCCTGAGTGTCACTGGGTGTGGCCCAAAAATCAAAAAAAAAATTTGGAGTCAATTAAAGAGGTGAAGGATCTATATATTTAAATCAGAAAACTCTATACTGCACAAACAACTGACAAGAAGATAGTGCTCAAGATGTAAAGAACTCATATAGTTCAACTACTAAAACACAAGTCACTGAAAAACAGGAAAAAGAACTAGATATATACTTCTTCAAGGACAAATTACAGAAGGCCAATGGACACATGCAAAGATACTTGTCTTCTCTTATTATTAGGGAAATACTAATCAAAATATCAGTGAGATACCACTTTTCCTTTGTGAGTGGCCTGTATCATAGAGACCAGACAGCAAGTATTGGCAGGGATAAGGAGCAAAAGGAACTTTATACACTGTTGGGGGTTGTCTGTGTAAATTGATGTAGCCTCTATCGAACAGTGTGGGGAGTTCCTCAAAATAATAAAAATAGCTAAATCCCAGGGATTTATCCATTTTTATTTATCATAAATATTTATCATAAATCTCAAGCATTGGCATCCATTAAGTCTGCTTTCTGTGTCTACAGAATTTGCTTATTCTTGACATTTTATATAAATAGGATTACACTATATCTGGCCTTTGGTAGCTGTTTTCTTTTACTTCTATTATTTCTTAGGATTATTTTATTATTTCTGCATTAGAACTTCATTTTTTTTTTTTGCCATTCTCTTTCTGTGCTTCTATTCAGTCTATTGTCCTTACATTCTAGACTTTATTAAAGTTTAATATCAGTAAACTTTTCATTATTTCTAGTGGCTCAGTCTTAATTACCTGAGACATTCCCAATAATTTTCTTTTTTAAAAAACATTTATTTATTTATTAGTTGGTTGTTGGGCTACATCCAGTGGTGCTCAGGGATGATCAGGGGTTATTACCCCTGGCTCTGCACTCAGAAATTGCTCCTGGCAGGCTGGGGGACCATATGGAATGCCAGGAATTGAGTCGGGTTCCTCCTGGGTTGGCCCCATGTAAGGCCCCATGCCCTACTGCTATGCTATTTCTATGGCCCCTCAATTTTTTTAATAGTTATGTTACTTCATTTTTTATAAATTTCATGGTAAACATTTTTATTTGCTTACTTTTTGAATAACCTGTGAATTTCTTATTCTCCACCTTGGTTGTCGGTCTTTCTTGGCATACTTAATACATATTGATAGATAAATTTTAATAAATTTTTGATACTTAATAAATTTCAGATTGGTGGCAAAGCATGTGGCTGACCTAGGGTGGACCGTGGTTCGATACCCTGGCGTCCCATATGATCTCCCTAGCCAGGAGAGATTTGTGAGCCCATAGCTAGAAGTAACCCCTGAGCGTCCCTGGGTGTTGCCCAAAATCCAAAAATAAATAAATAAATAAATTTTGATAGAGAGGTGGATGATGTCTAGAAAAGCTAGTGACATTATAGAATGTTACAAATGTTACTTTCTCCTGGAGAGGTTCTTTCCTCTGCTAACAGAGTGGTGCTGAGCGCAGCAGATTGGCCTGAAGACAATTTTCTAGAACTTTCTACTGCCATCTCTCTCTGAGCCCCAGAGCTTTTTTTGCCCTGGTGGGTTCTAAGCTATAAATTTTGTCTCCAGTATTCTGAAGCTGCTGAAATGTTTTCCTGCTCTTCTAAAGCCTCCCATAGCACTTCTTGGCAGCTGTCTTATGGAGAAACCTGGCTGACTGTTAGATTTCGATTTCTACCCCCCTCTCTCTTTGGGATCTTGGCTGCTCAAGTCTCTAATTTTGTTTTACTAGCCCCAGGAGATAAGCAAAAGCTCTGCTTGTATTTGTGTCTTCCAGAAGCTGCCTTCTGTCTGGAGCAAGGCCTGGGTGAATTTTTAGTCTGATGACTTTTACCTGGAATTGGCAGAGTCCCCGGAATAAATGGAATAGTAACTTATCCTTTCACCTTTGCCCTTTCCTTTCTCCTTTCTGGGATCTCAGTTTCTCTGTGCTTAGTTACTTCTCTAGCTCTCTAAGCCTTTATAATACATTGATGATAGCATATGTGAATGTGGTTTAATTGCAGTGCTAGTGTCAATGTATTAAGCAGAAATTTAAAAAAACATATGATGGGGCTGGAGAGATGGGATATTGGGTTAGTGCTTGCCTTGCAGATTATTGGTTGAGATTCTCTGGCTCCTTGAGCATTGCCTGGACTAATTGAGCACAGAGCCATGAGTAAGTCTTGAGCACTGCTTGGTGTAACCTCCAAATAAAAATATTATTTACATATCTGGGAATTTGGGTTTATTAATTTCTTGATCTTGGGGCTTCATAGACAGTACTGAAGGGCCCAGAGACTACTTCTTGGCGATCCTCTACCTGGCTGTGTGGGCAGGTTGGTTTAGTGCTTGGCCAGCCAGTTGGGAATGAGGGAAAAAGGTGTGCCCTTGAATGCAAGGATTGTTTCCCCTTTTACAGAGCTGTCTCCTCAGCCCCCATCCATTTATTTTGAGGGACTACATTCAGTAATGCTTGGCAGTTTTTTGGTTCATTGAACCTCCTGAATACAAAGCTTTTTGAGCTATCTTCCTGTTGCTATTTGGAAATATTTGTATTGACAGGGTTGGGTCCACAACTCCAGAAATGAAGTTTAACTTCACCAGATTGTCTTGATTTGATTTGATTTATGAGCCACACAGTGATGCTTAGAGATGTACACTAGCTTTTATTGTTTTTGTTTTGGGGCCACATCCTGCAGCGCTTAGTGTTTATTCACAGCTGAAAATGCACTCCTGATGGGCTGGGGGGGGGTCCATGTGGGATGCTGGGATGCTGGGGATTGAATGTGGGTCTGCCATATACAAGGCAATAGCCCTACCCACTGTACTATTGCTCTTGCACTGCAAGCTAGCTTTCATAGTTTATTTTCCATGTTAGTTAACTCCAGTTATTTCCTGCAAAAAGATATAGATTTAGGGGCTGACGAGATAGTACAGCCTAGGTTCAATCCCTGGTACCTCATATGGTCCCCTGTTCTGTCAGGAGTGATCCCTGGGTGCAGAGCCAGGAGTAAACCCTGAGCACTTTTGGGTGTGTCCCTAAAACCTAACAAACATAAAAGGCAGAGATTTGATAAGAATTACCTTGAATTATGTAGATATTGGTTCATATGAAATGTTAGTTTGTGGAATAATTTAATGTAATTACAAAATACTTTTATTTATTTATTGGACTAAAACCAGTGGTGTTCATAGTTCACGACTGGTGGGGCTTGGGAGCTACATTGGTGCTGGGAATTTAATTCTGGTCGGCTGCTTGCAAGGCAAGTATCCTACCCTTTGTACTATAAAACACTTTTAAAAGATGCCACTTCGTTTCATCCCATCAACTTTCTTTGAGTAAATTTTTTTTTTAATCTCTTAAACTTTTCAGCCAAGGACTGGAAAATTTCATTTTTTGTTTTAGGGCAGAAATAGGTCTCCAACTAAACCAATCCAGTAATTTTTTTACCCCACTTGCATCTAATTGGAACTCTGTTAATTTGTTCTTATGTAAATCAGCTTTTCTTATTGCCTAATAAAGTGCTGTAATGTATTAGACTTTTTTTTTCCAGTTTTTTTTGGGCCATACCCGGTGACGCTCAGGGGTTATTCCTGGCTATGCACTCAGAAATCGCTCCTAGCTTGGGGGACCATATGGGATACCGGGGGATTGAATCACGACCCATCCTAGGCTAGAGCCAGCAAGACAGATGCCTTACTGCTCCATGCCACTGCTCCGGCCCCAAGTATTAGGCTTTTAAAGTAGTGTATCACAGACATAGAGGATAAACCTTGTTTCAGTTAAGCTTGTCCCAAGTAGGATATATGCTCACAAAGAGTTCTGCTTTGTTTTAACTGTCAACACTTAAAAGTGATCCATTTTACTTCTATCTTGTCTGCTTTTTTTCATTCTCTAGTCTCAGTAAAATGACTAAAGCAAAAATCAAAGTTCCAGGAGAGAAATAAAACCCTTGAATAAGCTGTAGATAGTTGGACTGACTCCTCCCTCCCACCCCATTTCTAAGCAAGCCTCAATTACTGATGGTTTCTGGATCTCATTGTCTCATTGTCAAAATATTTCATTCATCTCTTTTGTCAGCTGCCACTTATGCCCTTGTCTGCAGTTTGCTGCTTCTTGTTACACATTTCTTTTCATTTCCTGATTGATGATTTTTGATCTGTTAATGGTCTGGAAACTTTGAAAACATCAGGATGTTTTGAACTTGTTTTCAAAGTAAAACTACAATCTTCAGGCCTTGAAGAGAGTTGGAAATTTGGATTTTTAAATTTCTTGATCTTGGAACTTCCTAAGCTTTTATTTTATAGATAATGAAAACTGAGGTCCAGAGTCATGAAGTTCCTTGCCAAAGACATACCTCTAGCTAATTAATGTCCTAATATAAAAACTGGAAGTTTCTCCTGCAGTTGCCTTCAATTTTTTCATCATTTAAAATTTTTTAGATTTTGGGTCATGCTTGGAATTTCTCATGGATCAATCCTTGCATGGCCCAAGTGACTATATAGGATGTGGGGGATCAAACTTAGGTCATCTGTTTGCAAAGGCAAGAGCCTATCCTGCTGTACTATCTCTCTGACTCCCGTTTTTATGTGTTTTTTTGTTTGTTTGTTTCTTTGTTTGGTTTTTGGGTCACACCTGGCAGCGCTCAGGGGTTCCTCCTGCTCTATGCTCAGAAATTGCTCCTGGCAGGCATGGGGGACCATATGAGATGCTAGGATTCTAACCACCGTTCTTTTATATGCAAGGTAAACGCCTCTCCGGCCGGACCCATTATGTTTTGAGTTCTGAATGAGGGTCTAGAAGACTAAATAATGAAGCATATTATTTTTGAATGTTTACAGACCCTTCAACCTTTAAATCATGTCTTTTTGAAAGAGACCCTTTGACTTCCTCATTGATTGATGAATTCTCCTAGACATGCTACTTCAACATAAGTTTGGTTGGTTTGTATGTTTTTTTCTACTTATTTAATCTTCTATACTAATGCTTATTTACATATGTTCTGAAACATGCCCTTTCTGATCTCAGAACAGGTTTCTATTGGTATAAACAAACCACTCACCATTACAGTTCACTGAAACTATGCAACTGAAATTCCTTTTTTTTTCTCACACGGCTTGCACAATAAGTTTATTACTGTTTTTGAAAAATTTTCCATTAAAAAACATGGTTTGATCTGCTCCTGAGCTCTAAAGAAACTTGCTTTCATGGGCTAGTCCATCTTTCTTCTGGGCAAGTGACATTTTGGGATGGTTTAACCTCTTCTTTGTAATTTCTTCCTTAGATTTTTCCTCATAGACAGGGTTGTTTTATATAGCTACATGAGCTTTTCTTTCTTTCTTTCTCTCTTTCTCTCTTTTTCTTTCTTCTTTCTTTCTTTTTTCTTTTCTTTCCTTCCTTCCTTCCTTCCTTCCTTCCTTCCTTCCTTCCTTCCTTCCTTCCTTCCTTCCTTCCTTCCTTCCTTCCTTCCTTCCTTCCTCCCTCCCTCCCTCCCTCCCTCCCTCCCTCCTCCCTCCCTCCCTCTTTCTTTCTTTCTTTCTTTCCTTCCTTCCCTCCCTCCCTCCCTCCCTCCCTCCCTCCCTCCCTCCCTCCCTTCCTTCCTTCCTTCCTTCCTTCCTTCCTTCCTTCCTTCCTTCCTTCCTTCTTTCCTTTCCACACCCAGAAGCACTCGGGTTACTCATGGCTCTGTGCTCAGAAATAACTCCTGGCAGTCTAGAGAGACCATATGGTATGCTAGGGATCAAACCTAGGTTTGCCACTTGCAAGGCAAACACCCTACCCATTGTGCTATCGCTCAGCCCTGATATGAGCTTTCTTATAGATCTCCTTCATCATGTCTGAAATTACATTATTCTTTATGTATGGAGAAAACTTTTTGTAGACATCTTAATCTTCTTCCATTAGGTAACATAGGTAACATATAGTCTGTAGTTTTCTGCTCCATTATGTGTTTCCTATGTACTTCAGCATTAAATTCCTACTTTCAAGTCATAATCAGGGAATTGTTTGGTACTGTGAAGGATAGCTAAGCCTTCATCCACAGTTCCTTTCAGAGCAACAAACACTTTGTTTTTATTAGTAGTTCTGTCAAGTACAGCATCCAAATTTTTGGTAAAGTTGCCAGGTTGTCCATCAATGCTTTTCATGTTACATTCATCTCCAAAGACTTCCACTTGGCCTTCATAAATTTTGTCCATGCCAAATCTATCGAGAACCCTGTAGGCCAATACAGAACACTGCAGTAGAATTTTTCCATCAAAGGTTCACACCACACCATCCTTTGGAACTTCATGAGCATACTCTGCACAGAATATCTATATGGGCATAAGCAATTTAACAAATGTCTCTGTTGGTTACTTGGACTATCATCCTGTTTTAAGGAGTGTCATATTATTATGTATTTACTTGGTTTTGGGGCCGCACTCAGTGGTGCTCAGAGGTCACGCCTGACTTTGTGCTTATAAGTTATTCCTGGCAGGGTTGTGGGACCATATGAGATGTCAGGGATTGAACACAGGTTGGCCTCGTGCAAGGCAAATGCCCTACCTACCTACCTGCTGTGCTATTGCTTTGGTCCCTGTCTTATTTATTTTTATCCTGGATCACCAAACATTTCTGAGCAGAGGAATCAGTTTTGCCCTCTCACCATTTTCTTAACTATGTATGGGATATGCCTTATTAGTACTTGAAATATCTATCACTTGAGATATTCCTTGTTCTTGGCAACTTTAACAAACTCCATTCTAAGGAACAGAGATCCAGGCCTGCAGCTTGATACAGATGTACAGGTCCAGCAGCCTACTGGGGGTGGTGCGGGTGGTGCTTTTGGCAAAAACTAAAAGTTTATAATAGTTTAAATCTAAAATTACCACATCGAAGCTAGGTGATACCAATGATAGGAATCCATAGAATCACTGGAGCTTTGTAAAAGCTCGAAAGTCCTCTATTAAAAAACTTTAGATAGCAGGAAAATTGCATAGGAAGTTACTTGAAATAAGTTTAATTTAGTATATTTTGAAATATTAAAATGTTGAAGAGTTGGAAGTATTTTAAATTGTATAATTTTAATTAGGATAATCAGAATGTTGGTTTTGTGGGTATTTAAAATTGTATGCAATTTATAACTTTTTCTTCCAGTTAGGGTTAATAGTGGAACTCTTCATTGATCTGGATATTGGAAATGAAAATTCTTGGTTTGCTGGTTGAAAGATTTTAACTTACAAGGATTTCCTTGTCATTAAATTAGCATTGCCATCTGTTTGGGATTGGACCTATTAGTTTACTAATTATGATTCCTTATTCCTGGACTCTGCTTGGAGTTCCCTTTATATATTCCATTTGGTTGGAGGTATGAAAAGGGGAAAGAAATATTTGCTTATTCTTGATGGAAAGTTTCCCTTTTTTCCTCTTTAGCCAAACCATTTTGCTGGGCAAGCCATATACTTAGTGGTTATATTTTTACCTATAGCTTGGCAAACAGTGATTGTCAGAAACTCTTAAGTCATTTATTAACTCGTGATAGTTTTAGTATTTAGAATCTAACATTTTTTACCTTTGGAAGACAGTTTTATCTTGTGCTTTTAGGGGACTGTGGTTTTCAAACACTGGATGACAAAAAAATGACAGGGCTTTAGGAATGGAATGTAGCAGGGAGTCCATTAAATGCTAAAGTTGCTGAATAGTTTGAATTACATATATTTTAGCCGAACAGTTGGTAAATAGTGTATATTTGATTCTGAGTTAATTGTTATCTACTGTCAAAGAAAGCTAAATTTCTGGTTTTATCCTGTTTACTTTCATATGTTAGTAAGTATATTCTAATCCAAATCTTCTCTGCTAGAGAATTGAAATGAAACAATAAAAGAATTTCAGTTTATACTTTTACAGTAAAACATTTAAAGTTTTGTTAGTTTTGATAGAGAAGAAATCTGAAAAGGATCCTTTATGCGTTTGTTTTTCTTTTGATGGGAGCGGGTACACCTGGCTGTGCTCAGGGCTGACTCCTGGCTCTGTGCTCAGGGATCACTCCTGGTGGTGCTTGAAGGGCTACTTGAGGTGCTGGGGATTGAACCTGGGTCAGCTGAATACGAGGCAACCCTCCTCTCTATCCTGTTCCTTCAGTTCTGGGGTAGGAGACTGCTTTCAAACCAAGGAAATTTTGATTTGAAAACCCAGTCTTGCCCGGAGGAAGGTTTCTTGACAGGTGTGTTGCCTTAAAACTCCTCTAAGAGCTCGCTCTCTGCTCAACTACCCCAGTTAGTAGCATTTTGTAAAGGAAGTCTCCACTTGAAATCTCTCAGCAATGTCTTTACATTTTCATTTTCATATACCTACTCATGCGCTTAAAGATCTTAGATGAATGGAAAACTATGTTTTTTTTATGTGACTCATATTTTTTTCTAAAAAATTTTCTTGAGTTAACAAAAAAAAATTCAGGGACTCTTAATATTTACTTAAAAATAACAGTGTTTGAAAACCATTTTGAAAGATCACAGAATCCTACTGTATAATAACTTGAAAATCATGTAAGTGGGGAGTTTAAATGATAAAAATTAGCATATTAACGAAAGCTTTTCTTTTCTAGAAAAACTGCTTTTTTATTTCATAATCATTAATTAAAAATATCAATTGCACGAATTACGATGTACAGCTCAGCTAGTAATTTCCATCCATCTACATAATAAAAATTCACTCTCAGCTCCTGCATTTAAAAAAGGCAGTAAACAGCACCTGCCAGCGTTCGAGGCAGGGAAGACCCCGCGTGTTTTATTCACGTCACTGTGCTTTGCAGCAAGGAAAGAGTTAACGAGAGCAGTCTACATGATAAGTTACACCGTTTTTATTTATTAGGGGATCAGGGAGGGTATGGGATGGAATGGGATGGGACATTAATAACCGCGCCATTCTCCAGCGTCGGCCTGTTGCTTTGGAACTCCTCTCACAGCCCCACAGGGACGGTGAAACTGTGTTCTGGTGGTCCCTCGAAGAGGCGCACTTGGCAGAGGCATCGGTGAATGATGTCACCCAATGCACACCATATGGAGTGAGTATCGGCAGCATGCTCGTCCCGCTGCCTTGCACAGGCATCTGTAAGTGTTGGGATGGAAAAGTCATTTTAACGAAAACACATAAAGTAGTAAAACAAGAATGTTCTGTCCTGAGCCTGATCAGACCACCAGGAGCTGCCAAGTATGAATCCTCCCTATAAGGTTTTTCTCTGCTTAATTCTCTAGCTTCCGGCCCTGGGTTGGTGCTCCAAAGCCGATCGTTTGAGGCAAGACTTGATTCCACATGTTCTTGCTTTTCATATGCTAGGAAGACCCAGTGAAAGGTTCATTTTCTCCATTAAAGTACAGTGGGAGAGTGTTTTCCTGTGCTTGGTTTGCAGCAGAAGGAAATGATTAATTGGCTGGACTAACTTGCCAACTTGTTCTCTTTTATTCCCCCCTCAGCAGAGCAGGGTGATCTGAGTGATTCATACTACTCAGTGTTGTTCCATTCATTCATATATTAAAGAGGAGCTAGTGGTTGTGTTTTTATTATTCTTATTGCTATTATTTAAGGCCTGGTGTTCTAACGGTACAATGATGAATGTGTCAGATAAATAAAACAATGTTAGGAATTTGCGGCCTATCAAATAAAATATGTGGCCATACCAAAAAGTAAGTTTTCAGTTATTTTATTTTAACAAGTCACCACCATATTCTTAGTCCAGTCCAGTGTCATTTTTCTCTTTCAGAGAGCCAGAGGGGCTATTTATTCCCAGGGATACTTGACCTAGTGGTGTGGGGCCTGTTTCCAGTTCAGAGCTGTGTTGTTGCTCAGGTGGGCCTGCCAGGACCATAACTAGAGTGCTCTGTTGGCCGTGTGTATTGAAGACTCAATTTGGGACCTTGCATGTGCAATGTATGTGTTCCAACTATTTGAACTAGCTCCAGTGTCATTATTCAACTTTTTATTATGACAGTATAATTTACTGAGTTGTGCATAATACAGTTGTTTCAGACATTAAATGTTTGACACCAATCCCTCTACCCGTGTGACCATCCCTCCACCAATATCTTAATTTTCCCACTCACTACCCCAGCCCGTCCCCCTTGCAGGCACAAGCAAATTGACTTTCTGTTGTTTGTTGTAGCACAAAGACAAATGGAATGATCAAAACATATCCATCATGGACAGTTTGTGGTAATTGTTATATCTCTCAGTGTTACTAAAGACATTGCCTAAGGATTTACTGTGCTGTGTTTGGTGCTAGTTAAACCTTCTGTATTATTGTTCAGACTCACTAAGCTTGGTGATCATCTGTGAAACTTTCCCATCAGATTTGTTGTAATCCTACTTGACTGAGACTACATGAACTTTTGAGGTTCAGGATCTATAGATCTGGCACAGTTTGATGGGATGGCAGTTTTCTCAGGGTCATTTGTGGAGCTAGGCTTTTCCTTTCTGTTGGAGGATGTCCGGTGTGGCTATGGGCTGCTGTCTTTCTGGCAGAAAAGAAAATCTGCCTCCTCCATTCCTAGAAGGCCCCAGAGGTGTCAGTCTGGACTCTTTGGCAGCCATGTTGTTCTTTTGGAGCTTAGTTGTGGAGTTGGACTGCTTTTCTACCAGGAAGATGGGAGGGTGGGTGGGAACTGTTAGGTTTTCTGATGGCAGGTGGTGGTGGGAGATTAGGAGGTGGGGGGCTTAGCCTGTTCCATTCTGAGGATATCTCAGAATTTTGTTTGTTTTGTTTTGTTTTTGGGCCACACCCGGCAGTGCTCAGGGGTTACTCCTGGCTATCTGCTCAGAAATAGTCCCTGGCAGTCACGGGGGACCATATGGGATACCAGGATTTGAACCAATGATCTTTTGCATGAAAGGCAAACACCTTACCTCCATGCTATCTCTCCGGCCCCAGATATCTCAGAATTTTTGACTCATACATTGGTCCCCCTATTATCATTCTTAAACATATGCCAGCTTAAAACCTTTCAAATTACATAAAAATAATACAAATCTGGACCCAAGTGGTAATATTTGTTTTGCATGTAGCCAACCTGAGTTTGATCCCTGGCATCCTATATAGCTCCCTGAGCACCACCAGAAATGAACCCTGACCACAGATCCAGGGCACCATCAAGTGTGCCCCCCCAAAAAAAAAAAACAAAGAAAGAAAAAAGAAAAAAACTTCGAATCCTCCAAATTAAAAATAAATAAAAGCAACATTTGGCTCTCACATATTAGATATAGTATAGTAAATATAAAATAAAAAATTTGTTAACTTTTTATGTTGTTTTAGGTTCATACATGATGGTGCTTAGGACCTACTTCCAGCTTGATGATAGGGGTCACTTGTCGAACCATGTGCTTCTGGGTACTAAACTTGGGCCTCCAACCTGGGCCTACTGCATGTCACTGAGCATTTTCTCTGACACCCATTAGTAATTTTAATTTACCTTTTTCTGGAATTTTTGATATGTGTACATGCTATACACACATGTATATACAAGAGCACACATATATGCACATGAATATATATGTATAGTAAACCTTCTGATATCTCATTTTTTGGGGGGACCATATCTGGTGATACTCAGGGTTACTTCTGGAGCTGAGCTCAGGAATTACTCCTGGTGGGGACACCGACCGTATAGAATTCTGGAAGGAGGGTGGGAGGGAGGGAGGGAGGGAGGGAGGGAAGGAAGGAAGGAAGAAAGGGAGGGAGGGAGGGAGGGAGGGAGGGAGGGAAGGAGGAAGAAAGAAACCTGGATCAGCTACGTGCAAATCAAGCACCTACCCACAGACCTATTGCTCCAGTCCCAACTTTCTTGACTATTTCTGCTAAATGGTAGATGACAAGATTTCTCATGCCATTTCCAATGTTTTAGAATTCTTTTATGGATTTTTGTTTTAAAAAGAAAATGCTGCCTTTTGGATTAGGAAATTTATATGCTGTTCCACTTTTATTTTCCAAAAATAAACTAAGAAACAGTGAATAGGATTAAGTTGGGAGGTTGTTGGTATTATTACTTGACATGCTAACTCTCACATTTGCTCTTTTAATTCTTTATTAGGGAATTCTGGAGGTAAAAATGTGAACTAATATTGCCTATAGTTATGCATTAGCATTTGAAAGTGTAGGCTAGTTAATAACTGTTGTTACTTTGTTGTCCTGGGTATGAGTATTGAAAACTTAAGGGTGAAGATAGATTGATAAATAGATAGTTACTTAAGATAGTCACACAACTGGGGTTACTCTCAGTAAACTCCTTTAAACCCTCTCCCTAGACCACCAGGTAAAAGTATTTTGCTTGCATGTTTATTTCCAGGCCATACCCAGTGCTGCTCAGGTCTTATTTCTGCGTCATTCCTGGTGGTGATCAGGGGAATTCTATGGGATATTAGAGTGTACGCAAGGCAAGCACCTTAATCTCTGTACCAGCTCTCTGTCCCTGGCAGGGGAAAATATTTTAAAAAGAAATACTCTGGGCAAATTCCAAAGGGAATTTTTCCAGTTAGAATTATTTTATTATGAAATTTCATATATATATATATAC